>NC_071393.1:88894983-89512832 GCF_022682495.2 Desmodus rotundus
AGAAACTGAGGCCTAGAAAGTTAAATGACTTGCTCAAGGTCAACCAGGATGCGTTAACAAGAAACTAGGAGCTCATGGAGATCTGCCGACACACAAGTACATACAATCCACAATAGCTAAATATGAGCGAAACAGTCTGAGTGCCCAAAGGCATCGTCTCTGTGCCCTTCAGCAGGTTCAGCAGACCCAGACAATCACGTGGTCAGCTGCTTGCCTCGAGTGACAGGCCTTCACTTCAGGCTCTGAGCTCTCCTCTAAGTCAATGCACGAATGCAATCAAATGCAATTCAACACAGTCACACTCCAGATCAGTGATTTTCAACCTTTCTCATCTCATGGCACAATAAACTAATTACTAAAATTCTGCAGCACACAAAAAATGTGTTATAATTTTTGCAACCAAAGTGACAAAAATAGGTATAATTTTGATTGATTTACAAAAAATAATAATAGTAATTGCCTACCCTTTTTGCTCCAAAGTGACTTTTAAAAAAATCAGGTGCCTGTATTTGTATACAAGGATTTCTGTTACCAAGAATTAACCAATCAGACACAAGCTTATTATGCAACGTGACCAATAAGATGCTACTGACCTATTATGTGACCTCTACATTTATGGTTGAAGACTGGGCATTCATACCAGATGACTGTTGTTTAGTTGGCTGTTGTCATTTTTTCTTATTTGACAGTGTAAGGAAAGAGATCAATGCCCCTGACTACCCAATCAGGTATTGCTTGTTTGAAAACTTCTTGCAGCCCACATGTTGAAAATTGCTGCTCTAGGTCAGGGGAGTGCAATTGTGAAAAGGCCCATTTCAATGACCTCGTGGTCCGCAAGCCTCCTCCAGGTGCTGAAGGACTGAAAGGAGGTTTATGGGTCTGTCCCAGTGGGTGGCTTTAACTTACTGGACTGCAAAGGGGCCGCTCTAGGCATGAGGCTTCATTCAGTTACTTCCTGTGACCTTGATCATGACATTTACACTCTCTGAGACCCAGTTTTCTTTTGGGATAACCTACTGCTAGGGGTATTATGAGGACTGAACAAAGTAAGGAATTCTGAGTTACTAGCAAATGTAAGTAATAGCCACATGAACCTGCCTGACCAACTCCACCTGCTCCCCAGCACCCCATCATCACCTTTAATGAGAACTTTTGGGTCTTACGGGTTCTCTGAGTGGGTATTAATTATGGCCGACACCTTGTGAGGGACTTAGTTGTTACGTTGCCAACTCCCCTGTCAGCAAAACAGTCTCACCATTTAACCAAGTAATTCCATGCCAGGTAATTCATCCTAGTGGAAATAATGCTCTGAAAGGAAAGCTCTCTGTGTGAAGTCCATTGCAGCTCTTTTTATGAAGGTGAAAACTTAGAAACATACTGCTTGCACCAGAGAGGGAAATAGAATCATAAATTACAAAACATTCCCTCGGTGGAATATTACTCAGGCTTTAAAAATGATGAGTACGAACACTAGGAATATGGAGAGATTTTTATGATATAATGTGAAATGAAAAAAGCAAAAAACAGTTATATCTGCACAGTTACATGAAAAATATATTTGCTTCTAGATACAGAAAAGAAACACAGGAAAATAGCTAATCCATTAAGATGATGAGAATGCAAGTATATTTTTTAACATTTTATTTTCTGGTATTACTCCGCTTTTGTGCACCACCTACATTTTTAAAAGAATAAGGAAGAAAATCTGATACTTGCTTCAGATACAATTGAGCTGAAGGCAAGTTTCATGTGTGGAAGAATGGCTGCACAGAGCAGGTACTCAAGAAGTGGTGGTACCAAGAAGAATGAATCGGTAATCTTAGAACTTCTGAAGTCGGTGTTGCTCAAGCACAAATCAGGGGCCTTGCCGCAGCAGCCAAGGGCGGAGCCACAGCTGCACTGACCTCGCGTTCGTTCCACCCGGAGCAGAGGGCGTGGCTTGGAGGGCGTGGCTTGGAGGGCTTTTAGGGTGATCATGAAAATACAGTCTTCCAGAGGACCTCTCCCACTAGTCCCAAGTCGGGAGATATTTTCAGTAGTTCAGGCTAACAAAAGGAAACCACACACACACACACACACACACACACACGTTAGCAATTCATATCACGAATGGGAAGACATTTCACGCACAACTCTGCAAGGGGCATGTTAATACCTGCGGCTGCTGTCTTGTGCACGTGTGTCCCCAGCAGCCGCCAGTCCACCGGAGGCGCTTGACAAACGAACGGAGCAGAAGCACCCAGCCCAGGCAGCCCAGGCAGAAGCCAGGTCCTGACTCCCACCAGAGCCTCTGCTGCTGAGTCTTCGGTTCCCGCCTATGCCAGCTCATTCATTGTCTGCAGTCACCCACCTAATGATGTCCCTGACCAAAAGAAAATGAAGTCATTTGTTCTTGTGTGAACCATTAGGACCCCCCAACCCTGAGGGCTGACTTAAGAAGAGAGAAATCACTGCCGCAAGCAACTGAATACGAGAAACGTAATGGCTGCACCTGCTGCTTCTGACCGATTGGAGGAAACTGCTGCCTCTGAACCTTGCTGTCATGTGGAGGGAACACCAAGCCTCCCCAGCCTGTCACCTCACCTTCCAAGTGACAGGGGCTGACTCCCTCGAAGGACGTGACCACTCACCTTAGTTAATATTCTCCCTCTCAAAATCACCACCTATTCTCCGGTTCTTTTTTTTAATTGAATTTATTGGTGTGACGTTGGTTAATAAAAGTGTATAATACATCTCCCATATATTATATCGTGCGTTTACCACCTGAGTCAAGTCTCCTTCTATATCCCAGATTCTTATCATTGCTGTGTCTTCATCTCTTCAGAAGATGTGAGAAAATGATGATTTCAGAAGACGTGCCTGGAGAAGGAGCTGCTCCTATTGAATACAAGTGCGACAAATTTCCTCCCTCATAATGGAATCCTTAGGTTTTCTCACAGCTCACTCACAGAGTTGTTGTGAGGCTTAATGGAGTTAATGGAGTTAATACAAATAAGACTGTTATAAAAGTGCCTGGCCCAGGATAAGCACTCAATAAATATTAGCTTACAAGGTGCTGAAAATCAATTTAGATATATATGCATATAAAAAGGGAGATAAATAAGACCAGAACTAAGGAGCTAATGATTCTACTTTTAGAAATCTATACAAAGAAAATACTCATAGACTCAGGTAAAGATTTATGTGTAAAAATGGTCATCAGAGCATTGTTTTTAATAGAAAAAAAAAGAAACCTGGAAACAACCCAAATATCCAACAATAATGGAACAAGTAAGCAAAGTGCCCCTTTTCACAGGCAGGTTTTTGAAGAACGTTCGTGCTCTAAGAAATTATCATGACAGGTGGACAGGGTTACAAGACCCTTCATACAATGTGGTCTCAATTCCAAATAAATGTCCATGAAACAAATAGCTGCATAAAAAAAGATTGGAAGGAAATACTCCAAATATTACTTGTGGGTTTTTTTGAATAGTGAGATTCTTTATTCACTTTGGCATATTTCAGATTGTATATATACACTTAACATGTATTAATTCTACAAGTAAACACATTAAAATAAAACATTTAGGAGTCTATCAAAATACTGCAACCAAAAAGAAAACAAACAAAAAAACCCTCGAGATCTTAGACTGGACCAGCAGCAAGGGAAAAGAAGATAATCCTGAGTGTGAGTCCCCAATATCTGATGACCCTGGTGGTTTGCCAAGGGGACGGAAAGGTCATTCCAGGACAGCTCTGAGTCTTCTAACCTGAGAAATTGCATGGACAAACGATGGTATTACAAACCACAATAGGAAAGGTAGAAAGAAGGAAGAAGAATGGGCTGGGAGGGAAAGAAATCAATCCAGTTTGTCCTCACTGGGCTTGAGGTGCCAAAAGTTCCCCCAGGTAGAGATGCCCCGTCAGGAGCCGCCTACACGCAGGGCAAAGCTTGGAAGAGAGTTCAGTAAAGGTACGGGTGTGGGCCACAGCAGAGTCCTAGAAGCCTCAGGCTCGGCTGAGAATGATCCGGTATTCTGCGTGTTCTGAGAAGGGTTCGATTGGACTGCCGTGGAGGCTCAGACATGCAGGCTCTAGAGCTCCACTTCTTCCACTCAGAATGTGACCTGAAGTGACCCTGCCTCCCTCAGTCTCGGGACTATTGCTAGATTACAGTGAAAAGCCTCGTAGAGAGTCACTGTGACTTGAGTGCTGTTTGACGCTGTGGCCACCGCTTTCATGGAGGACTGCAGACCACTCTCAGAGTCAACCACATGAAACCTGCCGCTATGTAGGGAAGATGTTCAAGACAGTGGCCCCTGCCTCACCTGGTGACGCCTTTTTACAGTCACCCTTAAGGAAACTGTCTCAGACTTCATGGCCAGGAAAGAGTAAGCAACTGGACATGCGATCCTATTACTGCTCCTGTTTCTGTTTTCGATCTGTTCTTGAGAACAAATCTGCGGCCCACCTCCAGCAGCCTTAGAGAGCCACACACTGTGTATGTGAGAGTATGAGTCTATGAACATTTCTGTCTTCACTGTGTTACTGACTCTATGTTCTTCTACCATGAATTTTTGGGAACTACTTCAAGTCAAAAATATTCTTCCATGTCACGCCCATTATTGGTTCCTATTCTCCCAGCTAAACCCACAGAAAACACATATGAGACGGAATTGGTCCTGTGAGGGCAACTGGGATACATTTTCACAGATCAAAAGTACAAGACGCTGGATGCTCTGATCTGTACTTATTCTAACCACACAGCCCTACATAGCTGCTGATTATGTGCCAGGCGCTGTTCGGAGCCCTTCACAGGTGTCATCTTATTCAATCCTTGTAACAACTGCCTGAGACAGGTACTATTTTCATCCCCATTTTTCCTAGACTCCCCTTAGCACTCCAGTCAGCTATGCTGAAATGAAGATGTAGCTATTCGGCCACCGAGTAAAAGAAAGTTAGTTACATTTAGCACCAATGCATAAATGGACGACAAATCAAGTGTTAGCCTTTGATCTGAGGCCTGGATCCCACAGATGCCACACCGACCACTATGCGTCTACTGAGCACCTACCAGCGCTGACCCTCCGTGAGTCCACAGCCTGGTGGAGCAAACAGCACACACCTAAACAAACAAATCACCAGGCCACCGTAACAAGGCCATGACGATCAGAGAGGGGGCAGCAAGAGAAAGTAATGACCTCTGGCAGATAAGAAGGCTTCCTGGAGGGGGTGATGTCTGATTTCCATTTTCACGGATGGACCAGAGTTCTTGGGGAATAGTAGAGGTGGGGAAGGAAGAGAGATTGTGAGGGTGCAGGGCTGTGAGTGGCATCTGGAGGAACTCTTGGCAGTCGGGGCCAGCAGAACATAGAGAGGAGAGGAGTTGTGGAATGAGGGACTATTATTTAGGTGGTGGCTTTGGCTGCAATACCAAGAAGCTTAAAGTCACTCAAGGATCTAATAGTCATTTCTGTTGTAGAAAGATTCTTGAGCAGCCATGCAAAGGAGGATGGCAAGACCACACATAGGCTGTTATGATAAACCAAGCAAGGAGCAGTGTGCCCATGAACTAGGGCCCCGGGGTCCAGGGGTATGTGGGAACCCGCAGCTTTGGGCTGTTTGGCAGGCAGGTACAGGAGTTTCAGGTGACACCCCAGCTTCTGACTTAGCGGGAGGGCAGAGCACGCCATGAAATGGGGAGCACGTTTGTGGGGCCGAGGGCAAGCTCAGACAGTTCATAAGCTTGGGAAAGCCAAACTGGGCAGAAGAAATCTTCTCTATTATCTCAGAGAAGTTATTCAGATTCTTGCTCACATCTCCTTTTAATAAAATATGATGCATTTCATTCTGTCATCACAAAGAAAAAGCATGGCCCTTTGCTGGGAATTAATAACCTTTCAAATTAACAACCTTTGGGTAGGAAAATTGGTTTCATTAATACTTCCCCTTGTACTTGGTAGGTCCATCATCTCTCGGGCCTGACATCCCCTGAAACCAAATGCCCAAGACTCATCATTTGAGGAGCTGAATGACTTGGTACTCAGAAAGAATGATTGGGCTCCTTAGTAATTTGGCCTAATTTAGTTCACAGACAAAAAAAAAAAAAAATGCTTGTATAGCTTTGTGTCCGCCAGTCAGCCATTAGAGAGGGAAGATGATTGGCCTGATTCCTAATCTTGGCAGAAAAGATGTCAGCCGTCTCGGGGTGCTACGACTCTGGAAACTGGCGCCTTCTTGGGCTTCGCCCAGCCCCTGAGCAGAGGTGTGTGTGTTTGGCCAATACAACGGCCTAAATAGCTGTTGGGCTGCCTAGCAGAGTTGGGTGACTGCCCACCCCCATCCTAAAGTAGCTCAGGGGCAGGGTGAGGCTCTCCCAAAAGAGAGGCTAGAAGGCCTTTCAGAAAAAACAAAAAAAAAGGTGAAATCTTAAAAGCAATTTCCCTACCGCACCCCCGCACAGTCTTTGAAAGATTCCAAATGGATATTCCTTTATCCTTTTCTGCTGAAAAGCCTTTTGGCAGCTGCCTGTCATAGAGTATAAAGTCCAGACCCTTCAGCATCCCAGGGTCCTGCACCCTCTGGATGCCCAGGCCTCTCTCCTGCCTCCTATGCCCACATGGCCCCATGCCTCTGAGCCCTTACTCCGCTGTTCCCTCAGCTCGGGAAGACCTACTCCCTCACACACTCACCCACCACCCACACACACACACAAGCCCTCATGCATCCTTCAGGGCCAAGATCAGCATCACTTTCCCTGAAAAGTTCTCCCTGAATGACACACTCCGTCACACAAAATTCACCACTCCCTTTATGATCCTCCCCACTCCACCCCTACCTGGTCCATACCAGGCCACGTGATATAATGTGTCTGCAAGTGACAAGTTAAGCTACATGAGAGAATGCATAGTCATCTAACTGAGATGCTCTGTTCACTGTCTCCTAGCATAGCGACATAGGAATAGAAGTCAGAGAGACGTGGGTTCAAATCCTGACTTTATCACTTACTGGCATTGTGATTTTGAGTGAAATTCTTGTCCTCTGCCCCTATTGCCTCTCTCCTATCCCTACTGTCCTAGAGTTACCTAGTGTCTGTCTGGCCGGTCCTATAGTCACCAGAATGTCAGGGGGGAGGGTGACCCTCTCCACCTCTGTGTTGGGTCCTCCTAGGTCACTCTCCATCATCTCCCAGGAGAGAATGGCCCTTCTCCCAGAAATGTTCTTTGGGGTTCCCCAAAGCTGCAGCTCACGACTATGTCCATCACCTCACAGGAACCCCATTGCCTGGTGTTCTCCACAACCTTTGGGTTGTCCCAGAGCTGGCAGAGGTGGAACAGATGCTAGTTTAAGCACTACCCGCAATCTTCTATTCCAGAGCCATTTGGAAGATCTCGAGCTGTTGAAGAAAATGAAACGTTGCAGGAGACGAAGACAAGATTTCTGCTCTTTGAAGGGGAAAGTGACAAAGGCTGTCAAATTGGGCTCCGTCGCCCAGACACGCTCCAGCAGTGCGGCTTCAACTCCTCTCTGCCGCTGGTGTTGATCATCCACGGGTGGACGGTAGGAAACGCTGACATGGCCTTCTTCTCTCTGCTTTTCCACTTTCTTTTTCTTCTCCCTTGTGTGCTCAATTTTAATAAAAAGATGAGGACCTGGTGATAACAACTTCGTGCATAATATCTGCGAAGCACATTCTAATTTTCCAAGTGCTTCCCCACACATTATCTCACTGAGTATCTCAGTTCCATGAGTAAGCAGGGAGGGGAAAGTATAATTATCTCCACATTTCAGATAATAAAATGTGACTCAAAGAGGTCACACAGCACGTGAGGGCCCATGGGGACTGCAGCCCATGCAGGTGAAGCTGCATGTCTCACAAGAGGAGGTAGGAAGCCAGAAGATGTCATCTCTCAATGAAATGTTGTATCTGTCAGAGTTAAATTCAGCTGCAAATAACAGAAACCCAACTGCAGTGGTTCAAATAAGTCAGCATTTATTTCCATTTCATACAGTAGTCAGAGATATGTAATCCAAAACTGGATAAATGGCTGTGGTCACTGAAGCCCTCAAAGACCCAGCTCATTTCCAGCTCACCACTGGCCCATCCTTAGATGTATCCCTCATCCTCCTAGTCCAAAGTGGCAGCTACAGCACTAGCCATCACCTCTTCATTCCAGGTAGTAAATGCTGTATACAAAGGAGTCAAAGAGCAAGGGGTTTTTTAACAACAACTTTAGTGATATATAATTCACATATCATACAATTCACCCATTTAATATGTATAATTCAATGGCTTTGGTATAAAAGAGTGGATTTTCTTAAAGTTACCCTCCCAGAGGCATCTATGAAATGCTTCCAATAACATCCATTGGTTATATGTAAATGGAAAGGTAGCTGAGACCTGTGTAGCCTCTTGGAGAAAGTGTAGCCTTTTAGTGATGCTAAGAATTCTGTTTCCATGGAAGAAGGGGGGAGAGAATATTGCGGGCAATAATTGAAGTCAAACCAAGGGAAGCCTTATCTCCAAGAGGAAATTCTGACTCCTGGTCACCAGCCCACCCGTGATTTGAAGCTAAGTTCACAATGTGAAACTTCCAGGATTTGGGAATCTATTCCATGACGTGGAGACCTTTCCCTGCCATCTAGTTGGAAATACTCCTGAAACCCCCTTCTATTCTACCCTAGAGAGCAAAATGGGCCCCTCTACCCACACACCACGCTTTCAACAAGTATTCTGCAAGAGCCCGCTACATGCAGGCTCACAACCTCCCATGAACAAAACAGACCCCTGCCTGGCCGCAAGAGGTAGTAGGGAGCCACATGATGCCACGTGGGTGTAGCCACAAGGCGGGGTGCCTTCTATAGTCATCCCAGAATAGCACAGGGGCTCCCACAGCCGGCCAGCAGTTTCCCCTCAGAATTGAAAGAGGTCCCACCCTAGAGAAATGGGGGATTGGCAGTGAAGGGGGTGGGGGCCTTTTCTGCCCCTAGAGAAGGAACCTAACATAGATTGAAGTCCTACTGGAGCAAGGCCCTTGGCATTATAATCAGCGCATTTAATCCCCACTCTCCCTGCCTCCCTCCCACTGTCCCCACCTCACCCCCACTCCCCCTGCTTCCCCTCACTCTCCCTGCCTCCTCCTGACTCCTCCACTTCCCTTCACTTCTCCCTGCCTCCAGCAATACCCAAGTGTTTGTAGCTCCTTCCATGCACCCTGGGATTTCTCTCCTCTTGTCTTTGGCCTTGGCTCAGGCTGTGCTTTCTGCCTAGTGTCCTTTCCCCTCTTCTCCATTAGGACAGTATTCATTATATATTAGGTGCTCCAAAAATACTTGTTAACTGAAATAATGACAGAAGAAATATCTTGTTTCTTCAAATGCAACATGAAGATAGCAGGGTCCTTTTAACAGAATGAGCTCTTCATTCTCAAATTCCTGTCCAGACTGGAATACAGCTACCATTATCAGCAGTAATAATAGCACAACTGCAATAACTAGCATTTGCCGAGTGCTATGTTTCAGGCAATGTCCTACGTGCTTTGCACCCATTAACTGATCTCGTCTTTACAACAGTCCTGGAAGGAGGGCACTGTTCGTATCCCCATTTTCCACATGAGAAAACTGGGGTGCAGAGATGTTAACTTGCCCAAGGTCACTCAGCTAGCAACTGGGAGAGTCTGGGTTTGAACCCAAGCTGCTACATCCACACAGAAGGCCCTGGGGAAACATTTATTACATAAATGGATCTTACCCTGGACAACATGCCAAGCCATCTGCTTTGCTCTTCACCTTGGTGGTCTAGTCTTCAACCACACCGCCTTTTCTCCTCTCCCCAGACGTACCATACCGTCCCTCTGTCATTCTGTGCCTCTGCCCACGCTCTTCCTTCTGCCTGCGATGCCCTAGACACCCCCCACCCCTCAACCACAACCGCATTCACCTGCCTACCCTATTCTTAACTCCTATTTCTCCTTTAAGACACAGCATAAATGTGTTTGCCCTGTGAACCCATCAGAAGTGCCCTGTAAACACTTATTGAGCTCCTACTATGTTCTGGCTCACGGAGCTGGTCACTCTGAAGCAAGCCGAGCACAGTGAGGAGTGGAGAGGAAGCGCAGTGGGTTTCGGAGGTGCAGCGGAGCAGGTCACCGGGAGGAGCTGGCGTGGGAGCTGACCCTCCGAGGAGAGGTCGGCGGTCAGTGCCTGATTTACACAGGTGTTTCCATTGATCTAAGGCTTAGAAAGTCCTAAAATTGGGAAATGCTAAGACAATGGTTCTCAGTTAGGGGCTGGGGGGTGTAGCTCCCAGGAAATATTTGGCAAAGCCAGGAGGATTTTGGTTTTCATAACAGGGGTAGGGTGTGCTGCTGGCATCTCCTGGATGGAGGCCAGAGATGCTGCTAAGTCTCCTACAATGCACAGGACAGCCCACACAGTAGACAGGGATCTGGCCCAGATGTTAATAGTGCTGAGGTTGGGAAACCCCTTAGAGGAAGGATCCAGTGTTAACCAAGAGTTGGAGAAAACAAAAAAGAGGTGAATAGGGAAAAAGAGGAAATGACTGCAAAGCTCCCTCTGTCCCCTCCTGGTGAAGCTGACCACCCTGTGGGCCTACCCTCAGCTGGACGGCTTGCTGGAAAGCTGGATCTGGCAGATGGTGGCCGCGCTGAAGTCTCAGCTGGCCCAGCCGGTGAACGTGGCGCTGGCAGACTGGATCACCCTGGCCAAAAACCACTACGCCACCGCCGTCCACAACACCCGCCACGTGGGAAAGGAGGTCGCAGCTCTTCTCCAGTGGCTGGAGGTAAGACCTGCCCCAACCTCCCTTCCTCTCCTTTTCTCTAAGACCAACTGAATTCAGCTGGTCTCCAACAGCAGCCCAGACGGGAGAACCACATCTGCTAAGCTCACAGGAATGGAAGGTTCTGAGACAGTGGCCAGGCCTCAGGGCTCTCTTGGCTGCCTCACTTGCACTCCTCTTTCAAGGAATAATCTTCCCCCCACTACCCCATCCACTAGTCCTTTTATGTTCACCCCTTGGACGTGCCATGGGATCTAAACACAGCCTGTAAACCAACAAACCCCATACAGAAGCCACAAATAAGATGTGGGCATTCATACGCAGGTGAAGACAGGAAGGTGGGAGGCATAATCACTAGGCAGGGTCCCAGGTCGCTGAGCCTGAAAGGAGAGACGACAGAGTCTGCAAGGTGAGAAGCCAGTTTAGGTCTGGAGTATGAATGAAGCACCTCATTTGCGATCAGGTGCCAAGAACAGGGTGGGAGCCTGAACAAGCTGGACCCACAGAGGCTTTTGTCAGGGCAGCTCTTCTCCTGCAACCATGTTATCACTGTCTTCCAGGAATCTGTTCCGTTTTCTCGAAGCAATGTTCATCTAATTGGGTACAGCCTGGGTGCACACGTCTCAGGATTTGCTGGCAGTTACATTGGCGGAAAGCACAAGATTGGGAGAATTACAGGTAACCATGCCTGATAACTAACAACTGTAATCTCACAGATGCATCGGGCCACGGAGCCAAGGACCTGCTTTTCCAATAGGCTCCTAATGAACACACCCCCAGCTTCCTTCGTGCTGGATCGGTGTTCCTGGGAGGGCTTGTAGCACTCTTGGAAACACGAGCACTCTCACAGACTGCTGTCCCAGAGAACTCAGAAATCGCAGCCTCCGTTCCTACTGCCTTTCCTCACACAGATGCCTCTCATAGTCAGGCCCTATAGGATCTAAAAAGTAGGTTTTTCTGCACACTTCTGTAGCAGAAAGTGTATATTCAATTTATAATTTAAAAAACCCAACATGAGCAAGTTAAAGAGTCACAGCCCTAAATATGCTGTAACAGCAGCCACATTTGTGCCTCAGTTTCCACTGGTGAAACACACAGGTCTTACTAGGGGGCCCATTTGCATTGAGGGAGGGAGCTCTGTATCAAAAACCTCGCCCCACGCTCTAGACCAACTCGGAAATGGCCCTGGGTACCCAGGAAGAGACAAAGACGTGGGAGAAGGCCTCTCCTCCAGGTGTCCCTGACCCCATCTGCACCCCCATGCTGCCCCAGAGTGACATGAGGAAAAACACACCTGACCAGGTGGTTCCCCAGCCAAGTCCCCAAGGCCCACAGATCCCCACAATGGCAAGGCCCTTCGCAGTGTAGTGAACCCAGAGCCCCGGCTTTCCCGGCAGTTCCCTTCCTCTAGTTCCAGGCTTCAGTAACACCAGCTTTTCCTCCACTTCACAAAGACGCCATGGCCTCTCGTGCTTCTAGGCCTTTGCATGTACTGTTCCCCGTGCCTGGAATATCTTTCTGCCACTCACCCACCAGCTCTCATCTACCCTCAAACTCTTACTCATCCTTCAAGACCCAACAGGCTAAAACAATGTTTCACAGGCTAAAACAATCCAAAGGAAATTTAAGATGAATAGCATTGCTATGACCTTTTATTTTTATCAAGTAAGAACATTTTTGGCAACTATTAAATACCATCTATTGTTATCATTACTTCATAAAAGAAGACATTCCCCAGAAGGCCCAGGGGGCCCGTCACCGAGGAACCAGGCCTTGAGGCTGATCAGAATCACAGAGGCCAGATCAAGCCTGAGACCATTTCTCTCTGACTTGTACCCTGGGCCCCATCAGGCATAATTAGCCAGGCCCACATGTCAGAGACAACAGGATGGCTAATTACTCTGTTGCCTCTTGTAGTCGGCCTGATGAAGAAGGGAACATAAATCACACCAAGACATCCTTCATTTATAACTGCAGTGAGGGCTGGAAAACAGACACTGTCGTGGCCTCCTATCAGTTCCTCTGCCCCCCTCAGGGATGAAAGCCAGGGCTGACATGGGGCATCAAAGGGCCTTCCCAAGAAGGTAAAGGAAGAAAGGGAAAATACCTTGAGTGCATAAATGCTCCCCAACTCCTGCCAGCCAGGAGCTGCCACTCACCTCATGCAAACACATGTCACTTGAGGACCAGAGCTTTGAGCGGTGCTCTTTGCTCTCAGTATCTTCTCCGCCAGGGGCCCGTGACGTGCCAAGGCTGTTCTGGACCATCCCATGAAATGACATTAGTGTATGAGAAAAGCCAGCTTGTTTAGGGAAGTTATAGACAACATTCTGGCAAATAACTTCCTTTTTCATGGGTAGGTTAAAACTGCTTACAATAAGCACAGTGGGCTTTTTGCATGCAAACAGATGTTCTTGAAAGTAGCTTGAGAGGTACTTAAAACTGATTTGCTTAAATAAATCAAACATTGCCTCATAACCTTATTTCTATCACTGCATAGTTCCTGCAAACCTCTTTTCCCCGTAGATAATGCCCAGCCTGTGTTCAATTTTCAGCACCATGAATTACTGTGGTTTTACTGCAAAAAGGTTGGGGCAAGATTTGCTAGAGAACGATTATGCCCTAGGATTTTCTTCTTCCTGCTAGCCCATGAATGTGTAATAACATGAATAAGCTAAAAAAAGCATTTCTCCTCCCCTCCCCTTGTTCCCACCTTAACCCTGCCCTTGCTTTCCTGTTAGGGCTGGACGCCGCGGGCCCTTTGTTTGAAGGAACTTCCCCCAGCGACCGTCTTTCACCAGATGACGCCAATTTCGTGGACGCCATTCACACCTTTACCTGGGAGCACATAGGCCTGAGCGTGGGCATCAAACAGCCCGTAGCACACTATGACTTCTACCCCAACGGGGGTGCCTTCCAGCCTGGCTGCTACTTCCTAGAGTTCTACAAACACATTAGCAAGCATGGCCTAAATGGTGAGGAAGAAGACATGGCCAACAGCACTGGCCTGCACCTCCACCCTTGCAGGGGGCCTCTGGATCCCGAGCAATCTACCAGCTCTGTGGATTCTGGGAAGAGTTTGGCAAGGATGGGGGCCCAGGGTGTATGCTTACCAAGTCCATTCGTGGAGAGGGCTTGTGGAAGTGGCTAAGGGCTGGTGTCCTCTCTGAAGGCCTCTCCTCCTATTGGACAGAGGTCCTTGGAGCCCAAGCTCTGAGGATGTGCTGAGGGCACCGCCAGGAATCCCCACCTCTTACCCCCACTCAGTGCAAAGCCTCTCCAGGGATAGTAGCCCTTCTGAGAGTTGAGTCCTGATGCATGTGTTTAGTCCGCCTTCTCCAGAAGCTTCGTCACTCAGGCAGCTTCCACTTCTCGGCTCACATGAGGACCATGAGGACACTTATAGATTATAGCTTCTTGATACTTGGCCTCACAAGAGTGTGAAAATTCTTCTACCTCTGTGAGGTTTATTCAGCTGATCCTCCAGGACGGTACTGAGATTCTTTCAACTCGAAGTTCAGCTCTGAACATGTCCTCGTGACTTCCTGCAGCTCAGGGCAAAACCTGGACGTGGCATCAGCTGGGCCGTGATCCCACTTTTCTCTCAAAGAACAGTAACATGTGCATTGATAACATGCACAGGGTTAAAAAACAAAACTTAAAAAAGCAAATACCATACTCTCCATAGACATCCCAAATTGCTCATTATTATAAGATATCATCCTAATTAAAACATGCCAGCTCACTGTAAGCCCCTGGAGACGCCCAGAGCTGCAGACCAGTCTCACCCCGATCAACCGAAATCAAGCTGAGAACACACTCTCTTGGGATTGCATCACCCCCATCACCCCTCCTGTATCGGGATGCCCTTCACACTCGACATGATCTCATTTTGGCTGGACTCCCAGCCTTCCAGCTGCCCACGCCTGAGAGAACCTCTGGGAATGTCCCCTATCATTTCTTACATCTCCCTGGGGTCCTCATGCCTCCAGTCACCAGCAGTTCTGGCTGCCTGTCCGCCCAGCCCGCCTCTCAGACCCATACCTTCTGACGCTCAGCACAGACCTCTAGGATGGTGTGTAGCCACTAGTTGTCTGGTAAATGCATCTCTGAGCAATGAGTGCGATTTGCTTTTTTGGTGCTAACCTTCAAAGTGATGGAACCAAGTATAAGAACCACTTAGCTCGCCCAACCTGGGTGTGGTTTTTCTCAGTTTTCTTCACCCTTATGTTGGCAAGTGATCCCATTCTGGCGTGGCTCTCACAGCCTAAGCTAAATGAAAGGTAACTTGATAACCGTTCTACCACTCTCATGGCCGGGGTGAGGCTAGGTGAGGTCAAGTGAGTCAGTGAATGTCTTTGAAGACCCATTTCCTCACTTATAACAGCAGCCTCAGAGCTGGACGAAGATGCAGGGAGCAGATGGGTGGAGACAGAGTACCTGCCTCATGGTAAGTGCTCGACAAATGCAGCCATGAGTGACCAAGAACTAAGGTGACCAATTTTGGGGAAAGAGCTTTTGGCAAAGTTACCTGGGCTCTACCTTCACATTTGCCATTTTTCATGTCTCGTGGTGGTTTTTCAACATTCTTTGTGAATCATTTACTAGATTAGGTTAATATTTGGAGAGAAAGAAATAAAGGGAGGAAGAAAAAGGAAAGAAAGAGAGAAAAGAAAGGAAGAAAAGGTAGCTGAACCTCCTAGGCTTGCTGGAGGGGTTAGGGCCATTCAGACCTGGTCACTGGGGCGTGTTCTCCTAGAAGCCCATCCCATGCCGGTTTTACAGGCTGGTTACCCCAGGGACGCAATGGCTGCTTTGGGAGAGAAGGCAGACACTGTCAGAGGGGCCTCAGCTCTCGGCTCGGTGGCTGAGCCCCTAGTGCCCCAGCCCGGGTATCCCTGGCTTTACTAAGAAAAGCGGTATTCCACACAAGCTTTTGCCAGCTAACTTACTTGTGCATTTTTAACCATTTGAGAAAGAAATTTTTCTAAAAGGAATTATACTACCTGCTTTCTTAAATAATTTGATAGTTTCTTAGTGACTTGGGTTCCCTTTAAAACACCTACCGTGAGTACCCTGCTGTGGTCGCACAATGCCTGCGACTCTGCCTCAACACCAAGTGACTGAGAGGAGTCTACGCTTCCCAAGGTTTTCAGTCACCTGTTACACACACTATTGTTGGTGGGTTGGCCTCAGCAATCCCACCCTTCCATCCCCCGGTGCTGCTAGTCCGCACTGAGAAACAAGATGACCCTTTGAACTGCAGGTTTAATCCTTTGGATTAAAGGTTGATAACGTCCTTCTTGCCCTGTGTTCCAGCCATCCCCCAGGCCATAAAATGTGCCCACGAGCGGTCGGTGCACCTCTTCGTGGACTCCTTGCTGCATGCCGACCAGCAGAGCACGGCCTACCTGTGCAACAGCATGGACCGCTTCAGCCAGGGCCTGTGCCTGAGCTGCAAGAAGGGCCGCTGCAACACGCTGGGCTACCACACCCGCCAGGAGAGGCAAAGCAAGAAGAGCAAGAAGCTCTTTCTGGTGACGCGAGCCCAGTCTCCCTTCAAAGGTGAGTGCACGTAGCCTAGAGCCTTCACAAGGACAGGAGACAGCGTCCTGTCTGAAGGGTCAGAAGTTCCCTGGAGTCTCTTCCTGGAATGACTTCAGGTTCTATTTTACTGTTTCTGAAACTACACCAATTCCACACAGCGGTATTGCCAAGACCTTTCTTTTCCCAAGAATGTGGCCACTTGTGCTGCCAAATGCTAAAAGGAAAGCCTTACTTACTTTCTGAAACAATGCTTGGGTTGGCCTCTCTTCCTCCATTTTTATGGTACCCTGAACAGTTACCTCAACCACCCAGGTCTCTCTGTTACGGAGACCTGGAGGTGTCTCTAAACCCAGACTACAACCCAGTGTCTTCACCTGCTCCCAACCCCCATGGAAAAACAGCTCCAGGCTACATTTGCAGCTCCTCATTTCCCTGAAAGTTTTCATCAGCTGAGCATACAGAATATCACTGCCTGGTCGAGGCCTGTCCAAGATGCATTTCAGCTTCCACTGTTTCCCCATCAGATCCTCACCTCAGGCAGAAACGAGCCCCTGCCCCTCTCTGGGTTGAACAGGAGGTCAGAGAAAGGGCTGTGCTCCCAACATTTCTGCCTAATCCTTAAAACAGCTCGTGAGTGATTTAGCATCTTTCCTAGCACGTGCTTACCTGCATTGGGAGGCAGCCATGTTGTGCTGTTTGATTATTACCGTGCAAATATTTGTATCTGCAGAAGGTGTATGCATCATCACCACCACTGTGCATTTGCACAGCGTTTCATACAAAACATTACACGCAGCCATCTATTCCCTGTGGTTCCCACACAGCCAAGCAAGGTCAGCCGGGCTGGTTACTATCCCACTTTAAAAGGAGAGCAAAACTCGGATGGAGTGACTTGCCCCCACTCCAGGCTGTGGGCAGGTACATCCTACTCCCAGTCCAGTGTTCCTTTTTACTATCAGGCTCCCAAGTTCAAGCTTCCAGGAGACTTATTTTTTGGGTGCAGAGTCCTCTGTTTATCTGAGCCTTTGCCCTCCAGCCAGATTTCCCTTCCCTGAGCCCAGGAAGCCCAGGAATGACAGAAATCGTTGTGGGCAGCCGATGGCTTCTGAGAGTGCTTGGAGGGCAGGATTTTTCCCACCTGAGGGACCAGAGGGTCCCTTCTGCTACTTGTGCCTTAAGGGCGGAGGAGCCAGGAGCATCTGGGAGCAGGTGATGGAATCAGGAAGGCCTCCTGCTTCAGGGAGCTCCCCCACCACAGGCTGCCAATTAGACACTCACTCATTGGGTTAAGCAGCTCCTCTTTTAAATGGCAAAGCCGCCTGGAGTGAGTAAGCTTCTCAGATAATCACATTTCCCTGGATCTGCTTTAATCCCGGAGTGTTAGCATTTCGAGAGACTGCTCACCCCTGCCAGTTTCACAGACAGGGAAACCGAGGCCCAGAGGGTGGAAATCATTTGTCCGGGATCACAAAGTGGGTTGTTAGCAGAGCCAGCATTTAGACCCACGACTCCAACCAACAAGCTGAGTGATTGTTGTTAGCCCAGTAGCCTGCCCCGGTCTGTTTGTGGGTGAAGGAGGCAGGAGAAGAGAGGGGGTGGTTGCTTTCTTCTTGAGATCAACTGGGAAGAAGGGTTATATTTCGCCTTCCAGGGCTGGGCTGTGCATTTGAAGTGAGGGGCTTGATCCAGACTTAGGGATCTGGTGGGGCTTCAGGATGGAGAGGGAGAAGAGTGTCAATATAAGGGAGAGGTGGAAGAAAGAGCAGTAGGCACAAGCCTGGCTGAGTTCCTCCCTTTTGCTTGACCTCCCCATGCTATACTGGTGGGAACTCCCTTCCTATTAAGGAGACCACAGAATCACAGCAGCTACCAACACTGATGTGATCATTTATTCATTTCTTCTTCAAACATTAACTGAGCCAGAGTAAGCAGGGCCCCTACCTCTGTGGGGTCGGGGGAGACCAGCCCCAGCCATTTGGTGTGTGCTCAGTACTGTCCTGGACAGACAGGCCATGAACCCCTTGGAGAAAACACTTGGGTCTCTTTATTACCAACTACCCACCTTGATGAGAACTGGACCCACAGGGCCAGTGATGATGGAGGTAGGCCTACAAGGCAGGACTGCCTAAAACCGGTCAGAACCCAAACCTGAAGTGGGGTACTGAGGTTTCAATGATACATCCTCCCCTCCTTGGGCCCTCCCAATTCTCCCCAGTTCTGCTTCAGTCCTTCCAGTAAGCCAAGTCCAATTCATCTGCTCGCTGGTGGCTAGGAGCAGCCCTGTGGTCACACCAAGTGGTCCTGGGAATGGCTGGGAATTGCACTCAGGTGAGACTCCACCTGTTTGGAAGCAGCTGCTCACAGGGATGCTGCAATCCATATAATGCTGTGTCATCCAATATGATAGCCGCCAACCATATGTGGCTATTTCAATTATTTAAATTAAGTAAAATCAAAAATTTAAGTCCTCCGTCACACTAGCCAGCTTTCAAGCGTTCAGATACATGGTTGCTGTGTCAGAGAGCACAGAAATAGATCTCCATCACCGCAGGAAGTTCTCTGGACCGTGCTGGCAGGAAGCCTTTAATCTAAGCCACCATAACTACACCCTTCTCTACCCATCACGGCCAAGATCATCTCCGCCCAGGGCCCCCAGAGCCTGTTTCACTGGCCACCTCCCGCATTTGATAAATATGTATCAACTCATAAAAGAAGAGACTTGCCCAACCCTGGTTCCACAGAAGCCACAATCTGTGTTTTTCAAGGACATCTGATTGTACTATATATTTTAGAGCAGGGCCTGGCCGGCCAAGATATAAATCACCTCGCAGTTGTAGTTTCACAAAGGATGACTAACTTGGCCCTTGCTCCTCTGGCTCCCAAGATATTTTGACAAAACCATCAAAGGATCTATTTTCTACAACAGTCCTCCAGAATGCGGGTAAACGCTGGGAGAGTACAGCCATGGCAGAGGAGAATTGGGGAACAGTCGCTGAGTGAAACGAGGCATCTTCTTGCCCATTTCCATTCTCATTCTCTCAGGAGGAACCTTTAGCAATTTGGGAGCCACTTTTTTGAGGGGGGTGGAGTGGAAACAAATCCACATTGAGTTAAATTCTGCTCAGCAAGCCCCTTATCTAGGTGGTCCTGGTAGCTGTCAGATGAGGTCATGGGTGGAGGGGAGGGAAGTGGCCCATGGGGCCGCCGTCCAGGCACCGTGCTGGCTGTGCGCATGAATTATCCCGTCTAGTATGTAATCATCGCAACGACCGAGAGATAGTGATGGCCAGGGACAGAGACAGTGGGGCGGCAGTGGGTGAGGGGGGAATTGATTCATTTTCCAATAAAAAAATCAAGATTCAAAGCAGCTCAATCTTCCCAAAGTCACATTTGTGAGTAGCAAAAGCACTGTCTGACCCGAGGTCTCTGAATCCCCTCCACGTGGCCTTCTCCACACCCATCTCTCTCTCCTTCTTTCCCTCTCTCCCTCCCTCCCTCTCTCTCTCTTGAGGCCTCAGCCAGCAGTGGGACCTCGCTTCTGTTGCTGCTCCAACTGGGAAGAGCACTCTTTTATTCTGGTCGCTGAAATGACCAGCCAGACTATGACCTGGGCAGTCTGTGTGTCTTTGGCTTTTCTCAGTTACTTCTTTGGAAGGTTTTCACTGACTTCCAGAGAGAGTTCCAGAAGAAACAATACTTACAGGAGAGGCTTGGGATTGGGACAAGGAGTGTCCAGAACTGGGCTTTGCCACCAACCACACGTGTGACCTTGACCTAGTGACAGAACCTACCTGGGCCACAAAGGGATTGTGTTTGGATGGGCATGGGGTGACCCACTAAGGCTGGTCCCCATGGGTGGGGCTCGGAGCCGTGCCCGATCACTCCCACAGGTATAAAGGGGACAGGTGTCCCGAGGTTAATACCTTCCAGAAGCCGTCACTTTTACAGATGCCGTCGCGCCATATCCTCACACCTACCTGTGGGGGACACCTAATGCCCATTTTGAAAAGAAGGATACTAAGCTTCAGAGAGGCTGCATGTGCTCTCCACCACGTCGTGCTAGGTGGCAGAGCTGGGCTCCAACCTAGGGTCCTATCCCTCAACAGAAAACTCGTTGCCACCCCACATGAACCCCCACAGCACCAGCAGTGGGCAGCAGGGCACCAACCAGCACAGCACTCCTTACCGCTCACCCTCACACACACATGACACAGTTCTCGGTCTTCACACACGTACACACACACACTCCCCTATTTCCACCCCTAGCAGAAGGGGCAGCTACCTGCAGAAGGGGCAAGCATCCGATCTTGTGGCTTTGGGCATCACTTAAATGGGGGGTTACCGTTAAGCCCAAATGTAGTCACCAACCTAAGCACCCATGCCCACGTGCATATGCTAACAAAGCCCCTTTCCTTCCTCCTTCGATCCTGCTCTGAGTTCATTCATGCAGCCCCTCCCCACCCCCCACAGCGCTGGCTGCCTCCAGGCGTTGCTTTCTGCGCAGTATCATCCCTGGGCCTCTTGATCCCGGATCGACAGCCTGCTCCTGGGTTAGAGGCATTTCAGACCCTGGAGCAAACCCTCGGTGCTGCAAGAAAACACCAGAGATCCCATTCTTACCATCTGCACCAGAGAAAATCGATACCTGGGAAAAAAACGGCCTCTTTGATGTTTGCAAAGGGAGTCATAATATCTCCCAGAGCCTATATCTAATGATGCAGAATCATTTTTTCCAGGAAAGTAAAAAAAATAAATAAATAAAAATGTTCTCTCCTCATAAATTTCACAACCTGGTGCTCACAGTGGCTGCCTTGTGAAAATCAACTTCAGCTGTTTTTTTCTTAAGTGGCACCAGTGGGCTTCACACAGGAGTGCGACCCAGAACTTGTAGGGCGTCTGGACCCCGGCAGAGTCTGGTGAGCAGAATTTCAGAGGCCTCGCCTCTCTGCATAGGTGGAGTTTGCCTGATCTCATTCAGGGTTAATTAATTAGTTCATGTTTTCCATCTGTAAGACCTGAAATAGTTCCTCCCGCAGTGCGTTGTCCTGGCCTCTTTGCACTCACAGGATCAAAGGCATTTTCCCTAAATCACTTTTTAAAATCCTTATTAAGCATGTCATAAAGTAAGGTGAGTAAAATTATGCTTTTTCCCTTAATTTTTGTAATAATATATTTGGAAGGGGGGGTGGATAGCGATGATAGGCAAATTGTCTCTCTTTCCCAAGAAAAACAGTATAAAAATTTCAAAATAAGAAGAAATAATTAGTTCTCGGTATGGAAGGCCCTTTCTTTTTTAAAAAGATTAATGGTAAGGCTTCCCCAAAAAAGCAACTTGCCCGGAGTGGGTAGTATGGAGTCCCCTACGCTATCAACGTGCTGAGGACTCTGAGCCGGACCCCTGAGCACACGAGGGTGCCCCACTGCCCCCTCTGTCCCTGCCCTGCAGTCCACATGCCTTCAGTGAGATCACTCAGGCCCCTTGTAGCTCATGCGTCATTGGCAGCTCTGACTTCCCTCACAGGGCCCGCCCCAGGGAGACACTGTGCAGGGAGGGGGAGGAAAAGAGAACTCTCGTGCGACCTGAGAGCCAAAGGAACCTTCGCGATCATCTAAGCAGACCCGGGTTTACACAAGCAGTTGGAACCACCGCATGGGGAGACACGGGGATCAATCTCCTCCTACAGGCAACTTAAGAACAAGGGAAGACAGAAACCCATCCCCAGCACAGAGACGGGATGTGTATCCCGCTCAGGGCTAACAAGGGGACGGGTGGGAGGAACCTGCGGCAGTGATAGCCCAGGGTGGATGTCCAGGGGTGGGAGAGGCAGGCCTTGGTCCTGGTGGCACCATCTGAGCAGGTTTTGACCACAGCTTTTCTTCAGGGACTGAGTATCTGCCATTTGTGTTCTAAGGGCAGATTCAGCTTACAGAACCGGAGCCCCAGGAGACAGTGGGAAGGGTCTTTTGGAATCAGAGAGACACCACATTTGAAATTCTGCTCCACTTCTAACTATCTGGGTAACCTTGAACCAGCCTCCAAGTCTTGGCCTCCTTTTCTGTAATTCACCGAGATCACTGACACCCTATCTGTCTAGGTTTCAGTAGAAAACAACTCCATTGGCCTGGGTCAGCAAAAGAGAGTGGGCAGGCCTCCTTATGCTTGGCAGGCAGTATTAAAGAAACCAACATAGGGTGTCAATGCGCCCGGAATCTGACAACAGGCCAGGAAGAGCGAGGGAACAGCCCAGGAGAGTGGGAGCCGTGGAGGCGTGCGGTTCAGTTACTGTGTTATCAGGCTCCAAAGCCAGAAGGAGCAGGAAAGAAACACCCTGACCTCTCTCTGATCTCCTGCTGGTGCCTCCCCAGAGGGCACCCTCGACCAGAAACCACTCTGCCAGGCAGCCGGGGCAGTGCTGTCTCCAGGATCACACCCCGGGGCTCCGAGCTGGGTGGAGAGTGGGTGGAGACAGAAAGGGTAAGTGTAGAAAACACGGTCTAACCAGCAGGTTGGCTGTATTTAGTCTTGTTATGAGGACAAAAATAACGCATGTAAAACACTTAGCAGGTAGTCTAGTGCATAGTAGGATCTCAACAAGTAGAAGCTGTTTCCTCATTAGTCCTATTCACACTAGCCTTTATCGTAGCCGGAGTCCTGCCTTGCTTCCACCCGCAGAGCCCCTGACGCAGTTCCTAGACCTGGTGTGTGCTGTGACCTGGGACCTGGGACACCAGCATTAACACGACCAGGACTGCCCTCAGGGAGACAAGACCTGGTCACCCATGCCCATGAGGCAGAGGGCAACCAGAGTCACAGAAGACTTCCCAGCTGCAAGCTCACAGCTCTGGCTCTCTCGTTTTCTTTCTTAGTACTTTTTCAAGCTTTTCTTTGTCCAGTGAAATTCTAATTAGAATACATGCTTGTTGTAGAAAATGTTGAACTCATGGAAAAGCATAGAGAAGAGAATAAAAATTCCCTCTCTACCCTCTCCAGAGATAAGCACTCAACATTTTTGTGAATGCCCCTCCTACGCATTGTTTTATAGCCAGTCTCATATTACACATACAACTTAATAGCCTGGTTGTTGTTTGGGGTGCTCCCCCCCACTTCTTTTATAAGCATTGAAATCATTCCAAAAGTATCTTTTAATGAGCTCATAAGGGTAAATCACGTGACTGGGAATCTGAGCTCGGAATCAGCAGACTAACTTCTAATTGCAGCTTACCGGGTCTTCACCGCCCCGCAACAGGCGGTGTGACTTACCTTCAGCTTCTTCACTGGAGAAGTGATGCAAAAGGCAGGACGAAGTACGCCTCTTACAGAGTTGTTGCAAAGAGAAATGAAGTATTTATTTATGTAGAACCATTAGCTCAGTATCTAGGACAGAGTAAAGAGCTAAATGGTAGCTATCATAATTGTCATTAATAGTCCATTGTCGTTCCTCTATTTGTGAATATTTTGGATGTTGCTGATTTATTTTTAATTAAGTAATTCTGTTAGGAGATGTCTGAATTTAAGTCTTTCCACGCTTCAACTTTTTCCCTAGGGTATATAAAACGATTGGTCTCAGGTAGTTCAATTTCCGGAGCCAGGTGGCCTGGGCCTACCTGCCAGCTGTGCTGCTTACTGCCTATGTGGCCCCGGAGAAGTCACTTAACCCCTCTGTGCTTCAGTTACCCCTGCTCTAAACGATCATGATGTGAGGACTGAACGAGATACAGATGCAAAACACTTGGCACAGTTAAAATAGATACTAGCAAATATTATTATCATGCATATTGCCAGTTACACTTTTACTTGTTTATCCCTGACAGCCTTTAGCACTGGGCTGAGCCCCAGTAGACTTCCAGTGAACACATGTTAAACTGGGTTAAAAGTCATTGTTAGCAGTGTTCCTTGGGTGCGCTGAAAGATGTCCTGCCTCCTCATTAGGAGGTTACCTGAGTTCAGTCCTCCCACCTCAGTCTGTCCGCATCGTACCCACCTCTCTCAACAGACGCCTGTGGCCTGTGTCTCGGGAAAGACCTTTCCTTTGGCCTTAGTTCAACTTATAACATTGTTCTCTTGTAACAGAGCTTCCTAGACACACCTTAAATAGTGTAAGACCTCTCCAGAGGCTCTGGGATTATAAGCCAGAGTCCCTGTTCACCACTACCACCCAAAGGGCCAGGGGCCCTCCTTGGTACTTGACCCACAGCCCCTCTTTCTCACCCACAGTCTCACAGTCCTGAAAGTGTCAACCTACTATATTCTGAGCTGGAAGATTTAAGCACCCATTATGTACTTTATTCTGAGCTGGAAGATTTAAGCACCCAGGTCACTGGAATAAATCCACCACAAAACCCAAGTGGGAAGATTGCTTTAGGCCAAAGGGCAGGTTTGTATAAATAACCCAGAAACCCAGCAATGCAGGCACACCCTGCAGATGGGGTGTTGGCAGTGCAGCATCAGCCACAGCTGCTAGGTGTGTGTGTAGCTACCAGCCTCCAGTGGAAACGCACCATGTAGGAGTTAGTGGGATGACTCATGAGGGTGAGGAATGTGCACATGCTGGGTACATGAAATGGACGACCAAGTGGCTAGTTCTGTATTCTGTGCCTCCCAGTGGGAATGCTCATACAACCAAGCTTGGTACATGGAGGTATCCTTAACTCCTCAGAGGTGATTTTCCATCTTGCTAAATGTTAACACATATCCTACTACTGCTAAGCAAACTGTCAGGTCTTCATCCCACCTTTGTTCAGTAAGTAACTACTGTGTGCAAAGCACAGTATCTGCACAAGGGGGTTGGTCCTTATCTAGAGCAGGAAAGGCAAGTACACAGCAAGCAAACCATAAATCCCCTATCCTTGGCCCAAGACAGACTCTAACTAGTCTTCCAAGAGCCTGGACGTGGCCTCAGAACGCAGTCAGAACACAGGCTCTGGGGGCCCTTTTGATCACACTGACATGCCAGGTTACACCTGTCTGCACTCTCGGAGCTAAAACACCGCAGGCACTTAGAGAATATGGACACAGCGAGAAAAGGAAGGCCGAGGAGCTCTCGGCCAACTTAGAGTGAGGTGCGGGACTGTGAAGACAGCCCACTGCTGGTCGGTGCGACAGTGCGGGCCAAGCCAAGGCCATGTTAGGAACCTTGGCGATAGGTCCACACTAAGAGCACAGGCGCTGCTGTGTGACCTTGAGCTAGTCACTTCACCTCTCTGAGCCCGCTTTCTGATGTAGAAAATGATGATAATTGCACTACCTACCTCACAGAGTTGTTATGAAACGTTAGCGAGATGGTACAATGTGAAGCATTTAACAATAGCTGTCTACTGGTAAGCAATTTGTCTTTATGAATGAAATACAGACTGTATTTAGGTAAAGAAGAATAAAATAAATTTTCCTCTTTCAAACAACACAGTAGAAGAACTTAATGGACATTTGGCAAAATAGAAAACTTTCAGGCCCAAGTACTAGAACTCCAGTCACCTTATTCCCACTGGGAAAATGTGCTCACTACTCCCCAAGAGCAAGACTGGCCCTGGATTTGGAGCCGTGGTCATCAGGGCACGTCTTGGCCAGCGTCCTGCCTCACCCCAACGCTGACCCCTCACACAGAAGCAAGAGGGAAAATGGTAGTGTGTCCTCTTGCCTCTGTCCGGTGCCTAAGAGGCATATATCCTTTGATTTATGGACGGGGACCCCTACAAAACACATGGAATAGTCCGACAGAATCGCATCCAGAAATAGGCAATGCCAGATATTCTATGCTCCTGTTCTACCTTCTTTTGTTGGATAATTCTTATTAGTATTATTTTACAAACACAAGTTCTCTGTAAACATTTAGAAAGTACAGAGAAGGAAAGAGAAGAAAAGAAAAGACATTCATAATTCCATCGCCAGGGGCTGGAGGGGGAAATTGGAGTATGTATACATCCAGACTTTTCCCTCTGCATTTTAAATGAGATTTTTAATTTAGCATTTTCTGCTTAAATTCTCTTCCTCTCTCCCTCGCCTCTCCTCTCCCCTCCCAGTGTACCATTATCAGTTCAAGGTCCAGTTCCTCAACCAAATTGAGAAGCCAGTGGAACCAACCTTTACCATGTCACTCCTGGGAACAGAAAAGGAAATGCAGAAAATTCCCATCACCCTGTGAGTATGAGGAGCGACCCTGTGCGTGGAGAGGACAGTCTTAATGTTCTCACAGGGACTGGATGGACTCTGTGCTTTTCGATGGTCAAGCCAGATACAACCTACTCTTCTCAGCCCATCAGGACTGCCCCAAACACCCTATCGGAAGAGACACCCACCCAAGCCCAATGCCTTTTCACTCCTCCTTGGCCTCACCCAGTCCCACCAATTATTTTGTGTTGCTGCCACTTGGGTCTGTGATGGGCCCTCTGACCTGTGGGCTGAGCGGAGAGAGAAGCCAGAGGTGGCCCAGTCCTGGCAGCAGTGCAGGAAGCAGATCTGAGCAGGGAGGGGCGGTGAGGGCCAGAGCAGGTGTCCACAGGAAGGCCCCGAGTGCCTCTCCAGTGAGTTCTGAAAAGTAGCCCAGAAATAAAACTGGTATCATTCAGCTTGGCACCAATTTCCATCCCAATCAGCCTGCACTGCCAGCCTGTCCCATCTGTCCCCGTCCTGTCACACACCTGCTCACAACACAAGCAGTGGCCTCACACCTCCCTCAGAGGCACCCCGGCCTCACTAGCAGAAAAGGCCCATCAGCTGCTTTTTCTCAGCCTCTCCCCTCCCAGTGTACGCTGTCCTTGGGAAGTGACACTGGTCCTTCACTCATTCCAGGGTCAGTCCTCAGCTTCTGAAAATTGCCCCTAGGCTTTGATCCCCGCTAGTCACCTTGCTTCTGTCATTCAGAAAGTGTGTGTCGGTGCTCTGCCCTAGCGGCAGAGCGGATCTTATCCTTAGGATGCTCCCAGCGTAGCAGGGATGGGGCATTCCTAAGTGACACCCTGCAGGAAGAGCTATGATGAGGCACGCAAAGAGACTCTCCATCCACCCTACTCACCCTAAACCTGACATTACCTGGGCACTGTCCCAAATCTCCCTCTTGGGGGTTGTACCAAGAAGCGTGGAAAGGGCATCTAGGTGGTCTGAATGTTGGGGTAATTTTAATGTCGTGGCAATCAGTGAGTAAAGCTGATAATGATACCTATGAATATGCACTTAAATCTTGCTGTAATTTGTACAGCCTTTTAACATATGGTTTTTTTACGACTGTCATGCTTTGTTGTTTTAACAGAAGTTTCTGTTTATATCGGGAGAAACAAAGCCTCAGTGGGAGAGGAGAGTGTGGTGTTAATTGAACCTGCAGAGAGCTGGGCTGTACAGAGGCCATTGCCCAAGCCACACAGTCTCATCAGGGACAGTTTTCCCGATTTGTTGACATAAAATCTAGGAAGCCTGAGCTACACAAAGCTAACTAGATGTTTTATTGTGGAATTCTCAGAGCCTTTTAAACATACTAACCCAGAGAATAGTATGATTTCCCCAACAGTAGTGGTCTAGAAAACCCCTTACTTGTCCTGGTGTGTCCATCGCTGTCTCTGTTAACAACCTGTCCTGTGTGGTTTGGGAAACAGCAGAAATGACCACCCCAAGTCACACGTGCAAGCCTAACACACCCTGACTTATCTAAGCATCACTATGCTGTTACAAATAAACTGACTGCATCTGCCTTCCTTTGTATTTTCAAGGGACGAAGGAATTACTAGTAATAAAACCTACTCCTTTCTTATCACATTGGATTCGGATATTGGCGAGCTGGTCATGATCAAATTCAAGTGGGAAAACAGTGCAGTATGGGCCAACGTGTGGAACACGGTGCAGACCATCATCCCGTGGGGCAGCCGGCCCCGCTACTCAGGCCTTGTTCTGAAGAGAATCCGAGTCAAAGCAGGAGAAACCCAGCAAAAGTGAGTGCTATCTCAACTTCCTCCTGACAGCTGATAAGCGTCTACATGTGCCAGCACTTTCATAATTTAATGCTTGCGTTTATATGAAGTGGGCATTATTATGTCCGAATAATGGCGTATAGGCACTCAGGGAGGTGAAATGTCCGTCACAAGTTCACTCAGCCGTAAGTGGGAGGACGGAGATCTGCACCTGGGCCTCTGAGTCCCATCCTTGCCTCTTCCCACTGCCTGTGTTTAGTAGCTGCCTGCCTCTGGAGTTTGAGAAGAATCTCCTACAAGGACCACGCTTTGAGTGACAAGGACCCAGATTCGATATTTTTGTTGTTGTTTACTCAAAGGCATGCTTTTAACAGATCGCAATCTCAAAATCTCACTCTGTAATGGCCCTTTTCAAATCTTTGTGTGCCAAAGAATCCCTGGGAAGGTTATTAAATATGCATAATTCCCGGGCCCACCGGCAGAGCTGCTGGTTCACCGGGTCTGTAGAGGGACCAGGGACACGCATCTGTTACTAAGAGCCCTAAGAAAGTCTGTCTGACGTGCACCAGTGGGTTACTCTTAAGAAATGCTGCTCTGTATGACGTCATATCTGCCTTGGCCACAAGGTCCTCTGGGCCAATAAAGGGCTAGGGAGCGGGTAGGGAATACAGGAAAGGAAGACCTTCCAGCTGCTCCTCCAGTTTGCTCAGCAGAGCAGAGGGCTGCCCAGCATATTTTGCCATGGCAACCATACTTGTCTATAGTTCTGCAGGTCTCCATGAAAGGAGAATTCTGTCCTCCCCAGACCTTCTCCTTCCCCCTGTAGTCAGGACCCTTGTCTCTCCTCTCCCACTTCCTTTGTTGGGCAGCTCATTTCTCTCTTTGGCTCGTCCCCAGCAGGGATGGAAAACAGCAGGCATCTCACCCAGAACTACACACCTCCCTCACAACTCCCACCCCTGCCCCAGGTTTCACTGCCAGGGGGGCGCGCAGTGCAGATTTATGCCCCCTGAGTCCCTCCCACAACTGCACTCTGAGAGTGTATCTTCCTGGGATACAAAATCCTGGCAATCACGAAGCCCATTAGTATGCATTCTGCCAACAGATTTCTCCACATGATCAATTTGGAAAATTAAACTGCTTCTCTCCTCCTCTACGCTTAGCTATTCTTGCGTGACTGTTTGGCCCTTTAGATCCACTCTACATCTGAGCACTACCCCTCCTGCACGCTGTCAGCTAGAAAGTAATTTCTCCGGTGTAGTGGCTGCTCACCATGACAATTCTATGTGACTTGACCTGAAAGGTTGTATACAAGACAACCCTACCTTCTCCACGGGTGCCTACCCGCATGGTTCTCACAAAGAAAGGAAGGGAGGGGAGGGAGCAACACTTACTGAGCTCCCACAGCACGGTGGCTGTTACACAAAGTGCTCCAGGGCGGTAATCCCATGGAGTCTTCCCAGTGACCCTCTGAAATGGGGAATATTGGCTGTGCCGACTGGGAACCTAAGGCTCACAGAAGTTGCACAGCTTGGGGACATTGCTAATAATTGTCCAAGCCCAGATCTGACTCGGGTTCATCCGATTCATGGCTCATTTGTAGCCCGTGCACTGTTTCCAGTAGGTCCTTCCTCTGTTTTTCTTGGCCCCATTAACCTGACCTTCTTTAGTGTAAACCGGCAGAGTTGCAGTGCTGGACGTTAATATGTACACACATCAAACCCTTCTTCACGGCTGCCGGCGTACATGCTGAAAAGAGGGGAGGGGCTGTGGGACCTAGAGTGTCTCTAACGGGTAAGTACTCAGTGCTCCTATGTGTCTTCAGTACCAGATGCCACTGGGGGAGACAAAAAAAAAATCTGAGTTGTTTGTGGCACTTGGCATAAATGAAAGCAAGAGGCATTGGTTTTATTCAGAATATGCTCCATCCCAGGCCTTCTCCAGCCTTAATGTACACACGGACCACCTGCGAATCATGTTCAAATGCAGTTCTGCTTTAGTAGGTTTGGGGTGGGGCTTTTCCAGCAAGCTCCCTAGTGCTGCTGATGCTGCTGGTCCATGGACCACACTTCGACTAGCAAGGGTTTAGCACTGCATGGCCTAGGGACTTCAGAAGAAAGATGTCAGTTCAGGGTGGTGCTGTTGGGGCTGTGCTGCCACAGGCTTTGGGAGGCCAGGAGGCATTCCCAGAGAGACCAGCAGGGAGCAAAGCTGGACGTAAGCAATATCTAATGGCCTCCGCAGCAGCCAGTCCTAACTAGTCAGTCCTAGTTCTGACTTCACACCTACGTAGAATAAATACGTGGCATAATTCAGACCATAGCTGCACCTCTCTGAGACTCAACTCTTCAGTAATAAATGGGAATTATATTAATGTATCTCATGAGACTAATAACAATTACTAATTTTTAATTACCTTCTACAAACCAAAATCCCAGAGCCAAGATGCAAACTCTTAACCTCGTACTCTTAATCTCTCTGCTAACTATCAGGGGGGACAAAGTGGTTAAATCATTTGCTCTGTGACTCCATGGGGTTATTTTTCTCTCCCAAAGGCACAAAGTTAGGGACGAGAGTGTCTGTTGTGGGGTGAAGGGAAGGGCAGACAGTATTAGCCCCACTGGAGGGCATAAAAAGCAATTAGCTAAAGGTAATGAGATGTTCAATTTGCACAGGAATAGTGTAATTCAAAACAAAAATCAGTGAAATCATCTTTGGCCACCCATTAGCTTGTCAAGAATTCAAAGACAGATAACATCCAGAGTTGGTACAGGTGTGCAGCAATGGGCACTCTCATCCACTGGTGGTAGGAGTGAACATTATAGAGCTTCTGCAGGGGGATTTCACTCAACAGCTAACCAGTGGTGAGCACCTACCTCATGCCAGGCACTGTTGTGGGCACCTGACACACAGCAGTGAACAGAGGAGACAAAGGCCTTGGTCTCATGGACCTTTCATTATCAAAATATTACATGTGCATAATATATATGGCCAAGAATATAACATGACAGAATTTTCCAGGTGTCTATCCTGGAAAGTACGAATGATGTTCGTAGAGGACAGACATGTACACAAGTTTCCTGCAGTACCACTTGGAAAGAGCAAACCACTGGGGAAGTCTCGGCAGCCCCCGACAGGACATGGCTGAATGCATCGCGCTCCATGCGTGCAGTGCAGCGGGTGTGCTGATATGACAGGCTCCAAGGACATTATGAGGTGACAAGGAAAATTTTCAGAAAAATACCTGCAAAAAAATCTTTACATTTGCGTATGAACATTGATATATGTGTAAATACCCTGGAAAGACAGAAGCCAAACCACATAGCAGGGAGGCAAGTGACATAGGAGAAGGGGGAGGGAGAAGAGGATCATTAATACTTGACTTCATTCTTTACTATTTGAATTTTTCAAGAATGCATTTATAAATCACTCATAACACTTTTATTTCGGCTTCATTGAAGTGCATTTAACAAAATCGTAAGCTATATATTGTGTATATCATTGTGATTTGATACACAGGGTGGGGCAAAAGTAGGTTTACAGTTGTGTGTGCGCAAAACAGTTTATCCTTGTATTATTATTTATTAATTATTGTATTATTTGTTTGCACTACCACCGTGAACCTACTTTGCCCAATCACGTACAAGTACATTGTGAGAGGGTTCTTCCCGTCTGGTTAACGAACACATTCGTCACCTATTTATCATTTTTGTTGTTACGAGAACATTCACGTTTACTCTGTTAGCAAATTTCATTTGTACCATAGAGTGTCACGAACTATCATTACTGTGTTTTACGTTATTAGTTCATCAGACCTTATTGATTCTATAGCTGAAAGTTCATACCCTTTCACCAACCTCTCCCTGTTCCCCTTCCCCCCCCCCCGCACCTGGGAACCACTTTTCTATGATTTTTCTATGATTTGTCTGGCTTATACATGAATTTTAAAAGTTTTGTTTAGTGAAGACTTGACCTCAGATGCAATTGAGAGAAAAGGAAACCGTAAACTAGAATTCTCTGTGATTATTGCTAATTTTTCTCCAGTAGATGCAGTCAAAGATAGTAATACAATATAGCCCCTCAGGCCAAGCTACTGGGCACAGCAGTTTAGCCGCTGGTCTCCACGAGAGACCAGAAACAATTGCGATGTCCTCTTTGGCAGGACAACGTCTGCACCACTATGTGGAAGGGGCAGGGCTTCCATGACGGAGCTACGCAGAGGCTGGTGACAGTGGCCTCCTGCCCAGGGACCTTTAAGAATGGCTTTAACAAATTGGAGCTGGTCCACAGAAGGAAGGCTGGGAGTGAAGCCCGGCTGAGCGGAACAGTGGAAGGGACTGCCAGTGTTTGCCCAGGGGTCTGGGCGGTGTCGTGAAAGGAATGCCAGTTACCCTCAAATCTGTGACGAGCGGTTATGAAGGAGGACAAAGGAGGACGGCCCCTAGGGCTTCAGTTCTTCCAGAACTGACCCCCCTCCGGAGCAGAGCCCCAGGAAGGCTTTCACTGCTTGCCTTTACCGACGTTATGAAAATAGCTGCAAACAGAGAATCTAATTTTTAAAAAACACATCGCATGTGTTATATCAAATGAGTATTTCACAAAGGATGAGACGCTTCAGTAGGTTCCAGTAAAACTTAATGGTGTGCTCGCTTTATGTTTTCTATTCAGAATGGTGTTTTGCCCAGAAAACATGGATGACCTACAACTTCACCCAACCCAGGAGAAAACCTTCGTGAGATGTAACGTAAACTCTAAACACCTGAAGAGAAAGAACAGATGAGTTTTAATGAAGATCCAGTGTAAAAAACGAATGGTCTTATTCCTTATCTGGAATGGTTGCCTTATTTGGAAACCAGTTATGTAAAAGAATCTTGCATAACGTTTAGACTTCAAGGGGGAGTATGTTTCACTACTATAAGTTTTTCATAACTATATTATGTAACTTTATTCAAATATTAATGCAACCAAATATTTTCCAATTTTAACTCTGATTAAATTGTAATATATGCAAATAAGTACAAATGTAAGAGCCATTTTAGATCTGTTGTTCTAATTTAAAATGTCTTTTCCAATTAAGTCAAATTTCCCGTATTTCTTTGCCAGTTTATTCTGATCAGTTTTTGAACCGTGCTGGAAAGATGCTTCTTTATTACCTAACCAGTGCTTCAATAAAGTGAAATTAATCACTGGTTGTCCCAATTTTCCTCTTTTACTAACGCTTGCCACAAAAGCGAGTGGAAAACTTGGAAAATCTCAAAGAGTTAGGTGTCAGATCTCACACCGTCCGATACATGAAATAATGATGTTAGATGGGCAATTCCGTCAGGGAGCCTGTGAAGGAAGTACTAGGTGTGGCAACCCCTTGGAAATGTGTTTCAGGTCATTCAGAGGGGAAGAGCAGCTGTGCACGTCACCACCTACCCTGACGTGGCCGAGGCGCAGCTGCACACAGCTCTTAGTTCACAGGCTCTTCACCAACGCAGGGTGAACTGGGCTGGTGCAAACAAAAGCCCTGAGGAGAGGTCTGCCTCTAAATCAGTGAAAGATTATCTGGCATGATTCACCTTTATTTGGAAAAACAGCTGGGTCAATACTGCATTGTGTCCTGAATGCTACTCTTGCCTGCAAAAGTGTCTGGCAGCACTTTTAGGTAAAGTGTGCATGTTTCTACAAATGATGGATATTCAAAGAACGATATTTTCTGGTATGGCTGAAATACTAGATTCACCCTAAAATCATGTTTCATCATTAACTGTCCAGGAAGAATTTGAAATACAGCAGTCCCCCGCCCCCTTATTCTCAGTTTCACTTTCCGGGTTTCGGTAACCCTTGGTCAGTCACAGTCCAAAAATATTAAATGGAAGAATTCCAGGAAGAAACAATTCACATGTTTTAAATCGGGAGCTGTTCTCAGGAGAACGAGGAGCTCTCGCGTTGTCCCGCTCTCCGTCTGTCTGGGATAAGGTGTCTCCATGCTGGGCACACTCCCCGCCCATTCGTCGCTTGGTGGCTGTCTCAGACGTCAGATCAACTGTCAGGGTATCGCAGTGCTTGCGTTCAAGTCACCCTCATTTTACTAAATAGTGGCCCCAAAGCACAAGAGTAGTGAAGCTAACAATTTGGATAGGCCACAGAGAAGCTGTAAAGTGCTCCCTTTAAGAGGAAAGGTTTGTACGTATAGGAGAAAAAACACAGTATATATAAGGTTTGGTATTATCCAAGGCCTTAGTCACCCACTGCCAGTCTCAGGACATAGCTCCTGCAGTTAAGTGGAGACTACTGTATCCCTTTTTGAAAATACTCTTTGCCATATACTCTAGAGAGTCCCTGCACATGCGCACCAGGAGAAGTGTAAAGGAATATAAAAAGTTTGTGAGTTCAACTCCCAGTCAGGACACCTACCTGGGTTGCGGGTTCAATCCCTGGTCAGGGCACATGCAGAGGCCAGCCGCTCTCTCTCTCTCTCTCTCTCTCTCTCTCTCTCTCTCTCTTCCTCTCTCTCTCTCTCTCTTCCTCTCTCTCAGGTGTGGATTGAAAAAAATGAGCCAAAGTTATACATACAAGAACAGGACTGACTCTAGGGTGAGGCAAGGAGGCATTCGGGGTGCAAAATTTAAAGAAGCACTCTTGGGATTGTGCATTTGCGCCAAGACACAAAAATATATACAGTACGATACACACAAAGCTAAACTATATCATCAGGGATGGACAAACAGGTGGTAAAACTTTAAGTAAAAGCAATGAAATCACCAGCACAACAGTGACCCTGGGTAACTCTAGGAAGGAGGAAGTGCCCATGAGTTTCCAGAGGCCGCGAGGTCGTGTTCTCACTCCAGGCGGCGGGTGCCCAGGTGTCCGTGTTTAAATCCCCTCTGCACATATCTATTCTACGCGCTCATTTTTGGCATGAATGTCACATTTCACAATACAAAAACAAACAAGGAAATAAAGGGCAGAGTTAAAACCAACATTTTCCTACTATAGGCTGATGCATTTCGATAATAATGTGGTTTCACACAAAATATAATTGGAAACTATTTCATCTTTCATAGGAAAACATGAAGTGACACGGTGCATCGTAACAGTTTGGGTAGAGAACTCAATACGTAACCAACATGGCAAACTGTTAACTGGAACATTCGAAACTCCTCTTGGCCTGGATCGTTTTCACTTGGGAAGATGTGCTCATCGCCCCCACATTTGCTGAAGTACATCCTAGGAGGGAAGTCAAACGGGGAATCTGAATAATGCAGCCACATGGTTTCACTGCACATGCAGAGCGCTGGCTCACACACTGGTTATATGCGCCTCTCTCCAAAGGATCTGTACTTAGGAACCCACTCAGGAAAGATAACGCTGGCATCTTGCCTTTCAGGCAAAAGCCTGTTTGTGCTTTACTTATAAGAGAGTACAAGGAAAGAAATGGAGCATCGATTAACGCTGGAGCTGGGCTCTTTGAGGTGTGTGGAGTCAGAGAGAAGGAAATGAGCCCTCCATTCAAGACTGAAATGAATGTTCTCTCCTCCACAGCAAAGCAGAGTATCCTCAGTGTTCACCTCGATGGTGTCGCCGCAAATATTGCAGAAGCTTTGATTGCACTTAGGCACATCTAAGGTGGTCGAGCAGGAAGCTAGCTGCCCAGTGCAATGCCTGCTCTCCCACAGAGGGAAGTCAGGATTAGAGCAAAGTCAGAGAGATGCGAAATAAAAAGACAAGCAGGAGGTCGCCAGATGGGTAGGGGTGTGGGGCTGGGTGGAAAAGGTGAAGAGACTAAGTACAAATTGGCAGTTATAAAAAGGCACGGGGATAAAAAATACGGAACAGGGAATAGAGTCGGTAACACTGTAATAACTATGCATGGTGCCAGGTGGGTACTGGACTTATTGGAGTGATCACTTCATGATTCCATCCAGGCCAAGTGTCTAATCACTATGTTGTGTACCTGAAACTAATACTGTATGCCAACTGTGATTGAAAAATACATTTTAAACAATTACTTTATAAAAGAAACAAGTTCCCTGCCCAGTGAGTTGGAACATCATCCCGTAAACTGAAAGGTCACGGGTTCTATTCCAGATCAGGACACGTGCCTATGTTGTGGGTTCCGTCCCCAGCCCTGGCAGGTATGAGAGGCAACCGATTGGTGTTTCTTCACATTAGTGTTTCTCTTCCTCCCTTCCCCTCTCTCTAAGCATGTCCTCGGGTGAGGATTTTTTTTTTAATTTTTTAAAGAGACAAGCAAGAGGAAGACCGAAGAAGTCAATCCCAAAAGTCGCCATCTACCTGCAAATCTCAGTGACACTGCCTACCTCTCCTTGGATCCCCATGATCCGCGCAGGACGACGGGTCCCCGGCACACCTCAGATGGGACTGGTCCCATCTCTGCTCTCCTCCCTCCTCCTTCTTCCTCTCTCTCCAGAACTTTCTCCTCCCTTCCTAACTGAATCTTACTTACCTATCCAGACCCTGTTATTTCCACCAATCGTTTGCTAGCTCCAGCCAGCCCATGCATCCCTCTGTCCTCGAGGCCTCGCTGTAACATGAGTGATGCTCTGTACTACTTGCCTGGCCCTCACTGACTTGCGCCCTGCTGCTTTTCCTCCTCTCAGACTCCTCTTCTCCCTGCCCTCTGCCCAGCCTTCCAAGGTTGGCTCTCTGCTCGCTCGGCTCTCTCGCCCACTCCTGTGGCTTTCGTTATGATCCACACAGGCCAACCATTCCCACATTAGCATTCTCCCCTTTGCTGTCTCACAAGCTCAGAATGTTCAAAACTGAACCCACTATGTCCTCCCTGCATCCCCAGACGCGCTCCTCCCCGTGCTCCCCATTGTGTAGCTCAGTGAATGTCCTCACCACCCCTCAGATGCTGATGCCGGACACTGGGAGCTCATCCTTCATGTTTCCTTGCCTTTGGCCTCTCGCAACCGAACAATCACCTAATTCTGTGGGTTCTACCTGCATTCCTTCATTGTGCTTACATCTCCACGGCTCCGCCGCCATCGTTCTCTCCCACCACTCCCTCTGGCCGGGTGTCTGCCACAATTTCCCAACTCTTCCTTTTGGCTCTGCTCTTCTCTTCCAGCCCATTTTCATCACAACAGCCAGAGTGATCTCAAATAAAACAATCAGATCACATTTTCCTGTTTTAAGTCCTTCAAATGAATTCCCATTACTTACCCCAGCCCCCAGGCCTCTGGCAGGTCTCTCCCTGCTGCCCCCTACATCATTCATTGTCCACAGGTGCCAACCCAGCCTGCACATTGGGACAGCCTTGGAGGCTTCAAAAGGCTCCCAGATCTCAGCCCCATCTCTAGAGAGTTTGATTGACTTGGTCTGGGGCAAGGCCTGGGGACTGAGGCTTAAACAGCTTTCCAGCTGATTCTAACATGTGCTACATTTGAGAAACGTGGCTCTGGACACATGGGCCATCTTTTGCAAGTGCAAAGCTCCCTCCTGCCTCTGGGCCTCTGTCTGTTCTGTCGCTTTCAGCCGCTCCTCTGCTCCCAGCTTCCTTACTTGCTTCCAGGCCCAAGGCAGGTGTTACTGCATCAGTATCCTTTAAAGAGGACCGTCCCAGCCCACACAAGCTTCTATGAGCTCCCCATGTTATACTTACTCTGAGCATCTTTTCATCCTTCTGGTAAAACTATTGTAGCCATGCCGTGTGGAACCATGAACAAAGTGAAAAATCAGGACGTTTTACAAAAGCATAAAAGCAGCATGTGAAACAACGCAAAGGTTTGTAAAGAGAAAGCTAATCACCTCCCTGCATCCACCCCCTGCCCACCCCAGGGAATTAGGGTAGAGAACAGTCTCAACCTGGGCAGTTATTCCTTCCAACATCCCAAAGCATTTATACATACGCAGGGCTTTCTTGTTTTCATCAGAGCAGAATCATAGAATTATACAGGTTACTCTGCAGCTTGCTTTTAGTTTTTAGTTTTCAGTCAATGACACATCATTGGGTTCCCTATAAGCCAGGGGAGATGGATCTTTTTCTATTTCCCATAGAAGTACAATTGCACATGCCACAGGAGTTAGTGCCATCTGTTTCCTACTCTCCCTGCTCGGGCAGTTGCCCTGGCCCCTCACCCACGTTAAAAACTAGAGGTATAATTAAAATATCTTCTGTAGTCGTATATCCTAACATATAAACCCATTCTCATACACAGGGGGCTTTCTCTATTTTACAAAAATGTAATTCTATTATGTATTCTTTTCAGCAAATTGATTCTCTTATACAAATCTACTTCCTGAAATGTTTCTAGGTCAATTGGTTTAGCTCACTATTTTTGTTGACTGCGTAATATTCTACATTGTAGAGGTGTCTTCATTTATTCAGTTAGTCTCCTGCTGATGTGCCTTCACTTCGCTCCCAGCTTTCTGCCCCCCTGCAAAATGCTTCATGTGACATCCTCATACATCTATCCTGTGGATGTCCAGTAGTAGGAAATACTTTTAGTAGTGGAACTGCTAGGTCAAATATTTTTATATATATCATTTGTAATTTAACGTTGCCCTATTACTTTCCTAAAACACTGCAACTGTTGGCGGGTCCCCCAGTGATGCGCGGGTGCCTATTCTCCTTGTGGGCAGGAATAACTAACTTCTCATGTTAATTTCTGTCAGTCTGATGAGTGTACGCAATGACCTCATTGCTAGTCTATATTTCCCTACCTACTTTGAGAATTGAGAGTCCTTCCACATGTTTATTGGATTTGCCTTACTGTGAATTAATTGTCCAAATCCCATTTTCTGTTAGAATGCTTGTCTTTTTCTTGTCAGCTTGTGAGAACTATGTATTTTATGAAGTATATAAACCCTTTATCTGACAACTTCTTTGCAAATATTTTTCCAAATCTATTCCTCTATGGATTTTAACTATGGTATTTCTTTGTTATACAGTAGTAATGAAGTCTCACATTTCTTATCTAACCTACGGATTTCCTGACTTAATTACAGCCTCTCTCATCATTGAACTGCACTTCCACAAAATGAAGGTTTTTCTCCCGAGATTTGTGGTTGTTTTAGAGGCTTTAATATATCTGAAATATACTTTTGTATGTGGCATGAGATAGAATACTGATTTTATTTTCTTTTATATGGATAAAACTCATACTAACATTATTTATTAAATTTTCCTTGCTGAATTGAGATCCCACTTTTATCATAAACTTTAAGTGCATACTGAGAACTACTTCTTAATTCTCTATTTTGTTACACTGATCTCCTTGTTTATTTCTATTCTAATCAAACTTAATTGATTTCAAAGTCTTTAATTTATTTGCTTTATATACTGTATATTCTCAGATATCTAGTCTTCAAGGTAATGACTTTACCTTAAGGACTTTAAGGTAATGTAGTCCAATTCCCCTAAAATCTTTGAAATATTCTAATTGGGAATTGCATGAAATATAGAAATTAGTACAAGGAGTACTGGCCATTTTATTACATGAGGTCTTCTCATCCAGAAACATTGTGTGTTTTCCATTTGTTCAGATTTCATTTCAGTCCTTTGATAAGATTTTATAGTGTTTATTTTTAATTTTCATTTATTCCTACATATTTTATTTTTTTTGTCACTGTTGAGAATGGAATCGCTGATTCCATTTCTATTTAATGGGATTTATTACTAGTATATAGAACAGCTTTGGGTTTTTGTTATTTATTCTATGTTTGTCCACTTATCAAGTCACCTTAGTAATTCTACTTGGTTTGATTTGGTTTTCACTAGAATCTCGTGGTGCACAATCACTTCATCACCAAAAAGACAACCTATACTGATTAATTTATTCTTTCACCTTCCTGGATGTGCCAGAAGCTCTAAGACATAAGAGTGTTGTTAGTGAACACCACTGTTTCATCCTTGATGTTAAAAGTTTTAATGGTTAGATAATTAAAAGTATTACACTTAAAAGTATCTTTATACTATTTTTTTTTTGTTTTGTTTTTTTTAGTTTTGGCAAGTGAAGTCTATTGGATTTAAGTGGTTTTGTTCTATTTTTCTTTTATTTTTCTTAGAAATGGCTACTGAAATGTAGGAAATGCCTTAGCGATATTGGTGTTTCCTCTTCAGTTTATTCATAATATAAATTGCGTTGATAGATTTCCCGATACTGACTCACACTTGCATTCCTGGGATAAATCCGCCTCGGTTACAATGTACTTTTTTCATAACATTGCTGGACTTCACTTGCTAAAATTTATGTCGATTTCGCCTTATTTGCCTAAGTGAAACCGGTCCGCGCCTGTGTGTGTGCGGTCAGCGTCCTGCGCTGACGTTCCGCAGCTTTCCTCGACGGCCTCGAGTAGTTTAGATCACATTGCCATGACTATTTATTGTTTTAAATAGAGAAAAACTCAGCTGTGAAACCATCTGGTCCTTGTGCTTTTGCACATAATATTCTTAGGTTTTCCGCTTTTACTTGTTTATTGCGTGTAACATTTATTTAAATTATTTTTGTGAAATACCTCCAAGCAAGAGAAGAACAAAGTTATGTATGAGCTCAGGAATGAGTAAATGAAACATAACATTAAATCACAGGAAAAATCACAAAGTAAACTCTGAAATTCTAATAATACCTTCCTGAGGTAATCGAGGCAAATGCATACATTTTTCATGGAAAATAAGATTAAGCCACAGGAAGTCTATGTAGCGCTCTGTCAAACATTAATTAAATGTTTAATGTCAAACATTAAAAGAATACACATTCTTTTGTTATTAGATATAATAATACACAAAAGAAAAAGGGGAAAACAATAGACTATAAAGTTAAATAGTTTTGTTAATAGTTCTGCTGTCAAGAGAAATTATGTTGGAGAACAGTAATATTTCTCCCAATTCTTAGAGATACTCTTCTTAAGAGTATATTTAAATACTATCTTTTTAGAAGGTATATTTGGTGTAATTCTAAGTTCTATCAGCCCCTGGGAGGTTGTAGGGTTTCTTTATTGCATGGTTGGTGCTCTCTGAACACATGCGTGTTTATTTTCTACCTTATTACCTGAAATTCTAAATGGAGTAAGATCTATTACTATTTGTATTTTTAAGTAATGACATACAATAATATCATGTAGCTCCATAAAATAGGCCCATTAATTTAGGAATATAAAATAAGGTAACAGATCTAATACACTAATAAGAAAATTTCTAAAAAATAAAACATTAGTAGACTACACTAAGTTATTTCTGTAAGAACTTCTCTAACTCTACTCTCTCTTCTAGGCTGGAATAAAACTAGTAAAATTAAAAGGTCACGATAGCAAGTATAAATTACATCTGGATTATTATGAGTTTAGTTATTTAGAAAGGGAGAAATAAACACTCAGAACAATGTCTTTTTTCTCCCTAAAAAGGAAGCTTTCACCTTTATGGCTGGGGCCAGGGCTAATGAGGCAAGCAAGGCACCCAGGTCATAAAGCCCAAGGAGGCGAGACTGTGGCGTGCCAGCCCTCACTGCCGCCCGGAGCGAGCACTTTCGGAAGGGCTGAGGTGCCCGGGGGCCGGGGCTGGCGCCTGCACAACTCTGTCTTCTTGAATTTTGTGCCCAGAACACCTCACTTGCCTCTCAAAGTCCCAACTCTGTTTATATTAATTCCTTACTCATATTTTCATTTGCTTTATTTTGCTTTCAATAGAATTTGCTCTGCAGAAAAGCAAGTGCTTTTATTTTTATTCTTTTTTAATGATAATGGTCATTTTAGAACTTTTCCTCTAAGCACAGAATCTGATATAAAGTATTCTCCTTTTCACTGCTTTCTAGACAGTTTGCAGTTTTAGTTCGAAATTCCATTTTGCTCCAAAGGTGATCCAGAAAGTATTCCTTAATTTATGTAGACTATTCTGGACATTTTTAAGTGGCTTATTTCTAATTTTATTGAACAGGCTACAAAAATCTCTCCTTTCTACACTTGGTAAGGCTTTCTTTGTGATCAAGCACACCATCCCTTTTTAGGACATTCTATTGGATATATGAAAAAAATCCTACAATGTTTACTTGAGGGACTTACAATGACCTATATATTTATCAAATTAAGTATGTCAATTGTATTATTCACTTCTTCTTTGTCATTATTTTTTGTATATTAGATCTCAGAAAAAATGTCTTGAAGTCTACAATATTTTTACCAACTTGTCTTTGAATTTACATAAGTATACCAAAGTAAATTCTGAATATGTTTTATATTGTTTCATAGTATCCCTCTTATAAGGCCTTTAACCTTAAATTCCTCCTTGTCTGCTATTGATTTTGCTATTCCTACTTTATTTTTTATTATATTTAAATAGTATCTTTGTAAATCTCTTTATTATCAACCTTTCTTTATACTTTGTTCCTATAAAAGTTTTAAAGATATTTTCTTCCTAGATAGTATACAGCTGGTTTACATCTTTAGCTCAATCTAAGTGGCTCTGATTTTCCACAGGAAAATCCAGTCCATTTACCTGCAGTGTAATGATTGGACTCCTCTTATCCTATTTATTGGCTTGTTTTACTGATTTACTCCTTTTATTTCTATTTCTTTTTGCAGGCTAATCAAATTGCCCTTATTTTCTCCTTTCCATCTTGTTAATATGACTTCTCTTGTAGATTCCCAGTCTGTTTTCAGCTACTTCCATTCCCTGTGGCTGAAAATCAGATAAAATTTTCTTTACCATTATATGAAAGTCAGACATATATTCTCCCACCCAAATACTCTCTCCTCCCACTGCTTCCCCTCCAAACTTTGGAACACGTTCACTTCCGCAGCATTCCACAGCCACACCCCAGATGACACCTTTGTGATGCTTCCCTCTTTTCAACCCACCCCCAATGCCCAGACTCGCTGAGATGTGCTTCTTATTTTTAGGTCCGGACTGTTTTTAGAGGAGTTGTCAAGGCAGACAATGATCAATGCAGGAAAACAATAGATTTTCACAGACAGGAGGACCCAGCCCCACCCCACAACAGTCAGAGGGACCAGTTTCTCTGTGCTTTGAGTTCCCAGGTGTGGGTAACACACCCCATTTCCCAAGATTTTATATTCTCCTGGCCCTTCCCCACTCTTCTGGAGGCTTTGAGTGTATTTGCTCACTAAGTAACAGCCACTGGTAATACATATATTCTTGGGTTATTTTGCAAGACTGAGTGAACGAGGGTTACAGGACTTCTACCTGGTTTCCACACAGCCCCTTTCTCCCAGTGGTCAGCAGTTTTTCATATTACAGCTTCTGGTGTTGCAGATAAGCAGTCCAGCGCTGGGATGATTCTTCCTCCTTTAGGAGGAATTTGTTCTTCTCTGCAGAAACTTGTAAGATTTTTCTCTATTCTTACAGCTCAGAGATACAATATACCTAGGAGGCTTTCTAGCATCAGTTCTTCCTGGAACTCTGTGAGATGTAAGTCTGTCTTCAGCTCAGAAACTTTTCGTATTTTATCAATTTCCCCCTTCTGTTGCATCTCCAACCGCACCCCCCCCCCCCGTTTCTATCTGTCTTCTGATTTATGTGTCTTTCTACTCTGCCCTGTGCTCTGAGTTGCACCATCTCTTTTCTTGCAGGGCACTAATTCACACTTCAACAGTGCCCACTTTCTCCTTCAATTCATCTCTTGAAATTTTTACACCAAAATCTTCCTTTTGGATCTCAGAAAAAAGTTTTTTTGTGTGTAGTTGCACTTAAATCTCAAGGGTTTTCATTCTTTCCTTTTTTATGTTGTGTGTGTGTGTGTTGGGGGGGGGGGTGGGCAAGGGGATTTGGTTCAAGTTATCTATGCCAGAAATTATTTCTGTACTGAGGCTTCTGCTTGTAATTCTTCTCCCTGGCTCCTGGGCCACATTAGGAATCTTCATTTTCTTTTGTTTGCTCACAGAGGCTCTCTTTCAGCCACTGGCTTATCTTAAGTGGCAGCCTTCCCAGAGCAGTAGAAGGAACAGTCACAGCGTCCCCTGGCCCAAGCTTAGCAGCAGATGGGTTGCCAGTCCTCTGGGGAGGCTCTAGGAGGAAGCCCTTCCCAGGCTCCTCAGCTCTCCAACTCAGGGGTGGTGGCAACTCAACCCACGTGGGCCAGCTGCTCAGGAACCAGGGAGACCAGGTACACTCACAAAGCCCTTGCCCCACTCCCTCTTTAGGGCTCCAAGTTACTGTCCTCAGGCAGAAGACTGTGCCCCCAGCTCTCTCTGTCGGGGTTCCTGAAAAGGCCTCACCCACCTCCCGGGCCTTGTCTGTCTCCTGGAGGTCCCAGCCATTGCTTTTCACAGGAGAGGCAGGTGGGTTAAATTGCAAGTAGAAAGGAGGCAGGGTGTGTTCAAGCTGCTCTCTTTCCAGAAGCCCCTGTTCCCCGTGCTTCAGAACTTCTTGATTTCTTGTTTATTGTTGCGTTCCGAAGTGCTCAATAAAATATGACTGACTAACTGCCACCACCCCTACCTCAGATCTCTGGTACAGGGTCTATTAATTGTGATGCCTTGGGAAGCTAACTCAAACTGGCTTACATTTTTTAAAAACCATTTTTAATTTCTCAAAAAAATAAGTCCCAGGGTAGGGTGGGCTTCAGCGATGATTGGTCCGGCAGTTCAGTAATCTCTAAAATGACTTTTTTTTTCTTTCTCTGCTCTGCCATCCTTGACTTGGCTTCATCCCTGGGCCGAGAGCAAGCCGGCTGCTGTGGCAGCCCACTTAGACACCGCAACACCCAGAAAAAGAAAAGTGGAATTCCCTTATGTTAGTGGCCAGATCGGGTTACACGCCCATTCCTAAACTTGGCAAGGGTTAGCAACCAAACACCAATCATCCCTTAACCACATGGCTGTTTGAGAAGACACTTTAAAATCACAGAACACGTGCTCACAAGCCAAACGTTCTCAGCTCAGGAAGGAGTCTTTCACATGAAAACAAGAATGGCTGGCATTTGAGTGCCCACCATATGAAAGGTTCCTTACAATCATTCTCATTTAATCCTCGTGACAGTCCCCTGAGGTGGCTAATATTATTCTTTGTTTCCCAGATGAGGTACCTACAGCTTAACTTTTACAAGGTCACAGTTAATGAACCATCATTTCCCTCCTTATAGATTCTGTCTGTCTACAAACGCAGCCTAGAACGGCACTCAGCAACAGAAAACGTCCTTTACATATTAATTGGCTTGGAACCCATGCAAGAGCTATAATTGGATCTCGACTTTAAGACACTGTCTTTTATATTTGGGGGCCTGGTAACTAGCTAACCGTGCAAATCCTTCATGGTGGACCACGAGCTGCGCTCTCCCTGAAGGGGCTGGGACTGTGCGGAAGCATTTGGCTTTGCCTTGGGAGTTTCACCTCTGTTTCGTTACATAACAAGCTCAAGAATCCTCTTACAAAACAACCTTCAAATCTTATTATGGAACAGCTGAGCCCTACACATGGAACACTCTTGGCTTGCACATTCATTTTATATATTCCCTTTGAAACTAACAGGAATCTGGGAAGTTAAAGTATTTCATCCCCATCTACACTGAAACGCTTTCCAATGGAGGCCCCGCAGTGTGTGTAATTGTCCCCCTTCCCTCTACGAGAACAGTACGCGCTCACAGGACGTATCGGAGGACAGGAACCCAGAGCTCTCCTCCCCAACTCTCTTCCCAAGATACCCACTGTTAACCGTGTGGTGTGTTTCTATGGACTCTGTCAGCAATGCATTTATTTTTAATTTTTTATTATGGGAATATTCAAATATACATAAAAGTAGAAATAGTATAATGAAGTCCAATGTTATCACCCAAGTCCAACAAGCAACATTGACAACGCACTGGAACATGTTTGACATCACAACGCATTTAGCGGTTTTAAAAAGTGTTATGAAAAGAGCCTGAGTTCATAAAAAATTCAAGCAGTATAGAAAGATAAAAAGTAAAAAATAATACTCTTCCTCCCTCAAGTCCCTTACTTCCAATGCTCATTAATAAGTTTGCAACGTATCAATCTAGACATTTTCTAGAAATGTATTTTTACAAACTTCAAAAAAATTCACACAAGAAATCAGACTATACATATTTATTGCTACCTGCTTTTCCACTTACTATTCCTTAGAATTCCTTTAGAAGTAAAAGCCTGGAGGCAGTCCGCATTCTCCAGCAGCAGGGGGAAGCATACTTCACCCGGGAGTGTGGGGGCAGGCGGAAGTTGACTTGGACCAGTAAATCCTGACTCAAAGCCACGGATTTACAGAGTTGTGTAACCATCGAGGTGTGTACAAAATGACCCACAGGAATGTGGGAAAAAATACAACTTCCATTCATTTTTATGTCATCCCTTAAAGTTCTTGTATATTTTCAAATATACATAGTGCAGTAATACATTTGTGTAATTTATCAATATTTCCTTATTAGAAATGTGTACTCAAGTTGTTCAAGTATGGGGTACAAGATCAGCAAAGAGACACCACTGTCCCAAGCAGTTTTAAGGAGACCACAGAAAGCAGTGCTGCTTGTGAGAGCGAAGGAGAAGGCGAATGGCCTGTCCCCTGGGTCCCTGCCACCCATGGGCTGTCAATGCTAACTGCTGAGTCGGACGCGAAACTCCAAGCCCATTGAGAAGAATGCCGTAGTTCCTTGCTGGGGACCCTGCAGAAAAGTGCCTGCCATCTAAGCAGCGATGCCCGGAATGTCTCTGCAGACCCTCAGCTCTCTAGGGGAAGAAGTACCAGAAGAGCTACCTAGTCTGGGAGCGCCTTGTTACAGCGAACAGTCAGTGTGACTATACTAAGGACTACCTTATCTGAAAGAAAAAAATCAATACATGAAAACAAGAGCAAAAACCTCTGATTTTAACTCAGCGTTTCTGTTTGACTCTGGAATCCATACCTAGTCCCAACTTTTTTTTCCCCCTGAATATCTGTTTAAAAACCTATGGAACTAGAATTTTGTGGGAAAACTTTATAAAGCAATGTTGATCAGATTTCCTACAGGGAAATACAATTGACAAAATGTTTAACTTCTACTTTCCATTATGAAATAGTCAAATATCCTAGATAATTTAGCTAAAGAAAACACTTGCCCACATGTGCAAAGAACAAGGACCCCCATATTTAATTTCTAATTCGAGCTGAGTCCATTTCTGCCCACAGTTATCACTTGTAACTTACACACTCCAAAGCTAAGCTGTGCTTTTCCCATTTGTGCAAAACGTGGTGGGTACATTTTGTATTCTATAAATACAAGTGCACATTAGATTATGAAAGGAAATTTCTCCCTGGGGGTGAGGGCAGGAGGTTGCTCTGCCAAGAGGATTTAGAATCGGAGATGTTAAAATTTAGAAGTATGGGTGTTGGTAACATGTTATAATGAGACTTTGTGCTTATTTTATGAAATTAGCTTCACTATTTACAAAACACAGACCCTTTATTAAAACACAAATGTCTATTGAACACTTACAATAACCAAGGAAACAGAGACTACCAAAGCACAGTTCCGCAGGAGAACCAAGGGGACAGGCAATCCTGGCAGGAGGAAAAGCATGCCCACTGGCATAACAGCAGGCAAAGTCAAGGAACCGCCCTGCAATGGCATCAATTCTAAAAGCTTGTGACAGTAAGTTGGGACTAGAGCAAGACCTTTTGTTAGAGCAAACTTTCACAGAAACTGTAAAACTCAGCTCAAGCCTATCTCCTTTGGAAGTCTTGGCTCACATATGCATCTCCTCTGAGCTTCTAAGTGCCCTGTGTTTGCATATTTTACAGCACAAATCCCTCTGCATTGTAACTGTTGGGCTCTTTCTTGCCGTTCAACTATGAGCTCCCCGAGGGCATGAACGGCATTCCCTGGGGACTGTGAGGACAAAACGCAGTCAAGTTGATAAGTGAATGAAAACTGAAGTAACCACTGAGAATAGATGATTCTTTAATGACCTTGGCTTAGACAAGGCAGGCTTCCCTTGTAATGTGGTACGTGCCAGGACAGACTGATGTGTAGAACGCCAGAGAGCAGTGTATCTGAGGGACACTTCACTCACATGGTAGGGGGCTCCACGTCCTAATTCTCAGTTCATGGCTGTCTTGATACAGAAATGAAGGTCGGAAAAACCAAGGCCAATTACAACTCCCAGACTGTTGGGCCAACATCCTTAAGAGCAATAACCAAGTATAACATCTGCCAAAGTAGAAGCCAGCGCTTCAGTGAATGAACATAATGCTAAGCAAAAATGAAAAAAGTCATTCAAACAATACATAAAGGAATCTGAAGGCTAGGTTTACATATAATAAAAACAGGAGCAAATATTGAGTTGGCCAAAAAGTCCATTTAGATTTTCAGTAAAATAAAAGACGTTTCATTTTCACCAATAACTTTATTGCTTTGGATATTTTGAGTATGCCGGCTATCTCCTGCTTGGAATAATGTTGATTGTTCTCAATTACTGTCTCAATATGATTGCTATCAACTTCAACTGGTCTACCCAACCGTGGAGCTTCGACCCGGTCTGCCCAATTGTCCAGTGAGAGATCTCCAGCACGAAGCTTCGCAAACCACTTTTGACACGTTCAATCAGCCACAGCACCTTCTCCACACGTTGCACAAGTCTCGTGAATTTCCGTTGCATATTTTCTTCCATCTTCAATATTAAAATGGCTACACAAAAATTTACCAATTTTTCCCTGGCTAGTGTAGCTCGGTGGATTGAGCACTGGCCTGTGAACCAAAAGGTCGCAGGTTCAATTCCCAGTCAGAGCACATACCTGGGTTGCGGCCAGGCCCCCAGTTGGGGCGTGCAGGAGGCAATCAATTGTTGTGTCTCTCACACATCGATGTTTCTCTCCCTTTCTCCCTTCCCCTCTAAAAATACAATCTTTTTAAAAATTCACCAATTTGGTAAGTTTTTTAAATACCTGGGGATATGACAGATGTCACAATACAATCTAACAAAATTGTTTCAAATGAAGTTAAAGAGAACTAAGTGCTCCTAGAGCCATCTTACGAAAAAAACAAAAACTTTCCGGCCAACCCAATGTAACTTTTAAACATTATTAAACACCGTATTTCACTTCTTTTCATCAGTCAGATTTGGGCCCAAGTATCACTTTCATGGAAAAGCATTCACTCTTTGACATGTCTGACTAAGTCCCCCCCCCCCCCGCCCCCCGAGTCTCATCCCTGCATGATCTGCATGGACCACAAAGGCTTCCCCATCACAGCACTCACCACGGTTGGAATTGTGCATGTATTCACGATTCTTTGGTTAATATGTCTCACCTACCAGACCAAACGCTTCACAAGGGCAGGGACATTGTTCAGTTCACTACTGTATTCCCTTCAATTAGCAGAGGTGCTGGCCCAGGCAAGTGCTTAATATCTGTCCAATGAGTAACTGAGGTAACCAGTCCAAACAGATCAGCACATGCATCCCATAGGAGCCTAAGAATTCCAAACATCTATGATTAGATTTCAAGGGAGATGGGGGGGGAAAGGACAATTCACTTAATCAGAAGTGCTACTAATAGGAACTTATACAAAATGAAAACTACAATCACAAAACTAAGTAATGAAATATTAATCACAACATATCGACACCTTAATTTATAAAAACTTGCCTTTTGTGTTTAGATATATGAAGGCTAACTCCCATGCCCAAAAGGAGGAGAAAAGAGAATAAAATATATATTTAGAATGAAAATAATGGCTTCATTTATTCAGTATTACCAAATGGCCTCCACTTTTCCAAAATGTTTTCTGAAACTTATGCAATAGAAGCATTTTACATAAGACAACTTACACTATATCAAATTATTCTAATTTCTTTACACTGAGAACAAACATATCTTTTTAAAGATATATTTCTACCTCTGGGCATCATAATCATTTCAGCAAGAACAGAATCTAGTTTATGATACTGAGCTACTTAACATTTATTCCAATATGGAACACGCAGGTTAAATGTGGATAATCTGACCTCCCTCCCTGACATGTTTTAACAGAAAATAAACATTTTCCTTAAATGGCTAGCAAGCCCCAGACAAACCAGTGAGCAAGGAGGCATCTAATGGCCTGCTTGCTAAGCTGCTGAAATAACTGATAGCTTCCAGCATTCACTCTAGCAGTTAAAAATCAATTAATCATTCGTTGTAACTGGAACAGAATATAATTAATTATGTTAGCTTGGTTGGTTCAAGATTAATTCTGCTAAAAAAATCATTATGAACATGGGCCATTATCATGAATTATTGCTAAAATAAAAATAGTAATGAATGAGCTTCTATATGAATTTAATTCACATTTTTAAAAAACCTTTATGGAAATTTTCTAATATAAACACAGGGAGAGAGAATAGTATAATGAATCCCCAAGTATCCATCACCAGCTTTAACAATTATCAACTCATGTCAATCTTGTTTCAACTAGATACCTACTCACTACTGAACTCCAACTCATTTTTTAATATATTTTATTAATTACATTACAGTTGTCCTAATTTTTCCCTTTGCCCCCCTCCACCTAGCACCTCCCATCCCCCCCCCCACACACAATCCTCCTCCCCTTAGTTGATGTCCATGGGTCATGTGTATTTCTTTGGCTACTCCATTTCCTATACTGTACTTCACATCCCCATGGCTATTCTGTAACTACCAATTTTTACTTCTTAATCCCTGAACCTTTTCCCCCATTCTCCCCCTTCCCGCTCTCAACTGATAACCATCTAAATGATCTCCATATCTATGATTCTATTTGTTTTGCTTGTTCGCTTAGTTTGTTTTTTAGATTCAATTGTTGATAGCTGTAAACTTATTGCCATTTTAATGTTTATAGCTTTGATCTTCTTTTTCTTAAATAAGTCCCTTTAACATTTCATATGGTAATGACTTGGTGATGATGAACTCCTTTAGCTTTACCTAGTCTGGGAAGCTAAAGTAACTATCTGCTTTTCTCTTGCTGCTTTGAAGATTCTCTATCTTTAACCTTTGGCATTTTAATGTTTTGTAGTGTGGTCCTCTTTGCATCCATCTTGTTTGGGACTATGTGCTTCCTGGACTTGCATGTCTATTTCCTTCATCAAATTAGGTAAGTTTCATTATTTTTTTAAGCAAGTTTTCAACTTCTTGCTCTTTCTGTTCTCCTCCAGCAGCCCTATGAATTTAATGTTGGTATGTTTGAAGTTGTCCCAGAGGCTCCTTAACCTATCCTCATTTTTTTTGGATTTTTTTCTTCTTGCTGTTCCAATTGAATATTTTCTTCTTCATTATGTTTCAAATCATTGATTTGATCCTCACCTTCATCCATTGCACTGTTGATTCCCTGTAAATTTTTCTTTATTTCAGTTAGTGTAACCATTTCTGCCTGGGTCTTTTCCTGGAGCATCCTAGTAACGAGTTTTGAACTCTGCATCTGATAGACTGCTTGTCTCCACTTTGTTCAGTTCTTTTTCTGGAGTTTTGTTCTGTTGTTTCATTTGAGCCACATTTCTTTGTCTCCTCACTTTAGCAGCCTACCTCTGTTTGTTTCTGTGTGTTAGGTACAGCTGCTTTGACTCCATCTTAGTAGCATGGCCTAATGTAGGTAAGCACCAGTAAGTTGGACAGGGCGGAGGCTTACGTAATCGCCAGGGCAGGGCATCCTTTATGAACTAGGTTGATGGAGTCTGAAGATATGGTGCCACTGCCCTGTGGCTCTGCATGGGGGAGGGCTCAGAAAATAAACGACGACAGCTGCCTCTGTATTTTTGTCCAGGAGGAAGTTGTCCCCCACCATTCACCCTGATGCCAGACGCTTGTTTTTCCTGGTACACCACTGGTGTCCTTCAAACTGCTTCCCTGGTCCTGGAGCCCAGAAGGAGTGAGCCTGTGTAGGTCCTAAGTTTGTTGCAGGCATTTTAAGAGGAGACGCCTGATAACCCCGCAGTTTCTTCCATCGCCCCACCCCTGCCAGTTTTTACAGCCAGAAGTGATGGAGACTTACATTGCTGGCACCAGAACCCTGGGCTAGGTCGTGTGGTATGAGGCTGGGATCCCTTGCTTCTGAGATATCCCACCTGATTTCTATCCACCATGCATGGTGTGGGACTGGCCCGTTCCATGTCTCTGTCCCACCTACTCGTCTAAATGAATGTGACCTCTTTAATTCCTTGGTTGCTGTACTTCAATACAGTTCAATTTTCTGACAGTGCTAGGTGACAGCTGTTTTGTAGTTGTGATTTTTGCTGTGGTTGTGTGAGGAAGCGAGTCATGTTTATCTATGCCTCCATCTTGACTGGCAGTGCGCTCTCCAACTCCTTAATTATTTTTAAACAAATCCTAGATACCATATCATTTCAAGCATTTTAATTTGCATTTGTAAAAGGGCTATTTTAAAAAATGTAAACACTATACCATCATCATACCTAAAAAACAATTGTAAAACACTTTAAAATCATCAAACGTCCAATTCGTTTTCCTATTTCCCTCATAGTCTCATTTTTTTGTTTGTTCAAATCGGGGCCCAATTAAGCCCATAAATTGTAATGGTAGACATATCTCTTAAGTCTCTTTTAATCTTACTTTTTTCTTTGCAATTCCTTGTTGAAGAAATGGGGTCATTTATCCTGAGGTTTTTCAGTCTGGATTTTGCTATTTAAATCCCTCGTCATTTAATGTGTTTTTTCATGTCCTGTACTTCTGGTAAAGAGGTGGTTAGGTCCAGAGGCTTGAGCAGGATCAGATTTGACTTTTGGCAGGGCTGCTTCCCAAGTGGCATGTGCATTTCCATTAGAAGGTGCAAAATGTTTGACTGTTATCTCTTTCATGAAGTTACCAGTCACTGGTGACCAGTGTCTAGATCCATTCATCGTTGGAGGGTAAAAATGGTGATAGTCTATCATTCTTCAACTTACCAGCTAGAATATTTCTTTAAGAGCATACTCCAAAATAACTATGATTTTATAGACTATCATTATTAACTCATGGATTAAAATATGAGCTTCGATCTCTTATAGATATTATCTTTACTGCTGCTAAAATTATCTCAGCTTTGGCTAGTGGGAATGTCTCCAACGTGGCTCCTGAATCTTTTTGACAGACCTCTAATAGCCTCTGTGCCTTCTGGTGTGACAGTGTTTTCTAGGCTCTCCTTGGGTATTTCTTTTCCTAGATCTGGAATTAGCCATTTATCCAAGGATGTCCTAATAAAACTAATAAAGTCAATTAGGGAGAAGTCTTCTACTTTTGTTTCTCATAAATTCACATGGTTGCACACCTGTACGTTTTTCAGCACAGAGCTAACAGATTTAAAAGTCTCTATGTAATATGTATGCTAACAGTGAAAGTGTTCTTATATTTATGCATATTAATGAAAGGAGTATAACATACATCCATCTGGAAGAGAATGTCAAAGTTTTTGTCAATGATCTTTTAAAAACCTTTAACCCAACAATTTCACTTTTAGGAAATTACTAGGCTTAGGATTTCCTTTGTAGGATTGTTTAAAATCATGAACACTCTGAAAACCTAAATGTCCAAACAATAGGAACTGGTTAATTTTTAAAATGTACACTACATCCACAGAATGAAGTACTTAGTCATTAAAATGATGTAGATACAAGATCAATGTATTGTTAAACGCGAGGTGGATTACAGAAGTGCGCGTATTATGCCTTTAGCCACATGTGCAGGAGAAAAGGCTGAATTCCAAAATCCTGTGCAAACGGCTGTTCTCGTGTCTCCTCTGCTAGGTTAGAATTTGCCGTCACTGGGTGTGTCTGCCAAGCCAGAAGCTATTCTTCTATGTGCTTCCCAGTTCCAACATTTTGTTCTAATCTTTTCTCAAATATTCCTTGTCCTTGTTGGATTATGCTCTTTTTTTCCCCAATCGCTGTGATTTTAGTGGAGATTTTAGGAAAGAACAGAGGCTAATCAACATTTTGCTCAACCCTCTATTTTTACCTATCATCGTGTTGCTTTTTATAGGAGAGAACAGACACTCTGAGAAGCTTATCAATTATGAAACAAATTTCTACTGAAAATAGTGCATACATATATATATAAGACACACAAACAATACAGCAATATAGAACACAAGGGCTCACCTGTATCCTAATGATACAGGGGACTGGATACAGAAACAATAATGGCAAAATTCAACTGGTACTAAATAGAAAAAGAGATTCAAATGCAAGTTTTTCATTAAGAACACAAAACCCAAAATGATAAAACTGAAGCTGAGGTCTGTGGGGCAAACTGATCATCTGTTTAGTTCCTAAAAGTAAAAAATGCTTTTCAGAAAACTATAATTTCTTACAATTTTAGTGATTTCTCTACAAATGAACTGTCTCTGGGGTTGCTTAAAACCACATCCAACTTGCTCTCTAGTTTTGGGAGACTGTGACCCTTTAAATAATGAACTCTTCCTCTTGTACCGCTAAAGACGGGCTGGGCTGTCCAGTTTTATAACGCATTTCCCATGGTAACTCTCTTAGACTTTCAATTAAAGTGACTAAACAGAAAACATACATACGTAACACACAGACACAGAACACAGAGTGTGGTGACAGCCAGAGGGCAAGGGCGTGGGGGGAGGTGGAGAGGGGCAGAGGTCAGTAAAATGGGGGTGGAAAGACTGTACTTGGGGCGATGTGCACATGATGCAGCATGCAGGTGATGTCTTCATTCAGTTGTACACTTGAAACCTGTATAGTTTTGCAAATCAATGTCACCCCAATAAACTCAATATAAAAAATGAAAGAGAAATACTAAACAAGAAATTAAAAGCCTTCTCAAGCACAAGCACCCACAACTGCACAGCTGCCAAGGATACTAATCCCTCTTTGGAGAAGTAATAATCATTACGCCTTAAAAGGTACAGACCACAGGAACAGATTTAAGGACTTAAGGAGTAGTCTGCTCAACTTGGAGAAACCTTCAGTTTTCATGAATCGGTGAATATGACAAAAATGAAGTACCCAGGCACAAAGTACTGAAGACATCTCAGAAAACACAACTGGTCAGAAAAATGGTCTTTTCCCTTAAAGAAGTCCTTTCCCAAACTGTATGATATTGCTTGGTACTACAAAAATCACTAAGTCCAGAACCTGTAATAATTTATTTTACTGCTGATTTTGCTTAAGTTGCTGCCGAAATTTAGAAACTAAAAAAAATTTTAAACAAAATCTAAGCATTCAATTATAAGTAAAAAGTAACAAACTTTCAATCATCTGAATTAATACTAATGGTTTCATGAACAAACAAAATTAAACATAATATACATTTTAATATTTCTAAATTAAAGTACTAAAAAGTATGCCGTGTTTATTCATTTAACAATACTGTTTATTTATAGGCGGCCTCAATTTAAAAAAAGAAAAAGAATTATGGGAGATTATATTCTATGCAGGGCACCATTCTGGACTTATAATTCTTTTTCTAGGTGACTAAAATGCCAAATCTTTTCTTATTTGCTATATATTTGACAATGTATTAAAATGAGGCTCAAATTTTAAAATACACTTAGTGGACTTTTAAAATAAATGAGGTACTTAGCATTCAAAACTTTGCAAAAGAGATACACAGTAGGTCCTCGATTAACATTGTTTCATTCAACATTTAGCTATAACTCTGATGAGATGTTGTAGGAACTTAAGTCTTGTTTGTCCCAATTAGCTCATGGGAAAACTGGTTGCATTATACATCACTGCACTTCAAGTCTCAGAACCTAAGAAGCAAGTTAAGTGAGGACTTCCTGTCAGTAAGACCAGTTTCCAAAATGTCAGCTCTTCCACCAAGACACTTTGAAACACAATAAATAGCGGTTGGTAATAATGCAAAATAGTTGAGATTAGTTAAGTGTTTTTAAAATGTTCAATGTGTAGATATAGAGAAATCCAACCATAATTTTCTACATGGACTCCTAACTAGGAATAGAGAGATCTGTACTTGTATGGAAAGAGACAACCCCCTTTCTAGTTAACAATCTCTTCTTCCATTTAGTAAGGCAAAGTTGCCTTGTGGGAAGCTTCTTTTGGCAGTTCTCAGAGTTCAAAGAGAATGGAACCTTTAAAATGATTTCATCAAGTCTATTTATTAATGCATTTCAAGTTTCAAAAAACCTTACATCTTTGCACAATACTTTATTTTTTGTAATTTTTAGTAAAAATTTCCAAAGTGAACAAAAAGATACTGTATAAAACACAGTGGACATTAAACTGACAGTAGTATTAGATTTCATTTGTCTTGATCCTTTTGTTTTACCACATCTTGATTTGCCATGGAGAGTTCAGTGCACATATCTCTTGTCAGAAAACATTTAACTTAGACTCAAAATAAAACAGGGCAGTGTGTACCTGCCAAAACCTTACCACAGGATAACATTACAAGCAAAAATTAAAAAAAAAAAATTAAAAAAAAAAACGTACATGTTCCAAAGTCTACCACACTCAAAAAATTACTAAGAACTCTTGCAGAATAAAAGTCACCATTTTAGAAATGCAAAGCCACTTCCAACCTTTGCACAGTCCAAAACAAAGGCATTTAAATGATTTAAAAGCAATTACATACATACCTACCTACTTGTTTGTTTAGAATTATTTATAGTCTATCTGGGTATCATGTACAAAATTTGTCTCTAAATCATGTACAAAAAGCTGCATTTTTGAAAAAAGTCACCACATACTGTACAAGTTTACAAGGAAGAGATCCCATTATTTTCTCTAGCATTTTTGGCCTTGCTGGCTTGTGTCACATTATGAGAATGATTGTGTAAACCTTATACTCTTAAGAAAAAAAAAGAAAAAAAAGAAGTCAAAACACAAATTTTTTCAACTTTCCCTAAATTTGCCTCCTACATGAAGCCAGGAAAATCATAGCCATTTATGTCTAATTTAAGTAATGTAGTTGGAAAACAGAAGCAATAAATATGTCACAAGCTTAAAATATTCTTGTAATGCCCCTTTCCTTTACTGCATAGCAATAAGCCTATTAATGCATTAAATGCTTTTGCTTTCTTTAAAAAGCCAATTATTTACATCTGTTTAAAAAATAATTTGGAATGGGACATTGTGCTGTTTCACCTCCACTGGTGTTAAAATATTTTAGGGAAAAAAATGTCAGAAGGCCTATCTATAATTTTAACTACTAGTTGAGCAAATCACTCTTCTTTAGTGGTTACCAATAACCAGTGATGATATGCTAAAAAAAAAAAGTTCAAATATTTTGATAAAATAAAGACACAGCTTTTCTTCTCCATATCAGACAAAACCCAAAAACATAATTAGCATACTTTAGATATATGGAAAAAAGAGGTTACAAATGAAAAGAATCACTTCATTGACATAATTTCTACCGAGGCATGAATAAAATGTCACCTACTGATTCAAAAGTGGAATTAGAAAGTTTAAGTAAGCAGAAATCAGACACTCACATAAAGAACTAACTCTGAAGTAGTACGCTGCGTATGTCCAGTTGCACAACACCTCACTGTGTTCTTCAGCATAGTCACTCATGTGCTCGTAGCAGCCATTTGATAAAGACAAAATGAGTATCAGAACCGACTCCATCATTAAAAAAAGGTAAATTGATTCTCATTTCAAAACTGCCCGTGTAAAGCATTACAGAATCCTGGACCATTGGATACCACCATTCCCTGTTATCCTGAGTATGTCAATTAAACAGTAATTTTTCATTAAGAGCGGAAAAATTTTATAATACAAAGAAACATCCATATTGCAATTTCTGTTTACAATTGCACACAGAAGTACAGTGTACGTAAGAAATACATGTCTGCATATAACAAGGTATGTACATTGGCAAGTGATGTCTCCAATGTTGAGGTGGTCGAGCCTCCTAGCCTTGACTGGCAGTTGAAAAAAATATATATATATTTTTCAATTTGTGATAAAAGTTTATAGAGAGCCAAGTTTGCCTGCAAGTGAAGAAAATGCAGCAACGAAGAACAGGGAACACAGGGCACATAATAATATTCTAAGACTTTGTGCCATTAGGTTAAAAATATCTGTCCATAAGAAAATTGGGTTTCTTTTCCACCCCCCACCCCCAAATTGGAATTTTCAGGCTTTAATATTTAAGTAATTCCACCTGGTCTGAGGACATGATCTCTTGCCATTTTCTTCTTCAACTCTTATTTGTGAGGGTTTAGTTTGGGGATGATTTAATAGGTGTCTCTTTGGAGTGAAGTTTCCCATTGTAGGCACTAGGAAGAACCAAGGCAAAAGCTGCAGTTAACGTCTCATGTGTCCCATCTGATAACTCTCCCGGGGCCTCTGACGCTGGGGTTGCTGAATGGGCTGTGGAGGTCTCCTCCTCTTTAAAGTGCCTGTGAGTCACAAACAAAAGTAAAACAGACTTACCCTGAGCTTTATAATCTTTAAAAACAAAGGTGCCATATCGGTAAGAAAGGTTCTAGAGATTGGTACTATCCAACAGAAATAGGTCATATATGTAATTTTAAATTTTCAGTAGCCGTAATGAAAAACAAGTAAAAAAATAAAAAATAATGTTGATATTTATTTCACTTAATCCAGTATAACCAAAATATTGTCATTTCAAGATATGATCAATTAAAAAATTAATGAAATATTTCATTGATTTTTGTATATACCAAGTCTTCAAAGTCTGATACGTGTTTCATACTCACAACACATCTCATCTGAGACTAGACACTCTCAAGTGCTCAACAGCCACAGCTCATTAGACTAATGCGGATTCTGAGGACAAAATCCATGACAGAGAAATTACTGAGTGTCTTTGAACAAATGATTTAATCTCCCAGCAACTCAAATGCCTTGTCTATAAAACAGGGATACTAACTAACTCACACAGTCTACTGTGGGGGTGATATGCTCAATTCATGTAAAAGCGCTTAACACTATTTGTGGGGGCTCAATAAATGGCAGCTAAGGACTTTTTTTTTTAAGTTTTAAAGGTGGAATTTGCTTAAAGTAAAATCAAGTAAAAGAATGGTTTCATTGAATGAGACCATAATTAGTAACACATCTAAAAAGTGTCATGGGATCCTTGGAAATCCCTAAGAAACTGACATAAATTACAGAGGGCTAAATATTGTAAATTTGTGAAAAGCAATGAAATAAAAATTAAATTTCCTCTGATTCCCACCATGATACTATCCCAGCTGGAATATTGAGCTGACTTGCCCTAAATAGGTAAATACAGGGAAACAACTGAGGGAAAATGGAGAAAATTGTAAGAAACCCTTAGTTTTCATCTGCTTTCTGTAAGGCAGTAGTAAATTTGGCCTGAGGCAAGAGGCTTCCTGAGAAGTCTGTAAGGTCTAAGAGGGAACTGCTATCTTTTAGCTCTGGTTCTCCTCTGCCATCGCCTTGGGGACAATGTCTGCCCCAAACCTACAGAACATAGTGCTGGTCCAGGAGTCCTGCAGGCAGCAGAGAAGGCACAAGCACTTTGGGGAAGGTGAGGGAGAAAGAGGAGGGAGTAAATAATCTGGAGCAGTTGCTCCCTACCCATTTTCTTCTGTAAATCCCTGGAGCTAACTAATCTAAATCCACCCAATGCTGTGTCTCCCTGAGAGGGAAAGGGTGAACACCAAACCTTAGGGGTTGTTTTCAGAGATGAAGAATGATCTTTTGGTGACTAAAAGCTTCCACCTTAAGACCCTCCCACAGACTGTATTTCCCCATAAGCATCATCCCTAGGAAAAATGAATTTATGTACCAGAAAATATTTGATGAGCATTAACATTAAAAGCAGTAACAGAAGCACAGCTATTAGAATAGAAAGATCAATCATTTAAAACAAAATAGGAAGATTTTATAATATGAAAACAAGAAAATAAGTATCAAGCAAAAATAAAACTTTCTAGGTCTAAATGTTTTTAGACACTTAGGGTAGATTAGCAATAAATTGGCAGCCATTAGCTAGATTGGATTGATTTTTAAAAAACACGTGAAAATCAACCAATTCATTCAGTAATCCCATTCTCAAGGAGAAAGTACTATAAAATCAGTTTCTAAAGACTCGCGTATAATTCAGTTCCACCTGCTGAACGGTTCTGTGCTATAAAAACACATACCTTGATCAAACTGTCTTACCTGGAAGAGGTTTAGGAGGAGGCAACTTTGGATTACTACTTGGAGTGTGAACACTGCATATCTTAATAAATCCAGCCATCAACATGATCAGGGCAATTCCCATAAGCAATACTGCCCACCAATTAGCCTAGAAATAAACAGATTTTTCTACTGAAAACATTACAATATATTTTAGAATGTTTTATATTATATAAAACACAGAACAATTACATTTTATTTTTTAAAAAGATGGCACATACATATTAATTTTAAGTATAAAAACCTATAAAACAAAAATCACCCATAATTTCACTTCCTAGAGGAAACCACTCAATCTTATTTTCCTTTCAGTCTCTTTCTATGTAATTATGTCACACACATGGATAAACACAAAACTGGGGTCATCCTGCACGGAGTTTATATTGTATTTTCCCGCATTATTAAATATGTCCCCCCTTTTGGCCTACTACTCATACAGACTACGATTTGTTTGCTTTTATACTATCCATTGATTGAAGGTATATTATTGGATTGGCCAAAAAGTCTGTATCATTTTTTTTCCATAAAATAAAACTCATTTTTCATATTCACCAAAAACTTTCTTGATTTGGATATTTTGAGTATGTCATCTATCTCCATGTGGTATAACTCTGATTGTTCTCAATTAATGTCTCAATTTAATTGCCATCAACTTCTAACCAACCATGGAGCATCGTCCAGCAAGAAATCTCCAGCACAAAACTTCGCAAACCACTTTTGACATATTAGATCAGTCACAGTGCCTTCTCCATACACTGCACAGATCTTTTTTTTTTTTTTTTGCATTTAAGTCGCATTTTTTTCCTTTCTTGAAATAATAAAGCATAATATGCTGAAAATGTTGCGTATTTTATTCCATCTTCAATATTAAAATGGCTATACAAAAACTTCAACCAATTTTGGTAAGTTTTTTTAAAAAACGCATGCTGATATAACAGCTGTCACAATACAATCTAACAAAATTGTTTGAAATGAAGTTTAAAGACAACTAAGTGCTACTAGAGCCATCTTATGGAAAAAAAACCAAATGAACATTTTGGCCAACCCAATACTTTAAATTCTACCACTGAAATTTATACTCTACTTTTCCTACTCATTGAAGTTAGGACTAAAATTTTACCTTTTGTTGAGGCCCCCTTTTCCCGTTATTCTACTTCACTTGCGATTTGAGACCCAGAATACTGTTGTAAAACTATTTTTATATATCTTAATTTTCATCATATTACACATATATATCATAGTATCTGTTACATATATTCATTTATTTAAAGGTTAATGGTCTTTTTTAATATGAAAAGTAGAATGATATACATATTCTAGAAGCAGGCAAACTTTACCCAATGTAAAAAGGGACAAAAATTTTACTTCTAATTTAAATCAGATTAAACAAATTAATTAGCTAAACAAAAACCTTCAAAACTGGTATAATTTATACAAAAATTACTGTTGCCATTCTTAATAAATTACAAGTCTATTTTGCAATTCAAAATATTCAAATTTTAAGAGGGCATGTACAAAACAGTCATAACTTTACACCCATGAACCTTCACACTGGCTTAACACAGACTGTAACAGTACATGTATAGTTATTAATAATTATTGCAAACAGAAATCTCATTTAAAGAAGGTTTTCTACCATCCGGGGGCCTTCTAACAACCAGCCTACAATTTCGATACTGTTTTCTTTATCCAGCAGTGACAATGTAATTACAGTAATAGAAACTAAAATAAAAATTCATGTTGTGGCAAAATACTCCTGCCCACTTTTCCATGTGTGCATAAAGCCTTTCCTATATATACACACATTTTTAATTTGTTTAATTTTAAAGGAATCTCAAACTTATAAAGAAATTGCAAGTATAATACAAATAACTTTTTAAAAAGTGGAACCAACTGAAAGTTCGTCACTAGTATGATGCCCTGCTACACCTGGACATTTTTGCATATGGTTCCTACAACATCAGGGCGTTTTCCTAGATAACCACATCACAACCATCAATCAGGAAGTTAGCACTGATACATTACTACCAGTTAATCCTTAGACCCCACTTGAGTTTTGCCATTTGTCCCAATGCCATCCAGTTCAGAAGTGTGTGTTGCATTTAGCTGCCATGTTTCTTTAGTCTCCTGCAATCTGGAAAATTGCCAGTCTTTCTTTGGTTTATATAACCTTGACACTTTGTAAGATTAAAGGCCAGTTATTTTGTATCAAAATGTCCCTCCATTTGGATTTCTCAGATGTTTCCTTATGATCAGATTCAGGTCATACATCTTTGGTAAGAATACCACAGAAATGACACCAAGGTATGTATGCTGCTCATTGCACCCATTCAAGTGACACATGATTTTGATATCATTACCGGTGATGTTAACTTGATCCCTTGATTAAGGTATTATCTGCCAAACTTTACCATAAAAATACTCTTTTCTTTTGTAGTCAATGAGTATTTTGTAGGAACATTTGGAACTATGTAAATATGCTGTTCTTCATCAAACTTTTAATTTATTCATGTATTTATTCCCTCATGGTTCCTATTTTACTCAGTGGGTTACGATACATTACTTTCATTGTTGTGTATTTTAGACATGGCCCATAATTCTTTGAGTACTTTACTTTCTGACGCAAAGTAAAAGTTCTAGGCTCATCTTGTTCTTTCCTGGACCCAGCCCAGGAATCAGCCATTTCTCCATCAAGCCCTGTTCTTTTCAGAGTAAGGCCTAATGCAATTCAACCTAACTGCTGAAAGATTTATTTTTTAAGAGAAGCTAAAAATCTAAATTTTCATGTGAAATCTATTTTTAAATGCTGGCAACTCATTCAAATTTTCTAAAAACAATATATAGACCATACAAGACATGTTTACCCAGCTGAATCTGGCTTGGATACCATACATTTACAATCTACTTTTCAGAGATATTTTTTATATCCTACTGAGATTGCCAGATAGTTTTCTAAAATTTTCTTTGGGTTTCTATAGAAAATAATTTTCAGAAAATGGTTCTTCCTGTGAGTCTTTAGGATAATATTCCCTTTCCCTCATTGTATAAATTTTCCATAGCCTCCTGTTGTTTTTTTGTTTTATTCATCCTCAAATAATAAACCCATTATTTATCAAAAGGCACGACATAAGGCCCACCCTCAGTCTGTCAAGTGCTGGGTGATTTCTCTGCTCGTTTCTGTCTACTATCACAGGAAGAACAATCAGAACATCTTCTGTCCTGTCCCTGGCATCCAGAGCTTTTAAATATGGCATTTAATGAAGCAGGGTTTTCTTCTACCTCCACTGTCTGGATTTCTGACACTCTGACCTAGTAAAATACACAAAGAAGCCACATTACCAGCTTGTACTGCCTTACGTTCTCTTCCGTCTCTATACCAGTGATTCTCAACCTTGGCTGCACATCAGAATCACCTGGAAAGCTTTTAAAATTCATACACCCAGACCAAATCCCAGACCTAAATGGGGTAGGGGTGAGATCCTAACACCAGTCATTTCGTTAAAGCTCCCCAGATTACTTCATTACATATCCAGAACTGAGAGCTACTGGTCTCTACTAGGGGTCAGCAAACTTTTTTTATAAAGGGCCAAATAAATATTTTAGGCTTTGTAGGCCATATGGTCTCTGTCACAACTACTCATTTCTGTCTTTGTAGTGCAAAAGCAGCCATAGGTAACAGGCAAAAAATGAGTAGGGCTGTACATTATAGTCAGTCCTTCTTATCCACGGTTTTCCATCTGCGGATTCAATCAACCACAAATTGAAAACAGTACTATTTTCAATCCACGGATGCAGAGGGCCAACAGTATGCATACTGTTGTGCCATTTTAAAAACTATGCCATTTTAAATAAGGAAGTTGAACATCTGCAAAATTTGGTACTGTTGGGGGGACCTGGGACCAACCCCCATGGATACTGAGGGACAACTGCATTTACAAAAACAGGGAGTAGAACAGATTTGACCCATGGGCCATAGTTTGTCAACCCCTATCGTAAATCCACATACAGCACATTTGTTGAATGGACACCATTCAACACTAGCTCCTTAGTTCTCTCTATCTTACTACTTGCCTGAGAGTTTTTGGGAAGCCAAGAGTATGTGATTGGCTGTAGAAAGAGGAGTCGTATAATTGGGAAGAGCTGCTCAAATAATCAGCACTCACATGGTCAAAAAAATGTTTCCCATCTCTGACTAGATGTAAGAATTATTTTGTGTGCTTATTAAAATATAAGATTCTCAGGCCACAACCCTAAATATTCCAATTCAGTTGTTCTGGTTGGTGGAGGGTCCAACCAACTATATTTTAAACAAGCACACCAGTGATTAGGATGCAGAACAGTGCTTCACATCAGTGTAGACACACCGGCATTGTGGTGCGAGACCATTCTGAGCAATGCAAGAAGTTGCGTATCCCTGGCCTTCATTCATCAAATCCTAGTGCTAGTATTACAACTACCTAAAAAGTGGAATTGACTATGTCTCTCCTTTATGCAAAACCCTTCTTCATAATCTTGCCACCAAATATCTCCAAAATAGACCATTAAGTGGAAGAAAAAAAACTTGAGCACACAATAAGGTGCTGCGAAGTATATATATGATTCCACTTATTTTTTAAAATATACATTTTTACAATGATATAAACAGTTTCTGAAGAATGCAGAAGAAACTTATCTTGAGAAAATTCCAAGGTAAAAAGAAGGCATACTTTTCAATACATTACTTTGTCAATTAAAAAAAAAAAAAGATAATCACACTTCTCAAAAGGAAAAAAAATAGAACTTTTTATTTAAAAAAATTCATACTCCAGTGACTTTTTCAGGGACTCCCTCTTCATAAAACATCACTCTGTACCTTGTACTTTTACCGGTCCTTAAGAACTTAGCTTTGGCCTTACCTCCTAAGAGGCCCTCCCCCAAAAGTTTCTCCTATTTTCTGTGTAAACACCACACAGACCTGAAAATATGTTTCTACGTGCTTGTCTTCTCTATCTCAAACTGGGCTGTGAGATCCTTGAATTTATATCCCACAAACTCAGTACCTAACCTACAAAAAAGTACAGGTTGAACTAGTTATTCCAAGTGAGTCATTATTCCAAACACTGACTTAGTGAAACACTTCTAACAGCTCGGTTATTATTTCTAGATTGTCCACACATGTAAATAATATGACAAGGCTTTTACAACAAAGACAGCACAAAAACTACCAGCTATGATGGTAGTTTTTCAACCAGCATATAGTCTTTTAAAAAAAGATGCAAGTAATATGGCAGAAAGACAAGCAAACTGGAGAGACAAGGCCTGGATTAATAATGGTTATAATTTTGTAGAAAACAAAAGACAAAAGGACCTAGTCTCAGCTTAGATCAACAGATATTTACTAAGGCACCCAGGTCCTTGAGAACTTCCAGTTCCTTCTAGCAGTATTCTTGGGCTTACTCCATACTTTTTAAGATAACTACACATCTCAAAAGCCCAAAGCTTGAGGGTTTTTAGTGACAGTGACAGCTTTTCAGAGTTTAGTGTCTCGGAAAACAGAACATTGTAGATAGAAGTTAGCAAGAAAAACTAAACAAAACAATGGTGTGTTTGAAAGTGTTAGTTGGTATGGCCACCCCTAGTTGAAGGAATTTTTTCATGCTCCCTTAAAAAAAAAAGATCAGAGAGTGTGTTAAATGATAAATCATGTCTTCTCTTTTACATATACTATAAAATTAGGGAAAAGAATACCAACCAGGTAAATAAGTGTAAAATTTGTGTTCTATCTCAAAAGAAAAAAGTCACAATTTGTCCACTTGTTATAGTCTGAAAGACAAGAGCTATTAATATGATCTCACCTATAAGTGGAACCTAATCAACAAAATAAAAAAGCAAGCAAAATATAACCAGAGACATTGAAATAAAGAACAAGCTGACAGTAACCAGAGGGGGGGTGGGGGAAGGTGATAAAAGGGGGGGAGGGGAAGGCATCAAGGAACATGTATAAAGGTACCATGGACAAAGCCAAAGGGGGGTACGATCGAGGGTGGGAGGAGGGGATGGGGGGTGGGGAGGAGTGGGGAGGTGGAGCCAACTGTACTTGAACAATAATAAAAAAATAAATTTTAAAAAATTAAAAATTTAAGAAGAGAGAGCTACCATTTATTCAACAACCATTAAATGAGTATAAATTATGCACCACACTCTTGTCTTTCACAGATACAAGAGTGTTAAATGAAACTTGAGACAAAGAGAAGACATTCAAAAGTTTTATTTAAAAAGAAATCAGCCTTGAAGTTAACAAGCACTAAATCAAGTTTGAGAAAATAATTCTACATAAGAAACAGACATTGTTCAATAGTCATTTGTATGACCAAAAGAACACAAAGTAGAAAAAAGTAAAAATGACAAAAGGGCAAAATTTACCAGTTTAACTTGTTACATACTAATTGTAAGTTTTTTTACTTAACAATCTAAATAATTTAAAAAACACCTATAGGAAAATAAAATGACAAAAGAGGTTATTACCAAAAAAATTGAGGGAAAAGGGTTAAGACATGTACTCAAGTCTCTTCAGACATAAAATAATCTTTCCTGTTTTTAGAGATCCTCGGACAAAGTCAATTATATAAAGCTTTCAGCGAATGTTCCAGTGTTTAAACTCTCCCTCTCAGCAAAGGCACCCCAGACTTCCTATGGGTCACAGAACCATAGGGGGCTCAGTTCCTTACGATGACACTGATGATGCCACCCTGTAGGGACAGAGTGCTTCCTTTCTATCCTTCAGAAGATACTGTAGTCTGGACTGGGACTAAATGGTCTTCTATTCTTCAACTCCTCATGTGCCACCCCTCACACCAATCTGCCAAGCCTACGGCAACTGGGTACTAACTGTTTAGTTACTTAAGCTCTGCCTGGGCTAGCATGATAAAATACCACTGAGAGAAACCTAAAAATATTATAGCCTCAAATGAATATGTACAATTTTTATTCTTTTCCATATAAATAATGACATTTAAGAAATCTGCTTCATTCATCTGACAAATGTATACTGAATCCTTACCATATGCTAAGTTCTGTGACAATGTTACATTTTTGTTGTTCAAGTTTCGAAGTGACAGTTATGTTGCCTATTCCATTAGGCAATGAAGGACTTTAGAGAACCAGACATCCTCCATTGTCAACATATTAGAATGACAAAGTAGAAATGTCCTGTTACAAGTCTTTTAGAAAGGAGTCATTATATAGCAGAGATTAAAAACAATGGTTCCCAAACTTTAGCATGCCCCCTCACCTACTGACTCAGTGGGTCCAGGGTGGGGACTGATAATTAGCATTTCTATCAAGTTCCCAGGTGATGCTGACGCTGCTGGTAACGGGTTTATACTTTGGATCCACTGCTCTAGGTCAGAGATTGGCAAACATTTCCTATAAAAGGCCAGATAAATATTTCAGGCTCTGTGGGGCCATACGGTCTCTGTTGCAACTACTCGAAGTACAAAAGCAGCCACAGACAATATGTAACCAAATGGGTGTGGCCACGTTCCAATACACCATTACTTATGGACACTGAAATCTGAACTTCATATATTTTCAAAAGCATATCATTTTGAAAATCTTTTTTTTTCTTATAACCACTTAAAACTGTGAAACCATTCTCTGCTTGTGAGCCATACAATAACAGGCAGTGGGCTGAATGTGGCTCATGAGCCATAGTTTGCCAACCCCTAGATAAATGGCTGATTCTCAATCCTGGCTCCTCATCAGAAATACTTAAGCCCCATTCCAAGTGATTCGGAATTAATGGCCCTGAGCCTTGAGGTAATTCTCACACACAACCACGAATGCGGACTACTGCTCTTACCGTTCCCCCAAGTGACTTCTTCTGAGGATATTTAGGGTTTAGTAAGACTTGCATGAAGAAAGATTTCTGGGGTCAGTTAAGTTTGAAAATAAAGTTAAAAGGTTTTTTTATTTCAGCATTTCTCACAATATTCTCAGAAATCTCTAAGAAGGGACGGGACTATAGTAGGTGATGTTTTCCAGATTTATTTGACCACTAGTCCCATGGAACTAGTTTTCTATGAATCACCTGGAAAACACTGCTCTAAATCTTTCACAAAGAATACCAGAGCCCTGGTCGGGTGGCCCAGTTGGTCGAGCTTCGACCCCTACACCAAAAGGTTGCAGCTTCAAACCCTGGTCAGGGGGCATACGGGAGGCAACCGATCAATGTTTCTCTCTCATATTGATGTCTCTCTCCTTCCCTGCCTGCCTTCCTCTGTCTCTTAAATCAATAAATATATTCTCGGTGAGGATTAAAAAGAATACCAGATACTTAAAATGATTAAATGACTAAAGTGTCTAAAATGACTAAAAAGTATGAGAGCAGAAATTAATTGAAAAACGAGAAATACGGTTGGTTATTATCCAAACAAAAATTTTAAAAGTCTAACTCCTGTAAATCTGAATAAGTAAAAAATTCAAAAATCCACAAAATAACATGCAATTTTATCTTAAAATGGAAGGAAAATACAATAATAAATTTGGAAAAAATCAAGGTCAAAGATGTTTTCTACAACGTCAAACCTAACACAAAAGATGTAGAAAATCTGAACACATCAATAACTCTGGAAGAAACGGAAAAAGCATTACCAATGCCCTCGAACCCTCATTTAAAGAAAAGGAGATAATGATACAAGGTCTTAATAGATCTACTGGTGCATGCTCTCAGACTTTTCAAGAACTTCATTTAACTACTTGATAAATCCAAAGGATTTTAGGCTTATCTACTGGCCAGATAGATACATAGTAGGTACTCAACAAATATAGTAAATATATTCTTGAGAAATATGTTCAAAACATTGTCAAAACCAGCTTTACTCCAGAAAAGAAAGTAAGTCCTCATTACTTCATTAGCATGGTACCAGTAGCAGCCAGTAACTCATGCCCTGAAGCATCAAACTGCTTAGGTTCTTCCTCTCTACCCTTCATGTGGAGAAAAAAATGCAGCAGTATACAGCAGAGACACAAAGCTATGAGGGGCTGCTGAAAAGGGAAGTCAGAGAAGCTAACCCATCATTCCTTTCATAGCTTCTTACACCACAGGCTTCTTACAGCAGCCAAATAGCCTATCTTACTAACTAAAAGAGCACTTTCCTGACATGATAAAAGACCAAAGCATGAGCTATTGATGTAGCTAAATAAACTCTACTATGCACGTGAACTTGGCAGGTAACACAAATGACACAAATAACTTATAGAGACTGGATGTTTGTTATTGTACTGTTTATGCCCATAAAAGCAGCGGCAAACAGCCTAGTGGTACTTCTCAGGCATTGTGAAGCATACTGTCCGAAAGAGTGGCATGTGGATGTCAATAATGATATAAAATAAAAGCATTCTACATCTGAGGCAAACTTACATGAACCTAAAAGTGCCTGATGAATGAGTTCCAAAGCACAAGAAAAGACTTCATATTGCTAATTCATTGTAAGAAGCATTTCACTAAATCCTCAAATCTAAAATATGATAAAAGTTTTAAAAATATATAAAAAAGATCATTTCTATTAAATATTTTAATAGGAATAAATGAGTTTTTTGAAATTCTAAATAAAATTGAGTCAAGATTGGACATAATGAAAAAAGTCAAAAAAAAAAATGCCATTTTCAGATTATATGACAGCCTATCTAGAAAAGCTAAAATACCTGCCACAACATATACTCAGTAGAACATAACTCGGAGATCCCCATTATCGGATTTCTTTTTTGGAAAAGATTGACCTCTATAGTAGACAAGTTTACCAGATCTCAACTTATTCTTAATGAGATAATCTGAAAAAAGAAGAAAAGAAGTGGATCTGAGTTGAAAATAGGAAAGCAAAGACCAAGAAAGGTAAGCTATTTAAAGTCCTAGAAGTGACAAAAGCAAGAAGATGACCTGAATCCCTGTGTAATTCCCAAGCCTGTACTCATTCCACTTTGCCATAGTGTCACAAGGCACTTTTAGTTTAACAAATACTTTTTGAACACCTATTATGCACCAAGCACAGGAGTATAAAAATAGTAATATATCATGTTTTAAAGGGACCTAAGTTAATTGCCTAATTATTTGGTTTAAAACCTAGGTCTCCTAAATCCAACTTCAATGATCCTCCCACTACTACTCATTAAATATCTAAAAACCACATATTCTAACACACAAAGTATTATTCTTCTATGTGTAATAAACACCCTTTAATGTTGCAGATCATTCCAAAATTTTTAATGTAGAAGGTTATCCTAAGAGTATCAAAAAGAGTGACAATCCACACAAACAACTTTATGTGCTTTTGAGGCATCCTCAGTCCTGAACACACACAAAAAGAGATGAGAAAAAACTGGGGAAGGGGTAAAAGGAAAGAGCTAGGTTCCAAGTCAATTTCCAAAGCAAACTCAATCAGTTCAGGTATAGAACATTCTCAAATATTTCACTTGCAAGCTTCCTACTTATATTTTAATGTAATCACTTAGAAACATGAATATTTAAGTGACTTAAGGTAGTCATTCTCAGCAATCTTCTCAGAAAATTTCAGGTAATTTAACATCTGTACAACTTGGAGGAATGCGAGCTTAAACATAATACAGTTTAGTAGATTTACGTTGGAATGAACATCCATAATCATTAACAAATCTGCAAAAAGCCCTGTATCTGATCTCACCCTGTTCAACATTCCTATCACTGACAAGATGAAGACCCAGAAATTATACTGAAACATTAGAAAAAAACCTTCAGAAAACCACCAATTTCTCTTTTATCTCTCCTGTTCGGCAAAGTAGAACCCGCAGCTGGCTATGTCATATTGAGACAAGGGAGAAGTATAAAAACAAGCCAGACTTTCCAAAGCAACTTGAGGAATAACTCCCATGAAAATGCCCTACTCATATGTACCAAAGGAGGAAGTAACCCACCCAGGACATGCACTGGGGAGCAGGGTACAACAGAGCGACTCCCATCACCTACTAACTAATCTATGAACGATACACACGCAGAGATTCTGATCACTTTAAAAGAAAAATAGCACCTAGGGACATTTGAACTTTAAAAATCATCCTTAAAATAAAGTAATTATAGTGTAAACAAGTGTTTTTCTCATAACACTGGTCACCTCTGGCCAAGTAAAATTATGATCAAAACATTTTAAGATAAAATTTCTTTATTAAAAAAACTATACTTACCACAATCCATTCAGCAATGTTTTCATATAGCTCTGGACTAAAAATTGCTTTTTTAAGCCTAGCTAAAGGACCATCAGCATCTACTAATCTGCACCGCATGAAAACATCACAGTAGCCTCTAAAATCATTGCAAGGGGATCCAGGTTGCAGGGTGATGGTTCGACCCATGAAATGCTTGCTCCACTGCACAGACCCTGTACTGGCACAAGTTGATAGGTCCACTGGAAAAGAAGTGCCAAATGTAAGTTGAAGATCAGATTTCCTAGTGAGATAGTTGGGGAGAAAGGGAAGAAAGGAAGAAACTGCCTAAAATCATTATCATGACATGTTGTATAGACTTTCATTAGTTAGGCTAGATAACACCACTAGTAATTCACCTTAAATGTTACAATGTAAGTAAACAAACAGCAACTCTTGACTTAGTACCTACAATAGCTTTAAAATCTTCTAGTGGTGTTTATATTAATTATTGCCATAAAGTTAGAAGGTTTTTGTATAGTTTATCATTTTAAAAACCTCTAGTGGTCTAATAGTAGAAACACAATGTTATAGTACATTTAAAATTGTTCTCAAGAGGGTAAGTTTAGCTGGAAATTATCTGTGCAAAGCGTATATAAAAGTTTAACACCTAAAATATAGGAGAAAATAAGGTTTTTGAAACACATTTTATACTCTTCTTGTATTTTAAAAGCCTTACTCTTCTTCATACAGCAGACATGGCATAATTCCTTATCATCTTTGCTATCAGAACTGGCACAGGTACACTCCTCCAAGCCATATTTCTCACAGATAGAACCTGCACATTGCTGAAAGAAAAACAGAAGATCAATTATTTAATCCCTATACAGTCAAGTCTATTGTTTGTTCAGAGTAACAGACAGATACAAGTCTCCAATGTTAAACTAATTAAGTAGAAATACAATCTGGGAAAAAAAGCATAGCTCAGTATCAGAAATGGATCATATAAACACATTTGAAAAGTCTAAATGCAAATAAGACAGTAAATCTTTTAGGGAAATGGCAACTGAAAAAAAATCTTTACAAAGTAAAAACAGAAAAAGAGAGGAGATGAGCACCAATTGTATGTTAGTTACTATATAGCTCCTTTATAAGGAGAGAAAAATGAGGTTTTCCTCATGAAGAAGAAAGTGATCATTTAGTCAAGAAAGATTCAAAGGCTTCACATTCTTTTATTTAGGCTATTAAAAAGATATTAACTTATAAAAGTTAAAAGCATTAAAAAGTCACATTAACTATTTTTAACTGTAACTATTTTTCTCTAGAGAATATCAAACACACACAGTGGAAAGATAAAAGGCAAGTCAGTAATTAACTGATTGCCACCAGCAATTTAATACATTATGACTTTGTGGAGAAATAGATAGGAATACTATTGAAACGGACTGAGATTAATTACTTTAACTAAGCAACTTTAAGTGTCAACAACTATTCTGAAAAAGCAAGTTTTATAAAACTAAATTAAAAATATAAAAATGGAATGCTTACCCCGTTAATGCATACTTGTGTATGCCTATTACAGTCTGTAAAGTTTGGTTTGGGGTCAGACGCTGGGCAGAGAGCTGTAATGCCATTACATATTCCTTCTTTTGCACAGTCTGAATCATCCCGACACTTTTCAGTTTTTGACTTGAATGCACACTGTGCTGTACAACAGGGCCCTTGGCTTGGACTAGCAGAAACATTAAATGATTAAAGAAAATCATTAGAATACTTTATTTATATATATATATATATATTCCTAATTTTTAAATCATAAATCTCATCTTTTAAATGGTATGTTACCAATATACAACTTCAAATACTGGAATAAGAGGCTACTAAGTTTCAACATTCTAATAAATGTAGAAAAGTGATTATCTTATTTTTATAAGCAAGGCATTCTTACTCTATTTTGCTGTTAGTGAAAAGGAATAATAGAGAATGGATATAGTACTAGGCAAATTATCAGTGTTTTTCATAGTTTCATCATACATTAGTCAATTTATCAATTTTTGGACATTTATATGCTAAAATCAAACTAGGATAAACAGACCAACCATTTAATAAGTATTCCACAAACAATAGTCTATTGCTTATATTAATTACTACCAAAGTAATTTGACAAGTGAAGTAATCTTATGATATTGTTATAAGAGTGTACGGAATCCATATCATTTAAATATTTAAAATTAAGATTCTAAAAATATGCACAGCACTCATATTTTTAAAGAACAAAATAAAATGTATTTTACTGAACATCCTTTGCATATCTTTTTTTATCACCCACCACACAAATTACAAGTAGTTCAATCTGCCAACAACAGAGCACTAACCAATGCTATAGAGTAGAAATAAATAAAATATATTGTGGAAAAAACCCAAATAAAACAAAACAACAAATAAAGATAGTCTCAAAACCATATGCATCTCTTAATCTGTTTTAAATCTGTCTTAACTGCCTTTCGGTGACTTTACAGGAACATAAACATGACTGGAATTAGCAAGGTACCTGCACTGTTTGCCAGGTTTTAGCTTGCACTTTCTCCCTTCTGGTTGGTTCGCATCATAGCAGCACTCATCTTTACACTGGTCACTATAGCCACAATCACACTCTTCACCTTGCTCTACCATCCCATTTCCGCAAATAGGTTGGCCAGATTCTGAGGAGATAAACAAGGCAAAGTAAGCACTGTATGAACACATTAATTTGATTTAAAATTCACAAACTCCTTGGAGATTCATACAAAAGGAGAAAGGAAAGCTTTGAGGAGTAAGAAAGGTAGACCAATCTAGAAATCTGGAAATCGGAAGACCTAATTCCACACTGGCTAATTAGTCACTAATTAGCAATGTGGCCTGGGCAATTTGCTTCCCTTTTCTTGGGTCTCAGTTCCCTCACCTGTATAGATAGTGAGGGGCTTTGACCTGACTGGCTCCTCCTCTAAGGCTCCTTCTAGAAGTGATGACATTCTCTTAGGCCACATCACACTGAGTTTTACTGAACAACAACAGCACTGTTTATATTACACAAATACAACTTAAGTTAGTGACGTATCAACCAGAAAATAGCAAGCCTTTTTTGTTAGATGGAAAATTTCAAGCCTACAAAGAAGTAGTAAAAGAGTAAGTACAATGAACCCCTATGTACCAATCACTCAGCTTTAAAAACTATCAACAATATATGGTCAACAACTCTACCTAACATATTCATTTGTTTTTATAAATACTCCAGGATGAATCTAAGAGGGAAGTTTCTTTCTTTGTTAAATCTAACCATAACACCATTATCACATCTGACAAAATTAACCATATGCTTAATAGCATCTAAATGCCAATCCACATTCAGTTTTACTTAACTCTCTTTACAACTGGTTTATCTGAACCAAGTTCTACAAAAGGTTCCCCCAAACTCTCTCCCCATGGTTGCTTTCAGTTGACATGTGTCTTAAGTTCTTTTAATATATAACAGATTCAATCCTCTCTTTTTATTTTTACACGTTTTATTTGTTAAAGAAATCGGTCATTTTGCCCTGTGGAATTTCCCACATTCTATGTGACAGAATTTATCTTAGGCCACAAGTAATTTTTAACTTACATTAGTGTTGCTCCTCAGCTAGACCAAGCTCCTTAAAGTAAGCATCATGTATTATTTATATTTTTTGTATTCCCACAGAGCCTTATCAGCATTGGGTCAACTCTTGGCTCATTAAGGTTAGGCTGCCTGGCCTAAGCACACTGAATAATTTTAGAGATAACTTTAGGCTCTCTTTTAAAGTTCTTTGATTTTGTCAATGAGGTTTAAAATTAGAACAAGAATGCTACTCTTTATAAGATCATAAAATCACAGAACTTCAGCATCTACAGGGAAATGATAATAAAATGTCTTCATTTCACAGAAAAGAAAACTAACTTCCAGAGACCTTGTGACTTGAAGGAAACCATATGCCCCAGTATGGGCAAAAGACTAAATGCAGGTCTCCTCAATCTAAAATCTGGTGCTCTTTTTCTACACCAATTCAATCTGGAAAATAGTTGTAGTACAGGTTTCAAATAGAAAACAGAGTAAGTAGAAGGGAATACATCTCAAATGCAGGAACTCAAGATGAGGGATATCTGAACAAAAAATATTCTAGAAGTCTACCTTATATTCAGAAAGTTCATTCTTTTTTTTTTTTAAAGATTTTATTTATTTTTTGAGTGAGAGGGGAAGGGAGAGAGAAAGAGAGGGAGAGAAGCACCAATGTGCGGTTGCCTCTCGCATTTCCCCCACCAGGGACCTGGCCTGCTATCCAGGCGTGTGCCTTGACTAGGAATGGAACCTGCGACTCTTCAGTTCTCAGGCCAGTGCTCAACCCACTGAGCCACACCAGCCAGGGCTCATTCTTCTTTCACCACATCAAATATTAAAGGTAATCTTAGCAATAATTAAAGTTCTATCTTTCATTTTATACCAAATCTTGTTTTATAAAACTGGATGCGTGCACATATATACTAGGTAAAGAATGACTATTCTAAAGTCTAGTAATAATTACTTTATAATCCACGTGACATGTAATTAAGGACAAAAGGGAAAATAATAAAGTCAGAAAGCCTTTGATGCAATATTCACTACACATTAATTTATATCTCATATAGAAATATTACTTCAATCAGCTACTGGCTAACAGTTTAACACAGAAAAGGTGCTGTTTAAATGTAAAAATTGTAATAGGTATATACTTCATTATAAAAAACAAATTTCCTTCCCATAATACCTACAAAGCAATATGTTCATTTTAAAAGTCAACTTCAACCAGAACGTTTATTTGTGAAAATCCAGTTTACAAATGAAGAATTTATGCAGAGGTAAGAAGCTTTAGAAAAACTACACAGATAAAAAAACAAAAATGACAACATCGGTGTAATTTTAATCTATACTTTTAAAAGAAAAAGATGGCTTTAAAAGACAAAGCCAATCAGTCAAAATACAAATAGATAATTTGGACCTTATCCAAATTTAACTTTTGCTCTGGGAAAGACTCTATGAAATATATTTAAAAAAACAAGCTATGGACTGGGAGAAAATATTTGCAGATCAGTATCTAACAAATGACTGGTATCTAGACTGTATAAAAGAACTCTCAACAGAAAAAAGTATAATTAGAAATGGTCAAATATGCACATGAAAAGATGTTCAACATTATTCATTAGCTATCAGAAAAATACAAATTAAAATCACAATGAGATATCACAATATACCTATTAGAATAGATAAAATAAAGATGTTAAGAATGCCCAATGTGGGTGAGGATGCAGAAAAACTAGACCTCTTATACACTGCTGGTGGGAATGTAAAATAGTACAACCATTCTAGAAAGTTTGGCAGTTTCACATAAATAAAAACAAATAATTACTATATGATCCATCAGTGGACTTGAGGACATTTATCCCAGAGAAATAAAAACTTATGTTCACGTAAAAAAAAAAAACCAAACCTATATATGAATGTTTCTAGCTGCTTTATTCATAATAGCCAAAAAAATGAACGTTGCCTAGATGTCCTTTACCAAGTGAATGGTTAAACAAACCTTGCCAGAAAATACCACGCAGCAACAAAAAGAAACAAACTATTGATACAGGCAACAATTTGGATGAATCTCCAGACAATTATGCTGGACGAAAAAGCCAATCCCAAAAGGTTACATATGTCGTATGACTCCAACTACGTAACGTTCCTGCAGTGACAAAACTTTAGAAACGGGGAACAGTTACTGGGGAAAGTGAGGGAACAGTAGGAGGGAGGTGAGTGTGGTTATGAAAGAAAGCACTAAGGGTTCCTTGTCGTGACAGAACTGTTCTGTGTCTTGACCATGGTGCTGGATATTTATGCCTCCCCACACACGTGATAAACCTGTAGAACTAAACACACACACACAGCGAAATGAGAAAAACTGGGGAAATCTGAATAAGATCTGTGGATTACGTCAGTGTCAATATCCTGGTTATGATACTCTACTATACTGTTTTGCAAGATGTTACCACTGGGTGAAGGGAACATGGAATCTGTTATTTATGTCTGTGAATCTAAACTATAAAATTACAGTTATAAGCAGAAGGCCATAATGTTATGTCAATTATACCTCAATTTTTTTTACCAGCTTTTTTTTTCTTTAAAAAAGGGCATGCTTATCTGGAAATCTGCCTCAATTCTTTCTCCTTTGCTATCATATATTTATACCCATCTTTGAGTGGTCTTTATGTGCATGGTAGCAGCCTCAATTTTGCCTTCAAGTAACTTAAAATTTTGTGAAATAGAACAAGAACCCCACCAAAAATACACTGTAAGGTAGAATATTAAATGTCACAAGAGAGGCATAACAGATGAAGGGATATATGTGTCATATCCACATAATGGAATATTATCCAGGCATAAAAACGTCTGGCAATCCAACACATGCTACAACTTGAATACAGAAAATACTATGCTAAGTGAAATAAGGCAGAATCACACAAGTACAAATGCTATATGATGCCACTTACATGAGGTACCTAGAACAGGCAAATTTGTAGAGGCAGAAAACAGATGAGAGAGAGGTTACCAAGGGCTGAGGAGAGGACGAACAGGAATTACTGTTTAATGGTTACAGAATTTCTATTTGGAATGATAAAAAGGTTTGGAAATGGACAGTGGCGAGGCGATGGCTGTACAACACTGTGAATATACTTAATGCCCCTGAATTGTACACTCAAAATTAGTTTAAATACGTATTTTATGTTATGTACATTTTACCACAATATGGGAAAAAAAGAATTTCATAGCAGCTTAATTCATGTTAGCCTAAACCTGAAAAGCCCAGGTGTTAATCAGTAGGAGCGTGAATGAGCAAATTGCAACACTATGCAATACTATTCAGCAATAAAATGAAAGAAAATACTAATGATAAATCTCAAAATATTATGCTGAGTAAAAGCCACCTTCCACAAAAGGGTACAAATTATGATTCCATTTATAAGAAGTAAAACAAGCAAAATTTATCTATGGCAAAATAAATCAGAATAGTGGTTACTTCTCTCTCTCTTTTTAAAGATTTTATTTATTTTTAGAGAGAGGGGAATGGAGGCAGAAAGGGAGAGAAACACCAATCAGTTGTCTCTTGCACATACCCCAAGCTGGAACCAAACCCCACAACCAGGGCATGTGCCAGGAATTTGCCCTGACCAGGAATCGAACTGGCAACCTTTTGTTGTGCAGGACAATGCCCAACCCACTGAACCACACCGGTCAGGACAGAACAGTGGTTACTTCTGTGTGATTTGGGAGCAGAGACTGATTGGGAAGGGAAATGAAAGAACTTTCTGGGTGATAGAAATGTTCTACATCTTGACAGGTTACACAGGTAAATGCATTTGTCAAAGCTCATCAAATTGTGACTTAGGATTTGTGCATTTCACTTATATAAAAAATAAAAGACTCACAAACAATAATTAACTCTAATGATATGTATGCTGAATTGTTTAAGGGTGAAGTATACTGATACAATCCACTTTAAACTGCAACAAAAAGTATGGACTAAGGGACGGATATATTGAAAAATATGTGACAAAGCAAACACAGGAAAGTCAAAACATAGGTGGTAGGTACATAGATGTTCACTATATAATTCATACAAGTTTGAAAACAGTCATAATAAAATATTGGGATATATACCTACCAACAAAACAGTTGTTTCTCTTCTTCTCAAGAACTTGGCTTATATTTCTAATGCTACACAGTGAGAACTTATTGTTGTTAAGTTTGTCTCCAGATGTTGCTCTTGCATACATGATGTAATTGCCATTTTCTTTTTGTCCTAAATTCTTAGATTCTCCCGGAGTGCACTCTGTTCCAGAATCATGCTGTCAAACAGAATATAGACTTACATAAACAGGGAAGTCAAATAAGGTTTTCAGGTCATTTGATCAAATGCAATTTTCTCATCAGAAGAACAATAGAAGCTTGGTGGACTCTCCTTTCGAAAAGATCTAACAATGGTTTTAGATTGTGTGGTGGAAAACAACCTGCTGTCTTAGAAGGGAAGGAAAAAAATCAGTGAAGTTCTCATCACAACAACTTATAGCTTTGAAAGGAGGGAATATAATGAAGGACTAACTATCATAAAACTGTATTAAAAATAAGCTAACTTACTTTTAAAAGTAGTAACAGGAATATAAACTACTTACAACTACCTAAAAGTCTTTAAGATAAATCTTAAATTACATGTTATTACCAGCTCAGAGAACACAGAGATGGGGAAAGATAGGAAACAAAAGAGAATGGTATGGGGCTAAGTACAGACAGGATAGGCATCTAAGAGTCGAGGACTTAACTATTACATAAGAAAGATAAGTAAATGCTGAATAGGGATAGAAACACAGTGCTTTATTTTTATTTTTTTTTAAGATTTTATTTATTTATTTTTAGAGGGCAAGGGAAAGAGAAAGAGAGGGAGAGAAACATCAGTTGCCTTTTGCTTGCCCCCCACCAGGGACCTGGCCCGCAACCCAGGCATGTGCCCTGACTGGGAATCGAACCAGCGACCCTTTGGTTTGCAGACCGGCACTCAATCCACTGAGCCAAAGCAGCCAGGGCCAGTACTCTCTTTTTAAATGAAGATTAAGAAAAACCAAAACACTGCTTTGTGGAATAAAACAGAAGACAGACACACGTACGGAAATAGTTTATGGTGTTGGAAACTATTAGAGAATTATCAGATATATTCCAGAAAAGTATCAGATACAGAAAAGTATCAAACCACAGCTCCATGAATTTTCTCAAAGTAATATACTTACATGACCAACACTGAGATCTGGGAAGAGAGGAAGGAATACCAGATCACAGCAGGTCTCCCCAGCCCCTGGGGGGACATGCATTTAAAAACAAAACAAACAAATCTCACGATGCTCCACAATCAACAATTCAGAACTTGTCAGTAAAGACCACCTTGAATGTACCCCCCAAAAGTGTTGTGAGAGTTCAAATATAGAATGGTTTCACAAACTATAATCTTAGTTTAAGAAAATAGAAAAGCTTTTTCCTGAGTATAAAAACAATATACATTTAGAAATTTTGGAAAATGAAAAATGGACAAAGAAAAATTCAATCATAACCCACCAAACGCCTGACTACTATTCACATTCTGGCCCATTTCCGACCTGACTTATAAATATTTTAATACAAAACTTGGGCTATACTCGGTCTACAGTTGTATAAATGCTTTCTTTCAGTTTCACTGTATAGGGCAAGCATTCAATAAGTTTATTATTTATTTTAATCCTCACCCAAGGATATGTTCTATTGATTTTTAGAAAGGAAGAGAGAGAGTCGGGGGTAGGGGGTGAGGAGAGAAACATGCATGTGAGAAATATCGACTGGCTGCCTCCCACACGCTCACCAACTGGGGAGCAAACTGCAACCTAGGCCGGTGCCCTGTCCAGGAATTGAGCCTGCAACGCTTTTGTGCCCAGGACAACGCTCTACCCAACTGAGCCACCCAGACAGGGCCAAAAACTTTATTTTTAAGTGACAGTAGAGCATTCCACAATACTTTCCCAGTGTGGGGGCATTTAGGCTGTTTAAAATTGTTTGCTATTATAAATAAAATGGCAATGGACACCTTTTCATTTTTATTGTTGAATGTACACAAATCTTTGACAGATTCTGCATTTATTTCTTTTAGTTGGAGTCCCAGAGGTAGAGTCAGTCAATAAAAAGGTCAAATATTTTAAGGGTCTTGATACACACTGCCAAACTGCCTGACAAAAGGACCGTATTAATTTATATAACAGCATGGATCAAGATTTCAATAGGCAGAAATGGGAAGGAACTGGCTTCCTGGCAGAAAGAAAGTTTTAAAGAACTGTTATTACTTAACTTGACAAAACAGGAGAGATAACATTGAAAATAAACTTGGACCCAAATTATGGAAGATCCTAAATGCTAAGATAAGAAAATTCTATCAGGGCACTAAAAGTAAGCTGTAAAGAGAAGTGACATGATCAGAACTACACTTAGACAAAGATTAATCTGGTAAGAGTGGGCACATACTAGAATTTTCACATTGAGAGACAGAATTTGTCTCATTTATGATTACAACTTCCCACAACAAAGATTATAAAGTGGTTAACAAGAGGTGTGCAATAAATATTTGAGACAGAATAAATAAATATAAGGGATACTGTGAACCACTCAGAGAGAAAGTAGCATTGACATAGTACATACATTTATAACAAGAGAGAAAAAGATACAGATGGCAAGGAAGACAGGCTCGAGAGTTTATGGTTTGCCTGATCTTACTATTAAATTACTTAATAAATATTTACTAAGTACCTATCACATATATGAATGACAGCACAAACAACATGCACAAAGGAATGGGGTGTGTTTAAACATAGTAAAACCATTAAAACTAGTGTCGTATGGAGATAGGGTATGTGGCGAAAGCGCTGTAACCAATACAGGCTACAAAGGCTATCACGGATATAGTAAGACCAACACCCACAGGATTTATGGCTTAGAACAAACAGAAGGCCAGCTCAACCAATAAGGTGACCAGTTTCACCCTGCAGTAACCCTTAGTCTCATTATACACTCACTATAGTTTATTAGCATACTAAACGACCATCCCCACCTGATTGATGGAAAGCCCATATAAGGACACAAAATGGTGGATGGTGCTCTTCCAGGAAGTCTCCACCACTTTCCCCGGAAAAATCCTGAATATCCCTCCCCATATTGAAAGACCTACCCCTTGATTAAATGAGCCTCAGTGAAAAACAAAAAGTAAATCCCATGAGGGCAGGGCTGCTCTGTGAATGGAGTAGCCACTGTCTGTCTCACTGTTTAACTCTCACTTTAAACTATGCTAGTTCACATTTGAGTTCCTTCCTGCTGGAAGCCAAGAACCCCACAGTGGGTCATGGACCCGGGAATGCCATCAGTATGACAGGAAAAAAAAGACAGACAGACAAAAAATGCGACCCAGTTTACCCATTAAACAGTAAGTAATATAACATCAATGTACTAAAAACACCTCTCCAGCAACTGGGTAGGGGACGGATTAGACAAGAAGTGAAAAGAGAGATGACCAGATTCCCTAGTGAAAAGAGAGATGACCAGATTTCCTAGTCTAAGTGTGGTCTGCAGACCAGCAGCAACAGGGAGATTCTTAGAAACTCGCGCCCCACCAAAAACGCACTGAACCTGAATTTGTATTTTAAGGTCCTTAGTAATTTATCTGCACAATAAGCTTCAAGAAGACCTAGACTAAAAGATAGAAGAAGAGTTAGAAGGTTGCTACAATCTCCCTTGGTAAAGGCTGCAAACAAAGGAACAGGGAGAGATGAGAGGACATTTAATCGTCCTGGAAAATGCAAATTAACTGTGAACAACATTTCTCTGCTCGTCTCTAAAATTTCAATTACTCTTTTAAGAACAGGACACAAAAATAGTCAAGAGGTAGACAGATTAAATACATTTTAAATACCTTCTGAGATTTTTAAATACCAACTTCATTCCACAGGAGAGAAAGACAAAATCCCGTATTCTGCCATATATAATGCACTCCGGTGTGTAACGTGCACCCACATCTTTGGCCCAAACTTTCAGGAAAAAAATCTTGCGTTTTAACTTTTTAATTGAATTATTTATTTATTTACATTTAGAAACAAACCAATTATCATATTCCAGGGTATTATTTTGCATATGGATATAGTCATTGCTTTCTAGAGTTACACTTTCAACGTAGAAGCATAAGTAAAAGAACTAAAAACATTTACTTAATACGAAATTAGTACTACCCATATACAAAGCACATCCTTCTGTTCCCCTCAAAAATTTGGGCAAAAAAGTGTGCATAAGACACTGCAGAGTACAGTAGTAAGCCCTAACAACGCTTTAACAGAACTGAAGCAAAACAACTACTCCACAATGTGCTGACATTCAAGATGTACTTTAAATAATAAAAAGTGATTCTCATTCAATGAATATTTCAATAAGTCATTTTCCAGGCACTATTCTAGGGCCAAGAGGCACAGAAGTGAATAAAACAGGCAAAATTCCTTGCCTTCATTGAATTGGGCATTGTTAGGTTTACTTTTCTTATTTTAATCACAAATATTCTATTTTACTCCCTTTTAAGCACATGACTATGTTCTGACATATAAAAACTAAACATTCGTACATATTTGTTTTCACTGTAAACAAAAAAAATCACTGACATAAAAGGTTAGCAACTTTTATTGTTTTATTTAAAATCTTGTAGTTGGGCAGTACTTACTGGAGATCCAAAGTTATGTCCAACTTCATGAGCAAAAGTAATGTGAGAGACTTTGGGAGGTACATGAGATCCGTAGTTCTGAACAGTGATAATTCCAGTGTTTAAGGACTTCTTCTTACCATCTGAATAGAGTTTACTTTTTTCACATATTCCTCCAGAGCTTCCTAATCCAGAACAAAAGATGGCTAAATTAGTACCTATTTTCCCCCCAAATAACTTTCTAATATGTCTTATATTAACACATGTTATATTTTGAGTCCAAAATACACTTGGTACCCACATATACCAAACACTCAATAGTTTCTTTGGTCTAAGATTAGGAACTCACTTCAAATAAAAGTTTTAATGAAGAAATTCCCAGGTTCCTCTTTATAATTAAAATGCTCCCCAATTGTTGTTCCCATTAATTTAGCTAAACAGACGTTTGAGTTTCTGTTAAATTTGAATATATCAGTATTTACCCTGAGTCAAAGTCCATACCTTTCATCTTTTAAACAGAAAACTTGAAGTAAATGAAAGATGACTAAAATATTCTCAAGTACATTATGAGAAAGTCACTTCTACAAATAAAAGCAGTGACGCACAGGAGTATGTACGTGATTAACTATCTTAGAGGCAACATACAATGTTTGGGTTTTTTTTTTTAAAGAAAAGTATTAGCCACTGCCAGGGGCTGGGAGTGTGGGGTTGAGGGAAATAGGGAGAAGTTGGTAGAAGGTACAAACTTTCAATTACATAAGTTTTCACAATGTATACAAATAGAAAATCATCATGATGTACACTTCAAATATCTTACAATTTTATCTGTCAATTATACCTCAGTAAAGCTAAAAAAAAGAACTACATTAAATGGAAAAAACAAAGGGAGGAAGAAAGAAAATGAGAAGAAAGGGAGAGCAAATGTGGCAAAATGTTAACTGACTATGAAATATTCACTGTACTACTCTTGCAACTTTTTGGCATATTTATAAATTTTCTCAAAATAAAATAATTGAATTATGATTTTCTAATGTGCCTTGAATTTTAAAAGAAAACATGCATTTTTACTTTGTTTCTGTTCCTGTTCTAATTATTTACTTGGTTTCCACTTCTTTCTTTAATATTTTTTATTGATTATGCAATTACAGTTGTCCCATTTTTACCCCTTTATTCCCCTCCACCCTGCACACCCCCTCCCACCCACATTCCCCCCCTTAGTTCATGCCCATGGATCGTACATATTAAGTTCTTTGTCTTCTACATTTCCTATACTATTTTAACCACCCCCCTGGATACTTTGTACCTGCCATTTATGCTGCTTATTCCCTGTACCTTTTCCCCCATTCGTCCCCCTTCACCTCCCCACAGATACCCTCCATGTGATCTCCACTTCTCTGACTCTGTTCCTGTTCTACTTGTTTGCTTAGTTTTTGTTTTTGTTGTTTTTCTTTTCTTTTAGGTTCATTTGTTGATAGTTGTGAGTTTGTTGTCATTTACTGTTGTATTTTTTATCTTCTTTTTCTTAGATAAGTCCCTTTAACATTTCATATAATAATGGTTTGGTGATAATGAACTCCTTTAACTTGACCTTATCTGGGAAGCACTTTATCTGCCCTTCCATTCTAAGTGAAAGCTTTGCTGGATAGAGTAATATTGGATGTAGGGCCTTGCCTTTCATGACTTCAAATACTTCTTTCCAGCCTCTTCTTGCCTTTAAGATTTCTTTTGAGAAATCAGCTCATAGCCCTGTGGGAACTCCTTTGTAGGTAACTCTCTACTTTTCTCTTGCTGCTTTTAAGATTCTCTCCTTATCTTTAATCTTGGGTAACTTAATTGTACTATGCCTTGGTGTTTCCTTCCTTGGGTCCAACTTCTTTGGGACTCTCTGAGTTTCCTGGACTTGCATGACTAGTTCCTTCAGCAGACTGGGGAAGTTTTCCTTCATTACTTTTTCAAGTAAGTTTTCAATTTCTTGCTCTCCCCCTCTCCTTTGGCAGCACTATGATTCGGATGTTCGAAGGTTTAAAGTTGTCCCAGAGGTTCCTAAGCCTCTACTCATTTTTTTGAATTCTTGTTTCTTCATTCTGTTCCAGCTGGATGTTTTTTTCTTCCTTCTGCTCCAAATCATTGAGTCCCCGTTAACTTCCCTTCAAGGTTGGTTCCCTGTATATTTTGCTTTATTTCACTTTTGGTAGCCTACATTTCTTCCTTCATTTTGCAACTGAGCTCAGTCATTTCTGTGAGTATCCTGATGACCAGCATTTTGAACTCTGCATCTGACAGGTTGGCTATCTCATCGCTTAGTTTTTTTTTCTGGAGTTTTGATCTGTTCTTTCATTTGGTCCATATTTCTTTGTCTCAGCACACCTGTTACATTGCATGGGGCAAAGCCTTAGGTATTCACCAGGGTGGGGCAACTTACATCTCTGCGCTGAGGCACTGTATGTGGGGGAGGGGTCAGAAAGGGAACAATGCTGCTTGCTGGGCTCTCATCCCACTTTATATTACTTCCATCACTTTCCTCACTTCCCACAAACAGATTATGCCCTTTCAGATTCTGGTGGATGGGTTTGCATACATTCTAGGACCCCAAGGGCCTCTTCAACAGACTTTCCTGTGACACTGGGAGTTTCTCTCACCATGAAACCCCCCCACCAACCCCAGTTTTTACAGCTAGATGTTGTGAGTCTTTAGTTTCCCACGCTGAAACCGTGGGTTTTGTGGTCTGTCTTGCTCCCCATTTGTTCCTCCCGCTTATCCATGCATGAATATGGGACACCCTGTCAGCCAGCCCCAGCCTTGACCCCTCGGTCCACTGCCTTGTCATGCATCCTCTCTGCCCTGCTGCCGGTCTTTGCCCCTCCTACTGGTCTGGATGTTTCTTTAACTCCTTCGTTGTCAGACTTCCATGCAGTTTGACTTTCTGGCACTTCTGGTTGTTTTTTGTTTTTAAATTGGTTGTTATCCTTCTTTTGGTTGTGCAAGGAAGTGAAGCATTTCAACCTATACCTCCATCTTGGCCAGAGCCTCATAGTTTTCTTAATAACTCCATTAAAGCCTTTTAGTGAGAAGTTCTTTATATTCACATTTAAAAGGTTTCTCTACTTGAGTTTTTGTTAAAATACTATCAAATGGAGCAGCATATCCTGAAAACTGATCAAATTATTTCAAATTAGCTTTCTAAGTGCATGCAAAGTTACAAACAAGTCATTAAATCATTTCATAAAACATAATCCCTGAAAAGCATATAATAAAAAGCAATTAAAAATAGATCTGCGAGAATGGCATGACACTATAATTGCTACCTTGTTTCTTTTAAAATTACAAGTACCCCTGGCTGGTGTGGTTCAGTGGATTGAGCGCCAGCCTGTGAACCAAAAGGTCACTGGTTCAATTCCCTGTCAGGGCACATGCCTGGGTTGCAGGCAAGGTTCCCAGCTGGGGGTGTGCAAGAGACAACTGATTGATGTTTCTCTCACATATCAATGTTTCTCTCCATTCTTTCTCCCTCCCTTACCTTCTCTCTGAAAATAAATAAAATTAAAAAATAAAATCACAAAGTATATGGCAACACAACATAAATTTGAATTATCATTAAGATACAATTTAGGACACCGAAATGAGAATGTGCTTCACAGAAAAGTAAACTGAAAAACAGCCATATGCAGATTTTAACCAGCAAAGGACTGAGAACCTTTATGATATTCAAAACTTACTACCTTTTCTGCACAGAAAACCGAGTAAAAAGGAAACAGCCAATGATTTATGAATATTTAATATATTTTCTTAAAGTACCTCTACTTTTAGAGATGAGTCCTAAGGACTATTATCACTATTTCTAGAAGTACAAAAGACAGGAATAAGCACTCTGTGTATGACAATAGCCCAAATTTTATAGTTTTGAACAAATAGTAAATTAGTATCCTGCCTCAGCAAAGATTTGTCATATGCAAATTGGTCCAATGTACTGTCAAACTTTGAGTTAAGCATAGAAGACTCACCACTGCAAATTTATCAATTAAAAGAAAAAATAGCGTATATTAATAACTCTGAAAATATACTTCTCTGTATTTTTAAGATGTATCTAGTGTGAGAGAAATACATAAATTTGAGTGTATTTTTCTGAAATAAAGCCTTTGTAATTTGTATCTTATTTAACGTCTTAAATAACTGCTTTTGATCTTAATAACTATTATAGGAAAGGTTAATATTTATTATAGGCTAATAGCATACATTGGAATAACTCAATTATATAGGAAGAAATAAAATACTATATCTAATTTTGTAAGTTATGGTTTATTTTTTTTAATACCATAACGAGTTTTGATATGCCAGAAACTCAAAGTGATATTACATATACCTATAACTATAAATGAAGCTTACAATATTCACTGCTGGCTTAAAATCAAAGCAAGAAATATCAGTACAAAAGCTGTAAAAATATGCGTAACAGATCAATGAACAAACTAGTAAGAATAGGAATAGAAAAGCCTGTCTTACCCTGGATAAAGCATTAGTTGATTCCTTTAGAAAGATGAAAATGATGCATCAGAGAATTGCTGTGTATATATAGGTCAGAAGATGACAGACTAGCGATCAAACTATATATGGCAAAATTCATATTCAGAGTCTGTGCTTCTTTGGACAGATTTTCAATTAATAAATCTGTGTTTCCCTTAACCAGGCTACTGAACATACTAAACTCTAAATCACAGGCACTCAACCCTACTGCAAAGGGAAAGGGATCAGACTATCCCAGCTTTCTCCATGACAGTAGCATTCGTGGCTGAGGCGAGACCCCAGCAAAGTGCCAGCCCAGGGGGTGAGGCCAGTGGAGTCACTGTGCTGGGGCCTCCTGACTGCATTCCACATCTGCTAAAGTAACGACTACAGAAAAATGGTAATAAGGCAGGCACTCCTTTCTTTCTATCTGTTGCTCCTGCCCAGGATTATTCTCCTTTCTATCTCACTCTAGAACAGAAGCAACAACATAGTTTTCCCCTCTTGACTCAAAACTTTCTTTAAAATATTTTTTAAATAATAATATTAACTTTTGTGAGAAAACTAATATTTTGCTTTGGATTTCAAAAATGAGTACAACTTTTTCCCATACAATTATTTATTTCAGCTACTGACTGACCAAATGTCAGGATAACTTCCTAATGCTACTCTTTTCAAAATAAAAAGCTGTTTCATCTATTTTTCTATTTATATTATGCTAGTGACAATGAATCTTGCCTCACTCAAGTTGTGTAAATTCAGATATTGTACAGGCATCACTTTCACCAGTACTTTGTAAAACTCAGTCTGCCCTGAAAATTGCATTGTGTTTCAAGTATTAAGACATAGTTAAACTACCTGAAGGTGCTCCAACCCAGGCCAGACCAAGAACGCCATCATCAAAATCTCGGTCTGTGAAGACGTAGGCCAAACAGTAGTCGTCATGATTCTGTTCGGAATTCAATTCCAGAAACTTCTCCACACCAATATTTGGAAAACGGAAGGGATTTGTGGGGTCCTTCTCATCAGCAGTCGTATTGATCTAAAATCGAAAACAATGATTTAAATAAGCAATTAATGTTAGAGCCTTAGTGTAAGTCTGCGTTCACCTTCAGAATCTGCCTGAACAATAAGCCTGAAGCCCTGGAGAAATCTAGCCTCAATTAAGGCTGTTACGATTGTTCCCACTGCCCCCCAATCCCTAAGCTGATTAAGGAAGCCAAAAAGAAAGAAAAAAGAAAGGCAAGATAGAATATGCTACATTTTGAGCAAGTATTCACCAGATTTCTGAACACTGGACACTTGGGACAGAAGAACAAGTTCTGCTTTCAAAACTTCTAATAAAGTTCAGTTTCTCAAATTTAATCATCTGAGCAACTCTCTTTCAATGCTAATCTCCTATGTATGGTGACAAGTATAAGATCATAAAACCCTTTATTTTAATTAATTACTAGAATATAAAACAAATATTGAACCCAAGACTGTCATTTCAGCAGACAAATCATTTTCTTGGTTCTCCCTACAAGTTCAAATTTTTCCTGGATGCAGAAATAAATAAATAAATAAGTAAATGAATGAATGAATGAATAATTAAATAAATAAATAATTCTGCCTATTTGTTTCTCTTACTATTTCAGGCTGAGTTCCTCTAGAATATTTCTTTTGACACTTAGCTACTGTACTCCTGGTGCAGGTTCCTCCTTCAGAATCTGAAGAATGATGGAGTTCTGATACCAAACTTCTGTTAAACAAAATCATTTATCAACCTCTGCTTCCTTTCAGAAACGCCTATGTGTCCTTTGAAGCTCTAGAACAATCTGGCTTTGCTCAAGTCAGAGAATTACACACAATGTTGTTGCTAGAGAGTAAAAAAGGGTACGTATGAAAGTAAACATTTTTTTAGAAGGCAAACCTCAGTCTACTGAAAATGTCAGTAGTAAGGGGAGGGTATAACAGGTGATAAAATAAGAATGACTGGTCTTTTTAGGATCCACACCATTCAGTAGAATGGAGGGTCTTCGAAGCAGAATGGCAGCAATAATACTATTGAGGGCAACTGCCTAAGGACAGATTTCAGAACATCTGGTTTATCCATTAACAACTGACAGAAAAAATCTAACTCACACAAGCAAATCCAAAAACAAGCATGCAATATATATTATAAATAGCCCATGTTTAGAGAAATGGCTTTTTTCCACTAAATATAGGTAAGAAATTCCCTGATACTTCTGTAATATTAGCTACAAATTAAAATGGTATCTAAATTTTAGTTACCTAATCATATCAGATGATTAAAAGTTAAATATCTGCTAATATAAATTTCAAGTTAAGTGATAAGTCACACTTAAACTAGTTTTAAACTAGTTTTTTAATCCCAGTTAAGGGCCTGAAAACAATCAACTGCCACATTACCCATTTGTATACTACATGCATTTCTATAACGCAAATTATTTTACTCAAAAAAATGTACTTCACTAAAATTTGCTCAGATGGTCTCTACTGTTCACTATTTTGCGTTTTATTGCTCTGCCTACTAAATAGCAATAGTTACACCAGTTATTACTTTTACTCACTCATTTAAAGATTTATATTGCTCTCAAAATACATGAAAGCAATTATGAATAGTTCTTTATTTTATTTCTATAAACCACATTTCACTTTAAATTAACCCAATTTAACATTTAATACTACTTCTAAAAGTGAGGACCATTTCAGCTGTGTTAATTAGATGTATTATATGTGTGTATTAAAATTATAATCTAGTCAATCATATTTCAAGAAACATAAGAGCACACATATAAAGAAACGTTATGGCAAATATTTTTGTAAAATGACTTTTTAAACTCAGGTTGTTTATCTAGTTTATAAATTCAGATTCTTAAAAGCTACACACATTGAAAGAATTCATATGTAGAAAAAATGTTAAGACAATTAGCCTAATTTTGTTAGTAATTGAATATTTACTTATTTGCAATACGATTACAATTAATGATCAGTGGCTCTGGATCAGCATTTCTTTGGGAGTCTCAGTTGATGTCAATACAAAAAAGGTTTCATGGTCAAATGTGTTTAGAAAACTATGGGTTTCTGCCCTGGCTTCTGTGGTTCAGTGGATTTGGTTCACCGGCCTGTGAGCCAAAGGGTCACTGGTTCTATTCCCAGTCAGGGCACATGTCTGGGTTGCGGGCCAGGTCCCCCATAGGGAGCGCACAAGAGGCAACCACACACTGATGTTTCTCTCCCTCCCTCTCTCCCTCCCTTCCCCTCTGTGTAAAAATAAATAAATAAATAAAATCTTTAAAAAAAAAAGAAAGATACAGGTTTCTTTCCTGAAGGACTTCTCAAACCTGAGATATGTTAGTGTATACTGAATTTTCAAGAAGACAGTATACAGTATTAAGTATTTCTCCATCTTCCAATTTTATGTAACCATGGATCTGCCTTCCCTCTGCTGGAACACAAGTCAATAGAGTGCACAAAGCAAATCTTAGGAAAGTGGGGAATAATATCAAGGGGAAAAAATGTCAAGTACTATATCTGTAGTTATTGAAAAGTTAGGGCTTTCTAACTGGAACGTTAATCAGATAGCAAGAAAATAGTACTATCATACTTATTTTGCAGCCCAGATTAAAAGTCCAATAGATTTCATTCTTAAATCATAAATGTAGGTATCGCTCTGTGTGCATGCATATGTATATGTGTATAAAAACCAAGATTAACGAAAAAACCTAGAGTTAACCAAGTAAACTGCATCAGTAAATACAATTTAAACTATTTAATGCGTAAAAATTAAGTTAAAAAGAAAGTATTTTCCTTTTTGTAAACATTGTCCTTATTGTTTCTCTTTTTTAGCTTTCTCAACTATTAAAACTCCTTACTCTTATGCGTTTCACCATGAAACTGATATTACGGATTCCAGAGAAGTCTGTGGTCTGATAAATTGTATCAATCGCTTTAACATGACTGGATATCTAAGGATTAAAAAGAAAGAGATATTTTAGATATAATGTTAAAATATGAAAAAGATTAATTTTCCATCTCCCAAATCAGGAATTATTCATGTTCTACCACATTCAAAATTTAAAATGTCTACATCATATACCAGATGAAAGAATCAAACACATGAGTAAACTGGAGCTATAAAGGAAAGAGTCTGTGCTTTTTCCAGACTCTTCTCTGGTCCACCCTTGTTCAGCCATATAAAAAACTCTGTTTCCTCAATCCATCCTCCAGTATGTCATCTTTGCGCCTTTTCACTTGCTGTTCCCTTATGCCTAGGGTATATTCATCCTTCAGACTCAGCTCAAACATCTCTGAGAACTTCCCCGATAACATAAGGACACTCAGTCATTATCTGACTTTGGTCTTCCTGTTGCTGCACTAGCACACACTCTGTAAGTTTTGTTGGCTACTTACTATATACTAGGCACTGGTTTAGGTGCTAGGGATATAATGATGAACAAAACAGAAAAGGTCTCTATAAATTTACAGAGATATATCTGCTGGGGGGGGGCATGGGTAATAAAAATATAAATAATATATTTAGATTTTGCTCAATTTTAGGAAAAGAGTAACATGGTGATAGAATACAAAATGATCCTCGGTTTACGCAGATGACTAACAAACTGGCTTCTAAACCCCTCTCTACACAATCTTCCCACTTTCATTTATAAAAAGCACCTGCTACTATTAATGTGAAAACATATATATGTGTGTATATAACACATACATATGTACATACACACATATAATATTTATATAGTTTCTTTGAAGATGGTCAAGTAGAAGCATTAACAATAATAATTTCAAAAGTAGCCCAGGTTGCTGAACGCTGATAAAGAAAGTCCTAACAGTGCTGATGGGGCCCATTATAAACTCATGCCGTCTAACCTCAGTTTGGCCTAACAGTCCTCCACTCCGTTCTCAACAGTGGTGGTTCAACCATTTCTCCACAGATGATTACACTTCATACTTCACTGACTTCCCATCTTTATCTGTTTATACCTTCCTCAAAGAGTCATTCTTCTTTAAAGGGTAACTTTTCTTAATTCCTGATCCTAGTCCTTACTGGATCTTCAAGAACATTTTTTCCCATCAATTTTTCTTTCACTTACATGTATCTTATACTGCTTCTCTACTGGATCATTTTCCTCTTCCAACCAACTTCTCAGGTAATCCCCACCTCCCTTTCATTCCCAAATATTTAATATTATTGTAAGTCACCATATTTTGTTGTATTTTTCACATTTCCTAAAACTCTCACTACTTCTGCCAACCCATTCCTTACTGTTGGCAACATTTTCACCCTCACAACTCTATTGAGAGCTTGCCTCAAGCTCATCAATAATCTTTTCTAGTAACTAGAAATCAACTACCTCTTGTACTCCATCTATTTTTTCCAGCATTGCTGAGGTACAATTGATAAATAAAACTGTAAGATATTTAAAGTGCACATCAGGAAGATTTGACATATGTATACATTATAAAGGATTTCTGCCATGTAACACATATACTTGTTCTCTTTGGTATCTCGGTAAGATGACACTATTGACTATGCATTTCATTTTGAACCTTTGTTTCTTCCTTGGCTAGTTATTTAATTCTACCTCTTTAATTATGGCTTAGTCCATAGCTTCTCTTCCTTATCCTATTTACTATATACAGATATTATCTCCCAGTTTCTGCCCTTTTGACTTCATTCTCTCCCTTTCTCTCTTATACACATAAATTCCATGCAGAAAGCTCAAACTTCTCCAAAGTTCCAAGGATACTGATACATTTTCAGTATCCTAAGGGCACGACCACCTAGCTTTCAAACATGTCAAAAATTAAGCTTCTCACCACTACCAAAATGGGTTCACCATTATACTACAGGCATGCATCCTCTCAGTCTCAAATCTTTACAGTCAAATGCATTCAAAAAACTCTCACTGGTTACTTTCAACATGAAGAACATATTGAAGGGTTTAGCCAAAAGTTGAATACTTTAATAAGGGGTGAGAAGACACAAATACAAATTAATAATGTAACTTAGAAACCACTAAGTACAATGGGTATACAGAACAGAAATTAAATGCTTCGTGTTGAAACAATTCCTCTATCCTTCCCCCTTTTAAGACCACAAATGAAAATCCAATCCTCTTTCCAGAGCTAAGCTCCAATGTCATCTCTTTCATAAAATCATTTTCTTACAATGACACTAAAATATCCTAACTGGTCTTTCAATTATCTGTGTACTTATCTTAAATATTTTATCATGCCACAATCAAAAACATATACTCTTTGTTTTTCCAAAATGAGGTATGTGCTAACTTTAATTCTTAGAGGAAAATGTTTCTATAATGATACAAGAACTCCTAAAATAGTAGGAAAGTTATAAATACCTGGGCAATCACAGCTTCTCGTGTTCCATAATATTTAAAGAACAGATGATCAGTCTGAATATAAAGCTGACAAGTATTTTTTTCAGCTGAAGTTGTACGTTTTTTCCTCAAGAGTTCTGGACCATTAACAGCATGTTCTTTTTTATGTGTCTACGTCAAAAAGAGAGTCGTTTCTAATCATTGGCATGCTTCACTTTTATAATTTTATATACTTAAGAGTAAATGTTATAAACAATCTCATATTCTCCTTTACTATTAACACCATAGGCATTTCCCCATGCCATTAAAAATTCCTCATAAACATCACATGTAGTCTCATACTGTCTACTGTATAGATAATTACTTATTCAAGTGATTCTTTCATTTTTAAACATTTTAAAACATACCTTTTAATATGTAATCATTTCAATATAAAGCAAGTCTTATGTGTGTTTATAAAACCTTGGTATCTTCTTCCACCTCACCTCTATACATCCAATCTATCACCTAGCCCTGTCAAATGTCTCCTAAATACCTAAGGAACCTGCCTATTGTATCTCTGTGTCCATCACATTAGCCCAAGCTACCATCACTTATTACCTAGAGTACTGCAATTAGAACAATACGATCTATCTATATCCACTATTGGTCGTTAATCTATTCTCTATACTGCAATCTTTTCAAAATGCAAACTTAAAAATATTACCCACCTGCATATATTTCAATAACTTATTGCTCTAAGGATAAAGCCTTCAATCGAGCAAATCAGCACTACAGACTTTACTTACCTGTCCAGCTTCTTTCCATTTTGTATTACTTCACAGAGAGACACTACCACATTACACAACTCTAGCTCTCTATGTACAGCTACACAGACCTTCTTTCCAACCCTCCAACAGCCTGCCTTTCTCCTGCCGCAGTCTTTGCACATGCTGATTTTACCCCTCCTGATCTAGTTAACTTCTTCATTCAGACTTAGCAAAGGTTAACTCACCCATTATACCACTTCACAGAACCATGTGTCTATATCCTTACACAGAGTAACCGTACAGTTTCTTATGTGGTTATTTGATTAATTTCTGTCCCCAGCCCAACACCTATTACTTCAACCACTATAACATGAGTTCTAGAAAGAAGACACTATTTCTGTGTTTGCTTTTCACTATATTGTTACTACCTAACACAGACTTGGCAGGCAAACTGAATGCTCAATAAGTATTTAAAGAATTAGCAATGCAACTGATCCAAGCACTTAAACATTTGTTAACATCTAAAAGCACCATTTTAGCCCAGACCTGTGTGGCTCAGTTGGGTAGGCATCATCCTGAAAAGCAAAAGGTCGCCAGTTCAATTACTGGCCAGGGCACATGCCTGGGATGCAGGGTTGGCCCCTGTTCGGGGCACGCGCAAGAGGCAACCAATCGATGTTTCTCTTTCATTCAATGTTTCTCTCCCTCTCTTCCTCCCTTCCCCCTCTCTAAAAAATAAATAAATACTTAAAAAAAATATATAAAAGCACCATTTTAAAGGAATTTTATTGACACTGTAATAAGAGAATTCTAATTAAAATTTAAGCCACAATTACAAATTTACATTTTCATTCTCCCTTGACAACTCCATGTTCAACTTTCTCTTCAGTATTGTCTTCATTTTAGTATTACCTATTTATACTGAGTACATCATTCTGGATTAGCTGTTTCAAAACATTCCATTTTCTTCTCGTTTCGACTGTTTCCAATGAGAAATAAGCTGTCATTTTCACTGTTGCTTCTTCAAAGTTTACTGGGCTGTTTTTTATTGGTGCTTTTAAGAGTGTATCCATTGGTTTTTAGATTTTTGTAATAATGTGCTAGGGTGTTATTTTTATTACAAAGTATTTCTCCTGCTCTATTTACAAAGCTTACTGAATTTGTTGTTTGATATCCTGCGATATTTGGAAAGTTCTCTGCCATTATTGTACCTATTTCATCTCATTTTTTCCTCTATAAATTATTTTTGTTAGAATTTTTAAAATATATCACCTATGTCTCTTGTGCTCTTTTCTGTATTTTCTATCCTGGGTTGTTTTCCACATTTTTTTATTGTTGTTCAAGTACAGTTGTCTCCATTTTCTCCCCACCACTCCCCCCAACCCCAGCCATCCCCACTTCCCACCCTTGATCCTATGCCCCTTTGGTTTTGTCCATATGTCCTTTATACATGTTCCTGAAAACCCTTCCCCTTTTTCCCCCAGTTATCCCCTCCCATCTCCCCCCTGGTTACTGTCAGTTTGTTTTTACTTTCTATGTCTCTGGTTGTATGTTACTTGTTTTGTTGATTAGGTCCTACTTATAGGTGAGATCATGTGGTATTTGTCTTTCACTGCCTTGGCTTATTTCACTTAGCGTAATGCTCTCCAGTTCCATCCATGCTATCACAAAGAGTAAGACTTCCTTCTCTTTTACGGCCAAGTAGTATTCCACTGTGTAAATGTACCACAGCATTTTTATTCACTCATCTACTGATGGACACTGGGGTAGCATCAAAATCTTGGCTATTGTAAATGATGCTGCAATGAACATTGGCATGTATATACACTTTAGAATTAATTGTTTGGGGTTCCTTTGGATACATTCCCAGAAACAGGATTCCTGGGTTGAAAGGCAGATCTATCTTTAATTTTTTGAGGTATATCCATATTGCTTTCCACCATGGCTGCACCAAGATTGCTGTATTCCCACCAACAGTGCATAAGGGTTCCCCTTTTCCACATCCTCGCCCACAATTGTTATTAGATTTACTGATGATAGTCATTTTGGCAGGTGTGAAGGGATATTTCATTGTTTTAATTTGCTTTTTCTCTGACAATTAGTGATGTTAAGCATCTTTTCATATGTCTTCTGGCCATCTGTATGTCCTCATTAGGAAAGTGTCTATTCAGGTCCTTTGCCCATTTTTTAATCAGATTGTCTTCCTGGTGTGGAGTTGTATAAGTTCTTCATCTATTTGGAGATTAACCTCTTACCAGATGTATAATCAGCAACATGTCCTTCTACTCAGTGTGTTGTCTTTTCATTTTGGTGATTTCCTTAGCTATGCAAAAACTTTTCAGCTTGACATAGTCCTATCTTTTTATTTTTTATTTTGTTTTCTTCGCCCAAGCAATATATTAGAAAAAAATATTGCTAAGAGAAATGTCCAAGATTTTACTGCCTATGTTTTCTTCTAAAATTTTTATGGTTTATGGCCTAATATTTAAGTCTTTCACCCATTTTGAGTTTTTTCTTATATATGATGTAAAAAGGTGGTCTAGTTTCATTTTTTTCCATGTAGGTGTCCGATATTCCCAACACCATTTATTGAACAGACTACCTTTATCTGATTGTATGTTCTGCCTCCTTTGTCAAATATTGACTATAAAATGTGGGTTTATTTCTGGGCTGTTTTGTTCCATTGATCTGTCTGCCTGTTTATATGCCAGCACCATGTTGTTTTGATAACTATGGCACTGTAGTATAATCTGATATCAAGTAGTGTGATTCTTACAACTTTGTTCTTCTTTCTCAAAACTACTGTTGCTATTCGTCTTTGGTGGTTCCATATACATTTTTGGAGTATTTGTTCTATTTGTATGATATACTTCATCAGTATCTTGATAGGAATTGCACTGAATCTATGGGTAACTGGGTATACTATGAACATTGTGACGATGTTAATTCTTCCTATCCATGAACACAGTATATGCTTCCACTTATTTGTATCTTCCTAAATTTCTTTCTTCAATGTCTTATAATTTTCTGAGTACAGGTCTTTTACATCCTTGGTTAAATTTATTCTGGGTATTTTTATTCTTTTTGAAGCAATTTTGAATGGGATGGTTTTCTTAGTTTCCCTTTCTGACAGTCATTATTGGTGTACGAAAAAGCAATTGACTTCTGGATATTTATTTCGTATTCTGCTACTTTATTGAATTCATTGATCAAGTCTACTAGTTTTGGGTGAAATCTTTATACAGAGTTCTCTATATACAATATCATGCCATCTGCAAATAATGACAATTGTACTTCTTCCTTTCTAATTTGGTTGCCTTTTACTTATTCTTCTTGTCTGACTGCTTTGGCTAGAACTTCCAGTACTATGCTGAGTAAGAGTGGTGAAAACAGCCCTGGATATGGCTCAGTTGGTTGAAGCATCTTTCCATACACCAAAAAAGTTGAGGGTTTGATTCCCTGTCAGGGCACATACCTAGTTACAAGTTCAATTCCTGGTTGGGGCATGTATGGGAGGTACTGATGGATGTTTCTCTCTCACATCGATGTCTCTCTCTCTAAAATCAATAAACATATCCTCAGGTGAGGATTTTCTTTTTTAGATTCTAAAGTATTTTTTAATTGATTATGCTATTACACTTTTCCCAAATTTTTCCCTTTTATCCTCCCTTCACGCTACTCCCCACAACCTCCAGCATTCCCCCCTCCTTAGTTCATGCCCATAGGTTGCATAAATTCTTTTGAGTCCTGTTTCCTACACCATTTTTTATCTCTCTTCATCTATTTTATGACTACTAATTATGCTTCTTCCTCCTTGTACCTTTTCTCCTCTATTCCTCCCTTCCCCCAACCCAAAGAAACCCCTCCATGTGATGTCCATTTCCCTGATTCTGTTCCTGTTCCAGTTGTTTGCTTAGTTTTTATTTTCGTTGTTTTTCTTCTTTTAGGTTCAGTTGTTGATAGTTGTGAGTTGGTTTTCATTTTACTGTTCATAGTTTTGACCTTCTTTTTCTTAGAGAAGTCCCTTTAACATTTCATATAATGGTTTGTTGATGATGAACTCCTTTAACTTGACCTTATTTGGGAAGCACTTTATCTCCCCTGTCATTCTAAATGATAGCTTTGCTGGAGAGAGTAATCTTGGATGTAGGTCTTTGCCTTTCATGACTTCAAATACTTCTTTCCAGCCCCTTCTTGCTTGCAAGGTTTCTTTTGAGGAATCAGCTTATAGCCTTATGGGAACTCCTCTGTAGGTAACTGTCTCCTTTTCTCTTGCTGCTTTTAAGATTCTCTCCTTTTCTTTAATCTTGGGTAGCTTAATGATGATGTTCCTTGGTGTGTACCTCTTTGGGTCCAACTTCTTTGGGACTCTCTGAGCTTCCTGGACTTCCTGGAAGTCTATTTCCTTAGCCAGATTGGGGAAGTTCTCCTTCATTACTTGCTCAAATAAATTTTCAATTTCTTGCTGTTGTTCTTCTCCTGGAACCCCTATAATTGAGACATTGAAACGTTTCAAGTTGCCCCAGATGCTTGTAAGTCTCCCTTTACTTTTTTGAACTCTTGTTTCTTCATTATGTCCCAATTGGATGTTTATTTTTCCCTTCTGTTCCAAATTGCTGCTTTGAGTACTAGTTTCCTTCCTGTCACTGTTGGTTCCCTGAATACTTTGCTTTATTTCATTTTGGGTATCTTTCATTTGTTTTTTCATTTTTTGACCAAGCTCAATCAGATCTGTGAGCATTTTGATTACCAGGACTTTAAATTCTCCACCAGGTAGGTTGGCTATCTCCTCATTGCTTAGCTCTTTCTGAAGTTTTCCTCTCTTCTTTCATTTGGGCCATAGTTCTTTGTCTTGGCGCACCAGTCTGATTGTTCTGGTTGATTTTTTTCTTTGATTCCTTGATTGTCAGAGTTCCATGAGTTTGATTTTCTGGCACTTCTGGTTGTTTATTGATTTTAGATTGGTTTTTATCCTCCTTTTGGTTGTGCGAGGAAGCGAAGGGTTTCTGCCTATGCCTCCATCTTGGCCAGAACTCCCCCAATCATCCCTTGGGTGAGTATTAAAAACAAAACAGTGGTGACAGTAGACATCCCTGTCTTGTTTCCATCGTAAGGGAAATATTTCCATTTTTTTCCCATTGAGTATGATGTTCACTGTGAGTTTGTTATATATGGCCTTTATCACATTGAGGTATGTTCCTTCTATTCCCACTTTGCTGAGAGTTTTATGAGAGTTTTATAAATTAGTGCTGGATTTTATCAAGTGCTTTTTCTGCATCTACAGATATAATCATGTGATTCTGTCCATTTTATGTGGTGTATCACACTTATTGACTCACAGATACTGTACCAACTTTGTATCCCCAGAATAAATCCCATTTGATCATGGTGTATGATCTTTTTAATGTACTGCTGCCTCCAGTTTGCTAATATTTTGCTGAGGATTCTATAATCTATGTTCATCAGGGATACTGGCCTATAATTTTCTTTCTTTGTCATGTCTTTATCTGGTTCTGGAATTAAGATACTGCTGGTCTCGTAAAATGAGCTCGGGAGTCTTCCCTCCTCTTTAATTTTTTGGAATAATTTGAGAATGATAGGGGTTACTTCTTCTTTGAATGTTTGGTAAAAATTCGCCTGTGAACATATCCAGCCTAGGACTTTTGTTTATTGTAAGTTTTTTTTATTCTGCTTCAATTTCACTAGTTGTAATTTGTCTAATCAGATTCTCTGATTCTTCTTGATTCAGTTTTGGAAGATTTTAAGTTTCTAGACATGTATCCATTCCTCCAGATTACCCAATTTATTGGGATGTAGTTGTTCATAATAGTTTATTACAATCCTTTGAATTTCTTTAGTGTCAGTTGTTACTTCTCTTTCATTTCTGATTTTATTTATTTGGGTCCTCTCCCCCCCCCCCCTTTTTTTTTTTGCTGTGTCTGGTTAAAAGTGTGTCAATTTTGTTTATCTTTTCAAGGAACCAGCTCTTGATTTCACTGATCTTTTGCATATTTTTTTAGACTCTATTACATTTATTTATGCTCTGATCTGTACTACTTTGGGCTGCTTGTTGTTTTTGAAGTTCCTTTAAGTGTATATAGTTAGACTGTTTATTTGAAATTTTTCTTGTTTCTTAGGTAGGCCTGTAATGCTATGAATTTCCCTCTTAGGACTGCTTTTGCTGTGTCCCACAGATTTTGGGTTGTTGTATTCTCATTTCCATTTGTTTCACGACAACTTTTGATTTCTTCCTTGATCTCATTGTTAACCCATTCACTGTTTAGTAACATGTTATTTAGCCTCCATGTCTTTGTGTTTTTCAGGTTTTTATCCCTTGTGATTGATTTCCAGTTTCATAAAAATAGTCAGAGAAGATGCTTGATATGATTTCAATCTTCTTAAATTTATTGAGACTTGTTTTGTGTCCTAACATGCGGTCTATCCTATAAAATGTTCCATGTGCACTTGAAAAGAATATGTATTTTGCTGGTTTGGGGTAAAATGGTCTTAAGATAACCAGTTAAGTCCATCTGATCTAGTGTGTTGTTTAAGGCCACTTCTTCCATGTTTACTTTCTGCCTGGAAGACATATCCATTGATGTCAGTGGGTGTTAAAATCCCCTGCTATGGCCCTGGTTGGTGTGGCTTTGTTGGAGCATCATCCCATGTACCAAAGGATTGGTGATTCAATTCTAGGTTGTGGGTTCAATCCATGGTTGAGGCATGTATGAGAGGCAACCAACTGATGTTTCTCTCTCTCTCCCTTCCTCTTTCTAAAATCAATAAACATTTTTTTTAAATCCCCTACTATGACTGTATTACTGTCAATCTCTCCTTTTATATCAAGGTTTGCTTTACATATTTGGTTGCTTGTATGTTGTACACATAAATGTTTACAATGGTTTTATCCTCTTGTTGGATTTCTCCCTTTATAATTACAATAGTATCCTTCTTTGTCTCTTACTAAAGCCTTTGCTTTAGTCTTCTTAGTCAGATGTAAGTATTGCTACCCCAGGTTTTTTTTCCTTTCCATTTGCATGTAATATCTTTTTCCATCTCTTCTAAATAAATTTTCAAATGAGAAAAAAATATCCTTTATATTTATCTATACATTTGTGTTCTGTTCTTCACTTCTTTGTATAAATCTGTGTTTCCATCGCCTATCCTTTTTCTACCAGAAGAATTCCTGTCAACAATTCTTACAGTGTAGATCTCCTACACACAAATTCTCTCAGCTTTTGTGTGAAAAAGATCTTTAATTTGCCCTCATTTTTGAAAATTATTTTCACAGAATATAGAATCCTAGTTTGGTAGTTTTTTTTCCAACACTTTGAAAATTCTTTATATAATCTTCAGTTTTCACTGTGTAAGGAAAAGCTAGCAGTTATTCTTGTATTTGTTCCCCTGTACAGTGTATCTTCTTTTCTCTGTCTACTTTTATTTATGGTTTTCTCATTTTCAATGGTTTCCAATAATTTGATTATAATATGCCCTGGTATGTGTGTATCTTCTACCTGGGTTTCATTGCGCTTCTTGGACCATAAGTTAAATTTTTCTTCCTATTTAAAAATTTGAGACATTAATATTTGGAACATTTTTTCTGTATCCCCTGACCCGAGAGTCCAGTTATTTTCTCTCTCTGGTAGATCTAGATAGCTTCTATTGTTTTATTGTACTTTATTCACGTTTACCCACACTGTCTTCTACAGTAATTAATTTGTTCTAAAGCCTATATTAAATATTTCAATTTAGATGTACTTTTCAGTTCTGTAACTTACATTTAGTTCTTTCTTATAATTTCCATTCTCTCCTGTTTGTTTTCATGTTTTTCTGTTAGTCTTTGAACATATTTATAATTGTTGTTTTAAAGTCCTGTGCTAATAGCTGGTGGTTTTTCTCCTGATTATGGATCACATTTTTCAACTTATCATCTAGTAATGTTTTGTGAATGCTGGGCATTGTGAATATTATATTACTGAGCATCTGCATTCTGCGTACCCTTTTAACAAGTACTACTGAACTTTGTTCTGACAGGCAGCTAATTTACCTGAAAGTCACCTTGATCCTTTTGAGGTTTGGTTTTTCAGCTTAGTTAGGGCAAGTCTCCTATAGCCTTTAACTCTAGGGTAAAGTCAGCCTATTCCTAAAATGGCTTGGGATCTGTAACAAATGTGTTTTCTAATAGTACATTGATTCCACAGTAGTTTTTCTTTCCCTGGTATTTTCCTCATAGAATTTCACCCTGTGCATGTATAGCTTAGTATTCATCTAAGACTCAAGGAAACCCTTGTGCAGAAACCTGGATCTTTTTCTCAGTATAGCTATCTCCTCTCATATTCTGCCTCCTTGAACTATGACCTGTTTCTTCAACTCAGCAAGATTGTCGTACACTTCCTGCTCTTCCTGAAATGCCCTCCTTATGCAATACCTGAAATTTTTCCTCCAGTCCAAAAAGTCAGGGAAATCAGAGATATCTCTCTCTCCTCTCTCAAGAATCACCATCCTACATTGCCTGTTTCCAATGTTTGAAAACAACTGTTTTACATATTTTGTTTTCTACTTGATTTCTGCAAGAAAGATACCTGGATACCAGTTACTCAATCACAACTGGAATGGGAACCATTTACTTTTACTACTAAGAGTTTCAGTTTTCATTTTAGACATTTAATACTTTAATCCATCTGGAGTTTTGTTTTAAATATGGTAAGAAGTAGAGATCCAACTTCACCCTTTTCCAAATGGATAAACATTTTTTTCTGGCTCCATTTATTCAATCATCTCTAATATTCCTCACTGATTTGAGATCCCAACTCTACCATATAACAAAGTTTCATATATGTATGGGTCTCTTCCTGAGCACTCAATTTTACTCCTCTGGTTAACTTGTTCATTCCTACGCCAATATCACACTCACAATTGCTATAACATGTTTTTGATACATTCTAGGGAAAATCCCTCTTTCCTGTTCATCACCTTTATTTTTATTTTTTTACAATGCAGAATTTTTATATTTAGAATGAGCCAGCTGGACTCTGTTTAGAAGATCCCATTTTGTTGATAACATCCAAAGCATGACAGTCAGGAGCAAGTTGAACATATGCCATCTTCTCTCCATCACACCTAATCACAGAGCTTCTTCATAGCCTTTTTGATCTGGTGCTGTTGGCCTTGACATCCACAATGAATGCAAGTGTATTGTTGTCTTCTATCTTCTTAATGGCTGACTCAGCAGTCAGAGGAAACTTGATGATGGCATAGTGGTTCAAGCACTTTCTCCTGGGGGCGCTCTTTCGAGGATATTTAGGCTGCCTTGGGAGTCGCAGTGTCTTTGGTCATCAGAAGGTGCATGATATGAGGATCTCCTTTTTTTGTGGCTGTGAAAGCCTTTCAGCATTTTCTTTGCCTTCGAAGCCTTTACTTTGGCTTTGGCTTTGGGAAGGGCAGGGGCTTCCTTCTTCTCTCTTGGCACCACCTTTGTGAAAAGGCTTGCACATCACCTTTAGATAGGCCCTACTTCTTCTAAGTGTTTTACCATAATTTTTTTTTTCATTTTAAACTTGTGCTTTAAGTAACTATAAACCTATACCTATAACAGGAAAAAAGAATAAAAGTATAATCAAATGGTGAAAAATCTTACAATTAAAATATCAACAGCACTGAGATTATTATTAGGGTGTCTAATGATCTCAGTTTGCTTAAACACACACAACTCTCAGTGTTAAACTGGGAAGCCCCAGGCAAACATGGGGGAGTTGGTCAGTTTAATTTTTATACTAATACAAATACTTACATTTATAGAAAACACAAGTTCAGACTGAATGTTTTTTTTAATTTTGATAAAATATGTAAGACTGGGTATGTTTTGGACATGCAGTGTAATGTTTGAGTCACAGATTTGTATTCAAATCTCAGCAACATGTCTTTATTATAGGCAAGTTAACTGGCCTCTCTGAGCATTAAAAAGTACCAGTATTTCTCCACAGTGTGGTAAATCTTCCAGAAATTCTAGAACATATATTTTTTAAGTTTTTTAAAAATTGATTTGAGAGAGAGAGAGGAAGAGGAAGAGAGAAACAATGATTTGTTTTTCCACTTATTGATGCATTCATTGGTTGTCTCTTTTATGTGCCCTGACTGGGGATTGAACCTGCAACCTTGGTACATCAGACGACGCTCTAACCAACTGAACTACCTGGCCAGGGTTAGAACATACATTTTTTAATGCAGAAAACACATGCCCAAGTTCATTTCCATTTCTTAAATGCAAGCTACTTTTAAAACCCTTACCTGTGTTACTTCCTCTACACCAGTCATCTGATACTTCCTCATCCTTTCAAATACTGAGTGATCTGCACAGCCCCCCTGTGGACCATATTTATGGGGATAGTCTAAAACACAGAGAAGAAATAACATTACTGTCACATTTCTAATTACCTTATAAATGAAAATTTAACTGTCTTAAGTAATATAGGAAAGGAATTATGCTGACATTCTAATTTTCAAACCTGGTAGGTTCCTAAGTTCCCTCTCAAGAAAACATCACTGGCCTCTAGAACTTTATCATATAGATGGTTTGTGAATTCTAAAAAAGAACAATAATCATGATTTATTCTGAGTTTAACTTTCCCAACCCATCCCACTTTGGACCTACAGAACAACTTAATACTACAATTGACTTCATTTTGTAATTTAAAATTTTCCCCTCAAACACATTAAATTCCTATGTCGCAAAGTACAAAGCCACCTCAATCTGAACTACAGTTAGGCTAATATAATGTTATAATTGGCTTGAATTTCTTCCATGAATACCAACTGGCCTCAGAAAAGTGACCTAGAAACACGCTTCCTAGTACAGTAAAAGCAGACAGTTTAAATTTATTCAATATGTAAGTCAAGCAAATGCTTTATAAACCAAAAACTATTTTACAACCCTTTTTCTTCCCTTACAATTAAACAATGATTATTTATCCTTAATTGAATTGGTTCTATCTCCAGATAGCTGTTCCATTTAGTTTAGTCATTTAAAAGTTTACTCCACTCTCCCAAAGTTCACATACTTCCCCATTGTTAAGGTCGTTCTTAGTTCATGAACATATTTTATAATTCAATCTAGTAACCATAATTAGGAGAACTGTCAAAATAAAATGTCAAGACATGGGTGGGAGGGGAAGCACTGAAAATCCCTAAGTAGCTTATAGATGTAATCCACAGAATTATAATTAGGAACACTGCAAGTAGTTTCTTAATAAAAACCTAGAACCTAAAGTGGACTCTAGTAACCTCTCTCATTGAAAATACGAATTAAATACTACAATAAAAATCTAAACAGCAGATAGACGTTATGGACAACCTACCTAGAGTGACATAACAGTTCTGAACTAAACTTTTAAATTAATTTTTATCAGGGGTCAAGACTGCAACAGCTGTAAAATTCTAACCAATACATGTAAAAGAAATGATAGACTTAAAAGTTACCATTTTACAAACCCATATGTCTTAGTTAATGTAGGCCAGGATCATCAATGGGTGCAAAAACCACTGAGTAAAAGATGTGAGGTAACAGGATATTCATAGTCTCTGAAAGTATTCTTCCAGATTGCTTAATAATTACAGGGAAAAAAGACTGCTTCAGATCCAAACAATATAGTGATTACCACTTCATTTACCAAGTGGGCAAATGAAGCATTACCAATACTAGGACAACTTGATATTATGCGCCTTCTCTTGTGATGCAGGTAAGAAACACTGAGCTTCACCTGTGCAATATTCTTACCAAAATATGTTAACTCAATCTAAACACAAATAAACAATCAGGCAAACTGAGAATATGGGACATTCTTTAAGTCACTGACCTAGACATGTGACAGAAAGGCAATGTAATTATAAAACAGAAAAAGTTGACGACTGGGGGGTTGGGGAGTCTGGAAGTTAAGACACTAAAAGAGACATGATAAACAAATGCAAAAAAAGATTTTAGAACTGGAGAAATTTTATTATAGACTATATAATAAATGATTGTTAATGTTCATTTTTTAGAGGTGAAACGCTATTATAGTTATTAGGAAAATGTACATATTCTTAGGAGATATGTGCTGAAGTATTTAGCAGTGATTCTTCATGTTGTCTGCAGCCTACTTTCAAATGGTTCCCCAAAAGAGTGTGTTGGGGGAGGTGTGCACAATGTTAAAAAATGGTAAATCTGGGAGAAGAATGTATGTGTTCCTTGTACAATTATTTCAACATTTTTTTAAGATTGAAATTTTCAAAAATAAATCAGAACTAAAAGACTGAAGTATCAGTAGAACAAGCTCAAATGATTTTGAAATGGAAAAGTAACAAAGGAAGTGATGAACTAGGACAAAAAACTAATATTTATTACTTTATCATTTTAAAAACTAGCTTTAGCAAAGTGAAAATATAATACCATCCAACATATGTTTAATAAGAATCTACCACAAAGGCTAGAAAGTTTTACAGTGTAATATACCAAGGTTTTCCATTCTCACCATTTAGTAGATTTGGAGTACTACACCACAATTGTCTTCTGCTACTATAATTTCAACCTGAAAATGCCCCAATGAGTCTTGCCCAAATTCTTAATGGAACCTAGCTTGCCTGAACCACCAACTAAAGTTACTCCATGTCAAGAACACAACGTAAAGGCATACTCAGAGACAAGTGTACATACACACCTAAGTTCTTTATTCAGTGAATGGACTTTAGAGCTCTTGGAATTTTCCTACTCATTTTAATTATCATATAAAGTCAAGTTCATAGTTTGATATTATTTATACCTCCATTACTTTGTGCTATTTCAGCCAATATTGGGATAGTCCAGTATCCAGCAACTAAAAATGTGGCCTGATTCTCTGGCTAGTTTTTCCTTAAATCATGGATGAGAAAATAATTTACCTATTTCTTACAAGATAACAAGGTAAATGAGGAGGAATCCTTCAGCTGACTCTGGCAACAACTAGCAGACAAGTAAAAAATGCTCTGAGTACTGATATACAAATTATTTTGACATAGGAAATGGATAATACTAAATAATGTATTTTCAAAAACTTATTTTAATTTCTGTTACAATGTGATAAGCAACTAACTTATGATTCAATTAGTATGTTCTTTTTTTCCTTTATGGATCAGTTTGTGATGTCTTAATTTAGATTGTTTATTAAGATAATAGTTAATAATCTATTTTACCATTTACTTTAGGCTAATTTAACTTCAATGAAATAAACGTGCATTTTAACATTTGATGGAATTCTTAGAGTTGAATTAGACCTCTCCCAATACATAAAAAGAGCTATTTTAAACTACAGTTCAAATTTATCATAAAGCTTCATAAAAATATCTAATAACCTCCATACCCAACCTGCTGTCTCTCACACTTGAATGTGAGCAGACACAAGAGCATGGACATCAACAGCCCCACTCCCAAATAAAAAACTATTTAACTTAGTCTTTCAAAGGAAAAGCCCCGTGATTTAAAATCATTACAGCCTATTTTCAGATGACTTCCCCTAAACGTCTACCATACCTGGTCTCCCCATCCCACATGCCTCACCACTACAAAATATTGTTTTAAAAAAGTGTATGGGGCTAGGAAATAATCTGTTTACCAAAATATACAACCTTCCCCAAAACCCTTCCTATTAGTTTATCAATCATGTAACCAGTTTAAAAAAAAAAGTTTTTAAATATTAGGAGATTTTAATTGAAAAAACAATTCTACTCTTGGCACAGTTTGATAATCATTGACCAAACAGGTTCCTCGCTATCATGAGTACTAACCTAGACTAAATTTCTCAGCCTCCCATCCAGGCTAGGTTTGACATAACCTAGTACTAGCTGCAGAAATGTGAGCAGTAGAGAAGAGACCCAGCCAGGGTCCTTACCTGCTCTTTTCCCTTCCGAATGGCTGGTAGGAAAGAACTGGAAACAGAATTATGTACAGTATAGCACAAAATAAAGTAGCCTGAACTCCTACTCACTTATTGAAGAAAAGCTGCCTGGTAAGGAATACTCACATTAAACTGTTACATAGTAAGGAATGAGCTTTTAGTACATTTTGTCATTGAATTTGGGGGCTGTTTGGTACTCAAGTTAGCAGTACCTTAATACATGGTGAAAAGTTTTGTCAAGAACAGAACTTATATCTGCTCTCCACTAGCTTATTTGGCAATTTTTTTTATCACAGACAATAGTAAAATATTCTTGGTCTAGCATATCAGAAATTCTTTAGTGGTGTTCATATTTGTTATAGTTTTCTAAATGTTTTCATTTATTAACTAGCTTTCACTCATTCTAAGATAAAACTTTTGCCAAAAAATCAGTCACATAGTTAAGTTGAAGACAGATACAGTACAGTAATTAACTCCATTTTTAAACTGAACACAGAAGCTTGTCAACTCTACAGTATTCATATTAAATATATTGCATGCTTCAAGAAATAAATACTATTATCATTTTCAAAGTTTTTCAAAAAAGGATTTACTCAAATCAAGATTTTCACTTTCAGAAGCAAAAAGCTGTGAGATTCATTAGCAATCTAGTTTAGGTCCACCATATAAGTCAGTTGATATGCCTGATTTTATTCAAATTTGAGATATAGCAAAGCTCATATTCTAATCATAAGAGAAATCAGGACTTAACTTTATTCAAAGTACATTATAAAATATATTTTGAATCTGCTCCTACACAAGCACAAAAGACCTGCTACCAAGTATTTCTAAGAGAATTTTATGGCTTCCAAACCTTGTACACAGCATTTAACTGAACCTCTTAACTAAATTCAAGAACAACGAAAATATCCCTATCTCAAACAACTTAACATCACTTTCTTTAATGTAATAAGGGAAGCCTAAGAAGAGTATACATGTCTGACTTATATATAATCAGCAATCCCTATTATATAGTATCCCAATAAAATATACTTTCCAGATATTAATAATACTAAACACATTGACACTGTATCAATACATTGGTACTAATGCTGGGCATTTGAACATGTCAGGGAGGAACATTTTCTTCTCTACCCTTCTAGGTTCTTCTGGCTGGTACAAGAATTAAATTGACATGAGACAGACTGATTAACAGGAGAAAATCAAATTTAATTTTGTACACACAGGAAGTCCCTAGGAATATGAGGCCCAGAGGGCAACAAGGTAACTTAAGTTTATATGACATTCTGAGCTAAGGAGAAGAGAGGAGGGGTCTGGGACTTCAAAGGGGAAGAAGACATTCACAGAGAGGTAAAAGAACGAATATTTGCTATGCCTTGCAGAGACTAAGGGACACAAAGAAGAATGTGTACAAGTAGGCCTTGCCCTGACTGGTGTGGCTCAGATGCTTTGGCGACGACCTGCAAAGCGATGGATGGGTCACCAGTTCAATTTCTGGTCAAGGGCACATACCTGGGTCGCAGGGCAAGAGGCAACTGATGGATGTTTCTCTCACATCAATGTTTCTTTCCCTGTCTTTCTCCCTCCCTCCCCCCCTCTCTAAAAATAAATAAATAAAATCTAAAAAACAAAATACAAACAGGCCTTGTTAAGTTTCCCCCAGGCCACCACACCTTTTCCAAATTCTTTGTAGTTTATCTCTGGTAATAGCTCCCTTTCCTGGAATAAGCCCCCTATTTAACTTCTTTTAAGCACTTCAGGGGGAAGTCAAAAGAAAAATTTATTAAATTTTTGTTTCTTAAAAATAATCAGTCTAAAATAATCCACAGGCCAAAGAGACACATTTGGGGTGGCAAATTTTACTCCACTAAAAACATTAAGATTAGGGTAATCAAGCAAGCAGTGTCTTAATGGGTATCTAATCTACTTGATAAAATGCATTAAGTTGATGTATTTACATATACATATATAAGCATACATAAAACTGATAAATACATAATGTGTGGATTTCTTTCTACCGCTCCTCCAACACAATCAGATGGCAAACAAGTACCAGTGTAATACAACACTATCTACAGACTAGTATGAGCAGGAACTGAAAGGACGCCAGCAGAAACTTAAGAACAGAACCACAATCTAGCAGGCCATCACTTCCCAAGGTAAAAGGATGGCCCAGATTCAATGACAAGGTTTCCTGCCCCTATCCCACCTCCAATAGGTTGCATTTGGCTGGAATCAAGAAGAGAGTACCTATGTTTCACAAAAAACACCTCTTCTGACCCATGTTCTGGCTTGGGGAAAGAGAATCCTCCTGTAGCATTCTTAACCTCCATCAGGAGGACTCCAGCAGAAACCAAGCAGGAACCCCAGAACACTTCCTGTCTTAGAAGACACTCCCCTGCTCCTCACTTAACTAAACACTCGCAGCTATTTACCACTGTCCGCCTTGGGACCATTACGACTATCTCACTGTGACTGGCTTTCAGAAGCATGAGACAATGTCCAGGGGTGTCCAACCTTTTGGCGTCTCTGGGTCATACTAAAAGAAGAGTTGTCTTGGGCCACACATTAAATAAACAAACACTAACAAAAACAAAAAATCTCATAATGTTTTAAGTAAATTTACGATTTTGTGTTGGGCTATATTCATAGCCACCCTGGGCTGCATGTGGCCTGCGAGTTGGACACCCCTGGCACTGTACCAACTTACCGTAGGTATTTGCTGCCCCCCAAGTTACTACTTCCCTCTGTGTTCTTATTTTTAGCTCCTAACTGATCGTCACTCTTTCTGACATTACCCTTCATCTTAGTGATTACAAGATTCACATTGATGATCCTTCCAATACACTCATATCACCTTTTCTCTGATAGTCTTCTCCTACTTCAACTTCTCACTTGCATGGTCATACCTGACAGGTTTTGAAGCTGTCATTACTGAAACCCCTTATAACCTCAACTTCTAAATCATACTTTCTTCCCACCACTTTTCTGTTTAGAACATTCCCTCTAGACCCCAACAACCCTTTCACACCACTAAGACCCTTCCATCTACTTTCACTCAAAAATCATAATCTGTAACCTCGAGAAGCTCATTAATGCCACCTGGCAATGATACTATATTTTTCAGAGCCCATTCTCAATCCCATTTACCTAATTAACCACTTGCAGTCCTTACTTTGCCACATTAGTAGAGGCAGTAAAATTGACCATTATAGCTGAAACTATGCAAAGTGATCTCAGTAATCAATGGGGAAAATTAAAATTGTTCCATGACAAAATTAAAATTTTAAATTTTAAATTTTAAGTTTATTAAAATACTAAAATTCTCTTATACTGCTTTTAAATAAACAGGTAAATGAAAAATAATAAAACTATATAGTCCAATGTAACTAAGATATTAGAAACATCAAGAATTTGAATATTTAAAAAAAATCAGAGTGTTTTATTTCTTTGCAAATTGTATTTTATTTATCATAAATTAAAGACACATATTCCTTCTGAAAGCTTGATATTTAGGTAAAAATATTTACCTAATTATTTCCAAAGCAACAAAGCAATATTTATATATGCATCAAATTCTGTCAGCACAAAATTCTCCCAATTTAAAAAAAAGAAAAGACCATGTATAAAATTTTTCCTATATACTTTAAAAACTTCTGTGAAAGAGCCTATTTTCCTTGGTCGCCACATTAACTGTAAAAATGAACAATGACATTTTCCCTCTAAAAATACTTAAAATATCCCTATTTCTAGAAAAAGCCTTTGTTCAACTAATGAATAAGCCCTCATTGAGCCGCTAAATCATAGGATGCACTGTAGTTCCCCTGAAAAGGCCAAACAGCATATTCTTTCCCAAAGAATGAGTCATTGGTGTAGAATAGTCAGCCTATTTTAAAACAAAGACCAGCTTTAAATCTATTGCCTTTCTTCCATTTCCTCTGCATGCCAACCTCTTGCTTTTGTTTTGTTGTAGGAGGTACAAATATAAATAATACATATATTGTGATACCGGCCTCAAGCAGGAAATAGCTCTAGTTAACTCTCAATTATCAACTCCAGGAAAGGGGAACATTTACAGTTCATATTATCTGCTCAACAGAACCATGCATAGAACACCTACATCTCACTCCATACTAACTACAGTAGCCCTTGCATCCTCACTGATCCTAGCAAGGCATCCCTCCTTCTCTGTAATAGGAAGGTTAAGAATTTGATTGCAAAGTCCAAGGCCATGCTTATGAGATGACTCTCTAACAGTCAAAACTTGGTGTAATCACTCCAATGATATGCTATGAATAACCAAATTCAGTAAAATAATCCAACTTTTATTATATTAATCAAATTTAAAATAGAGTGACTACAAACAAATAATGCACAAAAAAGCTGTTTTGTTAATATCTGGAGGTAGGTGGGTGGGGTCCTTGCCCATGAACACATCATTTACTCCCAAAGTTGCCAAAAATCAACATGGATTCACTGAAGGAGAGTAAAAGAAAGGTGTTTTTCTTTTTTCTTTTTTATGAGACATGATGAATTTGAAAGTGTTAAAAACAAGACAACAGGCCCAAAATTGAGTCATTTATGCTAGCCCCACATTACCAAAGCCAGACTTGACTTAATGGCAGTTTAAGCTTCTCCCAGAAACAGAATCTTAAACCCGTCAATCAGGAATCACCTGTTCAACACCAGTGAGGTAATCTGCACACCAGACCACTGCCATCCCCTAGAGGAAAGTGACCTACCACAACCTATCACTCTTTGCTAGTATAACTTCCTTGTTCTCAGCTCCTTTCTTTCTAAAATTTCTTCATTTTGTAACAGTTCCTTGGAGTTCCTTTCTATCTGCTGAATGAGATGCTGCATAATTCATGAATTGTTGAATGAAGTTCTTAGGAATTTTAAAATTTACTCAGTTGAATTTTGCTTTTTAACACAGCAGGTAGAGTGGACCCTCAATGTCTTCCCCCTTCTAATTCCAGGGGATAGGAGTCCCTTTCTCCCTAGTACCCCTTCCCCATCCTCCTTGCCAAGTCTCCCTTTGGGAAGGGTGAGGAGAGACCATAAGAAGAGGGGCAAAGTACGACTGTCCCAGGAAGGAGAGGAAGCTGAAGATGGCCCCATGTTCCACATGCACTCATAACACTGATATCCCAAGAACAGACATGGAGAGTGAGGCCAGGCACATCCTCCACCACCCCTGGTTTTCAATAAGAGTTAGTGTTGGAAGACAGTAAGAACATGGACATCAAGTTAGGAGAAAAAATGTTGCTCTTTTATTCTGATCAATTAAAAATAGTATCACTAGCCCTGGTTGGTGTAGCTCAGTGGATTGAGCAGGGCCTGTGAAGCAAAGGGTCAGTGGTTCATTTCCCAGTCAGAGCACATGCCTGGGTTGCGGGCCAGGTCCCTAGTGGGGGACACATGAGAGGCAACCACACATTGATGTTCTCTCCCTCTCTTTCTCCCTACCTTTCCGTCTCTCTAAAAATAAATAAATAAAATCTTTACAAAGTGAAGATCTTAAAAAAATAGTAAATTAAAAAAAGTAAAAAATAGAATCACTAGACTCTCAAGTGTATTAGGACAGAAACCTTTGTCCTGTTTAACACTTCAACCACAGTATCTAAAAATGTCTTGACTTCCAGTCAAGGTGGTGGCATAGGTAAACACAGCTCACCTCCTTGCACAACCACATCAAAATTACAACTAAAATATAGAACAAAGATCAATCAGAATCATTAGAAATCAAGTTGAATAGAAGTCTGGCAACTATATATATACAATTAAAGAAACCACACCCATCCACACCAGCAGGAGTGGCAGGCCACGGGATGGGGTAGTCCCACATCCATGTGTGGTGGATAAAAATTCAGCAGGGATACCTCCAGAGCAAAGAATCCCAGCCCTACACTAGGCCCCACAGCTCAGGATTTCAGTGCCAGGAAGATAAGTCCTCGTGTTTTCTGGCTTCAAAAACCAGTGGGGATTGAGTCAATGGAAGAAACTTTTGGAGTCCCAAGCAGTTCCTATTAAAGAACCCACACAAGGACTTACTCAGACTCACTCCCCGAGCTCCAGCACCAAGGTAGCAGCTTGAAAGGCACCAGTGGCATACAGGGAGAAACTGAAGTATCTGGCATCAAGGTGAGAGGTGAGGGACAGCTTTCTGCCAAAAAGTCATGCAGAGGCCATGGTCCCATTTCTGAACTCTCCTCCAATAGATCCAAACAACAGCAAGCTGATGTCATACCTGATACTCCATCAACCTGGCTAACACTGTTTGCCCTGCTGTGCAGATCCACAAAGACTCTATCCCACCAAAGGGTTCACCCCAGCTGCTTTACAAATGAATGATGGGTCTTGACTCATAATTCACAACATCCTGATTACTCTCTAACAAGCAACAGCTGGCCTTAGTAAGCCCCCAACCCACAGCCCCTGTACATCTTGCTAAGTGGCCCCAGGCCCAGCACTAGCAGCAACCGGCCTAGATTCCAGCTTAGTTTTGCCTGGGAATCTTCAACAGCATAAAAAAGGACCAGACAGAAATGAAGATTACACTGACTGAAATTAATAATTTACAGGAAATCAACAGTAGAGTAGATGAAGACAGGAATCAAATCAGCAATTTGGAATATAAGCAAGCAAAAACTACGTACTCAGAACAGCAAAGAGAAAAAAAGAATCCAAAACAGTGAGGATACTGTAAGGAGCCTCTGAAACAATGTCAACCGTTCCAACATTCGCATCATAGCAATGCCAGAAGTAGAAGAGAAAGAGCAAGTAGTGGGAAATCTATTTGAAAAAATAATTAAAGAAAAATTCCATAATTTTGTTTAGGAAATAGACATGAAAGTCCAGGAAGAACAGATAGTCCCAAACAAGATGAATGCAAAGAGGCCCACTCCAAGACAAATCAGAATTAAAATGCCAAAGGTTAAAGATAAAGAGAATCGTAAAAGCAGCACGAGAAAAGCAGTTAGTTACCTACAAGGGAGTTAGCAGAAGACTATCAGCTGATTTCTCAACAGAAACTTTGCAGGCCAGAAGGAAATGCCAAGAAAGATTCAAAGTCATGAAAAGCAAGGCCCAGACTTCCTGTCAAGACAGAGGCATAGGTAGACACGCTTCACCTCCTTGCGCAACCAGAGAGAATTACAACTACTTTTCAAAACAAATAACCACCAGAATAGTTAGAAAATCAAGCTGTATGGAAATCCAACAAGCAAAGATTTAAAGAAGCCACTTTCATCCAGATGGGTAGGAGGGGTGAAATCTCAGAGATGGGAGGAGAGGTGCAGAGGGGTGATGGCAGTGGCGGGCCTGGCAGAGGTGGTCCCACATTCATGTGTAGTGGATAAAAATTGAGAAGGATACCTTGGGAGTGAGTGATCCCAGCCCAAGGCCAGACCACACAGCCCAGGGTTCCAGCGCCAGGAAGATAAACCTACATAACTTCTGGCTGTAAAAACCACTGGGGGTTGGGGAGGCAGAATAAACTGCTAGATATCCAGGAGAGTTCGTTTAGCAGGCCCACATGGGTTTAGAATGAGGTAGGTGCAAACCCACCTACTCTGGGATTTACCACCATGGCAACAACTAGAAGGGTGCTAGTCGCATACAGGAAGTGGGTGAACTGAGTGCTAATGTGGCGAGAGCCACCAAACCTCCAGAAGCCAGGCAGCAGCACTGTCCGCCCTCATAGCTCTCCTTCCACACAAAACCACGAAGTAGTGAAGGGGGAGTCCCTGCCCTAGTGATTACCTAAGGCCCTGATCCACAAAATTTACAAGTGCCTTTTACAGTGAGTCAAAGCAGCTCTACCTAATACACAGAAACAACACATTGAGTACAGCAAAAACATAAGGGAAGAAAGGATAAAGAGAGAATCGTAAAAGCAGAGAGTTACCTACAAAGGAGATCCCGTAAGACTATCAAAAGAAGATTTCTCTCTTTTGCAGGCAAGAAGGGACTGGCAAGAAGTATTGAAAGTGATGAAAAGCAAGGACCTACAATCTAGATTATTCTATCCAGCAAAGGAATGTCAAGAGTATCATAGGAAATGGAGAAGCCAAAGAACTTATATGCATGACCCATGGACATGAACTAAGGGGAAGGATTGCTGGATGGAAGAGGGGTACCGGGCAAAGTGGGAAAAACTGGGACAACTGGACAACTGTAATAGCATAATTAATAATTTTTTTTAAGAGAGAAAAGGAGGGACCTACAGCCAAGATTGCTCTAACCAGCAAATCTATCATTTAGAACTGAAAGACAGATAAAGAGCTTCCCAGATGAGAAAAAACTAAATGAGTTCATCACCACCAAATCATTGTATGAAATGGTAAAGGGACTTACCTAAGAAAAAGACCAAAACTAGGAACAATAAAATGGCAATAAATACATATTTACCAACAATTGAATCTAAACAAACTAAGCAAAGAAGAACAGCAACAGAATCATGGATATGGAGAATGTTTATGATTGCCACATGGGAAGGAGGTATATGAGAATGGGTGAAGAGGTGAGGGGATTAAGAAGTACAAATAGGTACTTACAGAATAGCCATGGGGATGTAAAGTACAGTACAAGAAATGAAGTACCAAAAAACACTCTATGCATGATCCATCAACATGCACAATGGTGTGGGGATTGCCTGAGAGGGTGGGTGATGCTGAGTGGAAGGGGACAAAGGGGCAAAAATTGGGACAACTGTAATAGCATAATCAAATCAAATACAATTTTTAAAAAGGTCTTGGAGAGATTAAGCCCTCTAACAATGTTAATAAATTAAATCGTTAAACCTGTAAAAATGAAACTTGTAATGAAAACTTGTAATACACTGATTTAGAATGACCATTATTTCCATTTATTCGATTTGAAACTATATACAGCTAATACACAGAAAATGAGTGGTTCCAAGCCAGATACCAGTTTACTTTGTTTTCATAAGTTCTCAGCTGTTGCGGCTAACATGAAGTACTGTTGCGGCCAGAGTAATAGCTATCTTTCTTGTACCATCACAGATTCTTATCTCCAGCAGTCAAAAGTCTACACCCAATCTTCAAAGTTCAAGTCAAATGCCAAGTGCCCTGGGAAGTCTTCCTAAACATCTCTAACACTCCCAGCGTGTGTACCACCATCCTCAGTGCTTTGGTGACATTTACGTTACAGCACTATCAGTCTATTACTGACTTAGAATTCCCCTGAAGGTTTTTTTAGTCTTAATCCTTGCTGCATATTCGCAAGTCAATAAGCACTCGTTTAATTTTTCAATCAGCAGCTGGTTTCCATGCCTCTTTTCAATGTTCATCCATTAACCAACCAACCTATAAACGGCTGACTCCCAATAATCTTTTAGCCTTCATTCTACCTATAAAACCAGGACCTGTCTCCCATTTTAAATTGTTTCTACAGGAAAGTGTGTTCTAAATCCCGACTTTACAGATTGACCATAAAATAGGGCATGTTCAAAATGAATGCGTGTATGCACATAAATTTCCTAACTATATGTCAATGGAATTCTCAATTGCCTTAATTTTTTACAAAAAAAATAATGGTAAGGCAAAACTATTACTTACCAAATGTCACTGATACAAGAAAAATGACACAGAGTATATATCCTGAAAGAGCATACAATTTGCCAAGTATTCAATCTCCCTGTAATATCCACAGTACATTAAATATTGGCTGAATTTAATTTATTCAACCAGCCAACAGATGAATTCCTTCCATGCCTCTTTTCGAACATCAGTCATATGACCAATGACATGTAAACTATTGGATTAAAACACAGGGAGGACTCACCAACAGATAAACAGCAGTAAAGAGAGGACACTCTGAAGTGAGGGGAGAGACGGGTTCTAAATTATAACAGAACAGTATTTTGAAGGGTGAGTATGGTTTTAGGAGACAGTACCAACATAGAACATTCTTTCTGCTCTCTTGCTCCCACAAGGCTCATCTTCAATTTCCAAAATGCCCCCTTCTCTGGAGCTTAGGTATTAGGCCAAGATATTAAAGTCATTACTATATTTTTCATCCCCTTGCCTCTTTCCAAAATGTATCTTCTTTAAACAATCAATAGCTATGATGTAACATCAAAAACTTTATAGTCATTGTTTGTAACAACCCAAAACTGTTAACAATCCAAATATCCATCAACAGGGAGAATGCAAAAACAGATTGTTACCAATACAATGGAGTATTACTCAACAATAAAAAGGAATACACTATTAAAACACAGAATTACATAAATGGATCTCAAAATAATTGTGCTAAATTAAAGAATCCAGATTTTTAAAAAATACATACTGTATAATTGCATTTACATAAAATTCGAGAAAATGCAAATTAACCTGGAGATCAGTGCCTGAGCAAAGAGGGGTTGGGAAGAAGAGGAGGAGGACACTGAGCAGGAGGAAGCTTTTGGGGATAATGGGTACACACATTATGTTGATTATGGTCATAGTATCGCAGTTATATAAACGTATCAAAAATTATTAAATTGTATACTTTATAAATAAACAGTTCACTGTGTCAATTTTTCCTCAATAAAGCTGTTTTAACCAGACAATCAAACACAATGATTAAAACCTGTTTTTTTCTTAAAGGGACTTTTCTGCAGAGCAACCAGAGAAATATGCCTAAACACTGTATATCATATTATTTTTATCATATCTTCTTTTTACTTATTTTTTTAATCATTTTTTATTCTTCAGTTACAGTTAGCATTCAATATTACATTAGTTTCAGGTGTACACTGCAGCAATTAAACATCATATAACTTACTAAGTGTTCATCATGATAAATCTTGTACCCATCTGACACCATACATGGTTATTCAATTATTGACTATGTTCCCTATGTTGTACTTGACATTCCAATGATTATTCTGTAACTACCAATTTGTACTTCCTAATCCCTTCACCTTTTTCATCCATCCCTGCAACCACCTCCCATCTAGCAATTATCAAAATTTTTTCTGTATCTATGAGTCTGTTCCTCTTCTGCTTATTCATTTATTTTGTTTTTTAGAGTCAATTGTTAATAGCTATGTATTTCTTGCTATTTATTGCTCATATTTTTTATCTTTTCTTCTTCTTTTTAAAGGAGATTTTTTAACATTTCATGTAATACTGATTTGGTGTGATTAACTCCTTTAGCTTTTTCTTGTCTGGCAAACTCTTTAAATGTCCTTTGATTATAAGTGATAGCTTTGCTGGGTAATCTTGGTTGTTGGTATTTGTTTTTCATCACTTTGACTATTTCTTGTCAATTCCTTCTGGCCTGCAAAGTTTCTGTTGAGAAGTCAGCTGACAGGCTTATGGGAACTCTCTTGGAGGTAGCTAACTGCTTTTCTCTTGCTGCTTTAAGACTCTTTGTCTTTATCCTTGTGCAATTTAATCATGATGTGTCTTGGGGTGAGCCTTTGGGTTCATCTTGTTTAGGATTCTCTGCATTTCCTGGACTAATGTCTATTTCCTTCACCAAGTTAGGAAAGTCTTCTGTCAGTATTTTTTTAAATAGGTTTTCAATTTTTTGCCCTCTCTCTCTTCTCCTTCTGGCACCCCATGATGAGAATGTTGGTATGATGCGAATGTTGGTAGAATAAGGAACCAGAGGCTCCTTATACTATCCTCCTTGTTTTGGAATGTTTTTTCTTTTTGTTGTTCTGAGTGGCTATTTTTGCTTCCTTATATTCCAAATTGCTGATTTGACTCTTGGCTTTATCTACTCTACTATTGATTTCCTGTAAATTATTCTTCATTTCAGTCAGTATATCCTTCCTTTCTGACCAGCCCTTTTTTATGCGGTTGAAGTTCTCAATAAGTTCGTTAAGTATCCTTTTAACCAGTGTTTTGAAATCTGCATCTAGTAGATTGCTTGTCCCCATTTTGTTTAGTTCTTTTTCTACAGTTTTGTTGTTTTCATTTGGAACACATTACTTTGCTTCCTCTTTTTGGCAGCCTTCCAGCAACTGTTTCTATGTATTAGGAAGAGCTGCTATATCTCCCATGCTTGGTAGCTTGGCCTAATGTAATAGGTGTCCTGTAGGGTCCACTGGCACAGCCTCCCCATTTGCCCAAGTTGGGTACTCCAGGTACAGCCTCGGCATGGGCTGTGTACATCCTCTTGTAGTTGAGCCTTGATTGCTACTAGCATACCAATTGGAGAGGTGTAACTCCTGGCAATCAACTCTAAGGACTGGCTGCAACCACCATGGAGGATTAGCTTTGAAGGGGCCCATGCCACAGAGCAGGACTTAATAAAACAGGGCTCTGGTGCCTACTGAGTCCACCTCTTGATTGTGTGGAGGTGGTCATGGTTGTGCTTTGACATGGTCTGAAGCTGACCACCATTTGTGCTGGCTCTGGGGCAACCCAGAAGGTGCAGGCCAAGGTCAGCCATCACCTGTGTTCTTCCTGGAACCCTCCAGCATGAGCTACAAAGCAATCTGCAGCTGGCTGCTCCTTGTGCTGGGCTTGGAGGTTCCCAGGAAAGTCACACTGAGAACCAAAGCCAATTGCTTATGGAAATTATCTATCTAATCTCCAAATTTACATTTCAATAACCAATCAGATACCACAATACCTCTTTAGAAGCAGCTCTTTGAGGGTTCCCAAGTCCTGCACCAATGTCCTTTGATTTTAACCAGCCCTTAACCTAGTCTTTTCTAACTTAGCAAAAAAGCACTGTAGTGGAAGCCAGGAGACATGGATCTTTGTCATGACCAAGTTACACAAGTTGTTCGGTACTCTTTAGGCTTCAGATTCCACCATCTTTAAACTTAGGGTTTTCAAGTAATTCTACTGCTTTTTGCAATATTAAAAGTATAGATTTCACTACATCAATCTTCTGGTTCACTCTAACCAACTGTGTGCCATAAAGTTTGCTAACTAGAAAAGATGAAAAAAACAATATCCCCTCCCCCCCAAAATGCCCTTATTTGCTGACTAGGCCTGATGAAGAAACAACAGCCCCAAAAGAAAATTGTTATTTTTAAAATGCATATGGTTGTGAAGTTTTAATTTAAAACTTTCCAATTCATTCTTCTTACTAAAAAATCAAATGCCTACAAAGTTTTTTCCAAATCCTCAAACAATGACATGGCAGTAGATGGAAACTATGCTTAAAACTGCATCTTTAATGCAATATCCAGAGTTGGGGAGAAAGAATAATTTTCCCTCTACCTTTCTAAATTATTTTGGTTGGATTAACAATCAAATTAACACAAGAGAGATTTAACAGGAGTGCCCTGCTAATCCAAGCTTGCTGGGCTTTTCTATAACACACAAACATGAAAATAAACTTGAAATAAAAAGAATAAACCCAAATATTCTTCTTCTGCAGCTTCATATATTAATGAAATATTTTGTAATTCAAAGATGGAATATTTTAATGTAAGTAAAGCATGGAAAAATTACTTAGATCTTTGCCTTCTCAGAGAATAGTACACAAAAGGGTGCAAGGGTACACTATTTATGATTAATGAGTCCAGGCAATCATATGTCAGTCACTCCGGAAAGCTGTCCTAAAATTAATGTGTGTCCTAAATTAGTAAGATTAACAGCATAGTTTATGAGGGCAATATTTTCCCGTTTCTTTAAAATAAACTATGCCAAAGAGCAGAAGATTAAGTGGTATTCTTACCTTGTCATAACAATTCACAATTCTATGTCCTAGGAGAAAGTGCTTTTTACTCCCTAAGTACAGAATTGAACAAGTGGGGATTTTAAGCTAATAACCTAACTGGGTATCAAAGTGCCTAAGGAAGTTATTAAATATTGTCACTGAAAATTGTCTCTATGTTCCGGCACAGCCTCAGAAGCCATTTGTTTAAGTTCTCTAGAATAGCAATATCCTCTTCCATAGTGGTTTCACACATTTACACCTACAGTTGTAAAAACAGTATTAAGAGGAGGGTAGCCTAACTCTCATTAGAACTCCCATCCAAGGTTGGTGTGTTTTACTTCTGCTGAAAATACCGTATTTTGCCGTGTATAATGCACCCCTGTATATAATGCACACCCACGTTTTTGGCCCAAACTTTCAGGAAAAAATAATCTTTCATGATGCTCAGCATCACTAGCCATCAGAGAGATGCAAATTAAAACCACAATGAGGTACCATCTCACACCAGTCAGAGTGGCCAACATAAACAAATCCACAAACAAATGTTGGAGAAGATGCGGAGAAAAGGGAACCCTAGTGCACTGTTGGTGGGAATGCAGACTGGTGAGGCCACTGTGGAAAACAATATGGAATTTCCTCAGAAAACTAAAAATGGAACTGCCCTTTGACCCAGCAATTCCGCTGCTGGGATTATACCCTAAGAACCCTGAAACACCAATCCAAAAGAACATGTGCACCCCAATATTCATAGCAGCACAATTTACAATAGCCAAGTACTGGAAGCAACCGAAGTGCCCATCAGCAAACGGGTGGATCCAAAAACTATGGTATATTTACACAATGGAATTCTACGCAGCAGAGAGAAAGAAGGAGCTTATACCCTTTGCAACAGCATGGATGGAACTGGAGAGCATTATGCTAAGTGAAATAAGCCAGGCGGTGAGGGACAAATGCCATATGATCTCACCTTTAACTGGAACATAATCAACAAAAGAAAAAAGCAAACAAAATATAACCAGAGACATTGAAATTAAGAACAATCTAAGAATAGCCAGGGCAGGGGGGTGGGGGGGTGGGGACAGTGGAAAGAGGGGATTACAGGAACTACTATAAAGGACACATGGACAAAACCAAGGGGGAGGGTGGAGGTGGGGGAGAGAGGTGGGTTCAGCTGGGGTGGGGTGGAGGGATGGGGAGAAAAGGCATACAACTGTAATTGAATAACAATAAAAATTTTTTTAAAAAAAGAAGTTACATAGTAAAAAAAAAATAATAATCTTTCATTTTAATATTGAATTCAAGCTTTTATTTATTTATAATTAGATACTTGTTTCTTCTACTGTAAAGAAATTTTAGCATTTATTTTTAAACATATTATGGTACAAGAAATTTTTTTCAAAAAATTTTATGTAACAAATAATTACAAAACACAAGAACAGGGACAAGTATTTCAGGCACTACCCATGTATAATGCACATCCTTATTTTTCCTTCAAAACTTTGGGCAAAAATGTGTGCATAGTACATAGCAAAACACAGTAACATATATACAGACAGACACCAAATACACTCAGACATTAATACACAGTGATCTAAACAATCATGCTACTTTAGTTGTGAAAAAAAATTATTGGCACTTAAGCAAATTATATGAAAACAGTAATATACAATGTCTGTCAGGAAAGTATCCAGGCATGTAAAATGGAGACATTTATTGAAGAAGATACACGATACAAGAAACACTGTACATAGGACAATGATGCCTCAGTCCCCTTCAAAGTAGGCACCTTGGGACCTCACACAGTTCTCCCAATCACCACCAGCTGCCCTGTTGTATTATCCTAATTCTCATGACAGTCTCAAATCTCTTCCCTTCCCAAGGCGATTTTAGTTTTGGGAAAAGCCAGAAGTCACAGGGCACCAAATGTGGGTTGTAGGGAGGGCTGAGTCACCTGGGTGATTTGATGTTTTGCAAAAAATCTCTGCATAAGACGTGATGCATGAGTGGGCACATTGTGATAAAGTTGCCAATCACCAGTTGCCCATAGCTGCGCCCTTCTGAATCATCTGAATAGTCTCCACAGAGGAACGTTCAAGCTTAACGCACAATCTGGTGCAGATTCTTTGCTCTCCTTGCTCAGTCATTTTGAATTGGATGGCCACACTGTACACAGGCTCACTCAATGGCATTTACATCCCCCACTGACTAGTACAGTGAAGTCATCATTGTTCACACATATACATTCCAGTCAGCTCTCCTTGGCTGCCAGGTTACATCAATGTCATTCAAACCATTCTCATTATATTAACAATGGCTGTACTTTTTACAGGCAGACCTCATACATTAAAGAGACAACCTGTACCTTTAAATTAGTTGTAAAATAAACACCTATTGCTAAATATATTGAAAGAATTTGGCTTAAAACAGCAATAGATACAAATGTGTGATTTTAGGGAGGCTTACGCATTTCAGAAAGGTCCCATAAACCCGTGGAAACATGCCAATGTGAATTTATAGCTTTCTTTCATAAGTGAAGCATAAGAGCACAGGTTAAAAATATGAGAACCACAATCAAGTGACATTAGTGTTATAAGCCTTAGTTTCCTCGCGTATAAAGTAGAGACAATAAGTGTGCCTATACCTCATAGGGTTATTGTGAAGATTAAAGATTCAAGAACTATATCTAGTGCCAGGTACACATTAAATAGTAACAGCTACTCTTACTACTATTATTACTATTAGAACTTAGATATTCTACACAGAGAGGTTGAAGAGTCAATTAAAAGTAACTTCATCCTCTAGAGGGGAAGACAAACTACAGCCGGCTGGACAAGTGAGTCCTTTTCTTTGGTGTGCAAGTTAAGGATAACTTTTACATTTTTAAAAGACTGAAAAAATTAAAGAAATATTTTGTCATGTAAATATTACATGAAGTTAGAATTTAAGTATATATAACTAAAGCTTTACTGGACCACAACCACATTTAATCATTTACATACTTCCTGTGGCTGTTTTCACACAATGGAAGAAATGAACAGTTGCAATTAATCTCATGTAGCCCAGAAAGAGGAAGTATTTACTACTTTGCCCTTCACAGAAAAGGTCTGCCAACCCTTGGTGTATAATCTAGACGATAACTATTGAGAAGATAAAAGGTAAACATGTGGTGGTTTTCTTAAACCACGTATACCTTGACTGATTTTTCAGATTGTTTCTCAAAAGTAATTGTATTAATTTACAAGCATTAAGAAGTCTGTTTAAAGCAATTCCTTCCTAAACCCTCAACCTCATATTGTTACATTTCCATTTACCAGAAAACCACTCTAAACATTACTATTTTTAAGTTCTAATACCACAGTTGGTATATAATAGTAAAAAGAATATGAAATGGCCTCCTTACCTTAAATATATATTTACTTGGACAATGAAAAATTAAGAGCTGAAATCAACGGTAAAGTTAGATGCCAGAAGGAATAGAAAACTAAGTCTCATTCAATATCATTGATCTTCCAAGCTAACTCATTATCTTTGGGGGAAAAAAAGGTTGACATAAAGGAAAACATTTGAAAGACTGTTATATACAAAGTGGACAAATGCAATTACATGACGAGGAAGAAATAAAAGTGGGGGGAAAAAAGGAGAATATGCTTAAACTACTATACATCCAAATAGATGAGAGGAGAGAAACAAGAGAGAGAAGATTCAATACAAGAAATCATAAAAGGCAGAATGAACAGAGTAGAGGGCACTTATGGGAAGTGTAAAGCAAAGGAAAAAGTTTGATTACATTATGGGAAGATAAAGGTAAGTTTGAAATCTTTCAAATTACCTCTTCCTCTCCTTCCTTTCCCAAAACGTCTGTTTAATTTTGAGAAAACGTTATTTTCAGAAAATGTTTAAAGACTTCATTCAGTATCTGTGAAGAACTTGCTCCAGACATAAATGGTATTTGAAATGTTAAAGGAGCAAAAGAAATAGAAACTGCAGTTGGAGAACTTACATACACTGAATAGAAAAGGAAAATCTACAAAAAGATGAAATTACTAACAAGATTACAAAGTAACATGAAAATCAAGTAGATGATAATTCTGTCATCAGCAAGAAAGAAGGAAAAGGAATTCATATTCCAACTTATGAAAGAAGACTCAGCTTACATATAGAGGAGAGTTTGAAATACCAGGAGGGGAAGTTGGAAAAAATAAAGATGAGCAAAAATATGGGCAAGTAGCATTAATGAATTTATAATTCAGCAAATAGATAAAATTATAAATGTATCCCATCTAGAGTAATTATGCTATGTTCTGCAGTAATAGAGCATCAAAACAAAAACAAAAACAAGAATTTAGACAGACTGTCAGAACTGATGGAACAAAAAGTCAAAGTGGTTAAGGCTTTCCAGTAAGTACATTACTAAGGTAAGAATATTATTATTGACAATAAAGTTCTGGCTGTAGAAAGGAAAATGAAGCAAGGAAGAAGCTGCCAAGTTAAAAACAAATAGGCAAAAATTGAGAGACTATTCTAATTACACTCAAAAATAAAATGAGGATTCAAGAGGCACATAATTAGAGGAATGAATTTCTGTGGTATTTCATTAAAGCATTCTCATGATTAGAGGACTATGGATAGCCAATGGTAGAAATTAAAAGGTGAAGTCTAAATACATTTTCTACTCTTAAAACAGAGAAAAAGGATTCTCCCAACAAATTGCCACCATATAAAGACCATGGTGGAGGACAAAATCCATGGAGTCTTAACAAACTGAAATCATTATTTCAAGATTCCAAAAAAGAAGTACTCAAAGGACTTAGAAATTACAAAAGTACCTAAAATATCCACACTGACATTTACACGTAAAGAAAATAATGTTTCAGTAGAAGACACACAGGCATCATAGCATTAAATGACTAGCTCACATCAGAATAGAGGATTGCCAGCTCAATCATACTTGGTTAACTTATAGTTCAAATAGACTTGGTTGTATCACATCCAACAAAGTAGGACTGGTATGCACTGATAAGGAAATTGCCTCCTTGTACTATCGCTCTATTATTCATTAAAAGAGACTTTGGTTGTGAAACTATTTTCTAGTCTAATAGCTCAGGAAAGAAAACAGTTCAGGTTTCATTATCCCCACACAGTTTTAACCATTTATGTCTTTTTTTTCCGAAAGGGTACTAGATAAAAGTTAAGTACTTACTAATATCATCTTCATGATAAATGACTGAGTGAAAAGGCAGAGTTCGGTCTTTAATATATCTCTCTGCTGGCTCAACATAGAATGTGCCACCATGAGTCTGGATGAATCCTTCAAATCTCCCATCAATAACAGACCCATGGCTAAAACTTCCTTCTTCACCTATTAATGAAAGCAACAAATTCTTGAAAATGTAATTTGCATGTACATGTTAACTTCATTTTTCTTTAAAGAGCTATTTGTATATACATTTTTAAAACCTAAATATAAATTTCTATCAACCTGAATTTGAGATATGAGCAGCAACTACTACTTAGTTAAAACATACACAATTATTGGTAATAACAATGAAATAGAACATCAGTCTTGTTGACAGTCACCTTCCCAGCACCTAGCAAAGTGCCTGGGCATACACACAATAGTTAATAAATAATTATTAAATTAAGTTAAACTTAGGAAGAGGCTAACAGGCCCACCGACGAAATAAACACTTTAAAAATAAAGATATTAAAGTTTCTTTTGAAATTTTGTTCTAATTACTATAAGAAAAAAGTTCCTTTCCAACCTGATATATTATATTCTTCATGAGCATATGGCTTTCTTAATACCTTCAGGTTTTATAAATATTAATACATTTTTAAAATAAGATAGTGTCAAATATTTCAAAAGCAATCTGAACAAAAGCATACCAATATACTTTTATCACACTGGACAAAGATTTGTAATACTGTCCCATCAATTATACTTCTCTAGTGAAAGAACATAACAGAAAAAAAAAGGTCTTTTTGATTCTTAATATAATCACAAAGAAAAGCTAAACACTAAATATCAAGTGATTTGAAGTGATGGAAGGAATAAAAGGGCTTTAAAAGTTAAATTTACTTAAGCTTTTCTCATTAAAACAAAACCAGGCTTTTTACAATTTCTAAATTATAGATTAAAATTAATTAGTTAACTCTGAAGTAATTATGGGCTTAAGCTAAGAGCCCATGACACTGGTATTTTAAGTTACATGGCTTTTATCTGCAAACTCAGTCTTATACTTTTCCTGACCATTACCTAGCAGAAAAAGGGCACAGACTATGAGCTACTTGTCCAGAAATGTAAATAATAGAAAACTGTAGTCTAACATTAAAAGCACAGCAAGGTTACTGCTAATTTCTTCCTTAAATGATCAGAAAACTATGGAAAACTTTAAAATCTTTTTTAAAATCTAAGTTTCCAACTACTGAGAGAGCCAAAAATCATACTTTTCAGAAGTCAGACATTGCATAATTCAACATTAAACAAACATGTAAAGATAAATCCAAGGATTACTTCATTCTTCAAAGATAATTATACCCTTCATGAGAGATTCAAATCTCCTCGGACTTTATTCCATCTTTTCTGAAATACTTGCCCATGTTTCAACATGTATATTTCCATGTGTAGAAAAAAATTAAAGGGTTCTAAGGTTCAACTTACCATAAATATGTCCAGTGTAAATATGAGAGGTATCATAATCAAGTACTTTATTTGATGTTTCTACTTTAAATTCATCACTAAAAAGGGAAGTGTCCCTCTTCATCCGGAGGTTGAAATGTCTGTAACATGGGACAGGAAAAGGAAAAATGAAATTTAAAGGGTCTAAATTTAAAACAATTTTTTTTCTTTAGTAAAAATGTCTGAAAAATGTACACTGTTTCACACAATTTGTCTATTTGGGAAATATACTGACCAAGATTTTCTTTTTTTAAAAAAACTGCTCTAAAATTCAGCCTAGAAGCTGTGACAGAATTCTAAATTATATACAATTAAACAGTAACTGTCTAGGATATATTTAAAAATAAATGCCATTGGGCTGATTCCTACATGGTAAAACAGGGTCATTCCAAAAGCAACTACTTTGCTTGGAGATGCAAAGTAGAGACAAACAAAACAAACAAACAAGCTTCTGGACCCAATCACTATTACCATTGCCTGTCTTCCCTCTCTAGTAATTCTATAGCTTTGACATTTTCCCCTACTTTTTACAACTCAAAGAATACAATACATAGGAAAACAGCATCTATGTTAGATACTTAACATCTCAGAGACACATGCTCTTTTTGTTTATACACACGCATGCACACACAAAACATTTCAGTCCTTTATTTTTCCCCCAGGGCTTCTAACTCTTCTACTTATCTTTGGACCTTCCTCAGTTAAATTTGGGAATCCTAAAAGACCATGATATTAACTGAAATCATACTCTTTCTAACTCTATAAAGGAGGGGGAAAGACCAAAATGTTGAAGTGAAATTAAATAAAGAATCTAGGGATCTTATCTTAAGCCTAAAATTTACTAGCCCGGGACTCCTGTCTGTGAAGGAAGGTAATGAAGGTAATACATTCTATCTTCTAGAACTGTTTTAAGGATTAGAAATTATAATGTATGGAAAGTCATTAACACAGTATCTGGCACATAGAAGATATACAATAAATGGTACTAAATTAGCTATCATTACTAAACTCTTAGAAGTATATCAAGTCTCTTATAATTTCTATAAACGTCTGAACATAACACAATTTCTATCAATGAATCTGACCCAGTTTTCAATTAGCCAACCTCCAAATGTTACCAGGAAGTAGAGTTCTGGAACTCTCACACACTGCTGGTAGAAGTACACAATGGTACAATCACTCTGGAAAACTGGCAGTTTTTTATAAAGTTAAATATACAAAAATTCTATGACTCATAATTCCACTCCAAAAGAAATAAAACCATAAAACATATGTCCAAACAAACAACTGGACACAAATGTCCATAGCGGCTTTATTCATAATAGCCCAAAACTGGAAATAACATGAAATGTCTATCAATGAGTAAATAAATTTAAAAAAAGATCATGGTTTACTCATTTAAGGGCAAACTGCCAGCAAAAAAACAAACAACAAAAAAAATACTACTGCAGTTTTGAAGATACTGAATACAAAACAAGATACACAGTATAATTCCAAATATATGTAATTCTAGAAGAGGTAAACCTATCTATAGTGACAGATAGTGGTTACCTGGGTGAGAGAAACTAAGAGAAAAGGAGTATGAAGGAACTTATTGCTACAATGTAAACATTCTATATATTGATTTGAATGGTGGTTACAAAAGTGTATATACATCTGTCAAACTATAAATTTGAAATGAATGTTTTATTTTATGTAAATTACACTTCAATGAAGTTGATTTTAAGCAAAAAAAATTAATTTTCAAGTGAATAGGAGTCAATGGGGCATACTCATTAGCTTCAGAACATCGTCTATTTTTTCTTTTCCTTATTTTCATGTCAGTCTTGGCACCCTTTCATTTTGAGGCTGTACTCAGACTCCACTTGCCCAAAACCCTCAGCAAAAACCACGGGCTTCTCATGTGCTGTGACAAGGACTCTAGGCTAGGAAAGGCATCCTCAGCAAGGAATCAAGAAAGTCAAACATTTTCTAAATGGAAACTCCATAAATTTTAAAACAATCTATCCTAAACAAACAAGAATCTTGCCTCAATTCTTGTTGTACATACTGTCTCTTCATGGAATTACTTCTGCCAACTACAAGAAATTTTTTTATCATATATCCATGAGTATAAATACATTATATTTTAAAGAATTCCAGTATTTTAAAAAATCATTAATTTATCAGTATATATACTTTTAATTTACTAAATATTACCTCTAAAAGAGCATCTTTGTTAAAGAGATTAAACAATAATTGTCAAAGGACTTTATATACTTGTCATTTGGGATTTATTATTCTGCAAAATTGTTTTACCCTAAAATTATTATAAGCAAGAGCATTAGTGTTCTATATGACAAAAATAAGGGGGGATGGGAGGGTAAGTTTCAGAAAGACATTTAAGTTCAATTTAAGAGCAATCTATGCTACACTCCCTTCCCTCCCCAAAATAGTTTTATATCACTTAAAGTGTCTAAGCAAACAGCAACCCTAGAGGGAAGTTATAACAGAGAATTTAAAAACACCTGACGTAGGCCCCTTCCAATCCTGATATTGATTTCATAATCAGAAAATTGTTTCATATAGACCAAACATTATTCTTCGTATTGACTTAAATTGGAATTAAAACCATATATAAAATCAGTTCTCAATGATCCATGCAGAGTCAAGTAGCAATAAAGATAATAAAACAAAAAAATTTAATCACACCCCCAAATGAAGTTTTTATTAATTTTATCAGAACTAATTTGCAACTAAAACATATATCAACAGATGAGGGAATAAAACAGAGATGAGCATGGAAGGCAGGTAAATGGTAGAAAGAAGCCAAATTGAATTAAAGTCTATCACAATCTATGAAAATACCTAAGAAAAACTACAAAAGAATAATCAGAAATTGGACATATTTGTTCCATTAACTAAGCCACTAGATTCCAATTCCCTAATTTTGATCCTACTACCATCAGTTTGATAGTTCATATCTTTGTAGTATTTTAATATTTATAAAAAATATAATTTCTTTGTAATATTCCTATTGAATAACATATTATAAAATAATAAAAATTAGCTGACTAACCACATTCTGCCTTCCCAGTTTCTCAACAAGCCCTAAATAAAAAACAATCTAGAAACATAACCTGATAATCTGATTCTGTAACTGTTTAAACTTCTGGCTCAAAGGTCAGAATAAGTGCAGTGAACACTGCCTTATAAAAACCATTGTATACTTGGGAAACCAGCTTAGTGGTTCCTCAAAAAGTCAAACATCAAGATTTACCATAGGTCCAGCAGTTCTTATTTTAGGTATATACCCCGAAAAACTGAAATCAGGGACACAGATACTTGTACACCAATATTTATAGCAGTATTATTCACAAAAGCCAAAAAATGGAAACAACCCAAATGTCCATTAACAGATGGATAAAAAACTGTAAGTATGAAACACATACAATAGACTAATCAGCCTTAAAAAGGAACAAAATTAATACATGCTACAACACAGATGAACCTTAAAAACATTGTACTAAATAAGTCTGACACAAAAGGACAATTATTGTATGATTCCACTTACATGAGGTACTCAGAACAGGCAAATTCATAAACATGGAAAGCAGAGTAGAGGTTACCAAGGGCAGAAGGGAGAGTTATTGTTTAATGGGTATATAGTTGCCGTTTGGGGTAAGGAAAAAGCTCTAGAAATAGACAGTGGAGACAGCTGCACACTTCAAATGTACTTGATTGATGTCACTGAACTGTACATTTAAAAAGGGTTAAAATAGTAAGTTACAAGTTATTTTATCACAATAGAAATAAACAAATAAATTTTTTAAATCAATGTATTCCAAAAGCTGGAATATAAAATAAAATTATGTAGTTAGATATACCTTTCTTAGCAGTAAAAGTTAAGAGATTTGGTTAAGACAGTGGTATGTGGAGGGAAGCGGGTTTGGCTGGAGTGGAGTGGGGGAGTTGTGGGAGATAAATGCAGACAACTGTAATTGAACAACAATAAAATAATTTTTTAAGAGATAGTGGTGTGTTTTATGATGAGAACGACGAAATAACATTCTTCTTAAAGTTATATAGGTTTATGATTTTTAGCATTTTTACATATTACTGCATTTTATCTTCATGTAACACTGCAAAAAAGGCATGACACATATTTTTATCAGAGTATGTATGGCTCAAGGTCACAAGACTAGAATTAGGACTAGAATCCCAGTACTCGGTTGCTGCATATCATTCTCTCTACCATACCACAAATACCTCTCAAGCATGTAATAAAAGAAGTCAACCTAACATACGCTGAATGTCGTAATGTAGTGTTATCAGTCTCCACCGACAAGTCACCTTTCAAAATCTAAACAAATGCAAATAAGATATATAAATGAAAATTTAACTTTGACTTTCACTAAATACTGTACTTTGCAACACCATCATAAGAAATTCTCTTTAATTATTAATGCTTGAGCCACTTTCAAGACTAAGGCTAAACTCTGTCCCCTTTTACTGTTCTTTCAGCAGGTTTAATTCTCTTCATTATTATAATATAATACACTGTCATTAAACTTTAGATTTCCGCCCTGGCGAGTATGGCTCAGTGGATTAAGTGCCGGCCTGTCAACCAGGGGGTCACTGGTTTGATTCTCAGTCAGGGCACGTGCCTGGGTTGCAGCTGGGTCCCCAGTGGGGACTTGAGGGGAGCAACCACACATTGATGTTTCTGTCCCTCTCTTTCTCCTTCTCTTCCCCTCTCTCAAAAATAAATAAATAAAATCTTAAAAAAAAAAAAAACTTTAGATTTCCTTTGAGGCAATAAGATGCTCTGTATAAAGAACACTATTTTCACTGGGAATGTTTTTCTACCCGTAGCTTTAACCACTATATTGATTTTATGGATCAATAGCATTTTCTTTTATCTTGATTATTGTAGTTCTATTTTGTCTTTCCTCAGTGGCAGTGTAGTAAAGTTATAAAGAATGGGGTGAAATTATACGAGAGAAAAATCAGTTAAATGACAGCAATGTGAAAAAACATACCAGATTCCAATTTTTCAGCCTCAGTAATATGAGGATACAGTTGTACCACGTGGTGAAAATAGCTGCTTTCCTTCCTTAGGCTTTAGAAAAGCACTCTACATCTAAAGCAAACAAGCAACACAGGTACCAGAACCACCTCTGGTACAGAACAAGATAAACTATGTTAAGATATGAGTCTATAAGTTTCTGGAAGGTCATGTACCTTCTACATCTTTACAAAAGAGGTACCTTTCTACAGATTAGTAGAACAGTAAAACAGAGTAAAAAGTTGCCTTTTCCTATGATTGCTATTTTGGCTAACGACAGTATGGCTTTGATTCTCAGAAGAAAACGCTGCAATAGATTAAGGGTGCATACTTCAAACCGAAGTCATTTTAAGACCAAAAGCCTCAATTAATTAAGTACCTTGATAACAAAGGGAAGAAACCTGAGAGCAAAAACCATGTTTCCAAGTATGTCAGTGTAATGCAGCAGTCCCAGAGACCAAGACTGTCCTCACGAACAGAGGTCTATCACGTCTAAATGGAACAGGCCTACGGTAGGTCTGACTTCATTATTCGGGGGGGGGGGGGGGGGATACTGAGCTGAACAGCGTATCCCTGATGTCTCTAGATGCTCTCTTCCTTCACCTTCCTGTTAATAAAGATGCTTGAGAGAAACTCACATCCAAATTATTTTTTAGGACAAGTTGCCAATATTAACATCAAATATCACTGAGTCAAGCATCTAGTTTACCTCCACTAGTACACTTTTTGAAACAGCAAAGTCTTTTCAAATTATCTCAAAGAAGCCATCATTAAAAGGGAGCGAGGTGTAGAACAGGTTGGTAGAAGGGGAAAGGGCAGAGGCAATCCATGTGCACCCCAATGGGCAGTACCTGAGATATCCTCCAGAGAAATTCTAGTCATCAACAGTTTGAAAAACATTAGTTCCAGGCTTAACAAATGGCCCTGAAGTAGATAAATTACCTCAAATAGGCAAAAATAGATAAACAAAAATCCTCGAAAGTCTCCCAGAAAGATAAAATTGAAACTAAAACTTAAGCTAAAATGAGTAACTCTATCCTGCGTAAGAAGACAAGTAGATCATCTTGTGAGTCTTCCCCCTATAAAGGAGAGCCAAGGGGGAGAATGGGCCACAGGGCATGATAACAGAACACATGATTACAGGTATTATCCATGATTACGGAATAAGCAGATCTATCCATTGGAGAAAAGAAAAAAGGTTTCTGTAAATACTTTCTGACCTTCCATAACTATGTAACTAAACAATTAGCAAGTGAAACTATGCATAAAACACTGAAACAATGAGATTTAAGAGTAGTAGAATGAGACTTTAATTATTCAGATATTTAATGTAAATTAAATGTGTAAAATCATAAAGATCACCTAAAGTTTCTAGTTTCACAAATCAGTGAAGGCTGGCCTGACCAAGATCACATGAGTAAATCAGAGCTTGAATCTAAACTAAAGTCTTCATTAGCCAACCAATGATCTTTCCACCACACCAAGCTATTGTCACTCCTTAGAGAGCTCCAGGATAGCAAAATACAGGCCATCTTCCTAGTGAAAGACAGAAAATGAGTCTTGGTACTCCTTTGGTACTAAGACTAAACTGGCCGCATACATACGAAGAAAGTAATCAGAACCATGAACTTGGCTCTATGCTATTCTTTCATTCCATAAATGTTTAATGAGCACTTCCTGGGTCAAGCACAGGGATACAGGCATGAACAACACAAATTCACAGAATACACTGTAGCTTACACATAATTAGTGAGCAGAGAAGAGAGGGAAGGTGAGAGGAAAGGAAGAAGATAGTCTTAACAGTGATGAAGGCTATGATGAAAAACAAAGCAGGATAAAAGGACAGAGTGGTGGGAGGAAAGGAGGATGCTATTTTACAAAGGCAGTTGGAAAGGTTCTGTGAATAGAAGACATTTCAACAGACTTGAATGCAGTGAAGGAGCAAGAGCCATGTAGCTGTGGAGAGGACGTGGGGGAGGGTTTGAGGCGGAAAGGAACTACAAGTGCTAAAGGCATGCATTGTGTGTTGGAGAAAAGTCACTGGGGCTCCAGTGGAATAAAGAAAAGGAAGGAGGGAGGACATAGATAGAAGAACAGAATCTGGCACACAGAAGGGACTCCAAAACCTTTGTTGAATTAATGAAGATGTGCCTGGGCAGCTAGCAGGTTATTCTTTATGTGGCAACTCTCTGAAACATCTCTAATTATCTCCCTTCAAACTACAACATTTCCTATTCCCCTTTTGGGGGTAGTGAGAAATGAAAGAGAACTTGACCTCCTGCCATACATTTTCATCATTTCCAATTTCTCCTTTTTAAAAATAAACTTATCATCTCTTCCTTACACTCCTCAATTACTCCACTCCCATCCACATTTTCTTGCCCCTATTACTTTCCCACATTTAAGGAGGCCTGAGGATCCCTCCTTCTCTAAGCTCTACTCCCAGGCTCCACCCATCCAACTGTAGTTAATCAAGTAGTTCTGCTCTCCTTCCCTGTAGATAAGTGGAAACTATATTCACTTCTCATCCTCAGTCTCCCTCCAATTTAAAATGAAGTTTCTAAAGAAGCTGAGGTACTGTTGTCTTGCTATAGGAAAATGTTTGATAGCTTTTTGATTTGTCCTGCAATAATATCAACTTCCAGAAGAAAAAGAACACAATGATGAGAACTTATACTCTAAATTTAATGCTGATAAACTGTAAGTAGTTATGGTTGATAACAAAGTGACAGGAACTTAGGAGAAGAAACCACTGTCATCCTCTCACTTTATAGTTTATTAAAACAAGAAAAAAACATAAAATAGCAATGGTTTTAGTAAGTATATTCTTAAATGTTCACAGAAATCACCGTTAAATAAAATCTTCTATTTGGGGACTTTAAACCCATACAAGCAAAGGTGAATGACCATGTCTCAAAAACATCATTCAGTATTAAGTTAGATAAAGTGACCCCTAAAGTCTCAAGATAAATTATGTGAAATGCTCACTCAGTTTGACAGATGAGAGTAAACTATTTGTCAAACTGAAAAATAAAAAGATTTTGGAACTAAAATAAAAGTTTTTAATGTAAACAGCAATTGAAAAATAAAATTTTTTAAAAAATTTTAAGAAATTTTAAAAGTCAGTCAAAAAAAAAAAAAAAAAAAAGATTTTGGGCCCTGGCTGGTGTGACTCAGTGGATTGAGCAACAGACTGTGAACCAAAGGGTCACTGGTTCAATTCCCAGTCAGGGCACATACCTGGGTTGCAGGCCAAATCCCCAGTTGGGGACGCTCAAGAGGCAACCACACATTGATGTTTCTCTCCCTCTCTCCCTCCCTTTCCCTCTCTAAAAATAAATAAATAAAATCTTTAAAAAAAAAAAGATTTTGGGAGTCACATAAATGGCCAGAATAGCTTTACTGTGAATCAAAAAAAAAAAGTTTGTACTTCATACACTTAGGGAAAAATTAACCAAGCTATACTCAAAAGATAACTGGGTCCTTGTAATCAATCACCACAGAATGGGTAGAGATGTTTCCTCAAAGACATTAGCCCAATATGCTCTCTTAACCAAAATGTAATGGCTATTATATTGAATCACTAGGAATTCAAACAAAAAAGTTATTTCTTTACCCTTTTCCTGTACATGACTAACATATGTCTAAATCAATACTACTCTGTAATTACATCCAGCAAGATCAAACAGAACTAGAGATTTCAAAGGATAAGTAACATGGACTAAGAATATTGCTAATGTTCATCATAACAAGAACAAGAAGCAGCAACTGACCACTCCCCTCCTTGAAACATTTTTCCCTTGGCTTCTGGTATACCATGCTCCCAGCTTTTCTTCTGCTTTTCTTACCACTCTTAAGTCTTTGCATCCTCTCCTACACCTAAACCCTTAAATATTGGCATTTAGCAGGGTTCTCTCCTAGGCCCTCCTCATGAACTTCATGTAACATGTCCAAAACTAACTTACAATTCCCTTTCAAACTTACAGCCATTTCGGTATTCCCTAACTTAGTAAATGGTCCCAATAGCCCCTCAGTTGCTAAAACCATTAACAGTCACACTTGACTCCTTCTCTCAATACCTCACTACATGTCAGCTAAGTCCCATAAATTCTGCCTTCAAAATATTTTTCAAAGCTATTCACTCTCTTTCATCAACTCTAGTGCCACCATAATCCAGGCTACCACTTCCCCATGAGGACCAGTGCAATAGCCTGCTAAATAATGTCATGCATGTAGTCTTCATTCACAGCCAGACTAAACATTTTAAAGATCATAAAATTACTTATCATTAAAAACCTTCCATGGCTAAGTAAAAACCTGTCACCATGACTTACAGAAACTCTCAAAGATCTGGCTCATGCTTACCTACACAGCCTCATTTGAAATCTTTTCCCCTCACATTTTAAGCACCAGGCAACCCATGAGCATGCCACTTCTCATCTCGGTATCTTTGCACATGTCGTTTCCTCTGTCTAGAACATACTTCTCCCCTTCTTTGCCTAACCAACTCCTTCAGTCATCCTTCCAGCATCAGTTTAAATGACATCTCCTAAGTGCAGTCTTTCCTAAACTCCAGAAAAGATGACATCCCCCTGTGTTCCCACAGCAATGTTCTGAGTATTCCTTTCTTAACATTTATCAACAGTTCTCATTGCTAATTCAATACCTATTTTTCTTGTGAGTCCACAAACCCCACCAAGAGCAAGGACCTGTCTTGTGCAGCTACTGTATTCCTAGGGACTACTGAAGTGCCTGCAATACATTAGATGCTTAATAAACATATAAAACAATAAAACAGCTGAAATAAATTAAAACATGAAATTGGACTTAGTAAATTATGGCATGTTAAGACTACAGAAACATCCCTTATAATTCAAATAAATTTAAACAAAAGGAAATGCACAATATGTTTGTTCATTCCATCCAGAGATCAAAATTCCATTTAACTGAATTTGTGGTTTAAAGGGTTTTTTTTTTTTTTCAATCCTCATCTAAGTACATACTCATTGATTTAAGAGAGGAAAGAGGAGAGAGAAACACTGATGTGAGATAGAAACATCAATCGGCCCCCCTCCCCCCAATCCTCCCCGCCTCCACCACACACACCCCCATCAGGGATCAAACCACAACCCAGGTATGTGCCCTGACCAGGAATCAAACCCGCAACACATTTTTTATTTTGGAACATGGGATGATGTTTCAACCAAATGACCCACCCAGCTATGGCTAGGGTTTCTTTAAAAAAAAAAAAAAAAAAAAGATGACTACTGCTGTATAACACAACTATTTGTCAAAAATCTACAATTTTTGATCTGCTAGACTCTTAACCCTCTATACAAGTACCAAACATCTGTTAACCCAAAGAGGTACAGAAAAGTTCTAAGTTATAGAGAGGTTTTGAGGACTTCCAGTCAAGTCAGTGGCATAGGTAAACACAGCTCGCCTCCTCTCACAACAACATAAAAATTACAACTATAGACCACCATTCAGAATCGTCAGAAATCGAGCTGAAAGTCCTATAAAAACGGAACTACAGAACAAACTGCATCATGATTGGTAGGAGGGGCAGAGACAAGGAATAAGCTAGTCCCACACCCACATATGACAGATAAAATGGCAGGGATATCTGAGGAGGGAAGGGTCCAAGCCCCACAACAGCCCCTCCCCCCCCAGCCCAGGGTTCCAGTGCCAGAAAGATAAGTCTCAAAAACGTCTACCTATAAAAACAAGTGGGGATTGAGGCTTTGGAAAAGATACTGCTGAAATGTCTGAAGTTCCTCTTAAATGCCTCATGTACAGACTTAATCAGACCTACCCACTGGGAGCTCCAGCACAGGGGCAGCAGACTGAAAGGTATCAGAGGCATATGGGAAGAACTGAATTCTCCAGCATCAGGGTAAGAAATGGGGAGTGGCTTCCTCCTAGAAAGAAGTGCTAGCAGAGGCCATTGTTCCTTTTCCAAGCCCTATACCACAGAACCACAGAACTGGCAGGCAGGCTCCCTATCAGAGAATCCACCAACCTGGCTCACACTGTATGCTCCATCTTAGTGATTCTCTGAGACCCTGCCCCACCCAACTTTCAGACCAACCGAAGCTCTTTCCAGTGGCATTTCCATACGAATGGTCCATGCTTCAGATTTTCCTAAATTCTCTCAAGCAAACAGCATCTGATTCAGCGAGCCCTATTCCTCTCACTAAATTGCCCGAGGTCCAGCACTAGCAGCAGCCAGCCTTGGTTCTAAGCTTGGTTTCGCCTGGGTACTTCCAAGCCCAGCACAAGAAGCAGCCATCTACAGACTGCTTCGTAGCTTATGCTGTGTGACCCATGACAAAACACAAGCATGGATGACCTTGGAAGTGCCAGTAACAATCAAGGTTCAACTACAATAGGAGGTTGTTCACAGCCCATACAGTGGGCGCACCTCAAGTACCCAGCTTGAGTAATATGGGAGGCTGTGCCTCTGGGCCCTACAGGACACCTACTACTACATTAGGCAACTCTACGAAGCTTGGGAGATGTAGCAGCTCTACCTACTACATAAAAACACAGGGAGGCTGCCAAAATAAGGAAACAAAGAAACAGGTCCCAAATGAAAGAACAGAACTCCAGAGAAAGAACTAAACAAAATGGAGACAAGCAAGCTACTAGATGCAGAGTTCAAAATACTGGTTGTAAGGATGCTCAGTGAACTCAGGGGAAGAGCAGGTGAACTCAGAGAGAACTTCAACACCATAAAAAAGGACATGGAAACCATGAATTAAAAAAACAGTTAGTAATGAAGGATACACTAACTACAAAGAAAAACAATTTACAGAAAATCAACAGTAGAGTGGAGGACACTGAGAATCAAATCAGTGATTTGCAATACAAGGAAGCAAAAAATAAATAAATAACAAACAAACAAGAAGAAACAGCAAGAAGAAAAAAAAGAATCCAAAAAAATGAAGACAGTGTAAGGAGCCTCTGGGACAACTTCAAGCATTCCAACATTAGAATCAGGGAGGTGCCAGAAGCAGAAGAGAGAGAGCAAGAAAATGGAAATCTATTTCAAAAAATAAGGAAAGAAAACTTCCTTAACTTGGTGAAGGAATAGACATGCAAGTCCAGGAAGTTCAGAGATTCCGTATCAAGATGAACTCAAAGAGGCCCACCACAAGACACATTATAATTAAAATTCAAAAAGATAAAAACAAAGAGAGAATCATAAAAGCAGCAAGAGAAAAGCAGTCAGCTACCTTAGGGAGCTCCCATAAGACTATCAGGTGATTTCTCAAAAATATACTTTGCAGGTTAGAAGAGAATAGTAAGAAATATTCAAAGAGATGAAAAGCAAGGACTTACAACCAATATTACTCTACCCAGCAAAGCTATCATTAAGAATGGAAACAGATAAAGAGCTTCCAGACAAGAAAAAACTAAAGGAGTACATCACCACCAAACCAGCATTATATGAAATGTTAAAGGGTCTTCTTTAAGAAGATCAAAAATATGAACAATAAAATGGCAACAAATACATATCTATCAACTATCAAATCTAAAAAATAAACAAGCAGAACAGAAACAGAATCATAAACTCAGAGAACATTTTTGATGGTTGCCATTTGGGAGGTGGTAGGGGTATGGGACTACAAAGGTGAAGGGATAAGAAGTACAAATTAGTAGTTACAGGATAGTCATGGGGATGTAAAGTACAGTATAGGAAACAGTAGCCAAAGAGCATATATGCATGACCCATGGACATGGGCAACGCGATGGGGACTGTCTGAGGTAGTAAGGGGGGCTGGGTGGAGGAGGCAAAGGGGCAAAATTGGGACAACTGTAATAGCATAATAAAATATAATTTTAAAAATAAAGATTAGGATACAATCAAGTGAGAAATCAATATTCAGAAGTTATTTCAAAAAGGAATTGTACATGGGATTACCAAAATATTTTTATTATTTTTTATCCTCACCCTAGGATACGTTTATTGATTTCAGAGAGAGAGGAAAGGAGAAAAAGGGAGAAAAAGAGAGAGACAAACATCATTGTGAAAGAAAATCATCCATCAGTTGCCTCTCGTACATGCCCTGCCCAGGGATCAAAGCCACAACCTAGGTGTGCGCCCTGACCGGAATCAAACCCACAACCTATTTGTGCACAGACAACACTCCAACCAACTGAGGCACCTGGTCAGGGCACCAAAGAATTTTTAAACATATTTATTAGTTTAAAAATACCACGCTACTATACAAAAAGATTTCACTGATGCTTAACAGAACAATCCAAACAAGAATATTAAAAAACTGATAATCTAAACATATCCATTCAACACAATTATATAAAGAATTCTCAGGTACAAAGAAATAGGATAAACATTTAAATAACCTTCAGTCATATAAAATCCTTGCTACACTTTTAAGAAATAGCACTACAATTTACATGGGGCTTAATCACTTGGAGAACTGAAAAAACAAGGTAGACTATGAATTCTAATTTAAAAAGTGCTTATCTTACAAAAGACCCAACTGGATATACAACATTTTAGTATGAAATATAACTTAGAGTTGAGGACAATGACGGATGGGCTTTTCTACTAGACATACACCTAATTTCTGACATTTACTGTCTAAGTCACCAACTCTAGAAACTCTGACATTAAATACTCTGACACAGCCTGTTGAATAACAACTTTTAGAGAAAACGATGCACCTAAAGAATTAAAAACAGAAAAACTCTTCCATGTCCTTTTCAAAAGAAGAAGGAAGCTTGGTTTAAGTTTTTCTTAAAACTCATTCAATCTCTTCCACATAAAGCCTAGTTAATGATTGAAAACATGTAAAATAAAAATATTTCATGTTAAAATCATATTTAATAAGCTAAACTCAGAGCAACCATAAGCTCTTAATTTAGCTTCTTTAATGCAAAATTAACATGAGCACAATTCAGCTCTTGTTTTTTCTTATGATTCAGTATGTAATTTAAATAGCTAGTGTCCTTCTGGATTTTTTAAAAACATAATTATAGGCTTTTAATTTCTATGTGAAGGGAATCAAGAATAAAAAATATCACATCCTAGAAAATCACAGCTGAGACAAAAAGCAGCATGCTATATACTTAAACTAATAATAAATGTTAATATGTACTGTACCGGACATAAATTAGGTACTAAATAAATAGCATGTACCTTTAGGAAATTTTGCTGAAACCTGCTCAAATTTTAATGGAAGTAATTTAAGTACCAAGTCAGGATTTTTCAAAATTTTGTTTTTCCACATCCATAACAATAGCATTTTACACAATTCAAATCTATTGTCCTGCTCTTCTTTATGAGCTGGCATCCATCTGTGTTCCCTGGACTTAACCTCTGATGCTCAAAGTATACTGGTTTGTCATCAGAGTTAACAGTGCCCTAGGTTTCTGCTACCCCATTCGTTATAGACAAATATAAAGCCCAAGACACTCCCAGAATAACCCAACTCCAGACAAGATCCATCAAAGGAAATATGTATTCCTTTTACAAATTACCTTGGCCACATGCTTGATAATAAATACTAGGGGAAAAAAACACCTTTGCTTTGCTGATAAACTATGAACGAGTTTTCTCAATTTCAGAAATTGCTTCACTTGGATAAGATTTGATAAGTGTGATGCCTGAATGATACGCCGAGAGCACTGCTTCTTCCTCTAGGCTCACTTAGCAATAAGTATGTCAATTATAGTATTTACCAATTTTATTATAACTTTGTTAAAATACATATACCCACTTTCCCGGTGAAAATGAGCTGTATATTTCAATTGAGACGACAAAATAAAATACCTGAATTTGGATCCATTCTAGAAAATGTAGTGTTAATTAAATTTCTGATCATCAAAGTACCTAAGATGACTACTTGTTACAGAGCTTGAGATCTCCTGGTTTCCAGGTCCTCTGCCTCAGCCAAAAACAAGTTCTCTCTCTCATCTTTGAGTATCTGTAGCATTTTATCTATAAAGCAGCGTATCACATGTTCCTCCTACACAATGACATATGCATTGCTTGCTGTCCTGATTAGATCTGTTTGATTTATTTTTCTATCACCAACAGCTTAAACTAGGTATATTTTAAATAGCAGTCAATATTTTTTGGATGACTAAATAACATCACACATTCACTTGCTTGCTCTCTCTCTTTCTCTCTCTCCTTCTCTCTCTCTCTCTCTCTCACACACACACACACACACACACACACACACACTTACACAGATCTAGTAAAAATCTAATGATGTAACAGGAATGTGGTATCCAAACCAAAGGTATCTAGAATCTCAACTTTTCCTTTTGGCAGTTACACCGTATTTGGAATAAAGTATTAAATTTATTTTGAGGTGGTCACTAAAACCTTAGGGAGATTTAATGATTGTATATTATTTCATGGTATGAATAAAGAATGGGTAATTTTAAAATACCTTAACTTGCCCTGATGATTGGCTCAGTTAGCAGGAGCATCGTCCAGCAAAGCAAAAAAGGTCACTGGCTCAATTCCCAGTCAGGGAACATGCCTGAGATCGGTCCCAGGTTTAGGCACATGCAACAGGTAACTAATTGATGTTTCTCTCACATCAATATTTCCCTCCCTCTCTTTTTCCTTCCCTTCCCCTCTAAGAATAAATAAATAAAATCTTTTTAAAAATATCAGAAGTTAAGGGCCATAAAAATTTGCATGAGCCCTGGCTGGTGTGGCTCAGTGGACTGAGTGCAATCCTGCAAACCAAAGGATCGCCAGTTCGATTCCCAATCAGGGCACATGCCCGGGTTGTGGGCCAGGTCCCCAGTTGGGGGCATGTGAGAGGCAACCACACATTGATGTTTCTCTCCCTCTCTTTCTCCCTCCCTTCCCCTCTCTCTAAAAATAAATAAATAAAATCTTTTTTAAAAATTTACATGGCATGCTGCCACTAAAATTTTTATCAAAAAAACAAACACCCTGAATGGAATCTGTTTTTCTCCTTCAAATCAACATAGCAGATTTTATAGCACATAATTTTTTTCTACAATGATCATTATTTTGTAATGTGGAAAATAAGTAATTCATTTATTTCCATGTACAAATACTTTGTTTCATGTTACTTATTATCTGATTTTTCATTCATTAAAATATTTCTTAAGCCTTTGTACTATAACTGCAAATAATGGACACATTAAATTGTTGCCAGATTATCTGCCTAGGAGAAATAAAAACACAGTTATAGAAAAACAAACAAGAAATACATGCACGAAAAGGAAGAGAGAACTAATATGATGCCAGTTATAAGTAATTTAAAAGTATAGGCAAAGCTTCAAAAAAGTAGAACTTGAATTGTACATTAAAAGATGATGACAGTTGACCCTGGCTGGTGTGGCTCAGTGGGTTGAGCATGGGCCTGTGAACCAAAAGGTCACAGGTTCAACTCCCAGTCAAGGCACAGGCCTGGGTTGTGGGCCAGGCTCTCCAGTTTGGGGTATGTGAGAGGCAACCAATCAGTGTAATCTCTTGCACACTGATGTTTCTCTCCTTCTCCTTCTCCCTCCATTCAGCTCTCTCTAAAAAGTAAATAAATGAAATCTTAAAAAAGAAATGATGATGATAATTGGCCCTGGCTGGGTAGCTCAGTTGGTTAGAGTATTGTCCCAATACACCAAGGTTGTGGGTTCAAGCTCCTGTCAGAGCACATACAAGAACCAACCAATGAATGCATAAATCAGTGGAATAACAAATCAATGTCTGTCTGTCTGTCTGTTTCTCTCTCTCTCTCCCCTCCCTGGCTCTCCTACCCAAATAAATTTTTTTAAAAAGATGATGAGAATTATCTGAAGATATATGACACAGGGAACAAACTGTACATGGCGTAATCCACAATCAGAGGATCATTCTAAGTGAAACAGAAAATGTTGGGAAGTGGAGTAATTTTTAAATAATACACCAGAATTAATTCACAGAGAATCTTGAAAGCCAAGTTAAGAAATCTGGCTAACAATTGTTAATTGAAAACTTTAGACAAATAAGCTGTCATGAAAATGGAAGCATTTAAAGAAGAGTTATCTTACAGCAGTACATAGGATAGACTTAATGGTAAACAGAGTGAAAGCTGGGAAACCTATTAGGAAGTTAATAATAAATGAATTTATACCAGTAAAAAACGTACAAAAGGAATAGATATACTACTTATAACACACAAGTAAGAGAGTCTGACAAAGAATACTCAAAAGATTTTGAATCTAAGTGCCCCTAACAGAGTCAGCTAGATACGGGCCAAATCTGTGCTATGTAATTTTAAAGACATTAACTTATTTGAGCTTTAGTTTCCTCCACTATAAAGCTATTTACTTTGTTTGGATGTTGAGAAAATTAAATAAGAAAATGCATATAAAGCATCTATGCACCTGGAACACAACAAGGACTAAATAACTGATTTTTTTCCTCTCCCCCTTGGCTCCCTGTTCTTTATCCCTTAACAATTCTGAGAATTGAGTGGTACAGTAGGCAATCTGTCTATAAGTTGTCATTTTAGAGCTAACAAAATTGAGTTCATGAGATAGTAAATGACTTATTCAACAGCATACAACCAGCTATTTCACTATTCGTACCATAAGACAGATATATGGACCATAAAACCCATAAATAGTAGTAAAAACTATAAACAGAAAATCTTCTTTGAAGTCATATTCTCTAATAACACAATAGAGGATCTAATTCATAAATTTAAAAATATTTAAATGACTGTTTCCTTAAGAATATGAAAAGGGCAATCCATTTTAAAACAAAACACTTTTTCAAGTTTATACCAAATTCCAGTGTAGGCTGAATTTCCAAATAGGGACCTTTCAATTACAGAAGGTAAAGTAAGAGCAACATTTTCTTCTTTTAAATTAGACGGAATACAGGGGAACTTCAAACTCAGTCAGCAATAAATTTACTCACCTTCCATGGGCATGGAAATCTAGACGTAAAAACTGGTCCTCGTGTGAAACTGCTCTTTTGGCACGCTGGTGTTTTTGGTGAAATGAATCCACATCATAAGATAATCCTTCATAATGTCTAATGTATTTAGTTAAAGGATTTCCATACTGACCTATGAAAAACAAATACTTTGAATTAGTATCATCTTGAAGGCTCATTCCAATTCTATTTATTCCTTGATAACTCAAATATCTACAAGTATGTATAAAACTATTCTCACTAATCCCATTACTTTTATTTACATATACATTTTCTAAAAACTTATTGTAACAGAAACTTCTCTCATAGACAAAAGTTTGGATGCTAGCCATAGCTTTGTCTTAAACATACATACATTTTTTTAAAATTTATTGTAAAGAAAATTTTAACCATAATCAAGTTTGGATGTTCAGCATAGGTTTGTCCTCTTTTACCAGGCTGAGAATGTTCTCTTCTTCTCTTCATACTTTGCTGATAAAAACTATCAGGAACAAATGTTGACTTTTGTCACCTTCTTGACTCAGCATGAATAAAGATGATTACATTTGTTTTTCATTTTAGCTTATTAATATAACAAATTGATTTTCTAATATTAAACCAACCTTACATTACCACCAATCAACCCCACTTGGTCATGGTATATTATCTTTTACAATATTAAGAGTTCTATTTGCTATAGTAGGTTTAGAATTTTTATCTATATTCATGAGAGACATTGATGTATAGTTTTCTTGTACTTACTGTCTTTGTCAGGTTTTAATCACAGTAAAAAATGAGCTGGGAAATATTACCTCCTCTTCAGTTTTCTAGACAAATTCATATAGAATTGGTATTATTTCCTCCTTAAATGTTTTGCAGAATTTACCAATAAAGCCATCTTGGCCTGGAGTTTTCTTTGTGGAAAGGTTTAACTTACAATTCCCATTTCAACATAACTATACAGTATATATGTAATACATAACATTAACTGCAATTTCAATTTCAATATACATAGTTATTCAGATAATCTCCTTTTTGAGTGAGCTTTGGTAAGAACCTGTCTATTGTATCAAGTTGTGGAGATGATAAAGTGGTTTATAATTTTCCCTTAAAATATTTTTATATTTTCTGAATCTCTCATTTCTGATAATGGTAACATGTCTTCTCTCTTTTGCTCCTAATTAGGAGAGTAGAGATTTATGGATTTTACTGATCTTCTCAAAGGACCGAGTTATTTTTCCTTTGATTTTTTCCTTCCATATTTGTTTTCTATTTTACTGATTTTCACTTTGATCTTTGTTATTTTTCTACTTACTTTGAATTTAAGTTGCTCTTCTATTTTTTTTTTGTTGTTGTTTCATAAGGTGAGGCCACTGATTTAAGACCTTTGTTTCTAATATAGGTTTTTAGTGCTATACTTGTCCCCTTATCCTGCTTTAGCAGCATCCCACAGATTCTGGTGTGATGCCATTTCATTCTGCTCAGCATACTTACTTTTATTTTCCCAACATACTTTCTAATTCCCCTTTGATTTCTTCTATGGTCCATGCGCTGTTTAGAAGTTTGTTATTTAGTTTCCAAATACAGAGAATTTTTTGTATCTTTGTTAATGACTTCCAATTTAATTCTGCTATAGTCAGAGGACATACTTTATGACATCAATTCTTTTAAATACTGAGACTATTTTAGAATGCAGAATATGGTCTATCCTCGCAAATGTTTCATATGCACTTGAAATGAACATACTCTGCCGTTAATGGATGAGTTGTTCTAAAAATGTCAATCTCTGCTTATTTAGTAGTGTTCTAGAAATGTCAACCAGATCAGGTTGGTTGACAGTACTGTTCAAGTCTTCTCTACCCTTACTGATTTTCTATCTCCCTATTCTATTATTGAGAAGGCACTGAAATCTTCACCTACGATTATGACTATTTCTCCTTGCAGTCCTTTGCTTCACTAATTTTCATAGCTATTACATGCATAAATGTTAATAAGTACTATGCATTTGTATTAACTCCCTTATAATCAAATGATCTTTATTCTCTGTGATATTCTATGTTCTAAAATCTACTTTGTCTGATATTAATATAGTCATTTCATCTTTTTTACTCACGTGGTATATACCTTTTTCCACCCTTTTACCTTTAATCTAATTGTGCTTTTATATTTAAAGTGAGTTTGTTGTAGACAGCAAATTGTTGGATATTGTTTTATCCAATCCAATAATCCCTGCCTTTTAATTGGGGTGCTTACACATTTACATTTAAAGTGATCACAAATGTAGTTAGGTTTAAGTCTATCACCTTGCTATATGTTTCTATTTGTCTCATCTGTTCTTTGTTCCCTTTCCTTCTTTTCAACTTTTTTTTTTTTTTTGATTCCACGTTATCTCTTCATTGGCTTACTAGTAAAACTTTGGTTATTTTAGTGGTTGCTTTAGGGCTTAGAATATATACCTTTAATTTATCCCAGCCTACCTTCAAGTGATATTACAACATTTCAGGTATAACATTTGACATTAGTATACTTCAGTTTTTCCCAACCTGGTTTTAGGCTATTGCCATCATGTTTTATTTACATATATCTTATAAGCCCCATAATACTTTGTGGGGTTTTTTGGCTTAAACAATTATCTTGATATAAATATAAATATATACGTATATATGAAAAAATCTTCTGTATCATTTCGAGATCTTTTCATTCCTTTGTGTAAATCCATATTTCCATCTGGCATCATTTTCCTTGTAGCTGGATGACTACCTCTAACATTTCTTCTACTGGCAAAAAACTTTCAGCTTCTATATGTTAGAGAGTATTATGTCTTGATTTTTGAAAGGTAGTTTCACTGGGCATAAAATTGCAGGCTGACAGGTTTGTGGTTTTATTTTTTCTTTAAATACCTTTAAAATGTTACACAACTAAATTTGTATATGTGTTCCTTCTGGAAAGAAGTCTGTCGTTCTTATTTCAATTAGCAAATCCATCATTTCTGATTGGATCATTTTTATGTTGTTGAGGTCCTCACAAAGTTCCTTGACTACCCTTACAACCAGTGTTTTGAACTCTGCATCTGATAGATTATCTCCATTTAGCTCTTTTTGTGGAGTTTTGATCTGTTCTTTCCTTTGCACCATGTTTCTTTGCCTCCTCATTTTTACAGCCTCCCTGTGTTTCTACGTATGAGGTAGAGCTGCTATGACTACCTGCCTTCATAGTGTGGCCTAATGTAGTAGGTGTCCTTAGGGTCTAGTGGTACAGCCTCCCCTACCACCAAAGCTGTGAACCCAAAGTGCACCCTTCGTGTAAGCTAAATACACCCTCCTCCTGTAGTTGAGTCTTGATTGCTATTGGCAGGTCAATAGGAGGTGTTTACTCAGGCCAATCAGTTGCAAGAACTGGCTGACCACTGATCACCAGCCTCTGACCTTCATGGAGGACAGGCTCTGTGGGGTCAAGGTGGTGGTGTTCCTACATGGTCTATAGCTGTCCCCTCCATGTGCAGGCTCTGTAGCTTCCCAGGTGGTACAGGCCAAGGTCAGCCCCCACCTGTGTTTTGCCTGGGGCCACCCTGCCTGAAATATAAAGCAATCTGAGATGGCTGCTACTTGTGCTGGATTTGGAGATCTCCAGATGAAGACAAGCTGTGAATCTAGGCTAACTGCTCCTAGTGCCTGTAGGGCTACTTAGCAAGAGATAATGTGGGGGTTGTTGCTGAAGGCTTATTGAGTCTGGCTGTTGCTTGTTTTAAGAGGATTTAGGAAGTTGTGAAGCATGAGCCAACACCATCCATTCATACAGAGTATCAGCTTGGTTGGGCCTTAAGTTGGGTGGGACCCAGTCACTGGGGATCTCCAGAGCAGGGCAAACAGTTCTAGCCAGGTTGATGGAGTCTCAGATATGGCACCAGCCTTCCAGTTCGGTGACCAAGTGAAGTTTCAGAAAGGGACACCAGCCTCTGCCCGCCTTTTTGTCTGGAAGAAAGCTGTCCCTCAGCTTTCACCTTGACGCCAGACACTTCAGTTTCTCCCTATATGCCACTGGTGCCTTTCAACCTGCTACCCTGGTGCTGGAACTCGGAGGGAATGAGTTTGAGTAAGTCAAGTCTGTGTGTGGATTCTTTAAGAGGAACTGCTTGGAATTCCAGATGTTTCTTCAACCAACAGAGTCCCCACTGATTTTTGCAGCTGGAAGTTATAAGGACTTATCTTCCTGGCACTGGAACCCTGGGCTGGGGGGCCTGGTTGGGGCTGGGACTCCTCACTCCAGAGATATTCCTCTTGAATTTTTATCTACCACAAGTTGATGTGGTAACAGCCTGTTCCACATCCCTGCCCACCCTACCAGTATGGATGAATATGGTTTCTTTAATTCCATAGTTGTTGGACTTCCATTCAACTATAGATTTTTGACGGCAAGGGATGGGCAAGAAATAATCAAAGTCATGAAAACCAGGAACCAACAGCCAAGACTGCTCTACCCAGCAAAGATTATCCTTTAGAATCAAAGGGCAGATAAAGAACTTCCCAGACAAGAAAAAAATAAAGGAGTTCATCATCACCAAACCAGTATTATGTGAAATGTTAAAGGGACTTATGTAAGGAAAACTATGAACAATAAAACAGCAATAAATACGTATCTATCAACAACTGAATCTAAAAAACAAAGCAAACAAGAAGAACAGAGACAGAATCATGGATACAGACAGCGTTTTGATGGTTGCCAGATGGAAGGGGAGTGTGGGGAAAAAACTGTGGTACATTTGCACAATGGAATACTACATAGCAGAAAGAAATAACTCTTACCTTTTGCAATGGCATGGATGGAACTGGAAAATATTATGCCAAATGAATCAAGCCAGTTGGTGAAAGACAAATACCACATGATCTCATTTGTAAGAGGAATCTAATGAACAAAAAAACTATCAAGCAAAAAGTTACCCTCTTTGGGCCTCTCCACACAGCCCACTCCCATAGTCAATCCCCACACGGTTCTCCATGTCCATAGGTCATTCATGTATGTTCTTTGACTAATCCTTTCACCTTCTTTCAATCAGTCCCCTACTCCCTCTTCCCCTCTTACAGCTGTCAGTCTATTCCATGTTTCTTTGCCTCTGGTCCTGTTCTGCTCACTAGCCTATTTTGTTCATTAGATTCCACTCATAGGAGAGATCATATTTGTCTTTCACCAACTGGATTATTTCACTTAGCATGACAGCCTCCTGTTCCACCCACACTGTTGCAAATGGTGAGAGTTCTTTCCATTTTTACTGCTGCATCGTATTCCATTGTGTAAATGTACCAGTTTTTAGATCCACTCATCTACTAATGAGCACTTAGACTGTTTCCAACACTTGGCTATTAAAGAGTGCTGCTATGAACATAGGGGTGTGTAAGTTCTTTTGAATTGGTGTTTCAGAATTCTTAGGGTATATTCCCGGCAGTGGAATCACTGGTTCAAAAAACCAGTTCAATTTTTAATTTTTTCAAGAAATGCCATACCATTTTCCACAGTGGCTGTACCAGTCTGCATGCCCACCAACAGTGCACTAGGGTTCCCTTTTCTCCACATCCTCACCAGCGTTTGTTATTTGTTGACTTATTAATGATAGCCATTTTGGCAGGTGTGAGGTGATAATTGTGGGGGGGTTTTTCTTACAGATTTTATTTATTTATTTTTAGAGAGCGGATGGGAGGAAGAGAGGTTGAGAAACATCAATGTGTGGTTGCCTCTCACACGCTCCCTACTGGGGACCTGGCCTGGCCCACAACCCAAGTATGTGCCCTGAATGGGAATTGCAGTGGCGACCCTTTGGTTCACAGGCTGGCACTCAATCCACTGAGCCACACCAGCCAGGGCCTCATTGTGGTAGGGCCTCACTTCTCAAAATTAATTTTATTTTATGGAAATTATACTTCAAAAAAGTAAATTATTATAAAGAAAAGCATCGAGTCAATATGGTAGGTATATAGGTTATTTGGCTTTTATTTTTCCCCAATTTATAAAATTTTTCAAAATAAAAGATTAGAATCAAAAACAAAGACTATTCAAAACATTCCACCTTTTCTTCTTTCAGTAAAATAAATGAAATCAACAGTCTACTTGGTTCCAAGAGTTAAGCATCCTATAATGACTATTATTCACAAATAACTGTATTTGTTAATAGGACATATATTAGTTAGCCAAACATGATAACCACTATGGAAACACCCTAGGATATATATTAGTAAGAGATGGAAGAAATAAAATAATAAATAATAACCAGTGATGACAGGTTAAAAAAAAAAGACATCTGGAGAAACCAAGCATCAAGAAAGAATATCAGTTGAGGCTGGCTGATGGTAAGAGTGCTAAGAGGCTATTCACAGAGCGAGCTGAAGATGAATACCAGAGGACTTAGATTTCAACTAAAGGACAGTATTCCAGCAAGAACTTTCAGCAAGTGGACCGTTTGAAAGTCATGATCTTCTTCAAGGTTTCATTTGTGTGAAAAAGTAACTTTTGCCCAGTTATCCTCTTGAATTACCAGAAAAAAATTTCCAGCTCAACCAAGATAAAACGAATTTTGCCACACTGAGAAACATCCAGGGTCTGTGTGCTCCACTAAAACTGCAAATGGAATTCAAGGCAGTGCAACAGGTTCAGTGTCTTCCATTTCTTCTGAGCTCAAATCTTTCACTGGGTATTTTGAGGGGTAATGACAAGACTATTGGATTTGACGATATTCTTAACGACCCATCACGAAGTGAACTAATGGGAGAACCACACCTGATGGTGGAATATAAACTTGGTTTGCTATAATGCAGTGTGCTGAATATGGAAATGGAGGAGCTGCATCTTGTTTATATAATCTTTTTACTACAATTGTATGTTTACAATATAAAAGTACTGACACATGAGAAAAAGAAAAGAAAAAATATCAGTTGAGAAAGAGGCAACTACACCCCTTCAAGAACTTCTTAGCAATACTAAAGGTCCAACTCCACATTTAAACTAAAAAGCTAAAAAGTATCTGGGAACCTACTACTCACCATGTGTTCAAATAACAAATTCATTTGTTAAATATTACCACTGAGAGTGGAAATGTGTTTGTGGATGTTTCAATCCTTACCCAATTAAATCTTCTTCTATGTACAGCATTTTGTGTTTTCCTGACATACAGAACCTTGCTATTCATACTGTTTCAGAGACGAACTACACAGACATATCCTGGGAAATTATCAGCAATGCAGAATCTTGGGCTCCCCCCCAATATACTGGTGCCCGGAAGTGATTCAGGCACTACCTGATTACCAGAGTAATATATATGCACATGCAAGTTTGAGAAGCTCTACAACTTTTCTGCATACAGAAATTCCCTGACTTCCACCAGAAGCTATTTCCTTCTTTTTCTACATGCTTGCTTTACTTTTATTTTTTTTAAGATTTTATTTATTTTTTAGAGAAAAGGGGAAAGAAAAAGAAAAAGAGGGAGAGAAACATCATTCGGTTGCCTCTCACAAGCCCCCAACTGGGGACCTGGCCAGCAACCCAGGCACATGCCCTGACCGGGAGTTGAACAAGCAACCTTTCAGTCTGCAGACTGGTGCTCAATCCACTGAGCCACACCAGCCAGGGCTACTCTTAAGATTTTAATGGTATAACAGGGCTGGGCACCACAGGTACTACCATTTAAGTGAAAAATACCTTAACTAATATCACAGGTAGTGCACTAATTAGAAGAAGTTTCCAAATAATATATAACAGAGATAGGCAAACTATTGCCCACAGGCCAATTTCAGCTGGCCAACTGTTTTTGCAATATAGCTGTATGACCATTCTTTACATATTTTCTATCACTGCTTTCATACCATAACAAGAGTTGAATAGCCAGAGCACTGCAAAATAGATACCAAATCTATAGTAAGCCACTTAAGCATTTAGCTTCATTAGTGTTGACTGATTATAACTCATCTTGTTCAACTCTGCAACAGCTCTAACCTAAGATCCATGTTCTGCACTGTAGGGGATTCATGAGCCCCATGATTTTGCATGTGGATTTCTAAGAATATTCTTCTTTTTGGGGAGAGGGAGGGCACTAGCACTCTGTGGATTCTGCTTTTCATATTTAAATCATTTATTCATTTATTTATAATTCTATCTTTTTCCCATTTTTTATTGAATTTATTGGCATGACACTGGTAAACAAAATTATACAGGTTTCAGGTACACAGTTCCACAACACATCATCTGTACACTGTACTGTGTGTTCACCACCCCAAGTCTCCATCAATCACCATTTACCCCCCTATACCATCCTCCGCACCCCACCACCCAGCCCCACCACCAAAAGTTGTCAGCCTGCTCTCTCAGAGTCTGTTCTTATTTTTCTTGTTAGTTCTTTTTGTTCATTAGATTCCACGTATGAGTGAAATTGTATGGTACTTGTCTTTCTCTTACTGGCTTATTTAACTCAGCATAATGCTCTCCAGGTCCACCCATTCTGTCATAAAGGGTAAAAGTTCCTTCTTTTTTACAGCCAAGCAGTATTCCACTGTATAAATGCACAACTTTTTTCTTCACTCACCTACTGATGGACAATGGGGCTGCTTCCAAATCTTGGCTATTGTAAATAACGCTGCAATGAACACAGGGGTGCACATATTCTCTGGAATTAGTGTTTTGGATTCCTTCAGATAAATTCCCAGAAGTGGAACTGCTGGGTTATAAGGCAGTTTTAATTTTTTGTGATAACCATATAATTCTATTTTTTTAACTTACTACACTAAGACCCCCAAACTACGCTGATTAACAGTAAGGGCATTTTTACTTTGTTCCTGACTTTAATAAAAATCTTTAGTTTTTCATCATGTAATAAATCATGATGATTTCACCACAGTAAAAATCATGGTGATCATCATGATCACCAAGGTCATCAAGCAAATAGGCAGTACGCCAAGGAGATAATTTTGGTTTTGATGACTTCATGATTTTTCCACAATAATTCTATTACCCACATCAAAGGCTAGTTAAGTCATGATTCACATTTCTGATGTGATTACCAAAAAAACTAAAAAAGAAAAAATTATCAAAATACAGCACATGGAAGGGACCTTCCAAAACCTGACATCTACCTAAGATGTGAAAAACATGTAATGAAATACCACAGAATGTATTTTTAATAGACCAAAAATATATAATGTATACCCTTGATTTCCAGAGCTAGTGGTTGAAACTGGCAGTTTACAGGAACCCATGCCAATCTCCAATGCCTGCACTACACAGCTAAGTCAGACACCATAAAATTGCCAGGTCTCACATGCAGAGTCGGGACCTACTCAACTGAGATTTATTTCTATAATCTAGCAACCAATCAAAAGCTCAAAATATAGGGATAGAGTGCAGCTCTATCAGCGAATCTCACTGATGCAGTTAAATATTCACCCATCTCCTTAACTCTATCTAAACAGAGCTTGGCCTCTGATCTACTTACCTTTGTTATCTGATCTCCCCTTGTTAGAGATTTTCTTGATTCCCTAGTTCTAAACTGCATACTAGTCTACTCTAATTCCTACTCAACTACACTATTCCTGATGCTGTTACTTGATAGACTCTCCCAAGTTCCATCAATCCAAAAATGTCTATGTCCTAGTACTAACATTATCATTGCTTCTATAATATCAAAGTAGTATCAGACACAAATAGGAATCCAAGATTCTGTGTTTCCTGCAAATCAACATTCAAATCCTACAAAGGAAACCTGACCCAGAATCCAGATTTTTTTCATAAATACTAAAGCATTCTCCATTATGACAGTATTCAATTCCCATACTTCTCACACAATATTCTCTTACTTAAAGTAACATTCTGTTACTTGATAATAATACTGGTACGCTCACCACTTCTATCTTTCTCAAGATTAGCCAGATGTCCCCAGAAGCTAGAAGTATATATACCATAATTACCCTAAAAATTTCATGTGAAAAACACTTAACAGTGCTCTCCCTCTCCAATGTTACTTTTGTACCAGAAACACAAAGTTAAAACAAACAGCAAGGAAATTTTTCATAATTGTCTGAAAGATGCACATTACTGGCAGAACTTGAGCAAGCAAACGTGTGCTCAGTTCAGAATTCAGGTCTCCAGTGATGCTTCTGATCACAGGAGCCTAGAAGAGAACACTAGTTTAATGCCGGTGTCCTAGTTGCAAATGAGGGAGAAGGAATTCACGTGGCTGAAAATGTGTCAAACACAGTAGAGTTCAAAAGGCTCTGGGAAATCAAAAACCATGACAAATAATTGCCCTCTTTGCTTCACTCTTGCCCCCTACAGTCTATTTTTCACACAGCAGTCAGAGTAATGTTTAAGTAAAGTCCTATTGTGTCACTACTCTACTCAAAACCTTCCAAAGGTTTCTCAACTGCCCGAAGTCCTAGCCATGGCTTACAAGGCTGAACATGATCCTTATCAGGGGCTGCATTACTCCACCCTACTCTGTTTTACCTCATCTTCTATCATTCTCCCCACACTCTGTGTGCTAACACCCATTAGTCTCCTTACTGTTCCTCTGCCTACAGCATCTTCCCCAAGCAGGGTTGGTTGCCACATTCATTCAGATATCCAGTCAATTTCTTCAGAAGCTTGCTCTGATTACCGTACCTAAAAGCATATTGTCCCAGACAATATCCTGCTTTAACTTTCTTCATATTATTTTTTATTGATATAAATCCCTCCCCCACTAGAATATGTTCCATGAAAACAAGGACTTTGTTTTGCTCAATGGTGTACCCTCGGTATCTAGAACAAACAGAAAACAGGTGTTCAATAAATGTTTGTTCAAAGAATTAATGAATCCATTCAATGTTTCATGACAATCTCCATTTTCATTTGTATTTATAAAGAAAGTATGCTATACCTTGCTATTATGAGAGCCATAAATCAATCATTAGAAAATATGTAATATACCTTGACTGGTATGGCTCAGTGGGTTTGGTGTCATCCCGCAAACCGGAAGGTCACCAGTTCAATTACTGGTCAGGGGTACATGCCTGGGCTGTGGGCCAGGTCTCTGGATGGGGTGTGAAAGAGGCAACCAATCAGTGTTTCTCATATCAATCTTTCTCTCCTTCTCTTTCTCTCTCCCTTCCCCTCTCTCTAAAGGTAAATAAATAAAGTCTCTAAAAAAATATGTAATCCTATCATACTCACCTAAGAAATACCAGAATTTCTAACAGGCCAAGCATTTACAAAACGCAATTGGTTAAAAAGAAAATTATTATAGATTTATTCACCAGATATGGTTTTTAAAATCTACTAATGGTGTAAGTACATTTCAGATATTTCTCTTTACTATTACTCATGAAGCTTTCATAACCACTTTACATGACTTTCTAGACAATTATAGCTCTTATATTCCTGTTGCCATTAAGTTTTTCAATAACCATAGAAGTACATGGTCAACATATCTTAGTTTAATTTATGTTCTACCAGTTTAGCAAGCATTACATTTATTTATAAGTAGAACTAAATATCATGGGTTAGAATCCCACTTTTGCCACTTACTAGCTGAATCATCTAGGACAATTTACTTCTCTCTCTGTGCCTCAGTTTTTCCATCTATAAGATGGGTTAAATAGCAATACTTGCACCTGGTAATGTTGTTAAATAGATTAAATGAATTAATACATATAAAGAGCTTAGAAAAGTGTTCAGTAAATTATGGTTAAATTAATTAAAGAATAATTTATCTCATTTAACCCTTGTAATAACCATATAGCACAAGTGTTATTAATTTTAAGATGAGGTACAGAGAGGTTAAGTAACCCAACCCACACTACAAAGTTTCTTCTACTTTTAACATTCAATGATTCTAATTTTACCCCAAGGAGACCTCCCACCAAGATGGAGGCGCAGGTAGATACACTTTGCCTCCTTGCACAATGAAAAGAACAACAAATCTGAAAACAAAAAATAACCAGAACTGCCAGAAAATCAACTGTATGGAAGTCCAACAACCAAGGAGTTAAAGAAACATTCGTCCAGACTGGTAGGAGGGGCAAGAGGGGTGGAGACGGGTAGCTGGGGCAGAGAGGACTCATGGCAAGGCAGTTGCTGATGAAGGACCAGGGCAGGCAAGGTGGTGGCTGGCTGACTGGGCAGTACCACATTTGTGTGCAGATAAACCAGGAGGAACAACTTGGAAGCAAGACAGACCGCACAGCCCAGAGTTCCAGCGCAGGAAAATAAAGTCTCAAAACCTCTGGCTGTAAAAAAGTGTGGGGGTTGCAGCAGCAGAAGTCCCTCCCAGTCTCACAGGAGAGTTCACTGAAGAGACCCACAGAGTCCTGGAACAAACACAAACCCACCCACCCGGGAAATCAACATCAAAAGCGCTCAATTTGCTAGTGGATAGTGGGGGAAATGACTAAAAGTCACCGAGAGCAGAGCAAGCCGCATTGTTCCCTCTCTGACCCCTTCCCCACATACAGGGCCACAAAGCAGCAACATGGGTTGCCCCGCCCTGGCCAATGCCTAAGGCTCCACCTCTTACTATGTACCAGGCCACCAGACAAAAATATATGGCCCAAATGAAAGAACAGCTCAAAGCTCCAAAAACAGACCTAAGTGATGAAGAGATGGCCAACATATCAGAGGCAGAATTCAAAAAACTGGTAATCAGGACGCTCACAGAAATGGTTGAGTATGGTCACAAAATAGAGGAAGAAGGCGATGCAAGGCAAAATAAAGGAAAATGTACAGGGAACCAACAGTAACAGGAAGGAAACTGGGACTCAAATCAACGGTTTGGAACAGAAGGAAGAAATAAACATTCAACCAAAACAGAATGAAAAAACAAGAATTCAAAAAAACTAGGAGAGACTTAGGAACCTCTGGGACAACTTTAAACGTTCCAACATCTGAATCATAGGGGTACCAGAGGGAGAAGAAGGGCAAGAAATTGAGAACTTATTTGAAAAAAATAATGAAGGGGAACTTCCCTAATCTGGCAAAGGAAATAGGCTTCCAGGAAGTCCAGGAAGCTCAGAGTCCCAAAGAAGCTGGACCCAAGGAAGCACACACCAAGGCACATCATAATTATACATTACCCAAGATAAAAGATAAGGAGAGGCCCTGGCTGGTGTGGCTCAGTAGACTGAACGCTGGTCTGCGAACCAAAGGGTCGCAGTTCCATTCCCAGTCAGGGCAAATGCCTGGGTTGCCGGCCAGGTCCCCAGTAGGGGGCATGCGAGAGGCAACCACACACTGATATTTCTCTCTCTTTCTCCCTCCCTTCCCCTGTCTAAAATAAATATATAAATCAATAAAATCTTTTTAAAAAAACAAGGAGAATCTTAAAAGCAGCAAGATAAAGGAAACACTTACCTACAAAGGAGTTCCCATAAGACTGTCAGCTGATTTCTCAGAAGAAACCTTGCAGGCAAGAAGGGGCTATAAAGAAGTATTCCATGTCATGAAAGGCAAGGACCTACATCCAAGATTACTCTCTCCAGCAAAGCTATCATTTAGAATAAAAGGGGAGATAAAGTGCTTCCCAGATAAAGTAAATTCAAAGGCGTTCATCATCACTAAACCTCTATTATATGAAATGTTAAAGGAACTTATCTAAGAAAAAGATGATGATCAAAAATATGAACAGTAAAATGACAACAAAGTCATAACTATCAACAACCTAACCTAAAAGAAAAACAAACTAAGCAAATAACTAGAACAGGAACAGAATCACAGAAATGGAGATCACAGGAAAAGTTATCAGTGGGGAGGGATGGGGGGAGAATGGGGGAAAAGTACAGGGAATAAGAAGCATAAATGGTAGGTACAAAATAGACAGGGGTAGAATAGTATAGGAAATGGAAAAGCTAAAGAACTTATACATATGACCCATGGACATGAACTAAGGTGGGGGAATACTGGTGGGAAGGGGGGTGTAAGGCAGAGGGGAAGAAAGGGGAGAAAAAAACTGGGACAACTGTAATAGCCTAATCAATAAAAAATATTAAAAATAATAAATATACTACAAATGAAATGGGTTTTTTAAAGTTTCATATTAATAAAACAGTAAAGTTCACAAGTTTTATTGGGTATAATCAGAAAACCATGAAGATATTTTACAGTTCCCCTTTTAGTCCAATTTTTACACTGAATGACAACTGTTAAATGCTTTAAAAATAACATTTTTTAAAAAAAGGAGCACACAGTAGTTGAAAAAAGTACCTTAGATTTTATAGAGAATATAACTCACTCAACCTACCTAACTTTTTAATTAACGGCACATAAAAATACTCAAATACACTAACAAAATGGTAGTTTCATTCCATTTTAAAGTCAACTAACTTAAATGACTTAGAAGCCAAGTATTTCCAGACATACTTAGAAATTCCTAATTCTTATATAATTTATAAAAAGTGAAAGTAGTCCACTAGTCATCTATGTACTCAACACATATATAATGGCACCTATTAAATGCCTGGTGTCCTGGGAATATAGGTCCTGGGAATATAGTAGTGGATAAAACAAAGTTACTGACCTCATGAAGCTTTATTCTAGAAAAGGAGACATACAATAAAACAAACAATAAGAGTCACTGATGGTAGGTTAAGCAGATAGAATGTGCAAAAGGAGTTATTATTTTTATATGCTATAATAGGAACACCTACATTTGAGCAAGGACTTAAAAGAAAGACAGCAAAATACTTGATGCTACTGAAGTACACTCTTTAAAAAATGGTCATGATAATAAATTTTATGTTATGTGTATTTTACCACTACTTCAGAAACAAACAAGGGGGAAGAACTGTACAGGCCCCAGGAGGAGAAGTAGATAAGTGCACATGTATATATCATGTAGGGCCATATAAGCCACTCTAAGAACTTTGGCTTTTCCTTAAAATAGTAAGCCACTAAATGGGGTTTCATTGATTTATTTTGTTATTATGTGCTTCACTGACGTCCAATTCACATAACATAAAACTTACCATTTTAACATACAAAATTTTCTAGTAGATATTCTTGACCAAGTAGCTTTTGAACAGATCACACTGAGTGCTACCTTGAGAAGAGACTGGGAGATCAAGAGAACAGGGAGAAGTTAGCAGGTTTTACAGTAATTAAATGAAATGGATGTTGGCTTCTATCAATCAGGGAAGTAGCAGTGGAGCTAGTGAGAAGTAGTCAAAATCTGCATATACTTTGAAGGAGGAGCTAATGGGACTGCATGCAGGGTGTAAAAGGCAGGAACCAAGGACAATAAAGTTTTTGTCCTGAGCTACTGAAGAACTGAGCTCCCATTTACTGAGATGGAAAAGACTACAGGACAAAAGGCTAAAGATAATGGAATCAGAGGTTTGTTTTGGCCATGTTAAGTTTGAGATGCCCATTGTACATGTAACTGGAGATGCAGTTGGGATACAGGAGTCTGGCTTTCAAGAAGTTGAACTAGAGATAAAAATATGCAGGTCACCAGCATATTACAGGTTATTTAAAGCAACTAATAAGTTAAGTGCAGGCATAGAAACTATGTTTTCCAAAGATCTGTTACCATTTAAATTAACATATAATTTGTGTTCCAGAATACAGACTATTTTTTTCCTTTAATTTAAATCCCTTATTTACATGAAGTAGACTTGTATGAAAGGAAATGTAGCCTACAAATCTAGGATTAAAAAAGAAATTAACAACAATGGAAAAAAAAACAAATGAGTTCTGCTCTGTCCCTTAATACAGACCTGGAACTTCTCTTACCACTCTGATATATTACCCATGCAGAGCAAAATGAATGACATGGAAGGTATCAGGAAGGACTCAAAGGACAGCAATATATAACTCACTTTATCCCTTCTTACAAAGAATAGAATACTCACTGAAGATATTCTCATGTAAAATCCTTAGCAATAAACAAACAGATGTTATCTGACAATGAAAATAAAATACATTTAACTTAGGGTACAGTATGGTGCTAGTAATCTGACTTCAGTGGAAAATGACAGCTTCCACTGAGGAAAATTTCTGCATAATTGAAGTTTACCTATGCGTCAAATCTTTCCATTTAAACTATTATTGATTTTTTTCCCCTCTACCTATATATCTGCTTGGGCTAGGCTCATCCTTATTAACATCTTTATCCTAAGAGATCATATTGATGTGATAACCTCAATGCTATCATATGTTATTGTGTCATTATTACTACATAAAAGGGCTCCATCCTGCAGTGTATTTATTCTGCCGATGCTTCCTCCTTTCTCTACTGTTACTTTATTATACCTACACATAATGCGTACCCACAGCATTTACTTTCCGGTCCTTAGTTGCAGTTGCTAGAAATCTGGCCATCACAAAGCATACAATAAATTTACACGGTGCCTAATATTTACAAGCTTCATAGGATATTTAAACATCCCCAGACTTAAAGAGAAAATAATCTTCGTGGTCATACAAGACAATGTCCTTAACCTTATGAGATGCATACTGAGGTACTTAGGGGTACAACTTACTTTCAAATGGTTCACAGCTGATGGGGGGAGTATATTAGAGAAAGCAAATGTAGCAAAAGATAACCATTAATAAATTTAAATGAAAGGTATATAAATGTTAATTGGACTATATATACTTCTAATCTTTCAGAAAGTATGTAAATTTCTAAGACAGGAAAAAAATGAATATAGTATATCAAGCAAATGCCTAAGTACAAAATTGGTAGAATAACTGGACTGTATATATAAGATGAAGAAAATAGATAAATAATTTTCAAGATTTTAGAAGAAAAACTGGTGTAAAAAAGTAAAGCAATTATCAAAAAACCACCCATATGCAATTGTGGAAAATGACCAGAGGTGTAAGTAGAAAAAAATGTTAAGTCTCCTGTAAGAGCTTAGGAGACTTAATTTTACAATTTGAGAATAGTACAGTTGTCCCTTAGTATCCACAGGGGATTGGTTCTATGACCGCCCCCCTCCCTGCAAATACTAAAATCCACGGTTGTTAAACCTTCTTTTGTAAAATGGCCTAGTATTTGCATATAATCTATCATTTGCATACAGGCTACAGAAGGGAATGCCTACACATCACTTCATTTGCATGGATTAAATGTAGTGTAGTCTTGACACATGGCAAATTCAAGTTCTGATTTTGGAACTTACTGAGATTTTTTTTTTCCTGAATATTTTCTAACTGTGGCTGGTTGAATTCGTAGATGCTAAACCTACAGATACACAGGGCCAACTGTATTTTTATTTCCTGTAACTTTTCAAAGTCACCATTTACTAATGGTAACATTCCTTAAAAGAAAACTTTTTTTCCTCATAAAAAAGTGATTACTACAGAAACATGTACCTTACACCTCACCATCCAGAGATTTATTACCTATCCCCAAGTTTTTTTAAAAAAATAAACACATATATAAATGTACCTATAACAAAACTGAAAAAATATTGTGCATAAATATTCTATAAGGTGCTTCCCCCCTTAACTGTAAACATTTTCTAATGTCAAAAAATATACCTTTTGTTGAAAGAACTTAACTGACCAAAAGTCAAATGGCTCAAATACTGTAAGATATGTTTCTAAGACGCAGCATGGCATTTAAGAGCAAGAATTCTGGAGCAAGCTGACTATATTCAAATATTGGCTTCCCTGAACCTGCTCTCATTTTTATAAAATAAGTATAACAGAACCTATCTTACAGTGCTGTTATGAAGATTGAGTTAATACACAAAATGCCCTAAGAATAGTGCTTGGCATATAAGTTTCCCATAAATGCTAGCTATTTATGATTATTTTACATATTCCAAGGGTAGGTAGCATCTTACCTCCCAGGAACACTTGCAAACATCTCCTGAATCCAAAACTACAATCTTCTGTTCCAATCTAAGTTAAAAATAAGAATGAGGCAAAAACATAGAATGAAAATTCCATTAACATTGGGGGAAATAACAACCAACAGAGTACAGCTTCCTGATGATGGGTCAATATCATCATCTTTTTGTGGGATACAAAATACTACGTAACAAATAACTTTAATTTTTTTCCTGTGTTAAATAAAGTTGATTCTATAATCTTAAGAATGGGAGAAAGAAATATGTAAAAATGTTTGACATTACAGATCTTATTTACAGAACAACTTAATTACAATAAATGAGAGGATGTGTAAGAATAAACTAAGGACAGCATATTTGCATTCCTCAGAAAAATTACTTATAATCAAGTTGTTTTCAACTTGCATAATTTTAAAAGTAGGTACCAAGAGCATTTTAGTCCAACATAAGAGTGCATTTCCTAGAATTCGAGTCATCCACTGTGCCGTAGGCATCACACTGTGTTGACCAATGCTTCTTATATTTACTATGTATTCACTATGATACTGAAGCACTGAATACCATTAACAAAACTGTTCTGTTGTAGGACAAAGGTAGGCTTCTGGGAACTATCATGTCCTATATTTCAGTGATACTTTATACTTATGTGCCTTTACTGCACTCTTGGAAACACTACTTCTACAATATAACTTCAATTTTAAGCCACAGTGTCCATTTCTTCACTAGAAACCAGTCATATCATTTTCTACAAGCAAATATCTACACATAACAGTTACAAGTGAAAGTTCAAGATAAGAGGGTGTGTCTATAATTATAAGCATATTTCAACACACCCACTTTTTGAGATAAGCTAGTCTCTAAGAATTAAAAATAAAGCTAGCTGGATCAGAAGTTAAAATGGGCTGTTCTTTTTTAAATTATAAACTAAACCAATCACAAAGAACGCAAAACATCAACGATTAAAACCTACTAAATGTATTAAATTTCTACCACTAACTTACAAAATACAACTTAAAAATCCCAAAATGGAAATATGTACATAAATTAGATTTCCATGCTAATTTGAAATGCCTTAATACCATTTCAACAAACTGTAGGCACAAGTACAGACAGCAAGCCATATAAGGGATTGTGACTTTCAACCCCCCTAAATAAAACACATACAAACACACAAAACGGATCCAGTCACAACCCTATCTGACCTAGACCCTGCATTTCATCCTAAACCCACTCTTATGACATCACCCTTTTCCTTTATTATATCCCAACTATCTGCCTTTGCTTCCTTCCAGGAAATCTGGATGGGTAAATAAGAACAATTCTGCCAAAGACATTATTGATGATACTAAGGTAAAGGGAAACAAAGTTATGAAAAAGACATGGAAACTGTTGAGGACTTATGAGTTAAAACTTTGAATAAATTGAGAAAAGTTGAAAAACTGGGTAGAACTAATTCTGAAGATAGACTTGCAGAGTACGTTGCTGATGTACCTCAAAATATCTTTCCCCACAGGAACTAAAATCCTACTAATCCATAGCTCTTCTGGGTTTTCTGGGTTTACAAACAACAGGTTTAGTTATGGACTATCAGTCATTCAATCACTATTATAAATTAACACAATCAGATTTCTTCCCTACTACAAACTGGACAATGAAGAGAAGAGTGGGAAATGCTGGAAGATAAATTATCAAGTAAATGTTTCATGTTTCAGAACTGCAGTGTAGAGCACTGGGAGAGGAAGGCTTGAACAGGACAGGAATATGGGAAACTTACAAAATTTAAGTAATCAATTAAGACAGCAAGCTATCAGAATTAATAGAAAACAAAAAAGTACAATGATTCAAATCTCCTCTAGAGCAGGGTTTCTCAAGCTCAGCACTACTGACATTTTGGCCAGATAATTCTTTATTGTGGGGGCTCTGTCCTGTGCATTGTAAGATGTTTGGCTACATCTCTGACCTCTACCCACCAGATGCCAGTAACACCCCTCCAGTTGTGACAACCAAAACTGTCTCTAGACTACTTATGAATATTTTAGTATATGCTTTACACGTATCTTTTAACTATGCTAATTTAAAAAATATTTTTAAAGATTGTATTTATTTATTTTTAGAGACAGGGTAAAGGAGGGAGAAAGAGAAACATCAATGTGTGGTTGCCTCTAGCACACCCCCTACCCGGGACCTGGCCCACAACCCAGGCATGTGCCCTGACTGGGAATCAAACCAACGACTCTTTGGTTTGCAGGTGGGCACTCAATCCACTGAGCCTCACCAGCCAGGGCTACATGTTAATTTTTTATAAAACATAAAACTGCATAAATTGTATGATGTAAATTCATAATAATAGGCATTTTAAAAGATTGAAAGATTAGTATTAAAAAGTGGTAAAATTGTGTTGGAAAAAGTATTATAAATTTTCTTAAATTCTATTTTCTAATGTTTGCTAATGATATTCTAGTATTTCAATTTTGTAAAATATATTTTATCCATCTCTATTTTGTAACTAACAGATTCCAAACAAAAGTAGCCCTGGAAACACCATTATTTTAATAATGTTTGTGTAGCACTTTACAGTCTCTTCAGTATTTTTGCAAACTTATCCCATTTAATTCTGAGGAAAAGAGACAGTGTCCTAGCCGGTGGCTCTGCTGGTTGGAGCATCATCCCGATGCACCAAGGTTACAGATTCGATCCCCAGTCAGGGCACATACAAGAAGCAACTAAAGAATGCATAAATGGGTAGAACAACAAATCAATGTTTCTTTCTCTCCAGCCCTCTCTTTTTCTCCTTCTTCCCTCTTCTCTCTCTCTCTAAAATCAATAAATTTTTTAAAAGTTTTAAAGGGTAGCAAATTACTGGGTTGGCCAAAAAGTTGGGGTTTTTTTTTTCTGTAAGATAGCTTAAATAATGCTTAGTTGTCTTTAACTTCATTCAAAACAATTTTGTTACATTGTATTGTGACAGCATGCATTTTAAAAAACTTATCAAAATTGGTGAATTTTTGTGTAGCTATTTTGATACTGAAGATAGAAGAAAATACCCATTTTCAGCATGCTACGTTTTATTATTTGAAGAAAGGTAAAAAACACAAGCGGAGTACAAAAAAAAAAAAAAAAAGGTTTGTGCAGTGTATGGAGAAGGTACTGTGACTGATCAAACACATTGAAAGTGGTGTGTAAAGTTTATGATGCTCCACAGTCAGGTAGACCAGCTGAAGTTGACAGCAATCAAATCAAGACATTATTTAAGAACCACCAACATTATACCACGCAGGAGACAGCCAACATACTCAAAATATCCAGATCAATAAAGTTACTGGTGAAAATGAAAAATGTATCTTTTATTTTTATGGAAAAAAAAAACATACGGACTTTTTGGCCCACCCTATAATATCTAACTCAACACGTAAGTGTAGAATTCTATCTGCATTCTTTTGAAGACAAAATCCAAAGTTCAGAGCTCAAAATGTGTATGCATATATCCCTTCCAATCATCAACGCAAGCAAAGACCAAGGGAAAGAAATTCTGCTCCACAAATCATGTACGTACATTTGCCTCAAGATCACATCCTTTTCCTCAATTTGTCTCTGAAATAGGACGTTCACAAGTCACATATAATCAAGAGTATCAAGCATATTCTTGAACTAAAAAGCATAATTCCAACTTAAGGAAACTAAAGATACACTTTTAAAGCAAAAACATATGTACTTGCTAATACACCATTAAAGGTAACTGCTCCCAACTCTCAGGAGCACTGCTTCACAAAGGACTAGCCACGTGTTACTGAAGGGCTGTGCAAAAATTTTAACCAATCCCCAACAAAAGTATTAGCTTGCACGCAGGATAAAATCCCAGACTCTGACACATATCCCAACCTATAACCTTCTATCAAGACTCAAAATCTTAGATATTTTCAACTTCAAAGACTGAGGTCCACAAAGTTCTATAAAACCACATTCTCAAATGTAACAGTGTTTAAGATCTAAATTCAACAACAGAAGGAGCACTCAATAAATTTTATCTTCACATTAAACATTTGCCAAGTTTTACCAATTCTTCTTCCACGTCATCTGTTCTATCCTTTTTATTTCTATTATCACTACCTAGTCCAGGACTCAATCACCCAGTTCATCCAGCATCTAATTTATTCCTTACTGTATCATACTCTAACTCAGTTACTATGACCTGGAATGTGAATAATTAGGGAGTCCGGTTATCCTAGCCCAGGTTAACATTTCCCCTTATTTCCTGCCATGGAATCTCCATTCCAGGCAGGTAAACCTACAAGCATCTTACTAGACCATAAGCCTTTCCCTTCTGTCTCAAAAAGCTTTTCCCAATTGGCTGGTGTCTCTCCAGCTTAATAAACCCTCATTTCAACTGCAATTACAATACGTGAATAGAACTATATTTTTCTATCTTGGCATTTCTGTCTACACTAAGTGATTTTTACTTTCCTTCTCACTCATGACTGTGCCTTCATGACTCCTACTAGCTGCAGACATACAATAAATTCTGATGACTAAACAGCATGTTCTCGCTGTACACATTCTCACATTGTTCAGCTGGAATTGTAGTTCAGAATGAACTCAGAATAAATTCACACATTATCAAAGAGAGTGTCCATTCTTGAAGATTGTTCTCAGTATTGTACTGCTGTTTCCTGCAACCTAGCAAGGACAGAACTGTCCCCACTAGTACTAAGGCAAAGCCTTCACTCTGCTGGATAGCAATGTTACTACCCTCAATGGAATCTAACTGGTAGGACTATTAGGTCTTCCACTTATCTTTAACATTGCTTCCTTTTCCTAGCATAAACATTGACAGCTAAACTAGGCAGAATTACCACTATTGGATTTTTATTCAGAACATGCACACTTTTTTGAAGAGTTGCTTGGAAGAATCACTAACAATCATAAATCAGTATCTCCTCTAAAAGAAAAAGAAAAAGAAGAAAAAAAAAAACCTGGGGCTCTTTACCCTAGCATGTCACATTCAGTTGCCCATGGGAAAACAGATCAAATGCAAGTAAATTCCTACAATTTTAGTGTCTGCCCTGTGACTTAGGGCTCTGACCAGAAATTACTTTGTGTATACTCTGTCCACAGCCTTTTGCATCTCCAATTTGTCTCCCCAATTAGTGGCCCCATCGGCCTCTCACTGAAACTTCACATCAGCAGTTACTTGCAATGACTCCCCTTTCCCTGCACCCACACCTTTCCACACACACATAAACTCCATTTCTGGTGCTCCCCACGAACTATGTTTTAAGCTAAGCCATACCAAAAATGGCAAAATTTTCCTAACCATTAGAATGTGATACAATTCAAAGACTAGCAATTTAACTTTATACAAATCACAAAGTCACCAAAAATGTAACACACAACAGCTACTTACAGCAAACAATAAAACACAGTATCCAGAGTCTCTGTCATCTTCCTTTTATCTAATATTTCCTTTAAATACTTTTTTACCTAATACTTTCCTTTAAATACAGAAAATACTTTTTTTAACTTACAACTTACATTCCTGTAGAGAATACAGTATTATAACTGTATATTTTAGGGTATGTTTAATATCAGTAATTAATATATTAGATTCAAATCAGAGTACTTAAAGATTCCAATCTAGGAAATGATCTACAGGCAACCAAAAGATTGTGTATTTTATTTGCTGTGTCTTGATGGTTATTCATCAGTTTCTTCTCTCCATTCTACTTCACCTCACTTTTAACTAGCAAAACAGTACATCATCATCCCAGTTGTTCAGAATGTAAAGAACAGGGCAACCTCAACACTAAACCCTATAAAGCCAAAAGATATACATTTTTTAAAAACTTATCTAAAGCTCATGTATTCCACTTTACATATAAGTGTGCCAAGTATGATTAGTTTTCCCATAGAAAAATGTTAGAAACAATGAATAAAAAGTGATATCCTCAAGGTTTGCAAGAAAGCCAGGACATGTAACTCAAAAGTTGAAAATACTATTAAAACCAGCTACAGCAATGAAAAACACAATCACCCAGAATAAATTTAGAATGCCCATCTCAATTGTTTCTGAAAAATTAAAAAATAGAGACTACAATAGAACGCAGAACAATAAAGATGTTCTTATACTAAACTTCAATCATTTAAGATTAAATTCAGTCCATTTTAAGGACACAGTAAATGTGTGCTTGTTAGAAAAACTTCCATCAAAAAGAAGTCACACCCTGGCCAGGTAGCTCAGTTGGTACTCAGCTGGTTAGAGTATGGACTGGACACACCAAGGTTTCAGGTTCAATCTCAGGTCAGGGCACATACAAGAAGCAAGAAATAAATACATAAGTTACTATCTGTCTGTCTCTCTCCTCTTCCCTCCCTCTCAAATCAATCAGGCAATAATTTTTTTTAAGACCTGGCTGGTGTAGTTCAGTGGATTGAGCGTGGGCTGCGAACCAAAGGGTCACAGGTTTGATTCCTAGTCAGGGCACATGCTTGGGTTGCAGGCCAGCTCCCCAGTGGGGACCACATGAAAGGCAACCACACACTGAGGTTTCTCTTTCTCTCTTTCTCCCTCTCTTCGTCTCTTTCTAAAATAAATAAAATCTTTAAAAAATAATAATTATATAGATATATATTTTTTTAAACAAAGGCCACCATTTTAAGTCTGGTCCAACATTTATTATATGGGAATCTTCTCATATCTGAACCTGTCAACTCCCAACAAGGTAAGAAAAATGTAACTTATTGTTGAATTTATTGTTTCATTTCAATGTTCTTAATTTCAAAAGCAGAGTTTGTATTTATAACCCATTCTTCAAAAGAAAAAAGTCTAAGTTTTTATTGATATGACCCTCAATCAATTTTCTGAGAGTTTCATCCCAGAAGAAGAAGAAATGATTTCTTATTTATTTGCTCACTGAGATAAAGCTATTTGGAAACACTATAACCATCATTCTTTAAGACCTTCAAATTGCTGGCATTATGAAAACAGGTATTTTAAATAATATTTAATAACCTAAAGCTAGATAAAATTATGTCAGTTTTTATTAACAAATTTTTAAGACTATGAAAAATAATTACTATACACACACACATTAGATAAGAGGTCACAGTAAAAAAATATTTATATTTGAAAGTTTGGAGTCATCCATGAAAGATGAAGTCAAGGTAGAGATGCGAATAGCATTCTTACAGGACCCAGGCAGGTAACAAAAATGAGTGAAGTAGGCCAAGTGTATTACCAGCAAAAATGATGAGAAGGAACTGCACTGACTGGTAAGCACATGCCAAGTCTAAAGAGGGCAGCCAGGACAGCTCCACCACTCAACTCCAAACAGAAATACAGCCTAGTAGTGCCTGAATTTTCAGGTCTTCCCCCAAAATTCCAGAAATCCAGGGACTTCATTGAGAAATGTCCCAATTTTTCAATGTTGATCACTAGTTGAAACTTACAGACACCAGAAATCAAACAAAATACATCTCTGAGGTGGTTCAGTCCAGAGGGCACTTCCGAGCTAACGCATGAAAATTGCTTTCAACAGGTATGAGGGGGTAATGGTAAAAAGCTCAGGCTTTGAGGTCAAACTGACTTGGGTCTGAATGGATGATGCTAGAAAAACTCTTCAAGCCTGTTTCTTCAACTGTAAAATATCACCTCTCATAAACACTGAAAAGCAAAACTCCTAACACAATACCTGATGCACAACAGACATTACAGAAATGGCTCTTACTCTCCCTATTCAACCATGCAAGTCTTTAGGAAAATTTAAGATACCAGATAATAAACACACTTGAAGATCTTAGGAAGTTAAAAAAAGGACATCAAAAAACAAGTTGCCTGCCATGTCCATTGCCTTCAACCCCTGCTACACAGAGAAGCCCTTACATACACAGAGAAGATACCATTAATTTAGGGTAGGATTTTCAACTTGTCATCTGCGGGCATGTGAGTAAATAGTCAGGTATTGCATGTTTTTAAAATTCTTGCAGCACAAGGCAAGAAACTGGCCCACTTAAAGTGATACAGCTAACTGGATTAACAATCTTCAGTTAAAAAGATAAAGACTCAGAGCTCTTCGAACATAAAGACACAATGTCTGTCTCTTTTATTAGTTTCATATATTCTTACTTGCTGGTAGAAGTGAAAGAAATACTTTTAACACTTTGGGCCAAACTTTCAGAATCTTTTCTATAGAATGCATGGTATAAAGCATTTACACCACATTTCTAAATATTTTTTTAAAAATCATAAAGTTCATTTTATGTATGATCTCATCAAACCAAAACATTATGGGATTGAAGCTACTGCTAAAAATATGTTTTGACATCAACACACTAATTTTTTTAAAAAGACATCAACTATCCAGCATATTTGTGTTACAAAGTAATAATCACACATACATAAAAATTCTGTGGGCTATATTTAATAAAAATAGGTCGAATAAATTTCTAATGTGGTTACAAAGAATAAAGAAACACTTTATATAATATATATTTGAGTATGTTTCTACACTTACTGAACTCTAGAAACTTTACGCTATCTTCCTAATACAGCATAAGCTGGGACACGTGCTAGAAATGGACAGCGTTAGGAAAGTTTAAATTTTATAATTCTAAACACTTTATCTCTTCCAGCTACCCATCCATCATATTATGAGAAAAAAAAAATAATACAAAACAGTGACTGATAAATCAGAAAGGGGAAGCAACTAAAAGGGTTTATTAAGTACCTAAAAATGATTTACATTTTGAAGTTAAATCCATATTTCCACTACTAATTCTCCTAATCTACAAACATATTCATTCTCTCATCAGTTAAAATACAGAATTCCATTTGAATACATTCTATTCTACATAACTCATCATTTAAACTTCTTACAAACTTGATCATAAATATTTCAGATTAATAGAAAAATATACTATATTGCCATAAGATTATAAATAGCTCCATGTACCCAAAAGCTACAATCTTAATGCTAATTTTAAAATCAAATATTTTTTAAAGTTCTGCTTAAAACAAATGCCTTCAGTATGTAACAAGCCTTTTAACCGCTGTTTAATGCAAAATATTTTATAAATGACTCCAGAGTTCTGAACTTAGAAAATGTTTGTGTAATAAGGTGCTTACCCACAAAAATTACGCTGTTACTTTATTTTCTTCGACCATCAGACTGCACTAGTTTCTTTTCTTACTGTTTCATTCTTTATGTATAAAGGACAGTTTAGATACTAAATCAGTCAAAGTACCTAGAGTACTTATCTTACCTTTTACTACCTCATAGAAATCAGTTTCTAACTCCTTACTATAATCGCAAAAGTTAAAAGACAGAGAGAAGTTATCTACAAAGTTATCAACCTCAGACTAAGCAAAATACAGGACAAAAATATGCTGAGCTCTGCCATCGTAAGTCAAAGTGACAAAAGAAAAGCAATATACTACACGAAATATTCAGATATTTTCTAAATTATCAAATTAGGGTACACCCATCTAAAAGATTCCGGAAATTTTTTCAATCCAATACTTCTAAAAACACATCATGGTATTTAAGTATACTTTCGGCAAGTCAAAAAGTTTACCTAAAATAAAGCACTTTACACAACAAGATGATGCAGCTGGTCCTAGGATACAATAGAAACAAAAATGGTGTTCAAAACCCAAGAATCAAGAAATTGTATCTTTTTAATCAATTTAACTCCACTTGGGGGGTCGGGAATTGTTTCTGTTTTAACGACGACCCCGAATGACAGCTCCCCCTCACAGTTTAAGAAAACTCTTCAAGCTGGGTCACCCTGGGACCGTCGCTCTAAGTGACAAAAGAAAAACCCAATCCAGCCTAAAGATCAGAGAATATCCAGAAAGTTTACCTCCTCCCCACCAAACCCTTTCCCCTGGGCAACAGAATGTTTTCACTGAACATAAACACACCCTCCAGCGATCTCTCCACTCGGGCTAAGACCGGGCAGAGCGGAAACCTTTCAGCTCAGACAAGCAGCAGACCACCGTTACCCCTCCACCGGCGGACCCTGTGCGGAACCGGGTCGGTCCGGGTCGTCACCCCTGGTAAAGAACAATTCACCGACCCAGACGCACAAATCGCGCAACTTCCCAAGAGCCTGCAAAGCGGTTCTTTTTCGAGGAGCAAAATCCGGAATCCGGCACCGGGGAAGGGATGAGGGCTGGAGGATAAGGAGAATGAGCGCGGAATCAGGACGGCCAAGACTGCTGGCCCCGCGGTGGCAGTCCGCCCCGGAGCCCAGCGAACAGGCTGGAGGGATGGAGCCACCGGCCTGGGCTCCCCGGCTCTCGCCTGGCGACCCGGATCTCCCGACTTTGCTTCTTTGGGAAGCGACCCCCACATTCCGTGCCGCCAGGGCGGTAGGGGGCAGGGAAGGCCTCGCCGGAGGCTCCGAGCCTCCACGGCCCGACGCGGAAGGGAACGCGGCCGGGGTACGAGGGACAATAGGGAGCCGAGAGCGCAGCGCGCCTGAGTGGCGCCGCCGGCCGGCAGGGCTGACTGACGCGCCCGCCGCACCGCACGACTTCGGTGTGCTGGGCAGGGCCGCCGCTGCCGCCGCGCAATCCGCGGGGGTCACGGCGCCCCCGGCGCTCCGGGTCGTGCCTCACCTCCCAGCCCCGCCGCCCAAGAGAAGAGCAGAATTAACACTCTCAGCAACACCATCTTCCGCTGCCACCGCCTCCTCACGGGTTAACAGCAGCACATCGATCCGGAGGGGGAAGCTGAAGGGGCTTGGTCCGGAGCCTCCACGGGAAGCCGGGACCTCCCCCAGCAGGAGAAACGACGGAGCACCGTCCTCACGCTCCACTTCAGGGGTCGGCAACGCTCTCAGCTCCTCCAAAACAGGGATCTCCCTCCCCCTAGCTCGTTTCCTTCCTCCCTTCCCCGCTTTCCTTCCCTCGCTCCTTCCCTCTTCTCAATCGCCCTCCCCAAAACCAGGACCTCCGCCTCCTTCCTCGCCACGTGACGCTTGGGCGCCCAACGGGCACGCGGAGCCGCACCCCTTCCTCCCGCTCCTCCCCCTCCCCCAGGCGTCCCAGGGGCGCGCGCATGCGCGTGGAGGCCAGTTCCCGGGCTGCGAGGCCCGCCGCCGCTTCCTGTCCGCCAGCAGGGAGCTGGGATTGGGTTTGGGGGGCGGGGTTTTCTCTGGTTCCGCCCCCACTCTGGCGGGAGCGTGTCTTTGCGGACCGCGCTACGCTACTCCTTAAAGCTGCTGAGAACTGTGTTGGGGAAAAAAATGAGAGAGTGAAGAATGCCAAGGGTCCGGTTCCCACTTCTTAACTTCACAAGAAACGGAGATTTTTTGTTTCTTTTTTGGCCTGTAGTGGCGCAGGACAGCTAATAAGTAAACAAAAGCAAAGTACCAACAAGCAGTAGATACACTGGCGACAGCCACCTGTGATCTGAACACAAACGTTCAGGTCCGAAAGCATCTGAAAGGAAAAATACAGCCTAAGGCATATTTCTGGGAGCTGGTTACAAATTTGGGTCACAGACCTGTTCTTAGCCGTTCTAAAAAAGTCTGCAGCCTAAACCACAAAGGTCCTAAATCTCCAGCCCCCAAAAATGTCCGCTTTACCATTTTGTCCCACCTCTGAAGAGAACGCTCAAATCTCCTTCACTTCAACTTCCTAGCTTCTTTAAAGTTTATATTTGGTTTTTTAGTAACTCGCTTTCGTTATTTAAATTTGTATGTCATGGACTACAGATTTAGAGAAAAGACCTGAAAACATAAAGCTTAAAAAAAAAAACTGGTAAAGCTCCTTGACGTTGGTCCTGGCAATAATTTATTTATTTATTTTTAGTGAGAGGAGAGGGAGGGAGAAAGAAAGGGAGAGAAACATCAGTTGCATGACCCCCAGTCCCCAAACCAGGGACCTGGCCCCTTGCCCAGAATCAAACCGTGACACTTTGCTTTGTAGAACCACACCCAACAGTCACACTGGTCAGGGCTGTCCTGGCAATGATTTTTTGGATATGACACCAGAAGCACAAACAATTAAAGCAAAAATAAATAAGTGGGACTACATCAAACCAAAAAGCTTCTGCACATCAAAAGAAACAGTTAAGAAAATAAAAAGGCAACCTTTGTGATGAGGAAAAATATTTCCAAATCAGATATCTGATAAAGTGTTAATATCCAAAATACATATGAGGAATTCTTACAATTCAATAGCAAAAAAAGTAAACAACCCAATTTAAAATCTGCAGAGGAACTGAATAGACATCTTCCCAAAGATATCCAAATGACCAGCAAGTACATGAAAAGATGCTCAATACCACTGATCATCAGGGAAACACAATGAGGCACCTCATTATTGGAAGGGCTATGACCAAAAAGACAAGTATAGGCAAGGATGTGGAGAAAAGGTGGTGGGAATGTAAACTGGTACAGCCACGACAGAAAACAATACAGAGGTCCCTCAAAAAATTAAAAATAGAACTATCGTGATTCAGCATTCCCACTTTGGGGTATACAGTATATCGAAAGGAAATGAAATCAGGATCTCAAAAAGATGTCCGCACTCCCTTGTTCATTGCAATATTATTCACAATTCCCATGGTATTGAAACAACGTAAGTATTTCTCTAGGAATGAATGGATGAAGACAATGTGATGTACACATCCACACACACACACAATGGAATCGATTCAGCTATGAGAAAGGAAATCCTACCATTTGCAACACCATGGATGAACCCTCAGTGCAATATTCTAAGAGAGAGAAGTCAGGCAGAAAAAGACAAGTACCATGTGATCTCTCTCACTTACGTGTGGACTCTAAAAGAGCCAAACTCAAAAACAGAGAGTAGAAGGTTGGTAAGCAGGGGCTAAGGAGTGGGGAAATAGAGAGATGTTGGTCAAAGGGTATAAATGTCTAGCTGTAAAATGAGTAAGTTCTGGGGACCTAATGTACAGCATGGAGACTATAGTTAATACTACTGTATTATATACTTTAAAGTTACTAAGAGAGTAGATCTTAAGTGTTCTCACCATAAAAAATAAATGGTATTCACGTGAGATGATGTAGGTGTTAACTAACCCTATTGTTGTAATGCTTTTACATTATAATAAGCATATCAAATCAGCACAATGTATACCTTAACCATACACACTGTTGTATGTTAATTATATCTCAATAAATCTGAAAAAAATTAAAATCAAATGAATAAAAGTAAGCAATCCAGTGGTATGTAGTAAATTCCCAATGCTGTGCAACCATCACCACTATCTAGTTCCAAAACACATTCATAAGGTGAATAAGAAAAAAATACCTTGTATTTCATGAACTATAAATTTGATGGCTTTTAATTAGATATTCTTTATCTATTTGGCATTTTGCTTGAATAAGTTGAATTAGGAAATATAAATATTAATAGTATGGATACAAATAATATATTAGAAATTGCATACTTTTGCTCTGAATATTTTTTCAATGTATTACCATTAAGTTAAGAGTATGTTTCTTTAATTTTTAGTTTGAGAAATGAACTGTAATAGTTTTGCTCCAACAAGAGTAAGCACAAAAATATAGTCAGTTTTAAATGGTCATTAATAGCATCCACTTATAATGAAATGTATTTAATTATTAAAGAATGGAAGAATCTCATTAATAGATTTTTTCCTTTCTTAAAAGATCCAATCTTCTGGTCAAGATGGCGGTGTAGGGAGACATAGCTCACCTCTTCCCACAACCACATCAAAATTACACCTAAAACATAGAACAACCATCACTCAGAGCTGTCAGAAAGTGAGTTGAATGGAAGTCTAACTACTATGGAATTAAAGAAACCACATCCATCCATACCGATAGGAGGGATACAGTCTTGGGACCCTCTGGTCCCTCACCCACGTGTGGTGGATAAAAATTCAGGAGGGATATTTAGGAGCCAGGAGTCCCAGTCCCACACCAAACCCCACAGCCCCACGGTTCCAGTGTCAGGAAGATAAGTCTCCACAACTTCTGACTGCAAAAACCAGTGGGGACTGAGTCTATGGAAGAAACTTCTGGAACCCCAAGCAGTTCCTCTTAAAGAACCCACACATGGACTCACCTATTCAGATTCACTCCCTCTGAGCTCCAGGACTGAGATAGCAGCTTGAAAGGAACCAGTGGCATCTAAGGAGAAACTGAAGTGTCTGGCCTCAAGGCAAGCAGAGGCCATTGTCCCTTTCCTAAACCCTCCCCCACAGAGCAGGTAAGCCGGTGCCATATCTGAGACTCCATCAACCTGGCTAACACTGTTTGACAAGCCTTGGAGATACCCAGAGACTCTGCCACACCCAACTTATGGGCCCAACAAGCTGCTTTTCCATATGAATGGTTGGTCTTGGCTGGCTCATGCTGCACAACTTCCTAAATCCTCTCAAACAAGCAACTGCTGGCCTCAGTGAACCCCAGGCCTGGTAGCAGCCAGCCTAGATTCACAGCTTGGCTTCGCCTGGGAATCTGCACGCCCAGCACTAGTAGCAGCCATCTCAGATTGCTTTATAGCTCAGGCAAGGTGGCTCTGGGAAAAACACACGTGGGGACTGACCTTGGCCTGCAGCACCTGGGAAAACCCAGGGCCAGTGCACCCATTGGACCACACTGCCCCTACACAACTGATCCTCCACAGAGAGCAGAGGTTGGTGGTAAATGGTGACAGCCAATCCTTGCAGCTGACTGGCCTGGGTACCTCCCTCCCATTGATCTGCCAACAGCAACCAAGCATCAACTACAAGAGGAGAGTGTACTCAGCCCACACAGAGGGCACAACTCAAGTACCCAGCTGGGGTCAGAGGGGAGGCTGTGCCATGGGACCCTACAGGACACCTACTACATTAGGACACACTACCAAGACAGAGTCCAAGCAGCTCTACTTAATACACAGAAACAAACACAGGTGAAGGCTGCCAAAATGAGGAGACAAGGAAACATGGCCCAAATGAAAGAACAGATCAAAACTACAGAAAAAGAACCAAACAAAATGGAGATAAGCAATCTATCAGATGCAGACTTCAAAACACTGGTTATAAGGATGCTCAAGGAACTTAGTGAGGACCTCAACAGCATAAAAAAATATCCAGTCAGAAATGAAGGTTACACTAATTGAAATAACAATTTTCAGGAACACAACAGTAGAGTGGATGAAGCCACACCAGCCAAGGCTATCCTGAAGTTTTAACAATGAGAAATTCAGGTGGTAAGCACATGGCCATGTGCAGTTTAATATACAAGTAATACTACAGAGAAATGCTTGTTGCACAACTTGAAGCCGATGTGGTAAATGTTTCAATAATCACATTTTAAATTTACAACTCCTAATAATCTAACTGCTTGCTGCATGTCTCACTGTCGTGCTAAACTCCACATGTTTAACTTCTTATCTCTAATAATGGCACCGCTTCTCTCCCAGTAACCAGGAATGGAGAATAGAATCATCTTAGTCTCTTAGGCTCTCCTTGTCTACTCATAGCCAGCCATCAAGTATTGATTCTTCCTTAACATTATCTTCTTTGCACCTGTAAACCTTCCCTTCCTACTACTGTCACTTCAATTTACATAATTATTTTCTCTTATTTAGATGGCTACAGTCTCTCTCACTCTGGTCTCTCTGGTCCTGCTTTCAAACCTCACCTCAATCCATTGCAATTTGCTTCTGTTCCCATCATTCCCAAGAAGTTACTCTTCCTGGGGCCATCAAAGACCTGTTAGCCATGAATATTACTGTACACCTTCACTCCTTATCTAACTAGACTTCTTGGTCAATTAACACTCTTTCCTCAAAATTCCCATCTCCATGTTACCCAAGACCTTGCTCTCTCCTGATTTTCCTCCTTATTTTTTTTAAATTTATTTTTATCCTCACTCAAAGACATGCTCACTGATTTTTTTTTTTTTAAGAGAGAGAGGGCAAGGGAGGGGTGAAGGGAGAAAAACATCAATGGGAGAGCAAAACATGGATCTGCTGCCTCCCACACAAACTCTGACTGGGGACAGAACCGGCAACCTAGGCGTGTGCCCTGACGAGGAATGGAACCTGCAACCTTTCAGCTTACAGGATGATGCTCCAACCCACTGGAGGAGTACCAGCAGGCCAGGTCTCCTCCTTACTTTTAACTGTGTATATTCCCTGGGGCTTTTTCTTCCCTTTATTCTTTAAATATTGCTGTTCCTTGGGATTTGAACCTTGGCTTTCTTACCTTCTCATTCTTCACTTGCATGATTATTTTTGTGCTACCCCCAAAAGTCTATCACTCACCAAGCTGTAAACTCTATGAAAACAAAACCTGGGTCTGCCTCATTCTGACTGCTATTGCCAGCAGTTAGCCCTTTTCCTGGACCTGGGCCCCAAGCTCCAGACCTGTACCCTAGCTGCACCCTATACTAGCTGTGTGATCGTGAGTACATTAAAGCACCTGTGCCACAGTTTCCTAATATTTATGGTAATGAAAATAATAATACCTATCTTAGGTGGTTGTTGTGAAGGTTAAATAAATTAATAGATGTAAAGCACTTAGAATACTGTATGGCACATCACAAACATTATAAATGTTAGGTTTTCTTTATCCAATGTTCACTAGCTAACTCTTCCTTAAAGTTATACAGCCACACCAACTTCAACATGCCCCAAACTGAATAAAACCCATACATCAACCTACCCAAACCATTTTCTTCTTCCTAAATTTCCTATTTTTGTAAGTGGTAACACCATTCATGCAATTCTCTAAAGTCCTGTTCCAACCCGGTAGGTCAAGTCATCTTTCATCTCCATTGTGTGGAATTCCCCCACTCACCTCATCTACCACAGCCCAGCCTCTGGTCTCCTTGTCTTGCAGGGCCCACTCCCTGACACTTTGCACAACTGCAGCCAGAGTAATGCTTAAAAAATATATATCATTTTATCCCCAGTATAAAAATATAAGACTTTCATGATCTAGTTGTTGTCTTCTCTGCCAGATTCATCTTTCACCACTGTTTCTTACTTCATCTTCTACAAGTAGTAAGGACATACCCTGGCTGGTGTGGCTCACTGGATTGAGTGCCAGCCTGCAAATCAAGGGGTCACCAGTTCGATTCCCAGTCTGGGCACATGCCGGGGCAATGGGCCAGGTCCTCACCTGGGGGCGTGTGAGAGGCAACCACACATTGATGTTTCTCTCCCTCTCTTTCTCTCTCCTTTCCCCTCGCTCTAAAAATAAATACTAAAATCTTTTAAAAAATAAAAGTCGTAAGGACAAAAATCAGAATAACAGTACTAGCTGATAATTAGTAAGGAAATGGCAGTTTAAAGAACTTAAATAAGTTGCCCAAAGTCACAAAGCTGGTGCTTGGCAGAGCCAACACCCAAAGTTAAATCTGCCTCCAAAGCATGTGCTTTAATCACTACACTATACTTCTGTTCAATTGTGGTTGCCTTCCCAAACACACATGTCACTTCCCTTTGACACATTTGCGCATTTTATTCCCCCCATGAGGACCTCCTCTCTCATTTAGGCTATATATTCTACAAAACTAGGCTCAAAGAATTCCTTCAGTAATTCATTTTGAGACACTTTTATGTTAGGATTTTGCTTTCTCTGTACAAAAAGGATCAGAGAAAAAAGAACTTAGAAAATCCACTTTTAGGGAAAAGAGAAGAATGAAAAATGGTATTTATAACTTAAGGCATTTAGAAGGCATGTAATAAATGTCAATTTCCTCTCAAATGTAAAGGAATAGCTATTGTTAAATATATAGTTCAGTCTTCTTCTTCTCTGTTAAATCTTTCCTAACTTCATTACCACACAAAATATCTACCATTTACACAATTCTAATGTAGCTTTATCAGAGTGTATTGTATTTGTTTAGCATCTTCCCTAATCATTAAGAATAGGTATGCATCCCATTATAGGGGTTTTAAAAGTAGGGCCTCAGGGATTTAGAAAATATACACACAAGTGTTTATTGACTCTTAATGCTAAAATAAGATCATTTTCACTAATTTTTTCAAACACTAGGAGTGGGCCCTCACTGCCTAACACCACGATTTCATATTCTAATATTCGAAGTAGTCCACAAAAGAACTCATTTGTCCGACCTTTTCTCTTTTCTCCTTTAAATGCAACTCCTACTGCATCCAGTCGAACTTGGGAACCCCAAGGCATCTTGAACTGTCACCCTTCCATGCTTTTGCCCCCCCATTCCCTTTCTGCTTATACAGTATGACAAAAAAAAAGAGAGAGAGAGAGAGAGACAACAGACCCAAAATGCAGTTGCTTATGTTAAAGCCCATGTCAACAAACTGAGACTTAACTTAGAGTTTCAGCTCTCCCAGAAACGAAATCTAAAACCAGGAATCATCAGGAATCACCTGATCAGCACTTGCTAGGATTCTGCCTGATTGACCCCTGACGTTCCCTAAAGGAAAGTGACTTGGTAACAACCAACCCAATTTTTTGCCCAGTATAACTTCCTTGTTCCTTTTCCCTTCTGCTTATAAAAAAAATCTTTAATTTCGTACAGCTCCTTGGAGCTCCTTTCTACCTGCTAGATTGGATGCTGCCTGATTTGAATTGGTGTTTACCCAATAAACTCCTACAATGTTTAACATGCATCAGTTATCTTTTAATAAATATTACCTAGACTTTAAAACTCTGGTCGCAGCCTGGTAGCTCATAACCAAATTATACTCACGGACATGTTTGGTTTGACTTGTAATCAATTTCCTTTTATTTATGTCAATTTTTTAACAATTAGGAGCTTTTGTGTTAAAATCTAAATTCCAGATTTTGTGAAAACTGGAAGATGAAGCAGATTTAAGTTCTTGTAAAACATCACTTGGCTGAAACTGAGTAGGGGCTGCCCTTCTTGAATGCGGATGGGGCTGGTCTAATGTCACGCCAGCCTGAATTATCCTTGCCAGTATTCAAGCTTGTGACCTCTGTTTTAAGAACTAGACCAAGTTCCAAACAGACCTAAAGTGGTTTCCTAGACCCATAGGCCCCACTAATCTCAATCACAGTTTAGTCCAAAATACCTATTATTTTTGTCCTTCATCTGCAGTTGATGTATTACTTTGCAGAAACTCTTGTATTATTATCTTGACATTGCAAAGGGCAAAGATAGAGAGGATTTGAAGCAAACAGATGGCACCCCCAAAAAACCTTACAGGGTGACAATAATAATTATTGGCCATTCACACAATGAATATTTGTTCTACTCCTGATTTAGAGATTTCCAGCCTGCTAGGACAATATTTCTGACCAGGCACCATAGCACTTTACACACATGATCCCATTTACTCTTCGCAACAATGCCTCGTGAAGTAGACATAACCTATTTTACAAAGGAGGAAACGGTGGCAGACCAGGTTTATAACCCAAGTTGGTTTAACTCTGAATATTGTAGTGTTTTGAATTACTGGGCGTATCTATCTTTATTACCATTGCATGGTCCAGAATCTACTTCTTAGCTTTGAAGTTCCAGAAGCTTGATTTTTCTCTGCATCCTGAGTTGATCAGCCAAAAAGGACTAATTCATAGGAGCTAAACTCTCAACTGATCAAAATGTCACCTCATTAATTTACAAGTTAGATATTCATGTTAGCAAGTCAGTGCCTTCTCTTTGTTATCTTTAATACTTGAAAAGCTAAATTATAATTGAAAGTGGCATAGTAAGCAAGATATCAGTGCAGAAAAATTAATTGAAAATTTTATTGGATACTTCATCTACTATGCCAGTTACTATGCCATTCTATCAAGACAATGTCACTGTACCCAGAATCTATCATGGAACTAGACTAATACGAAACCATTCATCTCTCCAGGTAACCTCCACCCCAGATGGTGATCTAAACACACTGTGACACAAGATGGCAGCGCAGACAGACATAACTCACCTCCTCGCACACCACATCAAAGTTACAGCTAAAATAGAACCACCATCACTCAGAGCCGTCAGAAAGTGAGTTGAATGGAAGTCTGACAACCACAGAATTAAAAAAACCACATCCATCCAGACTGGGTAGAAGGGGCGCAGATGCAGAACAGACTGGTCCCACATCCACATGTAGTGGATAAACTTTGGGAGGGATATCTACAGAGTAAGAGGTTGCAGCCCCACACCAGGCCCCCAGCCCAGGGTCCCAGTGCCAGGAAGATAAGTCCTCATAACTTCTGACTGCAAAAACCAGTGGGGATTGAGGTGGTGGAAGAAACTTCTGGAGCCCCAAGCAATTCCTCTTAAAGCACCCACATATGGACTCACCTATTCAGACTCACTCCCTCTAAGCTCCAGTGCTTGGGTGGCAGCTTCTAAGGCACCAGTGTCGTGCTGGGAGAAACTGAGGTGTCTGGCATCAAGACAAGCAGAGGCCATTATCTTTTTGCTGGACCCTCACCCCACAGAGCCATGGAGCCATCGACCTGGTGCCATATCTGAGACTCCATCAACCTGGCTAACACTGTTTGACCCTCCTTGGAGGTCCCCAGAGACTCCTCCCCACCAAATTTATGGGCCCAACCAGCTGCTTTTCCATATGAATGGTTGGTCATGGCTGGCTAATGCTGTACAACTTCCTAAATCCTCTCAAACAAGCAACTGCTGGCCTCAATGGACCCCAGGCCTGGCACTAACAGCAGCCAACCTAGATTCACAGCTGGGTCTCGCCTGGGATTCTCCAAGCCCAGCACTGGTAGCAGCCATCTCAGATTGCTTTATAGCTCAGGCAAGGTGGCTCTGGGCAAAATACATGGGGCGGGGGGAGGGCGGTTGGCACTGACCTTGGCCTGCACCACTTGGGAAACCCCAGGGTCAGTGCATCCAGTGGACAGCTACAGATCACATTGAATCACCACCTCACTGCCCCTGCACAACTGATCCTCCAGAGAGCAGAGGTTGTTGGTAAGTGGTGACAGCCAATCCTTGCAGCTGACTGGCCTGGGTAAATCCCTCCCATTGATCTGCCAACAGCAACCAAGCATCAACTACAAGAGGAGGGTGTACTCAGCCCACACAGTGGACTCAGCCCACACAGAGGGCACAACTCAAGTACCCAGCTGCGGTCAGAGGGGAGGCTGTCTCACTGGACCCTACAGGATACCTACTACATTAGGCCACACTACCAAGACAGAGTCCAAGCAGCTCTACTTAATACACAGAAACAAACACAGGTGAAGGCTGCCAAAATGAGGAGACAAAGAAACATGGCCCAAATGAAAGAACAGATCAAAACTACAGAAAAAGAACCAAACAAAATGGAGATAAGCAATCTATCAGATGCAGACTTCAAAACACTGGTTATAAGGATGCTCAAGGAACTTAGTGAGGACCTCAACAGCATAAAAAATATCCAGTCAGAAATGAAGGTTACACTAATTGAAATAAAGAACAATTTTCAGGAACACAACAGTAGAGTGGATGAAGCTGAGAATCAATTCAATGATTTGGAACATAAGGAATAAAAAAACAATCCGTCAAAACAATAAGAAGAAGAAAGAATCCAAAAAAATGAGGATAGTATAAGCAGCCTCTGGGACAACTTCAAGGGATCCAACATTTGCATCTTGGGGGTGCAAGAATGAGAAGAGAAAGAGAAGAAATTGGAAATATATTTGAAAAAAATAATGAAAGAAAACTTCCCTAATTTGGTGACAGAAGTAGACATGCAAGTCCAGGAAACATGGAGAACCCCACACAAGATGGATGCAACGAGGCCCACTCCAAGACACATCAGAATTAAAGTGCCAAAGGTTAAAGATAAAGAGAGAATATTAAAAGCAGCAAGAGAAAAGCAGATAATTACATACAGGAGAGTTCCCATAAGACTGTCAGCTGGTTTCTCAAAAGAAACTTTTCAGGCTAGAAGAGATTGGCAAGAAATATTCAAAATCGGAAAAGCAGAAACCTAGAGCCAAGATTGCTCTACCCAGCACAGCCATCATTTAGAATCAAAGGACAGATAAGGAGCTTCCCTGACATGAAAACACTAAAGGAGTTCATCATCGCCAAACCATTATTATTTGAAGTGTTAAAGGGACTTATTTAATAAAAAGATGATCAAAATTATGAACAACAAAATGGCAATAAATACATATCTATTAACACTTGAATCTAAAAAGCAAACAAGAAGAACAAACGACAGAATGGGTATGTAGAGCATTTTGATGGTTACCTAATGGGAGGTGGGTTTGGGGGAATAGGTGAGGAGTTGAGGGGATTAAGAAGTACAAATAAGCAGGTACAGAACAGCCATGGGGATGTAAAATATAGTATAGGAGATGGAGTAGCCAAAGAACTTAAATGCATGACCCCTGGACAGTGGTGTGGGAATGCCTGAGGGAGTGGGGGGTGCTGGGTGGAGTGTGGCAAAGGGGAAAAAGCAGAACTGTAATAGCATAATCAATAAAATATAATTTAAAAAAACACACTGTGACAAATCATTTTATTTTGTAATCTTCTCTAGACTCCAGGCAGACCACCACCTCCCTTTCTGTTATTTGCTTTCTTCAGAAATCATATAAGTGATTAAGCCATAATTTTTAAATATTTATTCAGACATTTGATTCAATTCCTAGGCCGATGCTTCTCTTTTACCTGGAAAATACTGTTTTCAGTGGGAACTCTGACAAATAGCTAATCTGATTCATTTTATGCTGATTGATTCTCATCCTGGGAAGCTCTTCATAGTAGCACTTATACAGTGCCTCAACTGTTATATTTCTATTTCACTTGGAGTTGCTTATGCCTTGTCTTCCTAACCAGACTGAAACTAATTTGAAGGCAGTAATAATAATAATATATTTGAAGAGCTTTGCTATATGTTCCCATTTTATTCACAAAAACACATAAATAATTCATGTCAATATTTTTCTCCACCCTCTTTTTCTTTTCTTTTACAAAAGATGACAACTGAAGTTAAGAGAAATTAATTGACCTTCCCAAGCTTATAAAATTAGTCAATGACAAGACCAGGTTCTGGGCCCAGGTCATGAGGTCTCCATTCATCACACTTTCTACTACCTTAGGCTTCTTCTGTATGACCATGCTCAATATTGTCTTCTGTGCTCCAAAGGACCACATTGTAGATATTCAATAAATAGTTATAGGGGTTCATCATTGCAAGTATAAGCCAAAGAGTCATAACTCTTTCTATGTGCATATTAACAATTACAGTTATACTTTAATTCTCAACAATGCAGGTGGTTATTTTCTGATATTGTATTGGATGAGTGTTTCTCAATGTGTGGCCAGTAAATTACCTGCATCAGAGTTGCTTAGGATGCTTGTTGAAACTGCAGATTCCTGGGCTGTTCTCCAATTCTATTGAATCAGAATTCCTGGAGATGGAGCCCAGAAACATGCATTTTAACAGGAAACATGAGAGTTAATCACTGAGATGAGGCAATCACTGTTCTGAATAAACATAATGAGTGAATATAAAAGACCAGGTTTTCTTGGAAAGGGAATGTCAACATATAAAAATAATAGAGAATAGGATGTAATTCCTTGATTCAAAGATAGCCCATTTGTGAGATATACCATTGATTTATTTAATAGTAGCTTTTGAATAGCCTTAACTGTTTAAGAAAGTTTAATTCTGAATCTAGAATAATTTAAATATTAATAAAGTACACTTTAGTCCTGAGGAATTTTAATAATTATATTTTAAATTGTGTGAAAACAGAAGGGTTTGAAGGTGGGAAGTTAGATATGACCTGAGTAGACTTTGAAAGCTAATCTAGGATTAAGAAAAGGAGCGAAAGGACATTTTACATTAGGGAAACAAAATGAGCCAATGATTTGGATGGGTATACGTAGTTCAGCAAGTAAACAAAGCAAATCTTATGGAAAGAGGGTTACTATTACATTTTAGAAGTTGATGTAACTGGTTAAATAAAATGAGGACAAATTAAGAAAAGCTTTGAATGTTAGACCAATTCATGATATTTAGTGCTTAAGAAAGTGCCTTTAAAGGTTTTTCAGCAGTAGATGGAAATAACGAAAGCACTGTGTAATCTGCCAATACACACAATGTACTCAATGGGAAAGATACTGGAGAAATTAGTTAGCAGTTTTACTCCGACATACACACTGACCTAGGACAGCACCAGAGAGTATGGAAAGCAAGATTTGGATAAAACATTGAAGGGTCAAGTCCTGATTTGACTTGAACTTCTGGAAATGTATCTGAGGAATATAATTATAAGTACATATATAAACATTCAGTTACAAGACCATTGATTGTAACAAAGTTCATAATAGTGAAACAATGGAAATACTCTAAATGTCCAAGAAGCAGGAATTGGTTGTCATTAACAGAACATTTTTAATTCAATAGAAATGTTGCAGATGAATAAATATTAATGCACAAAGATATTGACAATCTATAGATAACTGAAAATAATATGTTCAGAAGGGCCCAATTTTTGTTTACAAAAAATGTATGTGTTTAGACACCTACAAAAATTTGGGAAGAATATAGGTACAGTAAAGTATCACTAGTGTTATCTCTAATACTTCATAGCACATATGTGATGAACGGTGTTCTTAAAAATTTTCCTCTTTTTGCTCATTTGTGTTTTCTATTTTTTCTAAGATGAATATATTTTGGTTTTGTATTAAGAAGGCAAATTATTTATTTACATTAAACATTTTAAATTAAAAATAAGACGTTGTCTGTGAGGAAACTAAGACAAAACTACTTGAATGTTTTAAGCCTGGGTGACAGAGACGGAGATTTACATGAAAAATGTGGGAAAGATAAGAACAATAAAGCATTTTTAGACCAGGATGATAAAATATAGTTTGAGACATGGCTTTGAAGGGACACACACACACACACGACCCTCAAGAGAGAACATTGAAACAATGACCAAAGGACTAACTTGGGAGCACTGCGGAGTACTGGAAGAGTAATGAAAAAGAATATTGGCTATAGGAGATAAATGTAGAAGCCTTTTACTCCTGCCACAGAGGTGGGGAGGGGAGGCTTCCCCTAACGCTAGAATAGTAATTCTCAAACTTTTTCATGGATCAGAACACCTAGAGGTCTTATTAAGACCCAGGCCTCTGTGATGCTGGGCTCTAAACAAAAGTTTCTGATTCTATAGAATCTGGGGTGGGGCTAGAGAATTTTTATTTTTCACAAGTTCCCAGATGATGTTGACACCGCTCATCCAAAAACCACACTTTGAGAACGACTGTACTAGGGTTGAGGGCCATCTGGCAAACTCGTGGGTTGGCAAGGCGAAAGTATATGTGAAGAGAGAGGTCCTTAGGAAAGAAGTCTTAAGACATGATATAATTGGTCCAATAACAAAACCTTAACCACTTGGTATAAGACCAGGGGAGTAAGGATGCTGAGTTGAAGGTGATGAAATATATTTCTTGAATTCTTTCCTGGTGCAGCCTATTACACTTAAGCCCCAGTTTTAAAGGACTACATAAGTAAAGTTGAGAGAACTGTTTCACAAGTACTATAGCATATTAGAGTTATAATAAAAGAAAAGGTTCATTTCCTTCCATTCTCCATCACATACTTTTTGTGCCACCAGGACGGACTAGCATCTGGTGAAGCAGCATGGAGTAGAAGCAGCACCTGGTAGAATATCATAGAATTGGATTTGTTTCTGAACAGGTGTGGCACTCCTCATGGGGCTCTCAGAAATAATTAAATAGGGTATGTACTTTGCAGGAGGCTGGAGTTTCTGCACAAGCAGTTGAGGGCCAGAGCCAGAGCAATCTGAGTTACATGGAAACCCCTGATTTTAACTCAGAATTTTTTCACTGTATATTGAGTAGAAAGCTATAAATTGTAAAGGTATATATGCCCAGTATCTTCTCATAGCCATCTTTTAATTCAGCTAACAATAAAGAACCATCAAATTATTTTTAGTAGAACCATCAACAAAAATGTTTGAGTTATAGCTCTTACAGGTTTAATTAGGATAAGCTGAGAAAGAGGAAACCATAGTCTGGGGAATAATTAGACTTGCTACACTCTCATAGTAAGGTAATAAGCACTCAGCTACAGACAAATGAAGTAGGAAAGGGGTATATAATATCAGCAAGACTTGATAGATGAGATAATATTCAGTAAAGAAATTAGGGTAAAAGTCAAAGATGCTTCCAACTTTTCTGTCATGGCAGCTAGAAAAGCTATGACCTAACAACTAAGAAAAACAGGGAATTTTCATTTCTCTGTTTTTCTCTGAAAGAATAATCATTTTGAGTGTTAGAGATGTGTATTTTGGATTTCTTAATCCTGAAGTAAATAACCAGCCTGTAATTTCTAGTGTCTGCCATGATGAAGTAACCACTGGAGCTAAAGCCGACCCAATCAGCCTGTGATTTTAATTAGGAGAGTGTACCTTAATTCCTACTTTAATTATCTCCCTTTACAAGATTTTTCCTCATCTGAATTTTTATAATTATTGCTTATACCACATATTTAGTATTATTAACTGACTTATATTCTCAATAATCATTACATGTGAGTATGTCTTATTCCCAAAATAGATTTTGCCCTCCCAAAGAGTAAAACCAATGTTTTACCCTTGTACCCCCATAACTCACTCTCTGGCACTATCAACAACTCCATACTGACTAAATTTCCTTTTTTTATAGCATATGGTTCAGATACCCTTTGAAAAATACAAAGGATACATTAAAATTATGATCAAAATTCTAAGACATGAAAGGTCAGAATGCCATGAAACAATAAAAAGGAAGTAAAAAGAACTTTCAGAAATCAAATATAAGATAGCATGAATAAACAATGCATTAAAAAGAAAGATAAAGTTGAGGAAATGTCTTAGAAAGTAAAATAAAAAGATAACTAAAATTAGGGAAAAGATAAGAATTATTAAAACATAAAAATAGAAAATTTCCCCAACCTGAAGGACCTAAGTTTCTACATTGAGTATGATTACTACTAAGCACTCAGCCCAATAGATAAAGCATGACCCACTCAAAGATATATCAAATACTAAAATGGCAGGATACCAAGAATAAAGAGAAGATCAAATAAACTTCAGAGAGAAGAAACAAGTTACACACAAAGGTTTTGGAGTCTGATAATATCTAACTTCATTCCAATCACCTGGAATCTAGAAGACAATTGATGAATGACTTCGAAATGATGAAAAGGCATTTCCAACGTTAAATTTTATAATCAACCAAACTATAAAACGTAAAGATAGAATAAAGATTTTTTTTATACTACAAAAATATGCTTCCTGCCCTGACTGGTGTGGCACAGTTGGTTGGGCAGCTTTCCACAAAGCGAAAGATCATGGTTTGATTCCATCAGGGCACCTGCTTGGGTTGTGGGTTTGGTCCTGGGGAGGGACTCATTGATGTTTCTCTCTCACATTGATGTTTTTCTTTTTCCCTCCCTTCCTGTCTCTCTAAAAATAAACACATAAAATCTTTAAAACGTGAGCTTCCTACACACTTTTTCTCAGGGAGTTAAGAGTACGTTTAACCATATTAAAGAAAGAAGACAGGAAATCTAAGAAAGTTGATTCCTTTAAGGAGTCAACCTGTATGAGAGGAAGAAGGAATTTCTAAAACAATAATGGAGAGAAATCCCTGTGTGACAGCTGTGGATCAGGCCTATAAACAACAAGTCCAAATCAGAGCAAGAGGTAATTGTTTCAGGAGGGACATAGCCAAGAGTAAAATGGGTCTGAGAAGTAGCTGGATAAGGGTTGCTCTGTAGCTTTGATACTGGTCAGTCTGTGGCTGAGTTAGTGGTAGATGAAGAGTTAAGCACATGAACAAAATGACAAGGCAATAGTTAATCCAAGAAAAATAAAAAGTTTAACAAGAAAAGAAATGTAATCACAGCCACAGTAAAATACCTCATTTACTGGTGAATAATATTCATATATATCTAATGCTTTAAACTTTGAGTACTTTAATTAAATTTTTAAATAATTATGAGGTTGGAGCAAGAAGAGGAAGAATGGTGTGAGAGAAAAGAACTAAATTCTCATCTTCCATGGGAATAAGTCAGTAAATATCTACAACTTTTAAATGAAGAAATCTCGGTGTAATCTTGTTACTCAGAAGTACAGAGATAAGGAACTAAAGAACACGTAGGAGTTGAATGGGATGGTGTTGAAAAGAATGACTCAAAAGTGTGGAGAAAAATTATATGATGTGATTAATTAATGTTACCCCAATACATTTAATTTTAAAAATTCTTTTTAATTGAGAGGGTTAAAAAAAGTGTGGAGGGACAGAACAGTAAACCCCTTTTCTCAAAATGTTTTTGGTTATAGATTTTATTTATTTTTAGAGACAGGGAAGGGAGGGAGAAAGAAAGGGAAAGAAACATCGATGTGCAAGTGGAACATCAATGGGTTGCCTCTCACATGCCCTCCACCAGGACCCTGGCCCACAACTCAGGCATGTACCTTGACCAGGAATTGAACTGGTGACCCCCTGGTTTGCAGGCTGCTGCTCAATCCGCTCAACCACACCAGCCAGGGTTGCTTTGTTTTTATATAAACTATTTTACTTTAAGTAAAAATAGTTTAAGCCTATTTTAAGCCTATTACATTTACATACTGAAAAATAATTTTAAAATGTGAAATGTAACCATTTTACTTTAAAATTATGTATTTTACACCACATTTAACTAAATATGCATGTAAGCAAAAAAGAATGGAACTTTCTTAGTTTATTATCTTTTGACATTTCCCCCTAGATGTCACTTCTCGCCTTCCTTCGAAATATAATTATGTACATTTTCACAAGCTTAAATAAATATGTACTTTTAAAAAAAGATTTATTTATTTTTAGAGAATGGGGAAGGAAGAAAAACACCGCTGTGAGAAAGAAACACCTACGTGTTGCCTTCTGTACTCACCCAGACCAGGGACTGAACCTGCATCCCAGGAATGTGCCCTGACCAGGAATCAAACAGGCAACCTTTCTGGTGACCTTTTGCTTTGCAAAAAGATGCCCAAACAACTGAGCTACACTGGTCAGGATTAAATATGTACTTTTTCACAGCATTTCATCTTGGCTTACGTAACTGCAGACAATATATGAGAGGAAAAATTGGTTCTGTTTTGTTATAAATAAATTATTAAGTTAGGCACGTGAGCATTTGAAACATATGCCAGTAATATACCAGTAAAAACTACCAGAGCTATCAGAGCAAGTACAGGTTTCCCTAAGTAGGGTTTTTACAAAATGATGAAAGGCCACTGTATGAGACATGTGTTTCATGGGTTTTGGCTCTCCTATGGTTTCTGGTCTGTAAATGATGTATTCATTCAATCTACTCATATTACACAACTTTACAACTCTCCTTTTCATAATCAATGCACCATGCTAAATTCTGAATTTCCTGAAATCTGTAATATTCTCATTTGCACTTAATGGCCTTAAATATTACAAAGTGCTTAAGTCCAGCAGCATATATCTTAATCTGTTTACATTTGCAACTGTTTTTCAGGGAAAAATTTTTATTTTTGTAGTTCTCATATAATATTTTAATTACGAGTACCTTAAGATAACTAACATTTTGACAGTTTCACTGTCTTTCCAGATTAGCATAATATATTTAAGAAAAAGAGCAAAAAGGAAAATGAAAATTGAATGTGACAAGTTATTAAAGGAAAATGAAGTAAAGATTAAATGGGGAAAGTGAAGTATCACTGGACATTTGTTTAGAAGAAAACAGATCAACTATGGATTTCACAAATCAAAAGTTTTTTAATTCAATACACTACAAATCCTTTTGAATGTAAAAGGTTGAAATTAAAAGGTCTATAAACTTTAGGCCTTAAATAGTACCAATTCTTCTGATCAAAGAAGGCCACAGCAGTTAAGATTGTATTACTTGATTTTATTTCACACTAGGTGGTGGGCACAATGCAATCCTCCTTTAAGAAGTTGACAATGAGCTTCACTTAGAACATTTTAATAATGCACAATTAAAAAAACATATTCTTACAAATTGTTCTGCAATCCAAATATACAATAGCTTGGAAAACAACGTTTAGAAAACAAAATCCAATGTAAAAAGTCATTTAAAAAACTAGAACAGTATGAGTTTTATATGGCTCTGATTTTACAGTTTTCTTACTGCATTATCAATGTCAGAAATCTATTCCTTCAAATGCTCCATTGCTTGAGATTTAAAGAAATACCTTTTCCTCCGGGTTTTATTTCACCTTCTGGATCCATCCAACATTCTCGAATATCAATTAGGGCTTTTCTTTTCAAGTTCCGAATGCCGATGTATCTCATTTTCTTGTCTGAAACATGTTATCTCTGCCGCTGCTTGCTGCCCTGCTTAGAAAATGACAGGGCTCTTGAAGTGTCACCTCTTTTGTTTCTTTACAGGTTTTTCTGAAGTAACTTGCTTTTTCCCCCTTTAACTTTTTGTCAACTTCATTGTCAGCATAACTTTTTGTCAACTTCATTGTCAGAATTGCTGACGCAGAAGCTTCAAGAAACAAGTTCCTTTGATTTAGGCATTGCTCCACTGCTGCTTCCTAACAGCCCGGTGCTGCCTCTCTCATGACTCACTGAAAAACTCTAATTTGAAAAATTGTATTTGTTGCTTACGGATTGGAATTATGTTACTGAAAACCAAAACACAAGACTCCTAAATTCTACATTCTGAATAAGCTTTCCATCACCTTTTCTAATTTTCCTCTCTTCCAAGACTTGGATAAATATCAAATATTGTTGTCAATGTAAAAAGGTGGAAGAAGCTCCATCTTCTGCCTTCTCAGGAAACCACACTGCCCAAGAAAGTATTACAAATACAGCAATAAGCCCTGGCCGAGTGGCTCAGTTGGCTGGAGCATCCTTCCCGACCACAAAAGGTTGCAGTTTGATCAGGTCGTGGCATGTACCTGTGTTGCGGGTTCCATTCCCCTCAGGGTGTGTAAGGGAGGTAACCCATCCATGTATCTCTCTAACATCCATGTTTCTCTCTGTCTGTCTCTCCCTTATTCTCTCTCTAAAATCAATAAAAACATATCTTTGGGTGAGGATTAAAAAATATATATAGCAATAAAATAAAACACTTGACAGTAAAAATCACGCCCTTTCTCTTATTCACCATGGCCTCCCCAGTGCCAAACACAGTATCCAGCAGTATACTTGGTACTGAAATGTGTTAAATGAGTGAATGAAACACTACTTTGCAATTTTGTCTATCATTTCTAACCAGAAGAGATACAAAAGATTACATTCTATTAGGTATCAGGCATTTATATGTCTGACCACAAAGGAAGAGCTGTGCTGTCTATTTTTGTTTCCCCAGATCCTAGAAAATATTGAAAGATTAAAAAAAGTGGGGAGCCCTTGTCTGGAACAGGTTTAAATAGGACCCAAATCCATTTTGTCACCAACAAAACTTCCGGCTTACTCTATCCTCTCTGATAAATTGAATGGTCTTAAGAGGTGTCAGTTCAAATTAGAAAAGTCACTTTTTCAGGAACAGGCTCTTCCTACTCATGCAAAGTGAGGCCAAGTTAACAAAACCGCAAAGATTTGGCTTATTCAAGAACAAGTTAATTTATTATTATTGGCCTAAATTGCCCTTTTTTTTTTTTTTCCTGCTTAGGCCAATATCCAGAACTGCACTAATACCCCACGCAGGGTGAACATTTTCACCCGTAGCTGGTGGGAGCACGCTGTTTCTCAGCCAACAAGGAGGGAGACTAGAATTTGTGCAGTGTAGTAATCCAGATACTTCAAGTCGATCCCAGCCTTCAGAATCTGCATTTTGTAAGAAATTCCTTCAATTTTCCATATGACAAGGTGGGGAAACAAATCTGAACCCTGCCAAGGCGAGTTCTTTTCCAAATACAGAAACCACCGCCAACTCATTTCCGAGCCCAAGGCCGGGACACACAAAACCCAGCTCTTCGGGATCTCAGCCAAGCTGTGAGGCAGCTGCCTTGCCTTTAAATAAGCCGGTTGTGGTCGAGCTGCCCCAGAGTTCAACTTCCGGTCACACAGTGAGAGGATGTTTTCCTCCTGGCCACGCCCGCTGCGCCCCGCCTTCCAAGCGCGCGCTCCCGCGGGGCCTCTCGGTTCGCCGTCCCCGTGCGGCGCGCAGGCACGCGCAGACACGCCCAGAGGTGGTTGACCGCGCGGCGGCGCGCGCGCGCTCCCGGTGCCCTTCCCCGTGACGTGCCAGACCGAGGCCCCGCTAGGGCGCTCTAGCTGCCAGTGCCGCTGTTATGGCGTCGGAGGTGCTGGCTGAGGAGAACCCGCCGCGGTCTCTTTAGAGCAAGGGACGGGCGGCTGGGTATGGAGAGCGGCCCCGAGAGCCTGCAGCCGCTAGAACACGGGGTGGCCACCGGGCCAGCGCCAGGGACAGCTTCTCCGCAGGAAGGACGACAGGAGACCAGGCTCGCCGCCGGGGATGGTCCTGAAGTATGGGCGGCGGAGAGCAGCGGCGCGAATGGGCAGGGGGCGGCGGCCGCCGGGAGAAGCCTCCCGGACGCGGTCTCTCCCACCGGCGCTCCGCGGGTTCCCGGACCCTGCAGCTCCTTACCCGGCTCGGACTTGCAGGGGAGCGATTTAGAGAGTCCTGCTGCCCAGAAGGTGCCTCTGAGAGGGCAGCACAAGGTGACCGCTCCCCCGGAGACGGCCGAGGCCGGAGCGGGCCACGGGTTGGGTCCCGCTGGAGACTCGGGCGCCCGGCCTGATCTCGCCGGGACCGGCCGGCCGGAGTTGGCGGCCGCGGGCTCCGAAGAGCCCAGCAGCGCCGGCGGCCTCAGCAGCAGCTGCAGCGACCCGAGCCCTCCCGGGGAATCGCTGAGCCTGGACTCCCTGGAGTCGTTCTCTAACCTGCATTCTTTTCCCAGTAGCTCGGAGTTCAATAGTGAGGAAGGAGCTGAGAGCAGGGTCCCGGAGGAGGAGGAGGAGGAGGGCGGCGCGCCGGTGTCGCCCGGGGCTGTGCCCCTGTGCGGAGGGGAGGAGGAGGAGGGCGGGGAGGCAGCTCAGGTACTCGCGGCCTCCAAGGAACGCTTCCCGGGACAATCTGTCTATCACATCAAGTGGATCCAGTGGAAGGAAGAGAACACACCCATCATCACCCAGAATGAGAACGGACCCTGCCCTTTGCTGGCCATCCTCAATGTTTTGCTTCTGGCCTGGAAGGTACATTGTGCAGCTTCCTATTTCCTACCGCTTTGGGGGAGGAGGTAAACGGGGTAGGGGAGCTACTGCGTATCAGCTGATGGCTTCCTCCTTTCTTTCCTCATCCATCAATTCCCTTTTCTTATTATATGAAATTCATTCTGGGACTCCTTTGTTGAAAGAATTGCTGGCAACCTCAGATGTCTCTTGTAGTGTTTAAATAAGAGTTTAATATACTTACCCACCCCCACCCCCGCCCAGGACTTAGAGCATCCTAAACCCTACGATCATTTTTAAAGTATATTTTTCTGTTATTTCTTCTTACTGACTTCATCACATATGCGAAATAAGAGTAATAGGGGAAAATGATTTTCAGAAGTTATCATCAATCCGTGATGTCAGGGACTAAGGCCTAATGGTTATGTTTAGTCTATTTTCCAACTAATGCTTGCTCCATTTGGGTGTGGGTACTTAAAGAAATGGTGATAGGGAAGACGTGGCCCCATAGACAAATTCCATTTAAGGAAAAGCAGTGGTCTGAGGCCCAATTACCATAATTTCTTGGTTTTCAAAGATTATGTTTTCTATTTATGCAGGAATTTTATTTGCCTCATTTCTTTGGCTCTTCTTAAATAGTTCCACATTATCACCGGTAACCATGCATCAGAATGTGTTAAGGGAGCTAAAATTGTAACAACTAAAATAAGAAAAGATATATTCAAGATAAAGGAGCATAAAAGGGAAAGGTCTTTAAAAGTATGTTGAGGACTCAAAGTGAGTTACCTATAAATGGAGTCTTATTTGTAGTGGCAGTTTTAAGGTGCTGAGAAGATAAATCTCATAGCATAATTTATTTTCAAATTGATAATTATTTCTATAGATAAAATGTTACCTAGAAAAAAATAACCTGGAGTATTCTGACCAGTTAGGGAGGAAATCAAGTTAAGGAAATAGTATTTATTACATGTCTTTGTCTTCCTGTTACTGCAAAGGGTTGATGCAAAAGATGTAAGGTTAGAAACCTTACCAGTATCTGGTACATACTGGCACCCACACATTTTGAATTAAAACTGTGCCTACTCTCAAAGAGCTGTCAAGCAAGCTATTTGGGGTTTCAGCATTTACTACGTACTTGAAATTGTTAAAGAACAATGCAAAACAATACTCTATAAATACTAGGTTATAGGAAACAGATTGAAATGCATTAAGTATCCCAAAAGGAGAAATTTTCCTTTGGTCTGGCCTAGTTCCAGAGAGCTTCATGGAATTTTGGGGTCTTGAACCAAGCTTTTAAGGAAAAGTAGAATGTAAAATAACAAGGAAATGGAATTCCTGGGAGATAGAAGAATATAAACAAAAGAGGGAAAAAATAGAATGGAGTCTGTGTGTGTGTGTGTGTGTGTGTGTTGGATGACAGGATTGGTCAGTTCATATTAGAGAATAATAGAAAATAAAACTTAAAAGGTAAAGAAGAGCCACTTGATGCAGGCCCTTGAATGTTAGACTAGGGAATTAGACTTGATCTTATAGTCCAAAGTTCCTCATCTTTTTGTAGAAAGGTTGTAATAGTTTCCTTTAGGCTTGTCATTCTTCTTAAATTGTATATAGTACTACAGAAGTTCAGGGGAAGGAACAAGTACTATGGAATATTTGGGGATAGATGAGCATTAAACTGACTCTTTAAGAGACATGACTTCAAGTGAATGATCAAATGTGTGAGGGCCTAGAAATACGAAGTCTAGTAAAGTGCAAGTCTGCCCTCATATAGTTCACTACTAGTGGGGATAGAGACGTGTGAATAGTAATTATGGTGCAAAGTGAGAAGTTCTAAATGTGCTGTGGGTTTACAGAGAAAGGGTAATTGGGGATGTGATGTGTCAAGAGAACGCTTCAAAGAATTGGTAGCCTATGAAGTGTGTCTGAAGAATGAGTGAGAGAAGGCCTTCCAGGCAGAGGGAATAGTGTATTCAAAGATGCTGAAGCAGGAAAAGGTTTGTTCTACTTGGGGAGTACAGTGGAGGAGGGAAAGAAAATGCAATAGCAGAAAGTAAAATTAATAGATGAGGTTAGACTGTTAATAAGTAGGCATGCTAATGAATTTGGAGATTTATAAATCTGTGGTTCTTAGCTTTCTTTCTGTCTCCAGGCTGTTGCTGCACACGACAGTTAATAATCAGTAATCATCAATGATTAGGACAGGGATTAAAAGAAACAAGATCAGATAGAGGACTGGTTTTTTTTTAAAGATTTATTTATTTATTTTTAGAGAGAGGGGAAGGGAGGAAGAAAGAGAGGGAGAGAAACATCGATGTGAGAGAGAAACATCAATCAGTTGTCTCCCATAGGAACCCCAACCAGGGATGAAACTGCAACGCAGGCATGTGCCCTAACCAGTAATCAAACCAGCGACCTTGCACGCCCAACAACTAAGCCACTCTGGTCTCGGCTAGAGGAGTGTGCTTAAAGTGAGCTACAGGTGTTAGAGGTCAAAACTATTTTCGTAATAATTCTAAGATGTTATTTGCCTTTTCACTCTCATTCTCTCACAAATGTCAGTGGAGCTTTCCAGGCTGCATGATGTGTGATGACATCATTGCTCTGGCAGTTAATGGAACGTGTGCTTGTGTATTTTTGTGTTTAAAATTTTCTTCAGTTTTCATTTTCAGTACAGTAAATATTGATAGCTATAACCCACATAGACAAAAGCTCTTGAGGATCCTCAATAATTTTAGGACTGTTAGAAGGTCCTGAGACCAAAAAGTGTGAGAAATACTGTAGTACAGAAAAACAGTAAGTAGTATATAAAGGTAGTTGTCAGATTTCAGAGGACCCATCCCTGGGGGTATTTAAACTTTATATGTAGCTGATAATAGGGAGCCATTATAAATTACTGGACAGAGGAATGACATGGTGAAAGTGATCTTTTTGCTTGAGATTAGACTAGAAGTAAAACTACAGTGAGTGTTGCAGGAAGAATTGATGCGGATAGCTCTTTTGGGTGGGGAATTCTTTGCTCCTTTTCATTGATGTCACAGCCTAAATGATGAATTGATGGCTACCTGGACATAGGAAATGAAGTAAATGATACCACTTTTTCTGATTTGGGCAATGGAGGTTTTTGTGGTCATTCAAAAGATAGAGGAGGTGCTTTATATTTTAGCTTTTTTAAAATTTAATTTTATTTCTTTTTTATACTTACCCAATGACCTGCTTATTGATTTTAGAGAAAGGGGAAGGGAGGGAGAAAGGGAAAGAAACATCAATGTGAGAGAAATATCAATTGGTTGCCTCTAGCTCATGCCCCAGTGGGGACCAAACCCACAACCTAGGCACATGCCCTGACTGGGAATCAAACTGGCAACCTTTCAGTTTTCAGGACAACACCCAACCAACTGAGCCACACTGGCCAGAGCTAGAGAAGGTGTGTTAGATGGGAAAGTTGATGTCAAAGTTTGATTGTGTCAGGTTGGAAATGTCTCATAGGACAAAAATGTAAATGTTCATTATGCCTCTAGAAACATGGACTGGGTCTCAGGAAAGAGCTCAGAATTATTGAGAAAAATTGAATTGGGAAAATATTACATAGATGTAAGGATGGTACCTATGAGACTAAATGAGAGTGGTGAGTAATAGTTGTCAACTTTTTCCACCCCAATATATGTGAGGAACTACAAATTGACAGCATGAACATCTTCCCTGTCCTCCATTTCCTCACTTCCTCTTCCACCCCATTCTTTAGTAGATACAGAGAAAAGAAGAATAAAGATTAAGTGGTTAGTTATCATTGTCAAATGCAACAGCATCAAGGAGCTGGTGGAGCGGGAAAGATTTTGCTGAAAAGGACAGGCATGAGGACAAGGTCCCTGAAATGTTGGGATAATACAGACTCCTCAGAATAGGTGGTAAAGTTCTCTTCAGAGAAAAGGAAAAACAATCTCATTTTCTGAAGTAACGGAGGGAATTGGACAAGGCAGATACATACAGAGACAAGGTTACGTTAAGATCAAGAGGCAGAAGGAAATTGCCTCATTTTCCATTTTGGCAGATAACAGTTGACCTCATCAGTAATAACTATCAACCTTGTCAGTAATTAAAAAGGAAAGAGGTTGTAAAGCATGAGGGGTTGGTTTCGTGAGAAAAGTACATTCATTTTAAATAAATTTTAATCTCATTGGAGATTATGCCTAGGAATTTGAGGCATAAATAGGAAGTAGTGAGTAGCAATAAATAAATTAGGATATTTAAAAAAAAACTTTTAGTGTATCAATTTTGCTTTATTGTTGTCATTATTTTTTTCCTAGTAGTTCTCTTATACCTGGAGATAGGAGCAGGAAAAATGGCTAGTTAGGATTATCAGGGATTGGGCTTTTCAAGGTTTGATTCATGAAGACTCAGTGGAATAAGAGTTAAAAGTAAAACAGTCAATCATTTCTTTGGGGAGGATGAAATAATGAGAAAATCAATAAACTGAACATATTGGGAGAAAATGAGTGATTCAAAGGAAGTAAATGCGTGGTTCTGAATGATAGATGACAGCTAAAATTATCAAACAGGTTAAGTACGGAACTGGAAATGTTGGAGTTTTAATTAAAAGTGTTGGTTTTGGACTGATGGGGAGTAGGTAGGTGATCATTCACAATCTATAAAATAGTTGAGCTGTGATAATCCAATAAATCAATTAATTTATTTATTTGATTTTAATTGATTCATTAAATTAATTCAAGCTCAAATTTCTAAGTTTTTAACTGACATCAGGTTGTTTACTCAAATTGATGTCTTAGAATGCATTTTTAATTTGCTTCTTTACGTTAGACTATCTTGGTGTTTTTATAGTTTTAATTTTTCATTTTATCAATCAAAAATAATATCATTTATAGGTATTTTGAGGGCCGTGATCCATTTAATTAGATTAATTATAAAAATCAACAAGTCAGAAGATATATAAAATATAAAATATAGTTTAATTTAACTTGCCTTATTTTATAAATGTTGAGATTTTGAAGCTTATTATGCTTTTATTTTTCTACTTTTGCATATGATTAAAATTTTACATTATGAGGCATTTTTAAGTTTTTGCTTTAATGTTTTTATGTTTATGAAGATATTCATTTAATAATAAAGGTAGTCCCTGCTTTGTCATACTTGTGTTGTCTTATAGAAAGAATGTTGTAAGTTCTGAGGGCCACACACTCAAGAAAACATATATAACTTACACTGTACATTACCATAGAGGACATATACTATTGTAACATCTCATTATTTTGTAGTATTTTAGTAGAAAAATGAATAGGATGTTCTGAGTTAAGATGCTGGAATCATATCTCCTCTCTTCCCTAGCTCTTTCAGGTAGGAAATTGTTTTCTCCCTCTTTTTCTTTGCTTAGTAGGAGCTGAGACCATCTCCTACCCCAAGTCAAGGGAAGAAAACCAGGGTTCTGAAACAAGGCTTTGTTTTACATTAAACTGGTTTCTTCAGACATTAAACCTAGAAACTGTAAAATAAAAGTTAATACATTTGACTCTGTAAAAAACAAAAAGCTTATGGTTAAAGAAAAAAAGAGCCACGCTTTACACTCCCCAAACCCACCAGGAACTAAATCAAAACACGTACTACAAATTGAGAGAACTGTTTGCCAGATTCTGTGTCTAAGAGCTGATTTCTTAATTTACAAAGAGCCCTTATAAATTAGAAAGAAAAAGATGAGCAACACAATAGCAAAATGAACAAAGGCCATTAACAGAAAATTCAAAGTTCAAATGTTTATATCCTGTGTGTCATCATCACCTGCAGAGTGGGGCACCATGAGGGCGAGCCTCTTGCCAGCAATGAGTTTTTGCTCTAGTTCTTCCTCCCTCCTTCATGAGATTTCTTTTCTCACACATTACAGACACCTCCTCTTGCCTCTTTCACTCCCTTACTTGTAGGAACATTGCATTCACACAAATTTTCTCATATTCCCATTTTCCTGGAGTAGGCAGAAAGCTCTCTTGAGGATTTCCAAGTGTGATTATTACTTGTAAAAATGGAAAAACACAAGGTGAGCCAAAGCTTCCATTTTAGCCTCCGCCCACCCTGTTTTTTAATATATAACCTGTAAGAAGAGATTAAAAACTTCACACAGTGATGAAGTTTTATTTACACAATAGATGCAAGTAACGCTTCAGCGGCTTTCATTTCCATTTTCTTCTAAGAATTAGGATAGGAGTAGTATCTTTGGATTTCTGAGATGAAGTAGATGAGGGCTGATGACAGTATGAAAACTGCCAGTGGATGATTGTGCTGTTAGCAGGGTGTTCACTTTCTCCTCTCCCCTTGCTATGGTGTCATCTTTCAGTGGAAAACCTTCCCATTTCCCATCCAACCTTGACTATGTTGAAGGTTGGACCTTGAAATGTCCCAGGTGAAGGACATTTGAGAACAGGTGGTACCAAAAATCATAAGCTTTGAATAATAATGGTAAGTATTTGATTATTTTTGTGTTTAGGTACTATGCTAAATATTTGACATGCATTTAATGTATTTTCTCTTTTTTTTTAAACCGCATCATAAAATCCTTCATAGATATTGTTCCTATTTTACATATGTAGAAAATTGAGGTGCATGCAGTTTAAATAACTTGCCCAGGAAAGATTATTACTCACTCCAGCACCTGAGCTCTTACTTGGGATAGTTGGTTGGAAAGTTCAAATTAAAGATAACATGTGGACTTAGACTTACAGCCTGTGGACAGTAAGTCTAAGACAAAGCATGGCGAAGGGGCCGGTGATAAAGTCAGAGAAGCAGAAATAGACTTCATCATTCCTTCAGGGCTGTCCAACCTTTTGGAAGGTTGTGTGTGGTCCAAGACAACTCTTCTTCAGCCACTGGAAGAAGAAGAGTTGTCTTGGGCCACACATTAAATATACAAACACTAACAAAAACTGACAAGCAAAAACAAAAAAAGGTTGTAAGTAAATTTACAATTTTGTTTTGAGTAGCATTCATAGCCATCCTAGGCCACATGCGGCCTGCAGGCCGTGGGTTGGACACCCCAACAAATCCTGGAGAATCTAGTACCAGCTGTTCTTTATACAGACTTCTTCCATTTTTAGTCCTCTTTGCTTTATCCCATGTCTTCTGAATTATCTGACACTTCCAATTTCAGAGCCTTTCTTGGGTTCTGTGGTGAATGAGCTTGCCTTTCTCATTGTAGTTTATGAAATAGATTCTTTGCCATGGCTCAGGTAGCTCTGTTGATTGGAGCATCGTCCTGATACACCAAGGTTGTGGATTCAGTCTCCAGTCAGGGCACATACAAGGATCAACCAATGACTGCATAACTAAGTGGAACAATAAATCAGTGTTTCTCTCTCTCTTTTCCTGCCTCTGTAAAAATAAATAAATAATCCATTTAAGTACATTTTTGACATTTTCAATAACTAGTAACTATCTCTACTACTCTCACTGTAGTTCAGGCCAACTTCATCTCTCACCCGGACTACTTCAGTAGCCTTCAGTATGGTGTCTTGTTTTACCCTATTTCCATCTATCTTTCAATTAATGTAAAAGTTTCACTGTCAGCTTTTATTTATTTTGTGGGGAAGGGAGGTGGTGGGAGGTAGACTTCAACATTGTAACCTTGCCAAGCTTCTCAAATATAAGCCCAGTGAATTTTGAACTAAATATGTCTTCTTTTATTAGTAATCTTTTACTGGTAAATTTCACTGTAACTACATTCTTCATTACTTTAAAACCCTTTGAACTGCATATAAAATAGGACATTCTAACATGTGAATTTATGTGCAGTTCCTGATAGTTTTAAATGGGCTAAGGATAGAGTCTAAATTATGATTAAATTGATGGTGAAAATGTTTCAAATTGGCCTAAGCTGAGGTTGTCATTTATAAAGTTTTCCTGGTTTGAAATACTGACAAGTAGAAAGTTAGTTAGATTTACTAAAAAGTCTGAATTTTAGTGTTTTAAGAACAGTAATTATTTTAATAATAAATGAATAGTACATATAAGAAATTAAAATATAAGGCATGAGGTATAATAGCTTGTATTACATAGTTTATTTGTTATAGCCAAAATTAAAGGCATGTTGAAAGGATCCTTAAGTTTTTTAGTCCTTAGTTTGAAAAAAGCTACATTTCTTCTCTTTAATTCCCATTAACATTTCTAATTTTTTCAAAAATTAATTTCTATATAATTTCAACTAAAAATATTATAAATGCTATATAACTCATTAAACAATCAAAATTAGTAAACTTTGAACTAAGAAGTTGCATTATTTAATTGGTCCATTTTAGCATAAGTAATGCAAAAGTAGAATGCAGCACAGGAATCAGATATTTTATGTACAAATGAAAAGTGGTTATCTCTTGAGCTCCAACTCAACTTTCTGTTTGAATGCCAGGCATAACTTCATAGTTCTGAAGCAGACATCATTTTCTTCTACAAACTTATCTTCCCGTACCAAATGTCTTTTTTTAATTTTATGATTATGCTATTACTGTTGTCCCAATTTTGTTCTCCCCTTTATCCTCCTCCTCCCTGCACCGCCCCCCCCTCACCCTCCAGCATTACCCCCCTCCTCAGTTCATGTGGTACATATAAGTTCTTTGGCTTTACCATTTCCTATACTATTCTCAATCTCCCCCTGTCTATTTTGTGCCTACCTATTCTGCTTCTTATTCCCTGTACCTGTTTCCCCCCCTTCTCCCCCTCCCCCTCACTGTGATTACCCTCACTGATTACCCTCCATGTGATCTCCATTTCTGTGATTCTGTTCCTGTTCTAGTTGTTTACTTAGTTTTTGGTTTTGCTTTTTAGGTTCAATTGTTGATAGGTGTGAGTTTGTCATTTTACTGTTCATAGTTTTGATCTTCTATTTCTTAGATAAGTCCTTTTAACATTTCATATAAGGGCTTGGTGATGGTGAACTCCTTTAACTTGACTTTCTCTATAAAGCACTTTATGTGCCCTTTCATTCTAAATGATAGCTTTGCTGGATAGAGTAATCTTGTGTGTAGGTCCTTGCCTTTTATGACTTGGAATACTTCTTTCCAGCCCCTTCTTGCCTATAAGGTTTCTTTTGAGAAATCAGCTGGTGGTCTTACGGGAACTCCTTTGTAGGTAACTGTCTCCTTTCTTCTTGCTGCTTTTAAGATTTTCTCCTTATCTTTAATCATGGGTAACTTAATTATGATGTGTCTTGGCGTGCTCCTCCTTGGGTCAAATCTTTTTGGGACTCTCAGGGCTTCCTGGACTTCCTGGAAGTCTATTTCCTTTGCCAGATTGGGGAAGTTTTCCTTCATTATTTGTTCAAATAAGTTTTCAATATCTTCCTCTTCCTCTTCTCCTTCTGGCACTCCCATGATTTGGATGTTGGAACATTTAAACTTGTCCCAGAGGTTCCTAAGCCTCTCCTCATTTTTTGAATTCTTGTTCTTCATTCTGTTCTGGTTGGATGCTTATTTCTTCCTTTTGTTCCAAGTCATTGATTTGAGTTCTGGTTTCCTTCCCTTCACTGTTGGCTGCCTGGACATTTTCCTTTATTTCACTTTGTGTAACCTTCATTTCTCCCTTCATTTTGTGACCGAGCTCAATCAATTCTGTGAGCATCCTGATTACCAATGTTTTGAACTGTGCATCAGACAGGTTGTCTGTCTCCTCAATGATTAGTTCTTTTTCTGGAGTTTTGATCTGTTCTTTCATTTGGGCCATATTTCTTTGTCTCGGCACACCATCTGGGTGAATGTTTCTTTAACTCCTTGGTGGTTTGACTTCCATGCAAATGTTTTTCTGGAAGTTTGGGTTGTTCTTTGTTTTTAAATTGGTTGTTATCCTTTTTTTGGTTGTGCAAGGAAGCAAAGCGTTTCTGCCTACACCTCCATCTTGGGCAGAACTCTGAAATCAATCACATTTCTTATTTTTATTGCTTGTATGGATCTTGATTTTTAAAGTCTCCTGAGCCTTAGAGTCAACCTCAATTATTCTTTCTGCATTATCCTTCACTTTTCATTGGTCACAAAGTTCTGTCAATTCTTCATTTAGAATATATTTCAGATGGTGTTTTACATAAGATTTTGTTGAAAGACACAGTGTTTTGCCGTTTCAAAAGTCTGTAAATGCTGGTATAATGGAAAGGGTAATTAGCTTGGAAGTCAGATCTCAATTTACAACACTGCTACCTTGAACAAATTAACTCTTTAATACCTTCATTTATTCTTTGAGTGAAGGTAATAATGTCTGGTTTGTGGGATTGTTGTGGATGAAGGGTAACGTGTGAGTTGAATGGCAATTAATAGTAAGTTTAATACATTTAGGTTTTTTTCCTAACTTTTGTAAGAGCAGAGATTGGCAAATACTTAATTTTTCATCTTCTTAAGTATCTCTGCAACTTTAAAGAGGTGTTAGAATTCAAGCTATTTATTTCTTTTTTGTATTTCTTTTTCTTTATTTTTTTTGACTTTTAGAGAGAGAGGGGAAGGGAGAGAGAAAGAGAGGGAAAGAAGCATCAGTGTGAGAAAGAAACATCGGGTGATTGTCTCTCTCATGCACCTGGACCAGGACTGGGACTGAACTGCAACCCAGGCCTGTGTCCCAACTGGTAATCTAACTGGCAACCCTTCGCTTTGTGGGATAATGCCCAACCAACTCTGAGCCACCAGTCAGGGCTCAAACTCATTGTCTCTTGAGTACTTATTAATTGATAGTCTAATGAAACCTTTAATAATGTTTTTTGGCTGTTAATTTTCATGATTTACTATCACCTGTATAAATTGCTTTTTATCTCTTAAAGCAATAAAAGCAATTGCTTTTTATCTCTTAAAGTTATTTTTGGGTCCCCTGCATTTTATTCAGAATATCAAAATCATAGGTATCAAAATCTTGGCATGTTGCTTTTGGGATGTTTTACATTTCTGTTTTAAGTTTATTAACACTTTAATAATTTTTTGATTGATTTGAGAGAGAGAGAAAACATCGCTTCACTGTTCCACCTATTTATGCATTTATTGGTAGTCTCTTGCATGTGCCCTCCTGACTGGAAATCAAACCTGTAACCTTTGGGTATGGGGTCAACCCTCTAACCAAATGAGCTAGCCAGCCAGAGCCTGTTAACACTTTAAACAGAGATTTCGTTGCTTTTATTTTTAGTTTTATTTGGATCTATTCTAAAATATACCACTCTCTAAATGACTAAGGATTACAAAATAATTGGGCTAAATTAATAAGGTTTGTCTTACAGTTGAATAATTGGAGTTGGATTAGCTATTTCCTTTTGTTAATTTAAATTTTTTTTGCTGTGCTTATTAATTTGCTTAGGAAATCTAGTTAATACAATAAAATATTATTTAAAATAAGATAGGACATTATTTTTCTAGAGAATAAAAGCTTCATTTTATTTGGACTCTTATTAATTTACAACTGTATATTAATATGTTCTGAGATGCTTTGCTCAAGTTTTAGGAAGACTGTTTAAACTACTTAAAAGAGTACCTTCCAAGTACCCATGTATACATTAAAGTACAAAGTACACTCATTTACTCATAAACGTTATAGATTGTTACTAAAAGAGGACCACTTGAGAACCTAGGTTAAAATTTATTAATTTTTTAATAGTAAAATTTAAAATTTAGTGTTTCAGACTATAATTTCAGAATGCCACGATTGTTTACTCTTGGCTAGCTATCCCATAATCTGTTTTTCTTTTAGTAAAATGTAAAGAGACAAAGGAGTAAGAGTCTTAGGATCATTAATAAAACCTTTGCACTGTCTTTTAAGGTGATGGTGGTAGAGGAAAGCAAAAAGAGAAGTAAGTTTTCAGGAATCTCATTTTGTGGCTAAAAAAGTTAAGCTCTGTTGATGGCTCCCAAGTATTAGTGAGAGGCAGGCATTTTTCTTCACTATTTTACTCTTTTGTTTCTAGTGTTGATGAATATCAGAATTTTTAGTGGCTGTGATTCAGGAAAGAAATGTACTACTGAGTATGCTTGTGAATAAGTCAGTTAAAATATTTGTGTATTTGTTGTCCCACTTCTAAAATGAGCATAGAGGTTGTCATTTCCAATTTCAAGTATTTGAAGCAATACATGGTAGATAGTTATTATTTGGAAATTCCAAGGCTAGACCCTAAAATTGTCTGTTTGCAGAAATTTGTTTGTAGAATGTATTTCCCAAATGTGTGTATTGTTAGTGCCTTTTTTTCTTAACTTGATAATTTTATAGCAGGATTACTATATTAACCAAAGCACAGAGGATAAGCTTTGTTTGTGGAATTTTCTGGTGAATATATTTCAGTAGTAAATATGTATGGAATAAATGAATGTATAGGTCTTATTTTATTTAAGAAATATTGCTAGGTGTAATGGTCTTTCAGAGTGGTCTGACAGTTATCAGAATATAAACATTCACAGTGAAAATATATTACTGGTTTAAATATCAGACTTTCAAAACAATACTGAAGCACTTTGATAAAATATATAATAACAGTTAAAATCACCTAAAGCAGGGATCAGTAACTTTTTCTTGTAAAGGACCAGAAAGTAAATATTTAAGTCTTTGTGAGCTAATGTGGTCCCTGTTGCAAATATTCAACTCTGCTACTGTACTGCAAAAAGCAAACAGACAATGCATAAATTGTGTGTCAATAAAAATTTATTTAGAAAAACAGGCAGGGACCATAATTGCCAGTGAGTTTCAACTTAAAAATGTAGCCCTGGCTGGTGTGGCTCAGTGCGGTGAATGCCAGCTGGTGAACCCAAAGGTTGCCATTTCGATTCTTGGTGAGGGCACATGCCTGGGTTGTGGACCAGGTCCCCAGTTGGGGATTGCTGTATCTCCCACACCGATGTTTCTCTCCCTCTCTTTCTGCCCCACTTTTCCTCTCTCTAAGAAATAAATAAAATCTATTGTATATATATATACACACACACACACACACACACACACACCCCATATATGGGAATGCTCTCATTCTCAATTTTTCTGTAAAGTTAAAACTGCTAAAATTTATTATAATAAAAAAACAGAAAATGAAAATAATTTGGTCAAAACTTCCATGGAATCTCTTGGTTTTCACTGAGTGATAAATCTACTGGATGACTAAATCATAAGCATGAATTATCATATATGCTCTCAGAAGGTCTCACACTGTTCTGTGTTACAGGGATCTTTTTAGGACCTAGTTTACTCATTCATTAAAACATGCAAGCAAGAAATCGTGGCATGCTATTACTGTATTTGGTAACATAAACAGCCAGAGGACTTTTTCCAACACTTGGGGGAAATTGCTGATTTAAATGATTTCCCTGCTTGAATAGAAAATAATACCTGAACAGTTTTAAATTATGCTGCTATTCTCCTATCATTGATATACTTTGACATATCAATGATATCATTAATGATTAATGATATCAATGATTAATGATATATCATTGATATCATTAATTACTTTGTTTGAGATTCCATCCTACATTGTTTATTTTTCTCCTATGACTATACCACAGAGTATGCTTTTGAATAAGTCAATTAAAATATAATCATTGGCTGTAATATCTATGTAACTCATGACAGTTCATTTGAAAAATTAATTTAGACTGATGTATTTCAGCTGAATTAGCTTTAGAAACTTAAATATATACCTACTTTTAATTTTATTATGAAATATATTAAGCACATAAAACAGAGATGTTCAGTTTAACAAGTTATTATAAAGCAAACAATAGAACTACCATGTAAATCAAGAAATAGAGCATTGCCAGCACCCCAGAAATGTCTTACTTGCTTCCCAACTATCACTTCTCTCAAAGGGCTAACCATATCCTGAGTTTTGTAGTATCTATTTCCTTTCTTTTCTTTGTAGTTTTATCTCCAAGTATGCAGCTCTAAACAATATGGCTTAATTTGCCTGTTTTTAAACATTACAAGTGGAATCATAAGGTCTAATTTATTCAGTGTGTGACTAAGACTTTAATACTGTACTCATGTTAGCCATTCATCAACAACAACAAAAATGGACGAGGTAGACTGAAGTAATGGGCCACTGAGCTGTGTTTAAGCCTGTCTTTAGTAAAACTGCTTGGTGAGTCACCTGTTACAACATGTTTGGTGCCTCTTCCTGCCCTTTACCTGAATTTTCTATTATTCAGGACACTGTTGCAGGTGCCTGATAACAATCATGGTGGGTCTTGAAAGACAGAGAACTAGACTTTGAAAACAGATTTCTCAGTGGGCTCTATGAGACCTTATATCATTCTGTAAATTTTATTGTGATAGGATTGACTATTATATTTTATAAAGATTCATTTTAAAGATTTTAATAATGGGAATGTTAATGTGTATAAATAGTAGATACATATATACATACACATACTTGTATTTGTGACAGAAGAAACACTTTAATCACCTTAAACATTTGATTTTATAGAAAAAATATTTTGTTTTTCAGGTGAAACTTCCACCGATGATGGAAATCATAACTGCTGAACAGCTGATGGAATATTTAGGTTGGTGTTGAAAAGTGGATGATTTTATATCTCTTTTAAAATAAAACAAATGCCCTGACTGGCGTGGCTTAGTGGATTGAGCACCAGACTGCGAAGCAAAGGGTCACTGTTTCAATTCCCAGTCAGGGTACAGGCCTGGGTTGCAGACCACACATTGATGTTTCTCTTCCTCTCTCCCTCCCTACCCTTCTCTCTAATAATAAATAAATAAAATCTTTTAAAAAAGTAAAATAATAAACAAAGTTTTCAAAGCTAGTATGTTACCAAATCTCACCTTCCTGAAGTGCTATTATATAATCTACTTTAAAATTATACATTTTTTAATCTCTTAATTAAAATTTTTTTATCAGTATGTTACTGTTTTTGGATGATAAAGCTACCTTTTTGACCAGGACTAAAATTCTGTAATATAAATAAGAAAACTGAGAACGTCTAGAAACAACAAGATACATATTATTTCCAATAAAATGCAGAATGAGAAGTGTCACAGAAGCTCTGACATTGCATGTAGAAGGTCTTTTAAAAATGCTGATTAGACTTGAATTGAAGACCCAGCAGGTGATTTAGAGCAGTGCTACCCAAAGTATGATTCCTGGACCTATGCCAGTTTGTGAGATGCCAGCTACCAGGATGTAGTGAGATAGGGGCTTGTACTGGAATGTAAAACATTTACATTAGTAAGCACACTGTTTAGTTCATCTGAAACTTTTTGTTTGCTTTTGTTTTATTTATTTAAGTAGGCTTTATTTTATTCCTTTATTTATATTGTTGACACTATTGCAGATGTCCTCATTTCTCCCCTTTTGCCTCCCTCCCCCTTCCCTCTAGCCATCACCAACCACACTGTTATCCATGGGTTATACATACATGTTCTTTGGCTAATCCCTTCGCTTTCTCTCATCCAGTACCCACCTCCCCACAACTTTTTCATAGCAAAATTTTCTTGATGAAGGAAGTAGTGTATTTAATTGCATTCTTATGCGAGCTTCTTATTTCAAAACAAACCATCAATACACAGTTTGCAGTCCAGCTGCATTGAATAAAACTTGATTACAGAGCAGATAGTTACACATCACACTGGGATATTTTACAATTTAGTAGATAAAAGCTTTTTTATTTATGCTATTACCAAATAGGAAATCTTAATCCATACATATTCTTATAATTTTTTAGTTATTAAATTTTTATTTTTATTTTTAAATTGTCAGCTGATTATTTTGTGCCATTCCAGAAAACTAGCTAAGTGATTTTTTTGTGAGATGTAGGCTTAGTGAAGTAATTGAGAATGCAGCATTTGGAAGACCCTTTTCTTCATGTAATTAATATTATTTAACTCCATTTACTGGCCAGGGAACCTCATTGATATGGGTAGATTACTCTGAATACCTAGATATCTAGAAATAGAATTTCTTAAACCTCTTTTAGTCTACCTTAGTGACTCTTAGACTTTGTGATTTCTAAATTATATTTTGTGGGAAGACTAAAATATGTTTGGCCCTCTTCAGTGTGGCTCGGTTGGAGTGTTGTCCCGTGGACTTACATGGGCTCAATTCCTGGTCAGGGCACATACCCAGATTGCGGGTTTGATCCCCGAAAGAGGTGTGTCTGAGAAGAAAACCAATTGATGTTTCTCTCTCACATCAATAGTTCTCTCTCTCTCTCTTCCCCTTCATCCCTCCCTCACTACCTCCCTCCCACCCTGCTCTCTAAAAGCAATGAAAAAATGTCCTTGGGTGAGGATAAAAACTATAAATAAATAAAATATGTTTGGTGCTTTTGAGGAACAGCCAGTATGACTGCCAAGGAGTGTGTGTAGGGGAGGCCGTAGGAAGTGATATTAGAGAAATAATGGGGTCGGATCATACAGGACTCTGTAGGCTATTTATAGCAGCTTTGACTTGTGCGGGGAATGAGCTGGGAAGCCATTAGAGAATTTTGAAAAGAGGACTGATGTGGTCTGACTTTTAGTTTAACAAGAATTCTCTGGCTGTGATATTGAAAATAGAACTTAGGGGGTTAAAGACAGAAGCAGAGAGATTTGGTGGTGGCTTCAAAAAGGATAGTAGAAGTGGAGATTGTAAAATGTGGTCAGATGCTGAATATACAGCTAACAAAATCTGATCAGTTGAATATGGGGTGAGATTGAGTGTGGAGTCAAGGGTCACCCCATCGTTTTTGACTTGAACTAGAAGGATGGAGTTCACATCAACCGAAACAGGAAAATATGGAAGAAAATGGTGAGGGAGAAGTATTAGGATTTTGCTTTTGAAAGTTTATTGATACGTAAATGGAGGTATCAGGAAAGTAGTTGGGTATAAAAATACAGAGTTAAGAGGAAAGATCTAGATCAGCTCATACAATGGAACTTCCTGCGGTGATAGAAATGCTCTGTATCTGTGCTCCCCAGTTTGATGGCAACTAGCCACATGTGGCTCTTGAGATCTTAAAATATCACTGTGACTGAGTTACTAAGTATTAAATTTAATTTTAATTAATTTTAATTAATATTTCCGTATGTTGATACTGGCTAATGTATTAGTACAGATCTAGCTTGTAAATATACATTAAGAAGCAGAAAACATAAAATTGAGTTAGATTAAGATGATGAAGAGAATGCATGTAGATAGAGATGGGAAGAGATCAATGGACTGAGTCTGGACATGCCAATGATTAGAAGTTGAGGAAGAAGGAAGAGCAGGCTTGCTTAGCCAGGTAGAAGAAAAACAGGGGACCAATTTCCTAGAATCCCAATGAAGAAGAGTTTCAATGAAGAGTGAGGTATTAGCTGAATCAAATGCTGCAATAGTTAAGCAGGAGGAAGACTTAAAAATTGACTATTGATTGAGCCATCAAGAGTCCATTGATTGGTAACCTCAACAAATGCATGGGATGAAAACCCGCTTGGAGTGAGTGTACAAGAGGAAATTGAAAATTCTCATACATAATCAGTAGGAATGTAACAAAGAGCTCATTTTGTCTCAGAAGGTATATAGACAAAGGCAAGTAGAGAGTGGTAATAGCAGGGAAGAGGTTTGGTATATTAAATTCATCTAAATGTTAGCTAACAAAGCCTTGAGGAAGCAAGACATAGGGTAGGAAATTTTAATAGGGAAAAAGAAAAATTGGTGAAATACCTAGATCTGGGTGAGGAGACTCAGCTACTAAGGGCAGCATGAAAGTAATATCCTGATGGGGGGTGGGGGAGAAGTGAGCAAGAGTGATATGAGAAAAGAGATTCTGAAGAATTTGCCTCACCAAAAGTAAACTTTATTCAGGGAAAATCCTGCTAAGACAAATTGTTTAATTTTCTAAACCATTTGAATTTTCTTCTCTTGAGATTACTCCAGTTCTCTGGAGGAACTAGAGATGCTTTTGAGTTAATAAGCAAATACTAGTTGAAAGATTATAAGAGAAACCATTCATTGCTTTCCTAGCATCTAGCCAAAGAACCGCAGGGACTTGGGGATTTTGACTGGCAAAGGTTAGAGGAGGAGGGAATTTTAATTTGGAAATTTGTTACTAGAGTAGCAGAGTAGGACCATACATTGACAAGGCTTGTTGGAGAGCTTTGGTGTAAAGAAAGGAACAAGAGAAACTAGGAAACTTAGGGAGTCTGTGAGGTCTAATAAGGTGGCGGAACAAGTGTAGGTGGAAGGCAGAAAATGGGTAGGAAGATAATTTTTTAAAAAGTATAATGCAAATTGTAACATAACTTTACTCATCTGTAATAGTTTGTATGATGATTAGACTAACACAGTATTACAGTAAAGGAAATTTTTGTTGGGGTGGTGGTGTTGTCTGACTTTAAAAAAGATAATTTATTTTATCTTTTGAATATAAATCCTGTATAGGGAGGTCAGGGTTGAAGCATTTTAATTTTGCCCACAGTTGACAGTGTCTCCTCTTTTCCAAATGCCCATCCGGGACAAGCTAACTACTGCCAAACCCTCTCTTCCATGTTTTGGCCTAATGAAGCTTTAAGGTTGTTTGTTTCTTGATTTATTTTTGTCTGGATTATCCCATTAGTAGCAAAGTCATACAGATTCTATCTTAAAAATACTTCTTTTTCTCTGTATATGGTATTTCATAACATGGTTTATTGCAAACTCTGTTGGTTTCTCTCGCCTCCAAAAGTAGCTTACACACCAGTGTTATCTTTTGAAAGCATCAGTTTCATCCTGCACTTGGCTACCTAAAAACATAAAGATCTCTTATGATCTTTCCCAAGCAGACATACTATTTATGATTTTCTGTAATCTGGTTGAGTTTACTCGTCCAGCCGTATTTCCCACCACTCTGCAACATAATCTTATGTATAAACCCTCTTAGAAGCTGTACAGATGGCATGATGTTTCTTAACATGTGCTTTTTCCATTACTCTTTCTCCTCAAAAAATGCTTTTTCCCCTCATTGCCTTGCCAGGTTTGCCCATTTTTCTGAATCCAGTTTAGATACCACCCCCTCCAAAATATATTTCTAAGTGTTACATGCTTTATCAGTATCTCTCTTCACAATTATTTTAACTATATTATATTTTATCATATCTTATTCTGTTTTCCAGTATGTTCTTTGCCCAACCAAAATATTGTTTTTTAGGAGAACCATTCATTTCCTAGTATTTGTTTTAACCATCACTAAACACATAATGGGCTCTCAATAAATAGTTATGGATTGAAATAATATTGTTGACCAATTTTAGAAAATAAAGGTTAGATAAGCTAGACAAAACACCACTCTTGAGAGATTTATTTAGATATCTAAAAGTAAAAGATGTTCCTTTAAAAACTCAAATTCTGACTTAAAAAAGTTATTTATTTATTTATTTTTAGAGAGAGGGGAAGGGAGGGAGAAAGAGAGGGAGAGCTACATCCATGTGCAAGAGATATATTGATCGGTTGCCTTTTGAACAACCCCCAACTGTGGACCTGGTCCTCAAGCCAGGCATGTGCCCTAACCTGGAATTGAACTGGCACCCTATCAGTTTGCAGGATGACCCCCAACCTGGTGTGCTTCACTGATCAGGGCTCAAACTCTGTCTTTTAAAAATATTTGGTTCTTCTATCAAGTGAAATATAGGATACAAGTAAAACTATTACATTCTCAATTATTTGAATAAATGATATATAGAATTTACTAAAAGTAAAGCACAGTTTTTAGTTAAATGTTGTATCTATTTATATATATGTACACACACACACACACGTAAGATGGCACACACAATGTGCCCTATGTAGTAAGGACTCAAAAATATTTGTCAGATAGACTTGCTTGAATATCTCTGAAAATCACTTAATTTACTGCTTTGAAGTTCTTGTACCTATGCAGAATGAAATCTTCACTAGTTAGATTTGGCTATCTTAAAGTTCTAATTAAAAGTACAAGTAATATATTAATGTTCATAGTTCTTTTAGAAGAGTTGGATAGCTTAAGAGAATACTTGATGCAGTCTTCAGAAGTTTATTTTGAATTAGAAAATAACGGTTGTATTGTAAACAATTGCATCAACTTGTTAGTGATTTGGTAGGCTGGGTAAGAAGCTGGTTTCGTATGTAACTATTTACATCAAAATAAATTCCAGGTAAATTAAAGATTTAAACATTAAAAAGACAAACATAAAATTACATGAAGAAAGCATATGTGAATATTGGTGTACTTTTAAGAGGTGAAGATCTTTCTAAACATGACATCCAATCCAGGAGCCATAATAGAATAATTTGATTATATTAAAATTAAATATATATCACAGACCAAAAAATGGACAAAAAAGCATCACCATAAAGTCAGAAGCCAATATGGGGAAAGATATTTACCATACATATAAGAGTAAATGTTTTAATTTCTCTAACTGAAAAAGAGCTTTTCCAGTTCAGTAAGAAGAAATAATACTTGTTGAGGCAGGCAATTCAAAGAAAAGGAGTCTATATATAGTTAATACACAATTAAAAAGGCAAAACAGATAAAAACACTGCAGATATTAAAATAGAGCTAAATACATTTGAAAGGTTCCACAGTTGGTTAGAGTATCATTTTGATTCACCAAGGTTGTAGGTTCGATCCACAGTCAGGGTACATATGAGAATCAACCAAGGAATGCATACATAGGTGGAACAACAAATCAATGTTTCTTTCTCTCTCTCTCCCCAAAACCAACAAATAAAAATAAGATAAAAGGTGCCACATATACTAAAAGTCATACATATATTAAAAATTTGATACCAAATAAAAATACACATATAAAAACATACCAATTTTTTAAATGCAAAAACATTTTGTTTGCTCCTCAGAATGGCAAACATTTAGAAGACTGATAACACTCATTCTTGGAAAGGTAATGGGGTAATAGTCCTATTGTTAATAACAGTGAAACTTGGTGCAGCCTTTTAGAGCTTTATTGTAGTGGCATGGAAAGTTGCTCATATGTATTGTAAAATGGAAGAGAAAGCTCAAAAGTGTTAGAGTATGTACATTGAAAAATATTTGTGAGACTAACAAACAGTTAATATCAATTTTCTCTGAATAGAATCAGGGAGGGGGTAATTTTATATGTTACCTATTGCTGTAATTTAGAATTAAAATCTATCTTTGCAATCAGAAAATGGTAATATTTTTAAAAGGCAATACATAATTTCTTTTTACAGGAGATTATATGCTTGATGCAAAGCCAAAAGAAATTTCAGAAATTCAACGTTTAAACTATGAACAGGTAATAGAAACAATTTTTATTATAATAAAATATGTAATTTTTAACGTAAGGATGTATTCATTGGTCTCTATCAGTGGCCAGTCTGTTTTATATGAATATACTTGTATATGCTATATAAAATGAAACATAGATATTATTTTACAGGCCTATGTAGATGATAACCTTTTTTTTTTTGCAAAATTGACTTTCAAGTGATTTTTGTTACTGATTCATTTTTCATCATTTAAAAAAGACTTTATATTTTATGATTAAGTTATATAGGAGAAAGTTGAACAAATGATGTCTAGGATATGTCATTAGGATAATTAGGACCCTGCTGTTTCATATTTTCAACATGTCCATATTTCTTAGCTTGTTCTTTACTCTGTTCTGTAATATAGGAGTGGTAACTAGGTTCAAAATTATTGGAACTGGAAGAAAGCAAGCAGAGCTTCCTTTTCTTCAGTATTCTTCCTTTGTTTGACAGTAGGAGCCCAGAAGGAATCAGTTTCTTACTGTAGAAGGAAGGAAGCATGAACCAGGGAAAAAAAAGACATCATATAAAGTATATTTACTTTCAAAGTTTTTTAATATACTATCACTAGTATCAGTTTGGCAAACAGGAAGCAAAACTCATTTCATTATCACAGAATTTCTTGAATTTGGATATTTAGATAATCTGGTTCTAAAAGAATCAAAAAGCCAACATGTTGCATTGCATCATTGCATAAAGTAGGAAATCTGTAGCTAAAGCCAAATATGCTGTCATTTAAATCCTATTGAAGTTCATAGCTTAAAACAATGATTTCTAAATACCTTTTTGCAATATAAACCCCTTTGAAAGGATATCTTAATCTAACTTCCAATATGTAAAACCAGTAAATGATATTTATAAGTATAAAGTGATATGGTTCAAGTTATATTACTTATCATATTCATATCATTTCTTACTGAAATCAGTGAGACCATTTTGATAAATACGAACACTTGAAATTAGGAATCATAGATGATAGCTAGAGTTTCCATTCAACCTCAAAATTCATTTTACTTCTGTTGCACAGTCTTGAGAAAATCTTGATTGATGAATGTTTGCAAAATGATATCAGCATTTTGTTTGCTTCAAGTCCATCTTTCAGTCTCAGCATATACTTCATTAAGGTGATGGACTCTTGGAAAAAGACTGAAAGTAGTTTTGTTTAAAAATTGAAATAAACAGTATCTAACAACTGTTTGTATTTCCTATAAACATGTCAAACAAAAAATGCCCTGCATTTAAAATAAGCTCTAAAACTATTTATAAGGTACTTTTATTGTATTATCATTACCTTTGAGAGTGGTATATATCATGCTAATATGGCTGAGTATAAGCTGGTGTTTAATATTCTACAAGTACAATGTAATAATGTTCTTTTTTGTATAATTTTATGTGATCAGAAATGTTCAGGCCTAAATTTTGGAAGACCTATGCAGAGCCATAATCTTCCTAATTAAAACCTCTTTACCAGAAGTTGTAATATAAACAAAGAGCATATTTTCCCAGTTTTGCTTAATGATACGTACCATGACAACACCAGAAAACATTGAATTTTTGTGTGTGTTTATGACAAGTTTTTATTTATTTTTTATTATTTTTAATCCTTTTTATTGAATTTATTGGAGTGACACTGGTTAACAACACTACACAGGTTTCAGGTGCACAGTTCCACAACACATCATCTGTACACTGTGCTGTGTGTTCACCACCCTAAGTCAGGTGTCCCTCCATCACCATTTATCCCCCCATACCCACCTCCACCTACTCCAACCCCTCCTCCCCCCTACAATCGCCACACTGCTGTTCATGTCCTTGAGTTTTTTCTTTTTAGTACAATCCCTCCACTGTGCCCTGGATCCAGCTCTCCCCACCCCACAGCTGTCAGCCTGCTCTCTGTCTATGAGACTGTCCCTATGTGACAGGTTTTTAAATGACTGTAAATATATTTTTAATATATTTTATATTTAAAATATTTTGCTATGTTAGAAGTACCTTTGGGGAAAATTCCAAGAAAGTTTAACCACTGGCTTAAAGGAGCCAAGAGTATTTCTTGTGATGTAAGCAACCATTCCTAGGATCTACTTGAATTTAGGGAAAAGATGACAAAATATTTACTCTTTTAAATACTTTGTTTATAACTTTATTTTTATCACTATTAATCTGTATGGATTAATTATAGAGATCATCAAATGGTATCAATTTATTTATTTTAATACTATATAATCTGCAACAAAATATAGAAGACATATAAAGGTATAAATGTGAGCCTATTAGCTGTTCAAAATTACACTTCCCCTAATGGAAATTTGGTAACTGGCAACCTTGAATTTAACAAACATACAAGAAAAAATCAGTAGTAGTAGAAGTACAATCTTATATATTGCTCACTATTGTTACTATTTTCTAAGATGCATCATTGCTGTGGCTTTAGGCAAAGTTTTAAAACACTGAAGGGAAAAATGTGAACTGATTTTTTTAAGGGTTCAGCTTTTGATAAAATTGAGAAAATACAGTTGACCCTTGAACACTTTGGAGGTTAGGGTCACTGAAGTATAGCACAAAGAATTGCATGTATAGCCAGGGCGGGGGTGGGGGGGTGGGGGCGGGGACAGTGGGTAGAGGGGATTACAGGAACTACTATAAAGGACACATGGACAAAACCAAGGGGGAGGGTGGAGAGAGGGGAGGGAGGTGGGTTCACCTGGGGTGGGGTGGAGGGATGGGGAGAAAAGGCATAAAACTGTAATTGAATAACAATAAAAAAAAAAAAAAAAGAATTGCATGTAACTTTTGACTCTCCCAAAACTTAGCTGTGAATAGCCTAGTGTTGACTTGAAGCCTTACCAATAACATAAACAGCGATTAGCATATATTTTTGTATATTTTACGAGGGGAGACCCCCTAAAAACCAGAATTATCATCTGGAGGACGGGCCTCTTGTAGGACAGGCGTCCCACGCTAGGTGAGTGTTCTGGTAACCCGTCTGTGTCAGTGTACTTGCTGATGTTTTGAGAGGCTGCGTTCGGCCTCAGTGAAATTTTTTTGACGACTTTTTCAACATGTTTGTCCATTTCATGATTTACAAGTACACCTGCCTACACTGTGCTGAGTGTTCTGCAGTTTTTGACCAAAAACATCATGACTCCTGAGCCCTACCCTCCTTCTTCACCCAGTCTCTCCCTGAGGGACTTTTTTTTTGTTTCCCTGGATGAAAAAAACCCTCAAAGGCAAACATTTTGCCAGTGTGGAAGAGGTGAAGTAAAAAAATGGCAGAAGCACTAAAAGGCATCTAAATCGACACATTTGCCCTGGCTGGTGTAGCTCAGTGAACTGAGTGCCAGCCTGCGATCTGAAAGGTCGCTGGTTTGATTCCCAGTCAGGGCACATGCCTGGGTTGCAAGCCAGGTCCCCAGTGCAGGGCATATGAAAGGCAACCCATGTTTCTCTCACACAGCAGTCTTTCTCTCTCCCTCTTTCTCGTTCTCTTCCCCTCGCTCTAAAAATAAATAAATTAGATAAATAAATAAAATATTTTTAAAAAATTGACATGTTCAATTTCAAAGGTGGAAAAAACATCTCTATAGGTGTACTGCATCACATGGAGAGTATTTGAAGATGACTAAAGTTTCATCATGTAAGAATAAATACACAATTTTTTATAAATAAATTTTGTTTTTTTCTGGGTCCCCCCTCATATATATTAGGTACTATATTCTTATAATGAAATAAGTTAGAGAAAAGAAAATGTTAAGAAAATCATTAGGAAACTACTGTAATATTGAAGGTCAACTATAATTTAAAAATAATAAAATAAAATCATAAGGAAGACAAAATATGTTTGTAGCATTTACCGAAAAAGATCTGTATATGAGTAGATGCATACAATTCAATTGCATGTTACTGCTCAAGGGTCAATTATATTGTTTTGGGGAAACATAGTCATTAGAAAGAGGTGAAACTGATGAAAGCCAGACTATATAATAATGGTATCTTGTTATAAATTCCTCATTCATAAATTTTAAGTATTTGAATACTTTCTGTTTTCAGTCTGTCCATTCTTTTAGAATGGAATTTTATCAGTTGTTTGGTAAAACAGAACTTTGTTCTTATGACATAAATTTTCTTTTTCAGATTCCAGAAAGAGTCCTGAGCTTTAATATAAAAGGATATATCCCATGTTCACCCTTTCTGCTATAAACCCTCCAATAGGCTATAGTCTATTTCTATTTTATATCTTCAATATGTATCACAGTGTCTGGTTAACAGTAGGGATTCATAAAGTTTTATTAAATTTTATATATTGGCTTCTAGTTGTTCCGTCAAATACATCCTTTATAAGTATGTCCATATTTAATGTATTAAAATTTAGAAAAACATTTAAAAATAGTATTTATTAGAGTTGTGTGACCATATTTATTGGGAAAACTGATATGGATAGAAAGACTCCTTAATTTGGCCAACAAACCTGTGTGACACAGCCTGTGTCTCAGACTCCATCTCTCACCACTTTGCAATTCATGTATTATGTTCTAGCCTTGCTGGACTCCTTGCTGTTTCGTGGGCACAGTACTGAACTCATTTCTGCATCAGAGTTTTTGCACTAGTGTCTGCTTTGTCTGGAATACCTTTTTCCCAGAGCTTCCCAAGATTCAGTATTTTACTTGGTCACTATTTAATGTCATTTTAAAAGAGTTCCCCCTCCTCTTTTTAAAGCAGTTTGAGTTTACAAAAATTTAATAAAAAGTACAGAGTTCCCATCTACCTCCTGTCCTCCAATACATACACACAACCTCCCTCACTATCAACATCAGAGTGATACATTTGTTATAATTGATGAACCTACATTGACATATAATTAATACCCAAAGTCCACAGTTTACATCAGGGTTCACTCCTAGTGTTGTATATTCTATGAGTTTGACAAATGTATCCACCATTGTAGTATCATACACAATACTTTCACTGCCCTAAAACATCCTCTGTGCTCTACATATCCCTCCCTCCTCCTAACCTCTAGAAACCACTGTTTTTCACTGTCTCCATTGTTTTGTCTTTCCCACATTGTCATTTGGAATCATATAGCATGTAGCCATTTTATGTTGGCTTCTTTCACTTAGTAATAATATACATTTAAATTTCTCCCATGTCACCTTGGCTGTGGCCTGCAAATGGAAAGGTCACAGTTCAATTCCCAATCAGTGCACGTGCCTATGTTGCAGGCCAGGTCCCCAGTGTGGGAGGCAGCTAATTGATGGTTTTCTCACACAAATGTTTCTCTCCCTCTCTTTATCCCTCTTTCCCTTTCTCTAAAAAAATAAATATAAAAAAAGAATTTCCTCCATGTCTTGATAGCTCGTTTCTTTTTCTTATTTTTGTGGTTAAAAAAGATAAAATTTACTCCCTTAACCATTTTTAAGCGTAAAATTCAGTAGTGTTAACTATATTCACATTGTTTTGTAACAGATCTCTAGAATATTTTTATCTTGTAAAACTGAAACTATGTGCCTGTCAAACGATTTACCAGCTCTCCCTCCAGGCCCTGACAACCATCATCCTACTTTCTGTTTCCATGATTTTGACTGTGCTAGGTATTTCATATAAGTGGAATAATACAGTATTTGTCCTTTTGCAATGGCTTATTTTATTCAGCATAATGTCCTCAAGTTTCATCCATGTTGTAGCATGTAATAGAATTTTCTGTTTTTCAAGGCTGGGTAATATCCCATTGTATGTATATACCACATTTTCTTAATTTATATGACAGTAGACATGTAGACTGTTTCTGCCTCTTGGCTATTTTGAATAATGCTGCGGTGAACATGCATGTACAATATCTCTTCAAGATGCTGCTTTCAGTTCTTTTGGATATATACCTACATGTGGAAGACGCCTTTCTCTTTGACTAGAAACTTTTGTCTTTCGGCTTCCTGCTCTAAAATCGGTCCCTTACCCCTGTCATTCTGTACATCATTATCCTTACTTATCTTACTAATTTGTCTTACTAATACTTAACAGTATATTATGTATTTATATATGTATCTCTCACAGTAGAATGTTAGTTGCATGAGATCAGGAACTTTTTCTATTTTATTCACTATTACATATTTAGAACTCAAATTACTGTCTCGCATATAGTAGGTACTTAATAAAAATAATAAATAATGAAATAATAAAAGGGATGAATTGGATAAAATGGAAAATTAGAAGCAAATGTACTTGCATTTAAATGTCGTTTTTGTTGTTTCGTTTTCCTTATCTTTACCCTTTACTTTTCTGTTTTCAGAATATGAGTGATGCTATGGCAATCTTGCACAAACTACAGACAGGCTTGGATGTAAATGTAAAATTCACTGGTGTTCGAGTGTTTGAATATACACCAGAATGCATAGTATTTGATCTTCTCGATATTCCTTTGTACCATGGGTGGTTAGTGGACCCTCAGGTAAGTAGAAAATTTTAAATTATGTAAACAGAAATTTAGTAAAATGCTACTAATTTGGCATTAAATCTAGATGGTATTAAATCTAGATTTATATTTTCTGATACTTATATTTTTGCATTTTTACCTGGAGCCAAATTGAGAGGTTAAGGAGGGGTGAAGTTAAGGGAAGATTCCTCCAGACTGCTAAACCTGCCCAAGCCCAAGACTTCTGATTTTAACTTCAGGGAGTTAGGGGTCGACTACAAAGTTGAGTCCATATCCCTACAAACACTTACTGTCTGTATTTTTTTTATTACAGTCATCCTAATAGGTGTAAAGTTGTATCTCATTGTGGATTTGTTTGCATTTCTCTGATGACTAATGATGTTGAACATTTTTTCATATGCTCATTGGCCATTTGTATATTTTGTTTAGAGAAATGTCTGCAGATTCCTTTCCATTTTTAATTAGGCTGTTTGTATTTTTTGTTATTGAGTTGTGGGAGTTCTTTATGTAAGGGGGGGCCCAAAAAACCTGAAAATTTATTTATTAAAAAATTTTTATTTATTCTTACATGTCTAAACTTCAGTCACCTTCAAAGTAATCTCCATTTGATGCAATACACCTATCGAGACTCTTTTTCCACTGCTCAAATCAGTTTTTGAACTCATTGATTTTGTTGCCATTTATTGCTTCTGCCATTTTTTGTTTCAGCTCTTCTACATCAGCAAAACATTTCCCTTTGAGGACTGTTTCATTTAGGGAAACAAAAAAAATCCATTCAGGGCAAGATCGGGTGAATAGGGAGGGTGGGGCTCAGAGGTCATGACATTTTTGGTCAAAAACTATGAACACTCAGTGCAGTATGAGCAGGTGTGCTTGTAAATCACCCATCGTGAAATGGGCAAATGCATTGAAAGAGTCTTCAAAAAAATTCACTGAGGCCAAACGCAGCCTCTCAAAACACCAGCTGGTACACTGATACAGATGGGTTTCTAGAACACTCACCTAACATGGGAAACCTTTACTACAAGGGACTCATCCTCCAGAAGATAATTCTGTGGGTTTTTTGGGGTGTCCCCCTTGTATGTCTACACATGTATCTTCTCAGATATATGATTTGCAAATTTTTCTCCTGATCTATGAGTTGTCTTTTCACTTTATGATATCTTTTAAAGAACAAAGTTTTTAATTTTAATGAAGTCCAATTTATCTATTTTTTTCTTCCATTGATTATGCTTTTGGTGTCCTGCTTAAGAAGACTGCCAACCCAAAGTCACAAGGATTTACTGCTATATCATCTTCTATAAGTTTTATAGTTTTAGTTCTTAGGTTCAGGTGTATGATCTGTTGTGAGCTGATTTTTGTATATGGCTTGAGAAAGGGATCCAACTTTATTCTTATGCTATGGATATCTACTTTTCTAGCACCATTTGTTAAAAAGACTATTCTTTCTCCCCGTGAATTATGTTGGCACTTAGAGTGATCTTTGTAAAATAAACCCTCTCCTTTATCCCTATTCCCTCCTTTCCTTAAAAGTCCCCAGTGAAACTAAAACAAGATACAAAATCCTTATTAGAGTTTTTATGGTAATGCTGCATCTAGACTTTGTCTATCTGTCCAAATTCACCTCATATTAATTCTCCCCCTGTTTTACTACATCCAGCAATACTGCCTTTCGGTTCTCCAGACATCTCAAGCTCATTCCTTTCTCAGTTTTTTTTGCTACCTATATCCCCACTGTGGAACATTGTTTTCCTATCCCAACACATTGTTCTCCCAGATCCTTACATTTCTAGTTCCTCATTACTCAGGTCTTAGGTCACATATCACATGTTAGAAAAGTCTTCTTTGACCAACTTGTTGAAATTAGTCACCCTCCATTTCCCTGGTCATTTCTTTTCCCAGGACCCTATTTGATTTTCTTTACCACTTATTCAGAATTATTACTTATTTCTTTACTTGACTGACTGTCATTGCCCACTGGAATGTTTGTTTTATGAGGGCTGGGCTCTTATTTCTCATTGTTTAGAAGAGTGCCTGGCACACAGTAGGTTCTCAATAATATCGACTGATGGAATGAAGCATGCATGCAAGCGTGCACTAGATATAAGGAAGGAGAGATTGTAACAGCAAGGACTTGACAGTATTTTTTTATCCCTATCCATTGGTAATAGCAACTGGTGTTCTGGGCAATGAAGGATGGTTTATTATAAGCAGGGTATCTGTATCTTTATTGACAACGTCTCTGAGAGTATCACTGAAAAGTCTAATGCCCAACATTTCACACATCCAAGGTGAGTCACGTTGGGTCCTGGAAGATGACAACACCAGGTAGTCTAGATTCTTGAGAATGAACTGATAACCTAAGGAACTTAAGCCTGAGTTCTTAAAAATTGGATTTAGATCATCCCTCTCTGACTGATGACAGCAGAAATGATATATTTAGTGTGCTGAAAGAAGAAAAATGCTAAACTATAATCTTATTCCCAGAAAAATTATCTTGTAAGAATGGAGGAAAATTAAGTCATTTTTTAGATTAATTAAACTAAGATAATTTCCTGCCAGTAGATCATCATTAATGGAAATTCTAAACAAAGATTTTGAGAAGAAGGAAAATAATCCCAGATAAAAGAAAGAATGCGTGGAGAGAAAATAACATAATAAGTATATGGATAAATATAAATTTGACTGTATCAGATAACATCATATTTGGGGGGTTATATAAAGAATATTAGCATATGCAAAAATAACATGAGGTGAAGGAAAATAAAGTATATTGAGAGCCTATAATTAATTGTTCAAGAAGAGGGTATTAACTTCCGACTTAGATTTAGTAGGAGCAGATGTTATAGTTTCTATAACTTTTCTGTCCAATATTGTAGCCAAGTTGGGGCTGTTTAAGTTGAATGAAGAATTTAGTTACTGAGTTGCACTAGACACATTTCAATTGCTTAGTGGCAAGTTAATATCTTATTGGGCAACACAGATTTGGAATATTTCCATTATTATAGAATGTGCTACTGGATATTGCTCTTTTAGAGTAACTATGAAATGAATAGAAAGCATAGTGAGTAACTTCTATATTAATAGAAGAGGGGGAAATTAATCAGCCCAAAAAGAAGGAAGAAAGGAGAGGTAAAGGAATGTTGAATTGATGGAAAGAGAGAATGGTATATTTAATAACTCCAAATATGTGAATAATTATAGTAAGTGTAAATAAAACTAAATGCTGTAGTTAAAAGACAGTGATTCTGAGGATGGATTAAGGTACATATGGTCTGTCCAGAAAGTATCCATCCATGTAATATGAAAAAGAGACATTTATTGAAGAAGATAAGAAACTTTGTACATAGGACAATGATGCCTCAGTCCCCTTCAAAGTAGGCACCTTGGGACCTCACACAGTTCTCCCAATTGCTATCAGCTACCCATTGTATTTTCCTGAATCTCATCAATGGTCTGAAATCTCTTCCCTTTCAAAGGTGATTTTAGTTTTGGGAAAAGCCAGAAGGCCCAGGGCACCAAATATGGGCTGTAGAGGGGCTGAGTCACCTGTGTGATTTGATGTTTCACAAAAAAATTCTGCACAAGACATGATGCATGAGTGGACACGTTGTAATGAAGCTGCCTGTCACCAGTTGCCCAAACCTGCCCATTCATACCTGAACCCTTCTGAGGCATCCAAGTAATTTCTGTGGAGTAACATAAAAGCTTAACACAAAATTTGGTGCAGATTCACTGCTCTACTCATTCAGTCATTTTGAATGCAATGGCCACACAGTACACATGCTCACTCAATGGTATCTAACATCCCCACTGACTAGTACAGTGAAGTGGTGGTCAGTGTTCACGCTTGTGCATTCTAGTCCACTCTCCTTGGCTGCCAGGTTAAATCAATGTCACACAAACCATTCTCATTATATTAACAATGGGTGTACTTTTTCTGGACAGACCTCATATATATATATATATACATTTGCTATTTACCAGAGACTTATATAAAACAGTATGAAGTTAAACAAAAAGTTTACAAGTAAAAAGAGGAAAAAAAGAGATTCCATACAATTGTTCATCAAGAGAAACCTGGTATACCTATAGTAATTTCAGGAAGAATAGACTTAAACTTTAAGTCAAAAAACAATACTAATGATAGATTGTTTAATTTGCAAAAAAGATAGAGTCATTTAAAATTTGTATGTGCCTGGAGATACCTGGAAAGTAAAAACCCTGATTGACTTTATTCCTTAGGAACCCATTGGAACTGTTGCAAAGAGTAAAGGTCAATTTTTGACAATGAAAAACAAAATTTGTATGCATCAAATAACATAACCTCAAAGTACATAAAGCAAAATTCATTGAATTATTAGAAGAAATAGATTATCATCTTAGAAGATTTTAATATACCTTTCTTTGTAATTGTTAGAAGCAGAAAAGAAAACCTAGCATACATACATCCTTTTAAAAAATTTAATAAACTTTAATTTTTGAATAATTTTTAGGAAGGTTGCAAAGATTACAGAAAATTCATGTGTACATTTTACCCACTTTTTCCAAATCTTATGTAACCATGGTACATGTGTCAAAACTTAGAAATTTAATATTGGTACATTACTATTAAATATATTATGGTATTTCACATTTTACCAATTATTACACTAATTTTCTTGTTGTTTTTCCAGAATCCAATCCAGGGTAGACATTGCATTTTATCATTCTGTCTTCCTACCCTCCTGCTGTCCGTGGTATTTTTTCAGTCTTTTATGTTTTTCATAAACCTGATTATACATTCTCTTTATACACATGAAAATTTAGATTTTAAGGTTAAGTTTATATAGATATGATTTCTCTCTAAAGTAAATTATAGTTTCAGTACAACCCCAAACAAAAAATCCCAGCAGATTTGTGGGAGTAGTTGTGGAATGTGAAAAGTTGATTCTACAATTTACATGGTAATGTGAAGAGCTAGGAATAGAAGTCAAGATATTCTTGAAGCAGAATAAGTAGGGAAGACTTGCTTTTTCAGATATAAAATATTTTGAATATTGTAATTAGGAATTAGACCAATGACAGAGAATAGAGAGGCCAAAAAGACCATGAATATATAGACAGAAATAGGTCACTGTAATGAGGCAAAACAGTCTTTTCAATAAAAGGTGCTAAGATAGTTAGATATGTAATTATTTAGCCATTTATATAGCCAATTCAAATTTCTAATTAGACAGCCAATTAGAAATAAATGAAATTTTATCCCAAATCACACTATGAAATTCTATTCCATGCACATTTATGTTTAATTGTAAAATATAAAAATGCATGAGTTTGAAAATGTTTTTAACCATAATAATAGGAAGAAATTCCTAAAACAAGATACAAATGCATTAACTATAAAGAATATTGGTAGAATGTAACTACATTAAAATTGAGAACTTGTATTGTCTAAAATTCCAAAGAGAATGTAAAAGTAAGCCATAGAGTGGATGACTGCAACTTATATAATGAATAAAAGATTAATAATCAGAAGGTATAAAAAGCTCCTACAAATAATTTTTTTAATATAGACCACCCAGTAAAAAAGGAACAAGTGACTTGAATAGGCATTTCACAAAAATGGGTATACAATGGCCAGTGAACTTATGAAGTAGTCATCAGGGAAATGCAAATTAAAAGCAAAATGAGATAGCACTATATGCTCATAAGAATGGCTAACATTTAAAAGTCTGAAAATACTAAATTTTGGAGAAGATACACAATGTTAAAAATTCTTATTCCGTGCTGAAGAGAATATAAATTGGCTGTCTACTTTGGAAAGCAGCTTGGAACTATCGGGTAAAGTTGAGGATAAGCATATCCTCAGATGCAGAAATTTGACAAGGTATATTCCCTAGAGCAGTGGTCCCTAACCTTTTTGGCACCATAGAGTAGTTTTATGGAATACAGTTTATCCACGGACCGGGATGAGGTGGGTGGGGGCGGGGAGACAGGAGACAGGAGACAGAGCTCAGGCACTAATTTGAGCGAAGCTTTGCTCACTTGCTGCTCACTGCCTGCTGTGCAGTCTGGTCCGTGACAGGCCACAGACTGGTGCAGGTCCATGGCCGGGGTGTTGGGGACCCTTGCCCTAGAGAAATTCTTGATATGTGTAACAGGGTAAGTATATAAGAATGTACATGGCACTATTATTTGTCATAGCCCCAACTGAAAACAATTTGGACATCCAAAGATGAATGAGTAAATATATTACATGGTCAAGATGACAGCACAGGTAAACATGACTCACCTCTTTGCACAACCATATCAAAATTACAACTAAACTATAGATCAACTATCACTCAGAACTGTCAGAAATCAAGTTGGATGGAATTCTGACAACTACAATAGGAGGTGCAGATGTGGGATGGGCTGGTCCCACATGCACTTGTGGTGGATAAAAACTCGTGAGGGGGATAGAATATTCCAAATAAAATGGAATGGGACCCAGTAGATAACTCAGAAATACATCTCAAAGGAGAGATTAAAGTGTCAGGTCCTGAAAAAGTGGTTTATAAGAATAAACAACTGAACACTAGCTGGACAAAAGCCTTATAACCACAGACAAATAAGGAAACCACTTCACCACAACGTGACTGGTACGGAATGTGGAGGAGGTGTGAGAGGGCTGGCTGGGCTCCCATGGGTGGCAGCTGAAGTTCTAGATGGATATTTTAGAGGTCGAGGAGTTCCTCCTGAGAAGTGAGGGGTCTAAGCCCCAAGTTGGGCTCCTTAGTCCACAGCACCAGAGCTGGAAAGGAACCCAGGTAACATCCAGCTGTGAAAAGCAGCAGGGTTTCTGTCTGCCAGGGAGAGATGACTAGAGACACACAGATTCTTTTAAAAAGCCAATGCACAAAATTTCATTTGCAGCCACTTACCCTGGTTTCCAGCAGAGGAAGGGAAGAGTGGACTTAGAGATACTTGAGGAGAGTCTGGAGCTAGTGGTTCTGGGGTGATTTACCAAGATCCCTATGCTGAGTCATTTCCCATACTACAGAAGCCATCTTTCTCAGGCAAAGCACTCTTCTCCGAGTGGCATCAGCCTGAGAGGAAGCAATAGCCCTGCCACATCCTGTGGTTTTTAAGCCAGACTGCTGATCACAGCTTGACTAAGTTAACAACTAAGCTGCTTAGCAGCTAATTAGTTTAACATCTAAGGTGGAAATACAAAGAAGCAGCCAAAATGGGAAGACACACAGACCCCAAATGCAAGAGCAAGAGAATTATCCAGAAGAATGAGATGAAATGGAGGCAAGCAATTTATCAGATAGAGAGTTTAGAGTAATGATTATAAGGATATTCAACAGCATGAAAAAACAAACTATTAAAAAAGGACCAATCAGAAATAAAGAATGCAATATCTGAGATAAGGAGTAAACAGTAGGTTAGATGAAGCAGAGGATAGAATTCATGTTTTGGAACACAAAGTAGAAGAAAAACATCCAGGCAGAGCAGCAAAAAGAAAAAAAAAATTTAAACGGGAGCTTAAGAAATATTTTAGATAACATGAAGCATAACATCTGTATCATGGGAATACTAGAAGGAGAAGAGAGTGAGCAAGGAATGAGAACCTATTTGAAGAAATAATGACTGAAAACTTCCCTAATCTGGTGAAGGAAAAAATCACACAAGTGCAGGAAGCTCAGAGAGTCCCAAACAAGTTGGACCAAAAGAGGCCTACACTAAGACACATCATAGTTAAAATGACAAGGCTTGAAGACAAGGAGAGAATCCCAGAAGCCACAGAGAAAAGCAGGTAATTACCTACAAGGGAGCACCAATTAGACTGGCATCAGATTATTCAACAGAAACATTTCATTCCAGAAGGGTGTGGCATGAAATATTATTCAAGGTGATAAAAAGCAAGGACCCTACAATGAAGGCTGCCTTACCCATAGATGCTATCATTTAAAATCAAAGGAGACATAAGGAGCTTCCCACACAAGAAAAGCTAAAAGAGTTTGTTAATAACAAACCAGTACTGCAACAAATGTTAAAGGGCTTGCTTGAAGAAAAAGAGAAAGGAAAAAAAGCCAGAGGAAAACAGTCTAAGAATAAAATAGCACTACACATGTTATCTACCAATAATTACCTTACATGTAAATGGCTTAAATGCTCAGACCAAAAGATGGAGGGTAGCTGAATGGATAAGAAAACAAGACCCATAAATATGCTGCCTCCAAAAAGCCCATTTCACATCAAAAGATATAGGCAAACTAAAAGAAAAAGGTATTTCATGAAAATGGAAAAGAAAAAAAAGCTGGGGTAGCAGTATTTATACTTGACAAAATAGACTTTAAAACAAAAGCCATAATAAGAGACAAAGAGGACACTACATAATAGTGAAGGGAACAATCCAACAAGAGGATATAACCCTAGTAAACATTTATGCACCCAACATGAGAGCACCTTAATATGTAAAGCAAATCTTGATGGACATAAAAGGAGAGATCAGGAGAAATAGAGTCATAGTTGGCGATTTTAATACCCCATTGAACTTCCAGCCAAGATAGAGGCCTAGGTAGATGGACTTCACTTCCTCACACAACCAAAAGAAGGACAAAAACCAATTAAAAAAAAAAACAAACAAACCCAGAACTGCCAGAAAATCAAACTACACGGAAGTCTGACAACCAAGAAGTTAAAGAAGAAACATTCATCCAGACTGGTGCGCCAAAACAAAGAAAAATGGCCCAAATGAAAGAACGGATGAAAACTCTAGAAAAAGAACTAAGCAAGGAAGACATAACTAACCTATCAGATGCAAAGTTCAAAACACTGGTAATCAGGATGCTCACAGAAATAATTGAGATTGGCTGCAAAATAAAAGAAGTGAAGGCTGTAGAATCTGAAATAAAGGAAAATATAAAGGGAACCAACAATGAAGGGGAAAAAAAAACGGGACTCAAATCAAAGATTTGGACCAGACAGAAGAAATAAACATTCAACCAGAATATAATGAAGAAACAAGAATTCTAAAAAAGTGAGGAAAGGCTTAGGAACCTCTGGGACAACTTTAAATGTTCCAACATCTAAATCATAGGGGTGCCAGAAGGAAAAGAGAGAGAGTAAGAAATTAAAAACTTATTTGAAAAAATAATGAAGGAAAACTTCCCCAGTCTGGTGAAGGAACTAGACATGCTAGTCCAGGAAGCTCAGAGAGTCCCAAAAAAGTTGGAACCAAGGTGGAACATACCAAGACACATCATAATTAAATTTTCCAAGATTAAAGATAAGGAGAGAATCTTAAAAGCAGCAAGAGAAAAGGAGAGAGTTACCTACAAAGGAGTTCCCATAAGAATATCAGCCAATTTCTCAAAAGAAACCCTACAGCTAAGAAAGGGACCGGAAAGAAGTATTCAAAATCATGAAAGGCAAGGGCCTACATACAAGATTACTCTATCCACTAAAGCTTTCATTTAGAATGGAAGGGGAGATAAAGTGTTTCCCAGATAAGGTAAAGTTAGAGGAGTTTATCATCATCAAGTCCTCATTATGTGTAATGTTAAAAGGACTTATCTAAGAAAAAGAAAAAGATCAAAACTATGAACAGTAAAACAACAGCAAACTCATAACTATCAACAACTGAACCTAAAAAGAAAGAAAGAAAGAAAAAAGCCAAACTAAGCAAACAACTGCAACAGGAACAGAATCACAGAAATGGAGATCCCTTGGAGAATTAGCAGCAGGGAGGGGGAGGAGGGAGAATGGGATAAAGGTACAGGGAATAAGGAGTATAATTGGTAGGTAGGATATAAATGGGCAGGTTTAGAATAGTATAGGAAGTGGAGAAGCCAGAGAACTTGTATTTGTGACCCATGGACATGAACTAAGGTGGGGGAATCCTGGAGGAAGAGGGGTGCAGGGTGGAGGGGGATAAAAGGGAGAAAAAGATGGGACGACTGTAATAGTGTAATCAATACAATATTCTTTAAAAAAAACGCACCTCTCGGATTCAATGGATAGATCCTCCCAGTGTAAATTCAACAAGGAGACAGCAGCCTTAACAATACACCAGATCAAATGGATTTAATTGATATCTTCAGAGTATTTACCCCAAAGCAGCAGAATATGAATACTCTTTAAATGCACATGGAATGTTTCCTAGGATAGACCACATGTTTGGACACAAAAGAAGTCTCAATAAATTTAAGAAAATTGAAATCACATCAAGCATCTTCTCTGACAACAATGCTATGAAACTAGAAATCAATCACAAGAAGAATACAGAAAAACACACAAAGATATGGAAACCAAGTTACATGTTATTAAACAATGAATGGGTCAAAAGTGAGATCAATGAAGAAATTAAAATATATCTTGAAACAAATGATAATGAGGACACAACAATCCAAAATCTGTGGGACTCTGGGAAAGCAATCCTAAGAAGGAAATTCATGGCATTTCTGGCCTATCTCAAAACACAAGAAAAACCTGAAATAAAGAATCTAACTTCACACTTAAAGGAACTTAAAAAAGAACAAAACAAAACCCAAAGTGAGTAGAACAAAGGAAATAATAAAGATTACAGCAGAAGTAAATGAAATAGAGTATAAAAAATGATACAATAAAATCAATGAATCTAAGAGCTATTCTTTGAAATGATAAACAAGATGGACAAACCTTTAACCAGACCCTTCAAGAAAAAAGAGAAAGGACCCAAATAAAATCAGAAATGAAAGAGGAGACATAACAATTGATACCAAAGGAATACAAAAGTATTGTAAGAAATTATGAACAATTATATGCCAACAAGGTGGACAATCTGGATGAAATGTATAAATTCCTAGAAACATAAAATCTTCTAAAACTAAATCACAAAGAATCAGAGAATCTGAATAGACAAATTATACCTAATGAAGCTGAAGCCATAATAAAAACAAATTCCCAACAAACATGAGCCCTGGACCAGGTGAATTTTACTAAACATTCCGAGAAAAAGTAATACCTCTTCTCAAGCTATTTCATAAAATTCAAGAGGACTAATGGCTCTCAGACTCATTTTATGAGGCCAACGTTGTCCTAATTTCAAAACCAGATAAAGACACTACAAAGAAAGAAAATTATAGACCAATATCTCTGATGAACATAAATGCTAAAATCCTCAACAAAATATTAGGATACCCAATAAAGCAATGTATCAAAATGATCATACACCATGATCATGTGGGGTTTATTCCAGGAATGCAAGGTTGGTATAACATTAGCAAATCAGTCGTGTGATTCACCATATAAACAAAATGAAGGATAAAAAAACACAGTCATATCAATAGATGCAGAAAACCTTTAGATAAAATCCAGCACACATTTATGATCAAAACTCTTAGCAAAGTGGAAATAGAAGGAACATACCTAAACATAACAAAGACCATATATGGCAAACCCAGTACCAGCATCATACTCAATGGGCAAAAACTACATGTGTTCCCCTTAATATCAGGAACAATAAAGGGATGTCAGCTTTACCTCTCTTATTCAACACAGCACTGGAAATCCTAGCCACAGTAATCAGAGAAGAAGAAGAAATAAAAGGCATCCAAGTTATTTGCAAATGACATGATACTGCACATAAAGAACTCCAAAGATTCCACCAAGAAACTACTAGAACTGATAAATGAATTCAGCAAAGTAACAGGATACAAAATTAATATTCAGAAATCAGTTGCATTCTCATATGCCGATAATGTACTAACAAGGAAATTAAAGAAACAATCCCATCTACAATTGCTTCAAAAAGAATAAAATACCTAGGAATAAACCTAACCAAGAATGTAAAAGACCTGTACTCAAAAAATTATAAGACGCAAGAAAGAAATTGAAGAAGATAGAAAATTGGAAGCAACATACCATGTTCATCATTAAAATATCCAGACTACCCAAAGTAATCTATAGATTGGATGCAGTTCCTATTAAAATTCCAATGACATTTCACAAAACGAGAACATATTTCAAAAATTTATATGGAACCACAAAATGCCCTGCATACCAAAAGTGATCCTGAGAAAGAAGTAATGGCACCCGCTCCTCTCTGCCAGATTTCAGTCACTCCCTCCGCTACCCACAATCAAATTGGGCCCCTCTGGTGCTGGTTCCCGAGTGGGTGGGCTTGTGCATGCTCTAGGCCCCCGTGGGTCTCTCCAACGACCTTTCCTGTGAGGCTGGGAGTTTCTCCTGCTGCCACCCCAACCCCCATGGGCGTTTTCAATCAGAGGTTTGAGGCTTTATTTCCCCGCTGGAGCCCTGGGTTACACGGTCTGCTTCGCTCCCCGCCATTTGTCCGGTTTATCTATGAGCGAATGTGGGGCCGCAAGATACTACCCGCCGCTCTGCCTGCCCCGTTCTCCGCCACTCTGAGTCCGGCCCTCTCGGTTTATCTGTGCGCGAATGTAGGGCCGCAGGGTCTGCTAGCAGTCAGACTGCCTGCCCCGTTCGTCCCACACTCTGCCAGTCTCGGTCCCGCCACGGCCACTCGAGTCCTCTCCGCCCCGGCTGCCCATCTCCACCCCTCCTACCGGTCTGGATGAATGTTTATTTTTTATCTCCTTGGTGTCGGACTTCCTTGTCGTTCAATTTTCTGTCAGTTCTGGTTGTGTGAGGAGGCGCAGTGTGTCTACCTACGCCGCCATCTTGGTTCTCTCCAAGATCTAGACCACCTTCTTACACCACACACAAAAATGAATGCAAAATGGATTAAAGACTTAAATGTTAGACCCGAAAACATAAAAATCCTAGAAGAATAGGAAGCAAAATTTCGGACATTGCTCATAGAAATTTTGTTTCAGTTATATTCTCCAGGCAAGGGAAACAAGAGAAAAAATAAACAAATGGGACTTCATCAAACTAAAAAGTGTTTGCACAGCAAAGGAAATTGTCAACATAATAAATAGACAACCCACAGAAAGGGAAAACATATTCGCCAATACATCTGACAAGGGGTTAATATCCAAAATTTATAAAGAACTTACAAAACTCAACACTAAGGAAATCAAACAATCCAATTAAAAAATGGGCAAAGGATCTGAATAGACATTTCTCCAAACAGGACATATACCTGGCTAATAGACCTATGTAAAGATGCTCAATGTCACTAATCATCAGAGAAGTGCAAATAAAAACCACAGTGAGATACCATCTCACACCTGTCTGAATGGCCATCATCAATAAATCAAAAACAACAAGTGCTGGCAAGGATGTGGACAAAGGGGCACCCTTTTGAACTGTTGGTTGGGAATGTAGACTGGTGCAGCCACTGTGGAAAGCAGTATGGAGATACCTCAAAAAATTAAAAAATGGATCTGCCTTTCAACCCAGGAATCCTCCTTCTGGGAATATATCCAAAGGAGCCCAAAACACTAATTTGAAAGAACATAAGCACCCTCATGTTCATTGCAGTGTTACTTACAATTGCTAAGATATGGAAGCAGCCTAGTGTTTATCAGTAGATGAGTGAATAAAACAACTATGGGACATTTACACAATGGAATTCTACTTGGCGATAAAAAAAGAGAAAATTTTACCCTTTGCTACAGTATGGATGGGCCTGGAGAACATTACACTAAGTGAAGTAAGCGAGTCAGAGAAAGACATACACCATATGATTTCACTCATATGTGGAATCTAATGAACAAACTGAACTAACAAGCAAAACAGAGACAGACTCATAGATGGAGGGCAGATGGCAGCTAGCAGGGGGAGTAAGAGGGTGGAGGGATTAAGCAAAAAGGAAAATGGACTTACGGATATGGACAACAGTGTGGTGATTGCTGGAGGGGAGGGTGGTATAACAGGACTAAATGTTAATGGAAAAAATACAGTAAAGATTAAATTTTTAAAAATTTGGGAGGGATATCTCTGGAGCGAGGAGTCTCTGCCCCACTCCAGACCCCCCAGCCAAGGATTTCAGTGCCACGAAGAAGAGTCCCAGTAACTTCTGGCTGCAAAGAGCAGTAGGGATTGAGTCAGTGGAAGAAACTTCTGGAGTCCCCAGCAGTTCCTCTTAAAGAGCCCACACTTGGACTTATGGACTCATTCTCTCTGATCTCCAGCTCTGGGATAGCACCTTGAAAGGGAGCAGTGGCATAAAGGGAGAAACTGAATTGTCTGGCATCAAGGTAAGAGCTGGGGTACAGCTTTCTCCCAGACAGAAAGGTGGGCAGAGACCCCACAAGAGGGCTTTTTCATATGCCCTTTAAGGGCTTCCTGAGCCCTCCCCCAAAAGAGACACAGAGCTGACAGTCACAGGCTATATCTGAGATTTGCCTCATGGCTGACATTTTGCTCTGTCTTCTTGAATCCCTGAGGCTCCACCCCACTGAACTTATGGGCCCACCCAATCTGTTAACAGTGGCTTTTCCATATCAATGCTGGTCTTGGCTCATGCTTCACAACTTTCTAGATCCTATCAAGTAACAGCTGGCCTCAGCAAGCCCCAAACCTGCATGCCTTGTGTTAAGTGGTCACAAGCACAGCACTAGCAGCAACCAGCCAAGATTCACAGCTTGGCTTTGCCTGAAAATCTACAACTCCAGCACAGGTAACAGCCATCTCAGATTGCTTTATAGGACAGGCAGGGTTACCTTAGTCAGAACACAGGTGGGGGCGGACCTTGGCCTGTACCACCCAGGAAACTCTAGAGCCTGCACATCCAGTGGACAGCTACAGAACATGTCAGAGCACCACCCTCCTACCCCTGCATAGCTGATCCTCCACAGAGGGCAGAGGTTGGTTTTCAGTGGTCAAAACCAGTTTTTGCCTCTGAGTGGCCTAGGTAAATCCCTCCCATTGACCTGCCAACATCAACCAAGACTCAATGATAAGAGGAGGGTGTACTCAGCTCACATGAAGGGCACATCTCAAGTACCAGCTTGGGTGATAGGGGAGGCTGTGCCACCGGACCCTACAGGACACCTAATACATTAGGCCACACTACCAAGAAAGGGAATCTACCTAATATACAGAAACACACAGAGGGGCCTGCCAAAATGAGGAGACAAAGAAACATTCCCAAATGAAAGAAGAGATCAGAACTCTAGAAAAGAACTAAACAAATGGAGATAAACAATCTATGAGATGCAGAGTTGCAAAGCATTGGTTATGAGGATGCTCAAGGAACTTAGGACCTCAATAACATAAAAATGATCCAGTCAGAAATGAAGGAAAGAAATAGGAACTTACAGGGAAACAACAGTAGAGTGGATAAAGCCAAGAATCAAATCAAACATTTGGAACATAAGGAACAAAAAACAACCAATCACAACAAAAAGATGAAAAAGGAACCCCCTAAAAATGAGGATAGTGTAAGCTGCCTCTGGGACAACTTGAAGCATCCAATATTCACATCACAGGTATGCCAGAAGAAGAACAAGAGCAAGAAATTGGAAATCTATCTGAAAAATAATGAAAGAAAAGTTCCTTAATTTTGTGAAGGAAATAGACATGCAAGTCCAGCAGTACAGAGCATCCCAAACAAGATGGATGCAAAGAGGCTCATTTGTAGACACATCATAATTAAAATGCCGAAGGTTAAAGATAAAGACAGAATCTTAAAAGCGGCAAGAGAAAGGCTGTTAGTTACTTACAAGGGAGTTCCCATAAGACTGTCAGCTGATTTTCTACAGAAACTTTGCAGGCTAGAAGAGATTGCAAGAAATATTCAAAGTCTTGTAAAGCAGGGACCTATAGCCAAGATTGCTTTACCCAGCAGAGCTGTCATGTAGAATCAAAGGTCAGATAAAGAGCTTCAATTAAAAGGAAAAACTAAAGGAGTTTTACCACCAAAGTCATTGTTATATGAAATGTTCCTGGGACTTATTTAAGAAAAGGTCAAAACTACTAACAATAAAATGGCAATAAATATATATCTATCAACAATTGAATCTAAGAAACAAACTAAGAAAACATGAACACAGGCAGAATCATGGTACAGCGAGCATTTTGATGATTGCCAGATGGGAAGTACATGTAGAGGAATGGGTAATCAGGTGAGGGTATTAGGTACAAATAGGTAGTTACAGAATAGCCATGGGGATGTAAAATACAGTATAGGAAAAGGAGTAGCCAAAGAACTTATATGCATGATCCCCATGGATATGAATAATGGTGTGGGCATTGTCTGTGGGAGTGGTAGATCCTGGGTAGAGGCAGAAAGGGGAAAAATTTTGGGCATATATAATAATATAATCAATAAAATATAATTAGAAACTAAAATAATGTTATAGTAATTAAGGGGATAAATAAATATATTACAGTATATTCAGAACAATGAAAAAGAATAGCTGCACACCACTACATAAACTATCATGCATGTTATCTATTTGATTATTTGGTTTATTATTTGTTTTTTCTCCAGAATATAAACTTTATTGAAAGCGTAGATCATCTATTTTGTTAACCGCTGCATTTGCATTTTCTCTAACAGGACCTGGTATATAGTAGTGCATAACAGGCACCCAAATGAATTAATTTAATGAAATACTAATACAGAGAATCAGCCTATGAAAACTTGAAATTTTGTATTGCTCATTGTTAGTCTATATAAGTACAATTGATTTTTGTATATTGATCCTGTATTTTTTATTGGAGTTGTATTTTTGTGGATTCCTTAAGATTGAAAATTTAGATTCTTTGGAAGACAATGAAGTTGACTCACTAAAGAAAATTGCTCTACACAGTTAAAATGTTAACAAAAATAATGAAAGTGTAAAGGAATATGCCCTGCAATTTATTTTTAAGGGTTTAAGTTTTCTTTTTAAATGAGGCAAAGCTGGAAGTCATACTGTTTTATGTGGCTTACATAGACCCATAGCCAATAGATCCTCTTTCAAAGAAAAAGCCTTATTTGGCTCTGCATCAAAAGATTGACAAGTTAATATGAAATGTTTAAGATATATATGTGTGTGTGTGTGTGTGTGTATAACATTTTCCACAATTCACTGCTTTGACTTTTTCAATTTACGGGTCTTCTCAACCATCCATCAGTCCCACTTGCATTGTCAAGAGTTTTTTTTATGATTGTAGGATTTTGCAGGAACAAAGAAAATAAATTATAGCCTAGAGCAGAGCAGTTGTTCTCAAACTTTGCTCTCCAGCAGTGGAATAAAACTTAGACAATTGAGAAGCAGCTTGAGCTAGAATTCTTTTAAAGCTTCTTAACAAGCTCCCCAGTTTGGGAACTATTGTTTAGAGTATTATTACTTGTGCAGATATAGGTCAAGATCTATGGTATTCAAAGAGTAAGTATTCAAGAAGATCATTTGGATGTGGAAAGAAAACATTGGCTCTCTTAGTTTTTATAGCATTGTATTAATTTGTACTTGTTTTATTATGCATATATTTTATTAATATAGTAGTACATGTAAATAGTTTATAAATATATTTTAGGGGTGAGAAGGCAATCAAAATACATTTATACAGTATTGTGGTATAAACTTGATGAGTATTACAGTACTACGTGTTCATTTTTGTAGAGCTCTGCCTTATGTTTCAGTACAATATAAATCTATTTTTCTACAATAATCAAAATATAATGCAGGGAGAGTAGAGATGCCCAATTTTATTTTCCTATGGCTTAAAACACTGAATTTACTTTTCTAGTGTACCTCCAATGACAAATATTAAATAAGAATCACTAGGCAAATACTGTCCCTGATAAATATACATTAACTTTTCTACAGGAAAATAAAATTAGTTATGTCTACTTGTATTTCCACCATACCTGGCTGGGAAGTAAATAAATAAAATGGAAAAACTTTAATCTCGTATATTAACATCTTTAAATTTTCCTTGCTTTAAACACAAAACATTTGTATTTCATTAAAAAAACCTGAGATTTTCTTATTTTTTCTCCTGAAATACTTTGTTTTTTATTTTAATCACTTACGTGAATCTTTACAACCTTAAGAAATAAAGTTGCATGTAATAATTTCATTGAATTATTTTTTGGGTAATTGAAATACAGCTGAGCAAAATTTTTTATAACATGTTATAGCTGTAAGCAAAATTGGAAACAGTTGGGTGTTAATTTTAGTGTTGATTTTTTTCATAAGTAATATTTGTAAATTTAGTATTGTATTAGAATGAAACTCTAAAGAGCGATACAGGTTTCTTTGTTATTGTTTTTAATCTTAATCATGATTAGTGAGACAATCATTTGTTTTCTAGATTGATGACATTGTAAAAGCTGTTGGTAACTGCAGCTACAACCAACTAGTGGAGAAGATCATCTCCTGTAAGCAGTCAGACAATAGTGAGCTGGTTAGTGAAGGTGGGTGAGTGTTGCTATTTCCTGACTTATTCGCGGCAAAATAACTTATCTGATAATTTAAGGTCCTGTAAATGTCTGAAATAAGACTTCTCAAACACAAATGTTGCTGCTTGTAGGAATTAAGAGAAATAATTATTCATAAAGTTACCAGTGAAAGGTTTTTTTCTAGAAACCTCTTTACTTGTAAAATGAGGCCTGCATTTTAATAAACGTCTTTGGAATCTCCAGGTAGCTTTCATATGGTCAGTTACCCAAGGGTAACTGATAATTTCTCTTTTTAAAAGTGATTATTATTTGGGAGTACTACGTCAATTATATAATTCATCCTGAACACCCCAGTTGACTGAGATGAGTATTATGGTACTTGTGTGTTCACTTTCGTAGAGCTCTGCCTTATGTTTCAGTACAATAAATAGTATAGTAAAGCTCCATTCTGGATCAAAGTATACCCTTGATCATTCAGTTATCCTAATCCTTAGCTAATTAAAATTGTTAAGTTCATCCTCATAGAAGGTGTTTCATATTTTTTCAGCGGTATTCCAAACAGTGAAGGGAAGAGCGGATTTGAAACCAGAATGCTGTCAGTAGCTATAGCATTTGGATATACCTTCTCCACCACCCACTACACTTTTTTATAAATATGCTCAAATACTGGGGCTGCTATTCTCCTCTGTTTGAAGGGTAAACACAAAAGAGAAATCATGGAAAGCAGGGAGTGAGCTTTATTATTTTTAGACACATGATTCTTTTAAATATGGTATATTATTATGTATGTATTACAATTACTACATTTTTTAAAAGGTTTTATTTATTTATTTGTAGAGAGGGGGGAAGGGGAGAAAGAGAGGGAGAGAAACATCAGTGTGTGGTTGCCTGTTGTGCGCCCCCTACTGAGGACCTGGCCTGTAACCCAGGCATGTGTCCTGACTGGGAATCCAGCCAGCGACCCTTTGGTTCACAGGCCCGCGCTCAATCCACTGAGCCACACCAGCCAGTGCTACGTTTTTTAAAAGTTCAAATCTTTAAGAGACTACAAGAGTATATGAAAGCATATAAAAGAAGACATGTGCATGAATCCCATACAATATTGATTAATCAGAACCCAATTAATTATATTATTCCATTATCTGTAAGTTTAGCATGTTTATGCAAGAGGCAAGAAGCAAGAAAATACACTGTATTTTAGTTGAGGTCTATCCTAGTCTTCTACTTTCAATAAACACATAAATAAATATATAGGGATATTGGTCATTGATTTGCATGGCAGCACTTTCACTACAACTGAAGGCAGCAAAGTTTAAATTTTACAGGGAGAAAGAGCAACAAAAGCTGTTAAAAGTATTTTCTCTCAGTTAACAAAATTTCACTCACTAGAACTTATTCAGTCTTTTATTACTATAAATATATTACTAAAAAGCAGGCTATATAGAAAATTTCCATCTACAGATTCCTAATTTTACAGTAATTTCCAATGTGCTATTCAGTAGTAATGGAGGGAACAACAGGATTCAAAAAGTGTATTAATGGAATGATAATCAAGAAGTGATATTTGGATGAATATATTTATAGGGTAAGAAGCTATAGGAAACAGTTTAACAGCATTTTTCCCAAGTCTACCTGTAACGTAACAAGGGAAGACTTAGGTAATACACTAATTAACAAATGCACAACAACAACAATAACAAACCCCAGTCCCTTTTTTGCTTCTCCTTTTCTCAACCTGATGCTACAACTATTATTATTGTTGTTGTTATTATTATTATTTCTCTGACATTGACTCCCCAGGATAATGAAAAATAGTAGCTAATTTATGTAGTATTTATAACTTGAGAAGAACATCTTGGTAAAAGCAAGGAAGGGATTATCTTTTTTAGTGGTATAGGATTTGGGGGTAATATATTCCAGAATTGATTAATTTCTTGATATATATACATTTTATAATGATGAAATTCTGCATATAAGATTTCCAGATCAAGGAATAATTATATAGAGAATTCACTACAATTAAAACACTAAACTAGTTTTTGTTTATCAGAAACTACAAGTGTGTCGTGTTTGAAATAATTATTTAACCCCAATGGTTACTTGTATAAGGCATTAAGAATTCATAGGAAGAAAGAGGCCACAATGGACATTTTTACTTACAGTGTAGCAACTAGCTTCCCTTTATAATTTCCCTCATCATATTTTCTTGGGTATAGTGTTCAACTGAAGTCGTCTGCTTTCTTTTCTGTTTGTCCTACAACTGTAACTTTTGTTGTGAATCAATAAAATATCCAAAAGGTAGTTATTTCTAATCCTTCTGTATTAAGCTTTGGTCTTAGATGGTAACTAATTTTTTAAATACAAATATTTCATCTTCATAAGGTGCAGAATACTAGAAATACTTTCCTTATTCTTTCTGATAAATAAATGTTATTTAGCTGACAGTAAAATAGAATAAAATATACTTTCAACTTTCAGATGGCAATACTTTAAAGTAAAAGCACAAAACTCTAACATGGACAGAGTATGTATTATTTGCTAACTCATCTGGGTATTCATACTTTTTTGAATCTAGTTATAATGGTGGGTTGTGGCAAGGCAGCAAAAAACAACAAGAACAAAAATAGCACAGTACAAGCTGCCAGACTCCACGAGAGTTGGTCATTTAATTCCACATGCTCTCTCAGGAATAATTTCTTCTTTAACAATTGTTTACAGGTTAAATATATATATATATATATATACACACACACACACACACACACATATACATACATATACATATATATTTAAAGAAATAATTCCAAAATATTCATTAATTCAAATATTTATGAGCCTTTATTGTGTGCTATACATACTGAAGATTATAGTTTGAATTCATATAATTTTGATTACATAATATTGATTTTCTTTATTTTGAAAAATCTCAATGAAAACATTGGAATAGCACAATGAAAATATGTCTGTGTGTGCATGTACATGCTTTACCTAAATTCAGCAATTATTAACTTACTGAATTTTTGCTTTCTTTCTGTATTCTCACACACGTATTTTCCTAAATCATGTGAGAATTAGTGGCAAATATCATAGCACTTTAACCATTAATGCTTCAACATTTGTCTCCTAAGAACAAAGAATTCTCCTATATAATCACTTTAAAATTATCTCAGGAAATTTATCATTGATATAATACTCTAGTGTACTGTTCATATTCAAAATTCCCCAATTGTCCCAATAATACCCCTTACAGGTTTTAAATGTTTCAATGCGGGCTTCAATCAAGGATCATCTAATTGTCCTATCAATGTAGTCTCTTAAAATCTAAAACAGATCCCTAACCCTTTTTCTTTCTGTTTTTCTGTTTGTTCTTTTGTGACGTTAACTTTTCTTAATAGTCCAGGCCACTTGTTTTGTACAATAGTCCTCAATTTAGATTCATGTGATTGTTTTCTTAGTAGATTTAGGTTATTATATTTTGGAAATACTACATAGGTGACATTGTATCTTCCCCAGTTCATCAAATCCAGTGGCACATGGTGTCATCAATTCATTATTGGTGATGTCCACAATGATTAAGGTGGTATCTGCCAGATTTTTTGTTGTAATGCCCTTTGCCCTTGTAATTAATAAGTAATCTCTGATGTTAATGCTTTGAAACTGTGTGAATACCCTGTTTCCTAATAATCTTTCACCCACTACAGTTGGCATTTCTTGATTCTTGCTAAATCAATTATTAATATGGTGGTTATAGTATTTCTGTTGTTCCTTTTACATTTATTAATTGGCATTGTATGAAAGTAGTTTCTCTTCTCTTCCTTCCCCCATTAAAAAATTTCTTTATCAGCTCTGGCTGGTGTGGCTCGGTGGATTGAGTGCTGGCCTGCTAACACAAGGGTTACCAGTTCAGTTCCCAGTCAGGGCACGTGCCTGGGTTGCAGGCCAGGTCCCCAGTAGGGGGCACATGAGAGACAACCACCCATTGATGTTTCTCTCCCTCTCTTTCTCCCTCCCTTCCCTTCTGTCTAAAAGTAAATAAATAAAATATTTAAAAATGTTTTCTTTATCAATGCAGGCTCACGAATAGTATCTTATTCAGCATATTATAGACTCGTTATTATCATTATTATTTTCAATGCTTAGAATTATCCCAAATAGGGCCAATGGGATGGTCTCAAGCTGGATTCAATTTTCTTTTGACATGTTTTCATCATTTCTTGAGTGTTTCCTTATTTTCTAGCACAATGTGAAGTTCTGGGCTCCCTACTGCTTCCCTGGAATCAAATCATATAAGCCCCTATATTTTCATACTAAAAGAGATTTCTTTTTGTCCCATCCTCTTGAAGAAGAACATTAATACACTGTGGTTGATTTTTGAAATCTGACAGTAGATGAATCTAAAAAAAGAATCACATCATTTGTTTAAAGCTATCACAGTGACAGAGTTAAATTTTGATTGAGTTTAAATTTGAACAGGAGTCTCAGCCTGGGCCACTAGCCAACATTTTAAATAATCTGAATTTCTATTTATCCTTTTTATTAAGATTTTTTAATTTATTTTTGGAGAGAGTGGAAGGGAGAGAAACATCATTGTGTGGTTGCTTCTCGTGCACTCCCAACTGGCTCACAATCCAGGCATGTGCCCTGACTGGGAATTGAACCAGTGACCCTTTAATTCGCAGGCTGGCACTCAATACACTGAGCCACACTAGCCAGGGCCTCTTTTTATCTCATTACCTCTTTTTGTTCCTTTTTGCCTAATTTTAGTGCTCCTCATTTTAACTTCACACCTGGCAGTTAGAACTTTCTTCTTCTCTAATAACTCTTCATTAATAAAGGAAAATAATTTGATAAACTAAGTTAGTATTGAATTTCTGAAACCAGGAGATATTTTCAAACACACTGATGTCAGGAAAATAACTTTTAATTTAAATTTATTTTCAGTAATATTATGTTATTGTTACCACTATAATAATTTTCACCTTACTTTAGTATCATTAATAATACTATCTATAGCAATAAAATTGAAATTCAATCTAAACATTACAAATAAACTGTCATTTGAAGCAATGCAGATAAATAAACCGCTATGTAACACTTAGAATTGTTTACCAAAATTTGTTTAATTAGTTATGAAAAGTTGAAACTAGATTAGGCTTTTGACTATTCCAGTAAAATCACAGTAGTGTCACTGTTTAAGAGTTGGTAAAAGAATTAGGAAACATTGTTCTCTATAGGTCTAAATTACTGTGCTTTATTGTTGGGTAGGAAATACAATTCAGTTTGCATTTGTAAGAAGAAGCTAATTTTTTTAACAATACCAATAATTCTCCTGGGCTCTAGTCTCTATTTTTCCACAAGTAGTTTTGTCCTTCAGAAAATCACTTATTCTCTCTGAGCCTCTGTCCTGTTATACAGAAAGAAGCTGAGAAAGCCCTTTCTAATGCTGAATTTTTGAATTTCATACACATGAAAGTGAAACATATGTTGAGTTCTATCTCCATTGAATTTTTTTGTGTCTTCTTTTTTAAAAAATAAAGTTTTTTCTTCTTTTTTCTATTAGTCTTGGAGAAAGAGAAATATTGATTTGTTGTTACACTTATTTATCCATTCATTGGTTGCTTCTTGTGTTTGCCCTAACCAGGAACCAAACCTGCCACTTCAGTATATTGGGACACTGCTCACCAATTGAGCTGCTCAGCCAGAGCAAATATTTGTGTTTTCTAGAAAGGATTTGTAAAGAGGACATTGTGTGAGTGAGGTGTTGGAGGAGCATTTAGAAATATCTTTGTGAAGGAAGTGTTTAGTAACACAGCAGTGGTGCTTCTCAGCACAGGCTTTGTACATACTTCTAAAATGCTGTATAATAGTAAGTGCTTCAGTATATAACCCACATATTCTACTCAATAACTTAGTGTTTAGCAAAGTAATAATAGTAATTGAGGGGGGTGACTGTTTCTAAATTTGTAAACCCCAGAAGTTGCAAATGGCTATAAATTCCCTTTTGCTGTGGCCTTCTGTATGATGTTTTGCACTTCCCCTCCTACCTTAATCAATTTTTTGTAATAGTGTGATATACTGATAACTTTTTACGACCACTTTGTAGCTTGAAGTGGTGTGGCTTGACACTAAAGGTGAGGGGTGGAGAGTGAGTGGAATACCTATGCTCTCCAGCTGCCTCTGGCCCTACCAAGTTTGGGTTCAGTTTCTTGTTGAGGGGTCAGTTTCCGAACACAGGTTCAACTTTACTGCCTATATTTGCACCTCTCTGCTCACTTACAAAGGTTTTTAGAGCACTCTTTTCCCCCTACTATTTCTGAGACTTCTCTTCTTTATTAAAGGAAGGAAACAAAAGGAGAAAGAAAATGATGGGAAGAGAGAAATACAGGCTTTTAAAATATTTATAAAGTCGATTCTCACTCCCGGTAGTTTTGTTCTATAACAGTGATTTTCAGCCTTTTTCATTTCACAGCACACAAAAACTAATTACTGAAATTCCACGGCACATCAAAAAAAATTTTTTTGCTAATCAGACCTGAAAAAATAGGTATAAGTTTGATTCATTAACATCAGATGGCCATTGTTGTATTGTCATTTTTTATTAGACCATTTAAGGAAAAAGAAGTCAGTGCCCCTAAGTAGTCATATATTTGTATGTTTTAAAAATTCTTGCAGCATACCAGTTGAACATTGCTGTTCTATAAGTTGCTATGAAAACTGAATTAATTAGTGAATAATTTAACCAGTGCTCTTATGAGAAACACAAGATTAGGTTCCCTATGAGCCTCTAGTCACAAATTTTCATCAACTGATAAATATATGACCTTGTTTTATGTGTGTTTCTGTTCAGAGGCATCTTATTTAATATATATTGTTGATTCAGTGACATTAAACTCGTGGCCAACAGCACTATAACTTGCCTGAACAAAGCTGGAAAATACGAATTTTCTCCATAGTCACATCACAGCCTTTATCCACTTAGGAACACTAGCAAGCACTCGAGTATTATGCTTGGGGGCCATTTTACACTGTAAATATCGCCCCCCAAAAACCACCAAAATGGGAAGAATGTAGCACTCAATCAACTGTGGACAAGGTATTTGTTATAGTATGAGAGCTGAAACAAGGCAGAGTGTTGCATTTTTTGACCTCAGTAGGTAATGGCCATGTTTGGTGACTCAGTTTCTTCTCAACTTTGCACATATGCAGGAACGATCCTGAAAGCACAGCAAGTATTAGTTTTCAAGTTATAAATAAATTTTAGCTAGTAGGCAAACTTGGCCAATAACAATAATCAACTAGTCATGTATCTTTTAAATTAAACTCCAAAATCTTCTTTATATTTCATTTTGAAAACAAAGTAGATCATTTCTATTTCTGAACTATATATATATAAAATATACATATGTACATACATGAGGTGGGACCTCTGCAAAAACCCCAGAATTTATTTATAAAAAATTGTGTATTCTTACATGTTAAAACTTCAGTCACAGGGAGGGAGGTGGGTTTGTCTGGGGTGGGGCAGAGCAGTGGGAAGAAAATGCAGACAACTGTAATTGAACAACAATAAAATAATTGAAAAATTGAAAGAAAAAAAAACTTCAGTCATCTTCAAAGGACTCTCCATTTGACACAATACACCTATCGAGATATTTTTTCACTGCTCAAAACAGTTTTGATCTTGATTTTGATGCCATGTTTTTGCTACCGTTGTTTTTTGTTTTACTTCTTCTACATTGGCAAAACATTTCCCATTGAGGACTTTTTTCATCTGGGGAAACAAAAAAATCATTCAGGACAAGATCAGGTGAATAGGGAGGGTGTGACACAGGGTCATGCTGTTTTGGTCAAAAACTGATGAACACTCAGCACGGTGTAGACAGGTATGCTTGTAAATCACCCATCGTGAAATGGGCCAATGTGTTGAAAGAGTCTTCAAAACAAAATCACTGAAGCCAGTTGCAGCCTCTCACAACAACATCAGCTGTTACACTGATACAGATGGGTTCCTAGAAGACTCTCCTGGTGTGGGAAGCCTGTACTACAAGGGGCCCACCCTCCAAAAGATACTTCCATTTTGGGGGGTCCCCCCTAATATATAGGGGTATATCTTGGAGGAGATTAGGATAAAATGGCATCAGTTATCCACTGTTTTCAATTTTACACCTATTTCTAGTTTTAAGGCAAGAAGAGTTGAGCAGTTTGTGAATTGAGAATTATTTGGGACCTTTGTTAAAATCTTAAGCAACTTAATTTGTTAAGACCACTTTTAATTTCTAAGCACCCATATTGGGGAAGTAGCTGTTGACATACATCTCTCACTCCTACACATTTTTAAATTGCTAACTCTTGCCTTATTTGTTTTAGCGGGTTTTAATTTTATTGTGTCTATATGTTTTGTTGCAAGCTGCCTGAAATCCTTTTTGAAAGTAGGTAAAGTATATGTAAGCACATTAACTGATAAAAAGAATTTCACAACTGTTTCTTTAGGATGGGAATGTCTGTAGACACATTATCCAAAATAAAACAGTAGGATCTCCAATTTGGGTCCATAATGTTATAGTAGGAGAGAAGTCTTGTTCTGACTGACCTTTTTTCATACTTGAAACACAATATAAATAGAAAAACTTTTTCAATTTTAAAATTATTCTTCCATCTAATATTATGCATTGGTTCCATAGGCTTTGTAGCTGAGCAGTTTCTAAATAACACAGCCACTCAACTGACATACCATGGATTATGTGAATTAACTTCAACGGTTCAGGAAGGAGAACTTTGTGTGTTCTTTCGGAATAATCATTTTAGCACCATGACCAAACACAAGGTATGATATAGAAATAGCTATTTCATTGTTATTTGAAGTTAAAGGAACTTGATTTAGAGATGTCTTATGATCTGCTTCAAAATAGAACAAAATAGCATAATATTCCTTAACCATCAAATTATGAAAGTAATTTTTATTTTTATTCATTTTTAAGGTAATTTTTAAATACTTCTTTAGGATGAAATGGATTAGCCATTTAAGTGTTACTTCAAGTTTTGTCTTTTTTTTTTAATTTAAATTTCAATTCCATTTTTCTTATACACACACACTAAAATGTATTAAAACATATTTATTCCCTTTTTTAAGAAAAAAAAAAGATAAACCCTAGAGAGAGAACTAGGGTGACTGCTAATGATAGATGTTTATATTTGAGTGCTAAAGGAGTTTAGAAGAAAGAATCAAGTTATGTTTTTATGATAGTGTTTGCTATTATTAGGGGTATCAGTGTCACTTTAAAGTCTTATCATGCCATTTATAGCTCTGCCAAAAAATCTTACTGGATTCATCTGTTTTGTTATCTCTTTATCCATCCCTTTCATTTTTATAGTTACCACATAATTCAGGAGTTTATCAATTTATACCTAGACTTCTGTGGTAGAATACTGCTCTGATCATGCCAATAAGATGCAAAAAATGTCAGCAGCACCTAGAGGTACTAGTTCAGTGCCTACAGGATAACAATGCAAAGTATTTTCTATTGTCCCCCTCTGCCAACACCACTTCAGGCATAATGGCCTGTCTACTCATTAATAATCCTCTATCCCCATACACACTTTATGCTTTTACATTTCTGCAACTTACTGCCATTTATTACTCCTTAATCCCTATGTTAAAAGATCCCACTCCTTCTTGCCTATCCAAATTTCACCTTTTAAGAAGCATTTTGAATACCAACTCTTCAGTAGTTACTACTTTTCTTTTTACACCAGTGGTTCTCAATCCAGATTGCATGCTAGAACTACCTGGGGAGCTTTTAAAAAAATACCAATGCACAGCCCTGGCCAGTGCGGCTCAGTTGGTAGGAGTGACATCCTATAACCAAAGGGGTGCAGGTTTGATTCCTGGTTAGGGCACTCATGGGTTGTGGGTTAAATCCCCGGTCCAGGTGTGTACGATCCTCTATCCAGGTGCATACAGGAGACAACCAGTTGATGTTTCTCTCTCACATCGATGTCTCTCTCTCCTTTCCTCTCTCTCTAAAAGCAATGAAATAGTGTCCTCGGCTGAGGATTAAAAAAAAAACACCAATGCACAGAGTCCATTACCAACTAAAATCAGCATCCCTGGAGGTAGAACCTGAGCATCAGTATTTTTTTAAATGCTCCCAGGTGGTTTTAATGTGAAGGAAGGATAAGGTAAGGTTGGGGATCATTCTTCTATCCATCCTTCTCTAGCTATTGTGGGTCATACATCCTTACTTTGCCCTCATTGATGAGTTCCTAGTTACCAGTTTTCTTTGTAAATATGTCTTATTTTTCTAAGTGAAAATATGCTTATTGAACTTAGGAATCAGATCTTCATATTTCTTTCAACATTGTAATCAATAGATTGCACAAAGTAGTGTAAAATAACGATTTGTTTACTCACATAAGAATATTCTAAAGAACTCTCTTACCCCTGTATTAGTTATAGAAAATGTTCGTTTACATGGCTCCCACATTTGAGCTAGACGTGTGCTAGGTGTGGGCCCAGAGTCATCCATACTCCTTGAAAATCTAAGGCCAAAAACCATCAGAATTAGAATTGCTACTACTTAGTAAATACTGCTGTCATCTTGCTTTACCTGATCTCTTCAGGTTTACACTTCATTCATTTAACAAATAACTATTGAGCATGATTATGTGTGGACGCTTCGCTAATTACTAGGACTGCAGCCCAACCAAGACAGCTATGGTTGCTGCCATTTAAGGACCTCCTCCTTTGGCAAGGGACAGATGTTAAATAATTGCACAAATACTTATTATTTCTATTGAGATATACTCTGGAAAGGGTACATAACAATGTGCTGAGTGCTTTTACTAGGACTTATAACCTGGTTGAGGATGACAGGAAAGACTTCTTTGAGAAGTAACATTTAAACTGAGGCCTGAACTTTTGTTTCTTTTTTAAGATTTTATGTATTTATGTATTTTTTTAAATCCTTGTTCAAATACAGTTGTCTCCATTTTCCCCCACAACTCCTCCCACCGCAGCCATCCCCACTTCCCACCCTTGATCCTACTACCTCCCTTTGGTTTTGTCCATGTGTCCTTTGTTTTTATTGATGTTCTGTCATGGAGAGTTTAGCTATGCTTTTCTCATCTCAGCCATAGTTTGGATTTGATAACTTTTAATAAAAGAGGCTAGTTTCAACTAAAAAAAATTAAAATGAGACCTGAAAAAGAACCTTGTAGGAGTTTAATTAGTTAGCAAAATAAATGAAGTAAATAAAAATAATTAAGCAACATGTGTCCAGAGGCCCTGAGGAGGGAAAGAACTTAACTCCTTAAGGAATTGAAAGAAAACCTGTGTGGCTGAAGCACAGAAAGTAAGAAGCATGAAATAAGACCAGAAAAGATAGGCAGATACCTGATCTTGAGTTAAGAAGAAATAAGCCTTGGTTTCTTGATGGCCTAATGGTTCCTTTTGTTTTCTCTTTTGGAGGAGGAACAGATAGTTCAATGGGAAAACAAGGTCTCTGGGGGCCATTGGTGATTGTTATACCACCTTCCAAAACTGAGCTCTACATGTTCTCTTTTCTATCAAGGCCATTTCCCTGACCAGGAATCCTTTACTAGGCAGCAGATTTCCCAGTGTTTCTGTGTAGTTGGGGAGGGGGTGCCCCTTCAGGAGCACTTTATATCATATCTCTGTTTCTGGCCTAACTGTGCCTTTCTGTGACATAATGGTAGCTCTGAGAATGTGTGCATTCTGCTCTTTCTCTTTGCTTCTTTTGGGTTGGCCAAAAAGTTCATTTGTTTTTTTCCACAAGATGGCTCTAGTAGTGCTTTGTTGTCTTTAACTTCATTCGAAACAATTTTGGTAAATTGTATTGTGACAGCTGTCATATCAGCGTGCATTTTTTAAAAAACATCAAAAATTGGTGAATTTTTGTAGAGCCATTTTAATATTGAAGATGGAATAAAATATGCAACATTTTGGCATATGATGCTTTCTTATTTCAAGAAAGGTAAAAACACAACTGAAATGCAAAGAAAGATTTTTGCAGTGTTTGGAGAATGTGCTGTGATTGATCAAACATGTCAAAAGTGTTTTGCAGAGTTTTGTCCTCGAGATTTTTTGCTGGACGATATTCCATGGTCTTGTAGACCAGTTGAACTTGATAGCAATCAAACCAAGACATTGAGAACAATCAATGTTCTACCACATGGGAGATACCCAACATACTAAAAATATCTAAGTCAGTGAAGTTATTGGTGAAAATGAAAAATATGTCTTTTATTTTACAGGAAAAACCATATGGACTTTTTGGCCAATTCAGTAAGTTTTTCTCAGTAAACCTATTCTATAATTAAACAGTGTATCACTAGTGGTGTGTGTCTTCTTGCCCCTTGTACAACATTAAGGTGTTTTGGACTTTGAGGCAAGAGTGAATGGGGATTTAGTTAGGAGACTATAGCAGGAGGCCAAGTGAGAGGTTATAGTGACTTGGACTATGATGGTAAAGAAATGCAGAGTAGACAGATTCCATAGACATTTAGGATATATAACCAACCAGTTTTGGTAATTAGGATGTAAAAAATAAGAAAGAATGATTTCTGGGTTCTGAGCATGAAAAGTTGGTTGAATGGTGGTGCTCTCTATTGAAACAGATACCACTGGAAGATAAGAAAGATATGCAGTCAGCCTTGGAACCAGTATAGCTTCTTCTGAGGCATCACTTCAAGTGGAAATATTGGGAAAATGGTTCAAGACAGGAATAATTTTTGTGTACAAATAGTAATCTACTGATAGGGTAAGATTTACAACAAAAATATGGAATGAGAAGAAAAAAGAAGGCCTACAACAGAGATTTGAGGAGTACCAGTATTTAAGGATCAACTAGAGGAGGATGAACTAGGAAAGGAAACTGAGAAAGAAAAGAATAAAAGGAAAATCTAAAAAATACATTATCAGTTCCAAGATGGCTACAGAGTAGGTAGAAGCTACACTCATCTGCGTTTGACCCCAAACCAGATTTACAGCTAAATTATAGAGCATTATCACTCTATAATTTATTCACACCTGAATAACCAAATGAAGGATAGCTGAACTGAAACGTTATAACCAAGGATTCACAGTAGAAGCTACATAAAGACTGGTAAGAAAGGTGGAGATGTGGAAAGGGCTGGACCCTGCACCCAGGTGCAGTGGCTGCAAAACTCCCTCCCCTCAAGAGTGTGGGGTCTCAACCCCACGCAGGGATCCCCAACCCAGAGCAACAGACATGGAAAGAGGAGCCTGCATAGTATTTGGTAGGGAACATCAGTGGGGATTCAGTCTGCCTGGGAAACTCAGATGCCACCTTCCAGGAACAAGCATTCCTATTGTTACAGCCCAGCCTGGGGAGTGCACTGCCTGATTTCCAACTGCTGGCAGTGTCACTCTGCTATACTTGGGTACTGCAGAGAGGGCTGTGGGCTGCACCCAGCAATGGCTTTTGAGGCCCTCGTTCTTCTGGGGAGGCTTTTGGTAAGGACTCAGACAGTGACTAAACTGTGTGGCTTTGAAAAGAGAGCTGGTCTTCCATACCTTGAGCACACAGATGGCTACCCCAGCCCCTCACCTGTTGAATCACTGGGCCAGCTCCATCCTGCTGAGATCAGTCACACAAGAGGACCAGAGTGCTATATAGAGCTGGGATTTTTGGAGCACGTCTCCCGGGAAGCTTTTGTTTGAGAACCAGACAGGTGAGTGCTGGTGTATATGGCTATGTCGTAGGGGAGGCCACTCCTATCTCCCCTGCAAGCTCAGCCTTCACTACCCCAGGATGAGGAAGAAGTGCCATCCCCCACTCCTACAGGATTGCAAGCACTACTCTCAAAGGGAGACTGTTTGGATCAGGCTTGCCAAGCCACAGATACCCTGGGCTCAGTTCCGCAGCTGGGAAGGAAGAGCAGTTAAGATCCGGGATATTCAAATTCTGAGAACCTCAGAGGCCGTTATTTGGGGCCAGGATGAACTGCTTAGCCCCCTTCTGTGGGCTAGGCTGGTGTCAACCTCCAATGGGAGACCCTTTTGATTAGTCCTGAGCTTAGTGGCTCTGCCCTATTGAACTTCCTCCTTCAGAGGAGATGGCTGGCAGCACACAATCTGAACCTGCAGGGTGTCCCTTCTGGGGAAACTAGAGTCGGAGACTCTGGCAGAGAATGAGTGGTTTGGCTCTGAAGTAGGGGCCACTTTCCCCTCGCTAAGTGCCTGACTGCATGACCCTCAAATAGAGGACCTGCCAACCCTGTCCTCCTGACTCCAGTTGCCCCATCTTACCAAGCTCACAACCTGTGGAAAGGCCTGTGGGTTTTGACCAGCTTGGGTCCACTCTACAGTCTTTCTTCAGAAAGTTCTAGAGGAATTCCAGGCCAAACCTCAGGGGAAGGTGTAGTGAATGACAGGTGGAGGCAGACCTTAGGGAGTCTTGGTTCTTTTACACATCTGCTCCCAACTCTAAGCTGCAGGAAGCTGACTATTATACACAGACTGGCCCCTCCCATATATAGCCAGGCCCTGTAGACATAGACACAAACAGTGTGGTAGCTCCAGACAGGTAGCCCAAGGCCATGTACATACAATGTCTGACATGAATGTGTACCTGAACCTCACCCAAGTGGACCCAGAACCAATACAACCAGTGGTTGGCTTCTCAACACACTAGAGCTTGACCCAACTAGCCACACAAGCAGCATACTGGAAAGTGGATTCTGGCAGGCACCAGACTCTGCTGAAAAAACTCTGCCTCAGGGAGCAGCCCCTGCACACTGTCTCATACATGGTGATTGAGGTTTACCCTTATAGTCAGCCACCCTGAAGGATTAACTCCAACCACAAAAGGACCAACAACATTCAAGACTCAACTATAACAGGAAGGTACACATAACCCACAAGAAACATTTCTGGAGCACAGAGCTCAGAGGAGCTGGAATATTATGCCACTGAGCCCAATGAGACACCTTCATCATAAAGCTATAATAAGTTTGGGAGTTATAGCCGATCTGCCTGATACAGAGACAAATGAGGAGACAAATATGACCCAAATGAAAGAATGAGAGAAATCCCCAGAAAAAGAATTACATGAAATGGAAGCAACCAAGAGACTAGATGCAAAGTTTGAAGTAATGGTTATGAGGATACTCAGGGACCTTAGGGGAAGAATGGATAATCTCAGTGAGAACTTAAAGAGATAGTAAGCATTAAAAAGGACATAGAAATCATTTATTTAAAAAAAAAAAGCCAGTCAGAAATGAAGAATACACTAGAAGGAATCAACAGCAGGTTAGCTGAAGCAGAGGATCAGATCAATGATTTAGAGGACAAGATAACAGTAAGCACCCAAGCAGAGCACCAACAAGAAAAGAGCCCCTGGCTGGTATGTCTTGGTTGGAGCATCGTCCTGTAAACTGAGAGATTGCGGGTTTGATTCCTGGACAGGGCACATGCCAGGGTTGCAGGTTCAGTCCCTGGTCAGGGGTGTGCGAAAGGCAACCAATCAATGTTCCTGTCCTACATCAATGTTCCTCTCCCTTTCTCTCCCTCTCTTCTGTTCTTTCTAAAATCAGTGAGCGTGTCCTCAGATAAGGCTTAAAATGAGAGAGAGAGAGGAGAGAGAGAAGTTTTAAAAATGAGAAAATTTAACGGATCTCTGGGACAACATCAAGGGTAACAACATCCACATCATAGGGATACCAGAAGGAGAAGAGAGTGAGCAAGGGATAGAGACCCTGTTTGAAGAAATAATGGCTGAAAAGTTCCCTAACCTCATGAAGGAAAAAGTCATACAAGTTCAGGAAACACAGAGTCCCAATCAAGAGGAACAAAAAGAGGCCTGCACCAAGACACATAATAATTAAAATACCAAAGGTTAAAGACAAAGAGAGAAACTTAAAAGCAGCAAGGGGGAGATGCTTACCCACAAGGCAGCTCCCATAGGCTGTCAGCTGATTTCTCAACAGAAACTCCAGGCCAGAAGGGATTGGCAAGAAGTATACAAAGTGATGAAAAGCATGAAGCTAAGACTATCCTATTCAGCAAGGCTATAATTTAGAATGTAAAATTGAAGGCAAAATAAAGAGCTTCTTAGATCCTCCCCCCAAAAAAAATCCTGAGGAGTTTATTACCATGAAGCCAGTATTGCAAGAATGTTAAAGGACCTGCATTAAGAAGAAATAGAAAGAGGAACATAAGTGTATATAATAAAATGACAATAAATAAGTACCTATCAATAATAACCTTAAATGTAAATGGATTAAATGCTCTAATCAAAAGACATAGGGTAGCCAAATGAATAAGAAAACATGACCCATATAGGAGGCCTGTCTGGAAAATGGCCAGCCATTGTTAATATAATAATGGTTTGCATGACATCCATGTAATCTGGCAGCCAGGGAGGTGGGCTGGAATGCCTGTGTGTGACCAATGATACCTACTTCACTATATTAGTCAGTGGGGTGGTAGACGCTATTGAGTGAGCATGTGTACTGTGTGGCTGTCACATTAAAAATGAGCAAGTAGAGCAATTAATCTGCATCAAATTTTGCATTAAGCTTGAACATTCCTCCACAGAAACTATTCAGATGATTCAGAAGGCTTTGGGGGATGACGTAATAAGTGCAGCACAGATAAAAATGTGGCACAAATGCTTAAAAGATGGTTGAGAATCTGTTGAAAGTGACCCATGTTCTGGAAGGCAGACACAGGAAAATTTAAGAGACCTCTAGGACAGCATCTGGGGCAACAAGCAAAACACCTGAGAATGTTGAACCTGTATGGGCTGCAATCACAAAGATCAGAGACTGACAATGTAAGAACTAGAAGCTGACCTGGGCATTCTAAAAACTACCATGTCTGAGATTTTGATGCAGGATCTTGGCATGAAACGTGTTGTGGCAAAATTTATTCTGCTCCCAGAGGAGAAGGAATATCGTGCTGCAGTTTCTAATGACTTGATTCAAACTGCTACCAATGAATCAGATTTCCTCAAGAAAGTCATAACCAGAGATGGATCATGGGTCTGGAGTATGATCCAGAAGCAAAGGCCCTGTTGTCCCAATGGAAGTCACCTGGTTCTCCACACCTGAAGAAGATGCGGCAAAGTGGCAGCAAGATCAAGACCATGTTAACTGTGTTTTTTATTGGGAAGGTGTTGTCCATCACATGTATGTCCCTCCAGGCCAAATAATTAATAAGGAGTATTACCTGAATGTTCTTTGTTGATTGAGAGATGCAATACAATGAAAACAGCTGCAGCTATGGGCAACTGGTGACTGGCAACTTCATCACGACAGTGCAACCAATCTTGCATCATGTCTCCTGCAGAGTTTTTTTGCACCCTGCAACATTTGGCTTTTCCCAAAACTAAAATCACCTTTGAAAGGGAAGAGATTTCAGACTATTGATGAGATTCAGAAAAATGGGACAGGGCAGCTAATGGAGATTGGGAGAACTGTGTGAGGTCCCAAGGGGCCTACTTTGAAGGGGACTGAGGCATCATTGTCCTATTTACAGTGTTTCTTGTATCTTCAATGAATGTCTCTATTTTTCATATTACATGGCTGGATGCCTTCTGGACAGTCATTGTGTATGCTATCCACAAGAGACCCACCTCAGAACAAAAGATACACACAGACTGAAAGTGAAAGAATGAAAGAAATATTCCATGCAAGTGGAAATGAAAAAAAAGGCTGGGTTAGCAATACTTATATCTCACAAAATAGACTTCAGAGTAAAGGCCATAATAAGAGACAAAGAAGGTTACTACATAATACTAAAGGGATTGATCCAACAAGAGGATATGGTTGTAAGCATGTATGCACCCAACATAGAAGCACCTAAATATGTAAGGAAAATCTTGGTGGAATGAAGGTAGAGATTGACAGCAATACAGTCATAGTAGGGAATTTTAACACCTCACTGTCATCAATGGATAGATCTTTTAGACAGAAATCAACAATGCAACAGTGACCTTAAATGATACACTGTATTGGAGGATTTAATTGATATTTACAGAACATTTCATCCCAAAGTAGCAGAATATACATTCTTCTCAAGTGCACATGGAATATTCTCAAAGGTAGATCACATGTTAGATCACAAAATAAGTCTTAACAAATTGAAGAAAATTGAAATCATATCAAGCATCTTCTCTGACCACAGTGGTATGAAACTAGAAATCAAGTAGAATTAAAAAACTGAAAAACATTCAAACACCTGCACTAAATAGCATGTTATTGAACAATAAAATGGGTTAACAATGAGATGAAAGAAAAAGTCAAAAACTACCTGGAAACAAATGAAAATGAACACATAAGAAACTAGCAAAAGCTGGGTGGGATAGGGCCTTAGGGAACCCCCAGGGTTGGACAAACAGTGTGAGCCATGTTGATGGAGTCTCAGATATAGTGTCCAGCTGTTGGCTCTGTGGCTCTCTGAGGGAGGACTCAGAAAATGAACAACAGCCTCTGCCAACACTTCTGTCTGGAGAAAGCTGCCCCTCAGCTCTCACCCTGATGCTGGACAATTCATTTCCTCCTCATATGTCTCTGATGTCTTTCAGTCTGCTGCCTCTGTGCTGGAGCTCAGATGGAGTGAGTCCAAGCAAGTCTGTGAATGGTCCCTTTAAGAGAAACTGCCTGGGACTCCAGAAGTTTCTGTCTTCCACAGCCTCAATCCTGGCTGGTTTTTACAGACAGAAGTTAGGGAAACTTATCTTCCTGGGACACCCTGGGCTGGGGGGCCTGGTATGAGGCTGTGACCCCTCACTCCTGAGATATACCTTCCGATTTTTATGTGCCACACATGGTTGTGGGGCCAGCCCATTCTGCTTCTCTGCCCCTCCTACCAGTCTTATTGTGGTTTCTTCTTTAATTCCATAGTTATAGGACTTCCATTCAGCTTGACTTCTGACAGTTCTGAGTGATGATTTTTCTATAGTTGTGATTTTGATCCAGTTGTGTAAGGAGGTGCCCGTGTTTACTTTTGCTGCCATCTTGAACAAAAGTCCCAACAATTTTGATATTATACTGTTTTTCTTTTTGTTTATACTTCAATATGCATAACTAAACAAGAATATTTTCCTTTCAAATAAATCACAGTTCTGTTGTTGCTTCTAACAAAATTGACTATCATTTTTAATATTATCTAGTACCCAATCCATATTCAGAGTTCTCATTTTTCTCCATGTAGATTTATGGTTGGTTTGTTCAAACCAGGATCTAATCAAGGACAATGCATTACATTTGATGAAATAATTACATTTTAATACGATGCAAATCTTGTGTTTTCCAGGGATCTTATGAGGCTTTGGGCTATTTATTTATGTTCCATTATAATCCTCTCCATCCTATATCCTTCATTCCCCTTGAACTATAATTCCAACCTAAGGATCTTTAAATAAGACACTGCTTTACTTCTGGCTGAATACCCAGTGAGTACATTGCTTAGAAGAGTCAGAGACACTTTTACTCCTCACTGGTCCAGTGACTGATTAACTGGATTTGCAATAGAATTTACAACACTTCTTTGGTACTTGCTGTAGAACTAGAAGTTCTGAAGGAATACTTAATAAAATTTTGGAAGGAATTCCTCCAAAATCGTATCTATTTGCTTAATAAGGAAATAGGATGCGGGATCGTTCCCTTGTTCTGTTAAACCTGTTAAGCATTAAAACTGTTACTCTCTATCACTAATTCCTGGGTTGTTAGAGTTTTTGTATTTCTTTATAAACTTGAGTGCTAGGGAATCTGTGAGCTAATAATGGTACAAGTAAAAAGACTAGAAAGCTGCTTTTTCAAATAAGATTAGGCTACATTTAATAGTATAGTAGATCGTCATAATGCCTTTTAACATTTCACTTTTAAAGAACTCGTAGATTTTAGGGCCATTTTATGCGTTCATATTTAATGACCACTTCCCATCTCTCTGTCCCTGTGAACTCTTTGGAACACCTGTGGTATAAACACAGTTCATCCCACAGAATTTAGATATACTTTCAACAACAAAAAAATTTAATATCTGGATAGAGTTCTTTCTACTACAGGCAAATGGTATCTGTAACTAGGGACCTATAATAATAATAAATTGGCAATCAGTCATAAATTTCTATAAATTTATTATTTTATTATTGGGGCTTATTTTTTATTAGAATTTGCAGAAAGGATCTTTCTACTTTCTGGTACCATATCATATCATATGCCATTATCATCTCAGGACCAAGACCAACAAGGAAAAATTCCATGTTGGCAGCACAAAAAGGATTACTTAGGAAAGGTCATTTCTAGCGTCTTTTATTGGTTGTTTCAATTTTCTTAGGAATTTACTAAACTCTAACTTGTGTGTAAAAACTTCTGTCATCTAAAGTCTTTTGGAACTTTAGAGATGTATAAGCTATGGATTTTTGTTTGACCAAGGGGGACATATATGTCTGTTATAACATTCTCCAGTACTATACTTTTGTTCTAACTCCTATCTCTAGACATTGGATAGAGATAAGACAAATTCTCTTTTAGGTTAGACTTTTGGGTGACTCTCTATACACCAAAGCATTAGAGAGTATAGATATTTCTAAACCTTGCACGTGGAAAGAGTGTTCTCTATTTATTAACTTTGCCATTCCATCTCCATAGACTTTTTTTCCCTGTAGACTTTTTATTAGGCTTTCTGCCATTGAAGAGTCACAGTGGATACGTTAATAAAATTGACTCCCCCCTCCCCTGTATAATGTCTGCCGATCAACCTCACATTTTCCAACTATCTAACACAGTATGACCTATGGTTTTGATTGTACATTTACTCTGACCACAGATAACTTTACTTCCTATTGTTGAAAAGTCCTCTTTAAAAAAAAAATATTTTATTTATTTATTTTTAGAGGGTAAGGGAAGGAGAAAGAGAGGGAGGGAAACATCGATGTATGGTTGCCTCTCCATACATCGATGTTTCCCTCCCTCTCACGCACCCCCTACTGGGGACCTGGCCTGCAACCCAGGCATGTGCCCTAACTGGGAATGGAACCGGCAGCCTTTTTGTTCACAGGCCAACACTCAATCCACTGAGCCACACCAGCCAGGGTGAAAAGTCCTCTTATCATTCCTAGCTTTGTGGTTTACTATTCCTAAACTCTGAACAAGTACTTTATGCTGTTGCCTCCATTACTGGAAAGTAATCAAGTCCAGTTTCTGTGGTTATTCGTTTTAATAGCACTCACCTTGAATCCTTGATTAAACTATTCATCCACCATCTGTCCATTGGCAGCAAATACATGTATCCCCAGTTTCTGCTATCACTTATGTTACTTTGCTCCACATACATCCACCTAATCTTGTGCAATTAAATTTGACAGAGCATCATGGCAAATATACATTATGTGTGTTATTCTATGAAGATCTGTGTTCTTAATCAGCATAACTAAAGTAGGATCTGAAAGCAGCAGGAGGAGGCCCTAGTGAGAGAACAGATGCTGTCAGGGCCATTCCTGTGGTTCTAGATAGTGAGATGACTTTTTATACAGGCAGGAAATTTGAAAGTATAAAAATGACTTGTGAATAAACTACCTTTTTCATAAAAGCATTCTGTTTTGTTTCTTATACTATCCATATGATCATGACTATTAGCTTCTTATATATACGTATATAATTCTGTATCCAAGATCTAGTTCCAACCCCACTTCTCCAATACTTTTCTGCTTGCTCTCAAGTAGGATAAACTACTAATTCCTTGACCCTTGTCTAGATAACCTAGCTTCTAGGTCTTTGGTTTATATAATGACATGTGCATAGCTCCTTCCCTCTCACCCCTTTTCCATACCAACTTTATATGCATGTCATCACTATTTTCTCTACCTCTTGTGCCAAAGCCATGATAAAGAAATACATTTGTCCATTCTCTTTTCTCTTTGACTAAGATTATAGTGGGATTTTTTTTCACAGAAGGCTACATTTAAATAAAAATTCATTTAATTTAGTTATTTTAATTTTTTTATTTTTTAATGATTTTATGTATTTTTATTTAGAGAGAGAGGAAGGGAGGGAGAAAGAGAGGGAGAGAAACATCAATGTATGAGTGAAACATCGGTTGCCTCTCACACATGGACCAACTGGTCCATGACCCAGGCATGTGCTCTGACCAGGAATCAAACCAGCAACCTCTTGCTTTGTGGGGCAACACACAGCCTACTGAGCCACATCAGCCAGTGCTTAATTTAGTTATTCTTAAAAGGTGGTTGATACATCAAATAGTCACTTTCTTTTAAATTTTCTTTTTTAGCCCTGGCTGGCATGGCTCAGTGGATTGAGTGCCAGCCTGCGAACCAAAAGGTTACTGGTTTGATTCCCTGTCAGGGCACATGCCTGGGTTGCAGACTGGGTCCCCATCTGAGGGCGAACAAGAGGCAACTGATTGATGTTTCTCTCCCTCTCTTTCTTCCTCCCTTCTCTCTCTGAAAATAAATAAATAAAATCTTAGAAAAAAAGTTAATAGTCTTAAACAAATTTATTTTTAAAAATAATAATAAATTTTCTTTTTTAAACAGGGGCAAGGGATAGAGAAATGTGGAAACAGTGTAAGGGAAGTGGTAAATCCCATAGTACAGGCAGAAAGATTTTTCTTTTTCTCTTAACTAGAGAAGGAGACAGATACAGAAACTGAGATAAGTAGGTGATAATCATGAATATACTATCTTATATTCATTAAGCACCATGTGCCTTGCATTGTGCTAAGCACTCTATATTCATTCTCATTTAATTTTCACAACTGTGAATATTATTACTCCCTTATTACTTTACAGCTGAGAGAACAGGCTTAAAGGCCCTAAATTACTGGCCCAAGACCACTCAGCTTGTAAACATCGCCAATCTAACTTCAAGTCCACATTCTCAACAGCTCTGCCTCTCTGGGTAGACCTATTTGTGGCTGAAATTTATGTTTGTTAAGTACGAATAAAGTTCATCTTTCAATTCATAAAATAACCTAGAAATTTTCAGATTTGTCTATATATCACTTCATAAGAAAAGAAAACTAAAGTTCAAAGATACTAAGTAATTTGAATCCGAAGAGTTAACCAAAAATATTCAGATAGTGCTTTCCTCTGTATTTTAAAGGCTGGAATTACTTATTTTTTTATTACGTTTGCCAAGTTTAATTTTATCCATGTACAAATTGTTATGATATTGTCATTATGTTATTCATAGTCTATACAATTTATCAAGATAGTACCAGTTTTCTTTTGTTATTCAATTGCCTCGTTTAAAAAATTATAAAAATTATCCATCAGTTTTTATCATTTTATATAATTTATACATTTTTAAAATATATATTTATTGATTATGCTATAACAGTTGACCCATTTCCCCCCCACACTCCACTCCATCCTGCCCACCCCCTCCCTCCCACATTCCCTCCCTATAGTTTATGTCCATGGGTCATACTTACAAGTTCTTTGGCTTCTACATTTCCTACACTATTCTTACCCTCCCCCTGTCTATTTTCCACCTATCATCTATGCTACTTATTCTCTGTACCTTTCCCCCCCTCTCCCCCTCCCACTCCCCTATTGAAAGCCCTCCATGTGATCTCCATCTCTATGGTTCTGTTCCTGTTCTAGTTGTCTGCCCAGTTTGCTCTTATTTTTGTTTTAGGTGTGGTTGTTAATAACTGTGAGTTTGCTGTCATTTTTACTGTTCCTATTTTTTATCTTCTTTTTCTTAGGTAACTCCCTTTAACATTTCATACAGTAAGGGCTTGGTGATGATGAACTCCTTTAACTTGACCTTATCTGAGAAGCACTTTATCTGCCTTTCCATTCTAAATGATAGCTTTGCTGGATACAGTAATCTTGGATGTAGGTCCTTGCGTTTAATCTTGGGTAATGTAATTATGATGTGCCTTTGTGTGTTCCTCCCTGGGTCCAGCTTCTTTGGGACTCTCTGAGCTTCCTGGACTTTCTGGAAGTCTATTTCCTTTGCCAGATCGGGGAAGTTCTCCTTCATTATTTGTTCAAATAAGTTTTCAATTTTTTGTTCTTCCTCTTCTCCTTCTGGCACCCCTATAATTCGGATGTTGGAACGTTTCAAGATGTCCTGGAGGTTCCTAAGCCTCTCCTCATTTTTCCGAGTTCTTGTTTCTTCATTCTTTTCTGGTTGGATGTTTCTTTCTTCCTTCTGGTCCACACCGTTGATTTGAGTCCCAGTTTCCTTCGCATCACTATTGGTTCCCTGTGTATTTTCCTCTGTTTCTCTTGGCATAGACTTCATTTTTTCATCTGTTTTTCGAACAGATTCAACCAATTCTGTGAGCATCTTGATAACCAGTGTTTTGAACTGTGCATCCGATAGGTTGGCTATCTCTTCCTCGCTTAGTTGTATTTTTTCTGGAGCTTTGAAGTGTTCTGTCATTTGGGCCTTTTTTTTTTTTTTTTTTTTTTGGTCTTGGCAAGTCTGTTACTTTAAGGGGCGGAGCCTTAGGTGTTCCTGGGGCGGGGTAACGCTGGTCGCTGCGCTGTGACGCTGTACGTGGGGGAGGGGCCGAGAGGGAGTAATGGCGCCTGCCTCACTCTCCTCCGGCTTTCAATCCTTCACTCCAATACCCACAATCAAACTGGGCCCCTCTGGTGCTGGTTCCCGAGTGGGTGGGCCTGTGCACACTCTAGGCCCCTGTGGGTCTCTCCAACGACCTCTCCTGTGAGGCTGGGAGTCTCTCCTGCTGCTGCCCCAACCCCCACAGGCGTTTTCAAACAGAGGTTTGAGGCTTTACTTCCCTGTGCTGGAGCCCTGGGTTGCGTGGTCTGCTTCACTCCCTGCCGTTCGTCCGGTTTATCTGTGCGAGAATGTGGGGCCGCGGGGTGCTACCCACCGCTCTGCCTGCCCCGCTCTCCGCCACTCTGAGTCCGGCCCTCTCGGTTTATCCTCACGAATGTGGGGCCGCAGGGTCTGCTAGTGCTCGGACTGCCTGCGCCGTTTGTCCCACACTCCGCCAGTCTCGGTCCCGCCACAGCCACGCGAGTCCTCTCCACCCCGGTGCCCGTCTCTGCCCCTCCTACTGGTCTGGATGAATGTTCATTTTTTTATTTCCTTGGTGCCAGACGTCCTTTCCGTTCGATTCTCCGTCAGTTCTGGTTGTGCGGGGAGGTGCAGTGTGTCCACCTACGCCGCCATCTTGGTTCTCCCAATTTATACATTTTATACATGAATAAATAATTTAAGAATTTAACACTTGCATCCTGTATTAGTTATTTTTATGAAAGTAGTGTTTTAGACACTGGTGAGTGAGATTAGAAGGAAGAGTAGAGTTTAGAAAAGAAAGCTTTTACTAGATAGTGTAGCAAAAGCGATGGGTTTTAAAAAAGTAAAAAGTGTTCTTGATAGTAATTTAACTGCAGACTCTCAGGAAAAGTGGGCCAAAGGTGTTCAGTATTAAACGAATAAATACTTTGCTATTCTATACTATAGTTATGTAAAAAACTATTGAGTAATAATCGGCACTGTTGACAGTGGACCATTTACAGATGGTTTTAATAAATGTTAAGCTCTAAAAGAGGAAGAAATTGAGGCTGATGGTCCTTGAGAAGACAGGTCAAGTTATAACAGGAATGGGATACATTTTTAGATAAAACATATAAATATTAACATACTCTGGATCATAATAGCTTTAATAGAAACCATCATAGAAATTGCCCATCCTAAAGTATCATTTAGAGAAAAATTATTGATAAGATTGTGGTTCTTCCCCTAGCACACAGCCAATGTAATATATGATTTACATAAAATAAATTATAAGCCTAGATATGGTATAATACAAAGGTATGTTGAAATACATTGTGATAAGCATAAACAGAAGGGTCAGATCTATTCAGTAGAAAATTGGCTGGAAAAGACTTTTTTTTCTTAAATTATTCATATATTTCTTAAAAATATGTTATGACAGATCATGAGGACCATGGTTCTGGTCCTCAAGGATCTTGAAATGTATTGAGGGATGATTAAGTAAGCAGGTGACTACAATTCAGTATGTAAAGTGCTAATACCAGACTGAGGTGGAATTGTTACTTCCTATGATATGAATCCTCAAGCACTTAGCATAGTGCTGAGCATACAATAGGCATTCAGATATTTGATGAATTGAAACATACCTGATTTTTTTTCTTAAAGTATTAACCTGGACTTAATTTTTGGTTGAAACAATGTCTTTAAACTTTATATCAAAATATTTTTCTTTATGAATACTTTTCATGCTGCTGTAATAATTTCAATGACTATAAATTAATCAATATCTACAGCTAACTCTTCAATGTAACTGATAGTAGACAGTAGGAAAGACTTTGTACATTAGGAAGAGCCATGTCCCTCAGTGAACCCATAGTAACTGTTCAAAAATATTTAGTTTTTAAAGCTTCAGGATTAATTCAATAATTTCTCTACCCACACTGTCAAACTCTTTAAATGAATTTCTTATTCTTAATTATTAAGATTAATTGTGATGATAAGAGAGACATGAAAAGTATGATTTTTGTGCAATAATAAACACTGTATTAACCAGTGGGAACTCTGAACAAGTAAATGAGAGTCACATCCTTGGCAAATCTGAAGAAAAATGGCTTACAATTATTATGTGATATACTAGGGACACTTTGCACATGATGGGAGTTAGAACTAAAGCATATGAAAAATTAAAGGTCAATGCTAAATGCTTTGGCAGTGACTAAGGGCCAGAAATACAGAGATTAAAACATATAGTCTGGGCAGTGGGGCAGGAAAACACAGTCAGGGCATAGTGTGATTCAGTGCTACAGTAGAAATAGGTACGAAGTACTGTGGGTGCATGAAGGAAGAGCAACGTATGGTACAGAGAAAGGAAAAATTGGTATAAATTGGGTTAGTCATATAGGCTTATGACTATAGGCAATGTGATATTATTTTAGTGAAACTCTGTCCTATTTGTTACCTGATATATTCTTCAGGAATTTGTATGGTACTTTTCCGTTTTGTGAAATGAGATTATAAACCCCCAGAAGCTATCTATGAGTCATTTATTTATTGAGCGTGCCAATAGCTCCTCAAATTACAGTATAATTTCTCATTATACTGTAATGTACCAAATATAAACTATATTCAAAGACAGGTAGATTTAATGCAGTGAGCAAATAAGTTATCTACTTGGTCTACTATTTATTATGTTGTGCAGATCTAACTGGTAGGAATAATTACTATGCTTCAAGTATACAGGTTATACAATTTCTCTTAAATATTAATTAGTTTTAATTAATTTAACAGTCCTTTTTTTTGTTACTTTTTATTAAGGGTCTACTGTATTTGCTGGTAACAGACCAGGGGTTTCTTACGGAAGAAAAAGTTGTTTGGGAAAGCCTACACAATGTTGACGGTGATGGAAATTTCTGTGACTCAGAATTTCATCTGCGGCCTCCTTCAGATCCTGAAACTGTATACAGAGGACAACAAGATCAAATAGATCAGGTGAATTTGTTTTGTCTTCTTTATTTTGTTTAAAATGCTCATTCCTTTCAAATATGAATTTAGTTATCCAAAACTTTTGAAGTCAAGATTTATTTATTAGTATACTTGTGAAGTTTTCCTGACACTTCCTAAATAGGTAAGTGATATGTACATTATGTATATGTACATTAATTATATACTTTGGTTCAGAAGACCAAATCATATAGAACTGTGAAGGTCATGGTAAAGAGTTTGAATTTTATTTCAGTTGTAGTAGGGAAGATAGTCCAAGTATACCACATAGAAGTGACATGATCTACTTCCCCTTTCAAAAAAATTTTTTTTTAATTTTTATTTTTAGACAAAGGGGTGGCGGAGGGGAGAGAAGGACAGAAACATCAATCAGTTGCCTCTCACACACCCCCAACTGGGGACCTGGCCCGCAACCCAGGCAAGTGCCCTGACCAGGAATCAAAATAGCGACCCTTTAGCTTATGGGGCAATACCCAACCCACTGAGTCACACCAGTCAGGGCTGCTTCACCTTTTTAAAAGGTTGCTAGGTGGCCCTGGCCGGGTGGCTTAGTTGGTGGTAGCATGGGGCACATGCTCAAGGTGGCCAGTGGATGTTTCTCTCTCATATTGATGTTTCTCTCTCTCTCCCCCACTTCTTCTCCCTCTGGGATCAGTGGGCATGTCCTTGGGTGAGGATTAAAAATGAAGGAAGGAAGAAAGGGAGGGAGGGAGGAGAGAGGGAGGCAGGGAGGAAGGAAGGGAGGTAGGTTGGTTGTTAGATGGAGACGACAGAGGAAGGACAAGGTATAAGTAGATACTAGTAGTCCAAGCAAGAAGGGATGATGCTTAGCCTTGGGTGGTAGAGATGAAGAGACAAGTACATATTTGGGGTATATTTTGGCTAATCAGAAAACATGGAAAAGAGGGAGTCTTGAAGATAGCATGCACTGGGTAAAGTGTAGGTGGGCATTCTAAGCCTTAGAGTCCAAGTTTAGGAAGAGTAGATTAGTGAGTAGAATATCCATTTAGAACTGAGTCATAAGATTTTTGCCTGCAACAGGTGAGCAGGCTTGCCGCCATCCACAATGTTTATTACTAGAAGTATAATGGTGATGTGACTTCTCCAACTGAGGCTGAAATATTGTTATGTTAAATGGTCAACACATGTTTTACTAATAACAATTTAAGTGCATAGACACTGCATTCATTTAGCTGATATTTATTGAGCAATATATTCTTGGCACTATACCTAGGTCCTGGAGACAGAAAGATAAATCATTTGATTTTGCCCTGAAGATTCTGCAGTTGTAGCAGCAGAGGCAGTTATTTGACCAACTAATACTATATGTTGTTATATAATGGCAATTTGAATAACAAAGAATGAATGCACAGAAGAATACTTGACTCAAACAAATGTCAATATTTCTAGGACTTTTGGCTTTCCTTTGACAGTCATAATAATGAATATATTCACTTTGTTTCAGAAGCTATATAGGGGCATTGTTTTTTAAATGTTACTTAAGAGAAAATTTAAATGATTTTTCTAATCATTATATGTACAAGATATTGGAGCAGAGAGAATGAAGGTAAAGCAACAGATTGTCACAGGAGGTCCAGTTGTAAGGTATTGAGATTATATACACATGCACGCAAATGCAGGAGCAAGGAAGGAGTGGATCTAAGACCAGGGGACTTGGCAAAGAGCAGAGTTTGAAGAATTGAGGAAAAAATTTGAAGGATAAATTCTTGGTATCAGTAAGATAGTCATGCTAGATAGAACAAGCACTTCACAAGCAACATACCCTATGCAATTTTTAATTATTTTTTTTTATTTTGAGGAAATGCACAGAGTAGTCAAGTTTCACTCAGCACCATTTCTTAGTGAAAGTGGGTGTTAAGATAGATAATATAATTTTTCACCAAAGAGGCATCACTTTTTCTCACAAGCAATAATCTGCATGTGTATATGTGAGGGAGAGGCAGTGGTGAAGTAATTGAGTATGACTGTATGGTGGACAACTCTGTTGACTTCAAGAATCTTGTTTTGGAAGAATTTTAATAAATAATTTTGAGAAATTCTTATGATTTTTTTAAACAGAAGATTTTCATGCCCTGGCTGGTGTGGCTCAGTGGATTGGGTGCCGGCCTGCAAACCAAAAGGTCGCTGGTTCGATTCCCAGTCAGGGCACATGCCTGGGTTAGAGGCCAGGTCCACAGTAGGGGGTGCAAAAGAGGCAACCACACAGTAAAGTTTCTGTCCCTCTCTTTCAGCTTCCCTTCCCCTCTCTCTAAAAATAAATACATAAAATCTTTAAAAAATAAAAATAAACAGAAGATTTTTGTTACATTAAATGGAAAAGAAAACAGATTACAATAATTTTTAGGGACTAGGAGATGTATTCGAGTTTGTATATGCATGTAGAAAAACTGGGTGGATATATATTAACAGTAGTTATCTCTGTGTAATAATATGGTAATTTTGACTTTCTTATGTTTCATATTTTGTCCTAATTTTCTACAGATTGTTCTAATTTTCTACAGTAAACAGGGGAAACATTTTTAAAACTTTCTCAAAGGCCTTATATACTGTTTCTAGAAAGAATTTCAAATGAATTCCAAAAATATTTAGAACAATGGCAGCATCACTGAAATAAGTTTATATTCCCACACAGGAATACTTAGATAACTTTGGTTTTTACATTTAAGCTCTGGTATGTTTTTAAAAAGCCATTCTCATAGTTTTGTAGATGTAACCTCTATGTTTACACTTACTAGTTCTTGGGTAAAGTCTCATAGCTAAAGATGGTTATAATTTAATTTCTTAGGACTATCTTATGGCATTGTCTTTACAACAAGAACAGCAGAGCCAAGAGATCAATTGGGAACAAATACCTGAAGGAATCAGTGATTTGGAACTGGCCAAGAAACTCCAAGAAGAAGAGGATAGACGGGCTTCTCAATATTATCAGGAACAGGAACAAGCAGCAGCTGCTGCTGCTTCTGCTTCCGTTTCTCCACAGGCTCAGGTAACACTAGTGTTCCTATTCTTAAACATAATGATCACTGTAACTATAAAGACATTCGTGCTGAGATAAAAAGTTTTTAATTAGGTATTGATTCTTCAATTATGTTAGCATTTTAGCAGCCATTAGGTTTTATAACATTATCCTATTTTTTTATTATCTTAATATTTTTCTCATTTCCTGAGGTTCTGTTGACAACATATTTCAGATTTATTTTTTAAGTTACTAAATAGCTGCAAAGAATATAAGTCACTTTAAACAGTCTTTTCTGTCAATTAGTGGACAGTATGAGGTATGATGTAAAGAATGTAGACTTCTGAGCCAGGTAGATATGGATTTGCACTTCCTGCAACCCCTTAGACAAAGAAGCCCTCTGCCTCTGAGCCTCATTAGCCCTGTCTGTAAAATAGAAGATAAACTTAACTCTTAGGTTGTGGTTGAGAACAACTAAACCCAGTGTCTGACATGTACTAAGTATCCTACAAAGATTAGCACTTTCCCACTTTTTACTTTTCCTAGTTGAATGTTTTAAGCACTGAAAATGTGACTATTAAGTGGGTTTCTATATGTTAACTCTCATTGCATTAATGTTTTTTAAAACTCCCATTTTTATGTTTAATTGTACCTTACAAGAATTGATCCTTTGATTTGTGTGTGTAAGAAAGCAAGTTGGAGGGGGGAGGGAGTTGGGTTCGGCTGGGGTGGGGTAGAGGGATGGGGAGAAAATGCAGATAACTGTAATTGAATAACAATAAAAATTAAAAAAAAAAAAAAAGAAAGCAAGTTGCCCTTTAAGGGCTGATGAAGATTTAAATATAGAGGTCTCCAGTAAAATACATATCTATTTCTAGGTCAAATATTGACTACCGCAAGCTTAACAGTGAAGACCTACAATTTATGATTAGCTTTTCATTTAAAACTGTCTCTTGTTTCACCAAATATACTTATTCCACATTCTGTTTACAGGATTTTTGTTCTCCTTTGAAAATCTGTTTATTACGGAATTTACTGTGGTCTTGGAGAACTATTGTAATTTACCAAATGGTGTCATTTTCATTAACATTTTTCTAAACTTCATCATAAATATTTCTTGAATTTGAGGCTTCAGGCAATATAATGTTATGGATGTTATTTATTGTTTGACATTTTATTTACTTAGGCTAATAGATACATTAATTATATCTATCCAGAATGGTAGAGGCAACTACTTAGATACCATGTAACATAACAAGTTTATATATCAATAGCTTCTTTTTCCATTAATGAGTCCTTTCACTCATGTTGTTTTTCTTTCTAGATAACTATGATTAAGTACCTTAGGAAAGTTAAGGTAATTTCTTCCTGTTTATTTTTCCTAAAGCAAAGCCAGCCAGCACAAGCCTCTCCATCAAGTGGAAAACAATCTGGAAATAGTGAACGTAAACGAAAGGAACCTCGAGAAAAAGATAAAGAAAAAGAAAAGGAAAAAAATAGCTGTGTTATTTTGTAACAAGTGTTGGATTCTATTGGAACCATCTATATTTCTTGAGAAACAAAACCACAGGAGGAAAGGAAGAAAACTCGATAAATACCGTCTGTGCCTGATTTCCCAATGGATTTTGTTCATGTTTTTCAGGGGAAAGGTTGTTACTTAGCTACAATCAGACTTTTTCAAGTCACACAGTACACTCTTTATGAGCTGGAGTTTCATGTTACAAGTTGGAAATGCTGTGTGTTGTCATTCGTGAAAAATACTGCACCTGTAGCCAAATAAGCAAATCACAGCTAACTTTGTGTCATAGTGACATTCATAGCTCCTGTCAGTTAGTAAGCTATTTTACTTCTGTTCTGACGATGAATGGAGGTAATGGATTTTGTCTGATTCCTTCCTGAAAGCTAAATATTAGCACAATAGTTTCTGAAACTTAATTTTTACAATGTTAAATTATGATCTAATCCACAAGAAACCAGGGGTTTAATATAGGGGTTGAAAAAGGAAAAAAGACAAAAAAATAACAGGAATAAATAACTCTTAATTGTATATCAGACTAGTTCAGCCCTTGAACAGCTTTACCTTTCTTTAGGAATGTACATTTTAGATATCATCATGAGAACTGATCATGGAGCTTGGATTTAATTAGATAGAAAAACATAAAGATTTGTATTTCTTTTCTAGTAGCAAAAAAATTACATAACACTAATCTCATCAAAAACAGATATTATGACTTTGTAGTGTTGTGAAATTTTGAGGAATTTTGAAATCTTTAACATAGGTAACTTGGACCACAGTTACTATTTCCTGCTAGCGTAGTGAGAGCAAGAAGGAAACCACAGTGGATGCTAGGCTTTGTAAATATGGGGATGGAGAGAAGAAAATGGTTCAATGTCTACCTTTTCTAGAATTACCTTGAACCTTAAAATTTAAATCATGTTTATTTGCTAGAAAATTAAGTATACTTACTAAAACCAACAAAAAAGCACATTTCTGAAAGGAAGTTAGAGATAATCTCTGAGTCTAGTGAAAAAGAATTAATAAAAATCTGTTGGAGGAATTTATATAAAAGCAATCAGATTTTTTAACTTAGAGGAACCAAATAAAACTATAACATCTTGTAGTGTTTGTAGGACTCAAAAAGAATATTTATTGAACTTAATCATGAGGCAACACATATAGTCCTGTATTTCTAGGTATAGTTTGGAAAACTATCCTTAATAGTCCCTTTTTATATGCTTTATATTTAAAAGTTTGTTTTAGTCATTTTTGAAACAGCTATTGCTGCCTCAAGTAGTTATCTGATTTACATTCTATGCCTCAGTAAATTTGATTAAGAGTGTCAGTCTAACTTGAGCGTCCACTTGGAGAATGTTGTGGTCTCAGATGACATTAGACTACCAAAAATATGGTCTAAATTGCTTAAGGTATGTCCTTAACATTCTCTGTGATCTAAGACAGGTTATAGGGTTAGTCTACATGTAAAAAGTAAAGTCTTATTTATGGAAGGGATTATTCTAAGGGAAAAATCCAGGGTCAAGCTGTATCTTTTATGTCTTATGTATTGCATGTCTATTTATGTTATACCATTTGTTATTTCTTCACATTTCCTATGCTAGCATGATAATCATCAGAGAACCTGTTTGGGATATAAAACTTTGATATAAAATATTTGGTGAGTTAATAACACAGAACATGCGTACATTGGTAAAGTAATCAAATGTACTATGGAATTCTCTGGTGGCTCAAACAAGTTGACCTTAGTCCAGGTTTACTCTTGATATCACTCTGGTTGAAGGAGGAAACTAAAACCTCAGGGTTTGTTTTTCCCAGAACAGATAGTAGTGGTAGTGCATTATATTTTAATAAGAAAAAATGAAACAGTAAATCCTGAGAAATTTTACAAAGCATATTTGAGGCATATTTTCCCATAATTATATACTTATCTATTTATTGCCCTCCAAAAATGTATATGTAGAAGTTATTCTTCTGTTATTTGCTACTGTTGTCTTAATTTGTTCCAAAGATGATACTGCCATTCTCCATTCCCTCTGGAAGAAAAAAATAACTCACTCAAAAGCAGCAGTGCTATCAGATAAGTAGATGTCAATGTGTACTTATAAGAAGTAATTAAAATATGTAATGTGTGTGTTAATTTAACCTTTTTCTATGGTGTATTTCCAAGTCAGATTTTCTTACATTCCTGGAATGTTTGATATACCAAGGGTAATAATGATAAAATGTTTGCTTTGATTACTATGGGGGAAAAATTAAATGTTCAATTCTATTAAAACAAAGAAACTTCTCAGAAATACTGGTTTCCCATCCTTGACGATTATAAAGAATTTAGAGCTATCATGTCTTTACTTTCTTATATTTTTCTCAAGGCAACACATTATATTCAGACATTTCATTGCTGGTTTGGGTACATTGGAATTTGGTAGTGGTATATCAAACTCTTTCCTTCACAGTATTTTGCAATACTTGAAAATTGTTACCTGTATACTGCTAGCAGCAGTTAGAAGTCAAACGTTTTTGTTTTTAATATTCATAGGCTAGACTAGGGGCACATTTGTACCAACCAGTCACCATTACAGCTAGAAAGAGAGATACATGAATGAATGATGTGATCACTATACTTCCACATACTTTCAAAATCTGTTCCTTAAGGGTAGTGACCAGTCTTTATTAACAGTATGAATTGTCTTCATAACTAGTACCATAGAATCAATAATGCCGTGATTCACAATAGGTTATCAGATTTAAAAACACTGTATATTTCTGAAGCAAGGATCCATGACTTTTATTAGATTCTCAAAGGAATCTGGGAATTTTCCTCAAATTTAAGAGTCAACATTTTAAGAATACAAAGACTAAGCAGTTTGAGGAGGCTAAAATTGGCAGTGGCTGCTTCCTGTAATATGCTGGTCCCTTGTGCTTAAGTAAAGTAACTGCTGTGTTTCAAGGTGTCAGGCTGGTTGAATGAGGCATAGATTTAAGCTTAGGATTAGGCATTGGAATATATCTTGTTTCATTGCCTCGCATTTTTAGTATTTGACTACTTGTCCCTTATTATGTTTTGAATTCTTCCTTATACTTCTTGATCTTAGTTTTAATTAAGCAAGTTAGAATCAGAGATTAGTGGACTGAACCCAAGGTTAACCATTTTGTACTTGCACAAAAACTTACTTTGTTTTTAATGAGTCACCACTTCAGTTCTGTAAGAGACAAAAGATCCTGAGAGAAAAGGACTAGAAGTCAAATAGATATTTAAGGAAAGAATTATTGTGGTCCCTATATTAATGTAGGCATACGAAGCAGAAAAATCAAGGCAAGAATTTCCAGAACTGTCCTCAAAACAGTCTCACTTATTAAAAAAATTCTTTTAGAAAGCAAAATGAACTTTCCTGTTCAATATAGCAGTTATTTTCAATGTGATGGAAAGTTATGGGCTTTACCTATCATACACTGCTTGAGCATATAACTTAAACTATAGTTGTAAGTTATGTTTGATGGAATAAGATGGAGGCATTACGATAGTTATATTTTAATGAATTGGAAGTGTGGCATTCTGAATCGTATCTAAAAACCTGGCTTTTATCTTGCCATGGTAAATTTTCTGTGCCTCAATTTACTCTAAATATATAAATGACACTTACTTTTTTAGTGCTTTGCACTCCTGAATAAAGGGCATAGTATAAGCACAAAGTATTACCTAAAGAATCATAAATATTGCACAACTTTTGTTCTTGAAAGTCAGGTTTTTCCCCAATGACTATTTCTTAAGCCAGTTTTTTAATGCTGTCATAATCCGTAGAATTACTGTGTCTTTGAGTATGGCATCATCTCTTCCCAAAATGTATTTTACAGTTCTCTTGTGTTCTGTGGACTATAAGGGTCAAAATCAAGGGTATTTGGGGAGAATAAAAAGCACTAAAATTGTATTTTCCTAGTACCTTTAATACATATAAATATTTAGATTCTCTGCCTTTTCCTCCATGGAACAAAGTATAATGGTATCAGGTTATTAGTACCATATATGTAAACTTTATTGCATGGATGGAATACATTTAGATCTCTCAATTACTGTCATTTTTAGGGCTATTTAAATTCTTTTTTATTATAAAATGTTATTTGATAATGTGCATTTAAATTTTTTTTAGAAAATTACTAAGAATGGTGAAGGAACTCACCAGAATCAGAGTTCTTAGGTTTTCTGGTAATTTTTTAAAGATTTTATTTATTTTTAGAGAGAGGGGAACAAGGGAGAAAGAGAGATACATTGATCAGTTGCCTCTCACACACCCCTCACTGAAGACCTTGCCCACAACCCAGGCTTGTGCCCTGGCTAGGAATCGAACTGGCAACCCTTTGGTTTGCAGGCTGGCATGCATTCTGCTGAGCCACACTTGCCTGGGCAGTTTCTCTGGTAATTTAGTGTCTTTTTTTTTTTTTTTTAACTGATGTCAAACACTTCTGAAGCTTTTGGGAAAACATGCAGAATTGAGGTTATTTTTCTCGGTGACACTATAAAACAAACTAAAATTTAAATAAAAGGTTTCCTGAACAGTATAAATTGCAAAATAGAGTTAATGGAGTCTGAGTGACATATTGCAGGACCCAGACAAATTTAACTTGGAAGATCTATCTAAATTTTAATTAATGCATGTATTTGACTTAATCCTCATGTTTCTGCTTTTAGTAATTTGAGTTTAATGAATTGATACACATACATATTTTATGTGAAGGATTCTAGTTTCTAATTTCACTTCTATCTCAAAAACATTAAACTCAAGAACACGGTAAAAGTCTCCAACTACCACCTCAAGTTCAGCTTCATGCTATTTTTCTGAGAAAGGAAGAAATTTAGACTTGTCTGCCTAGAACAGATTTTTTTTTTTAGGGCATGGTACTGTCCCAGAGTAAGTGTTGAAATACCATAGCAAAAATACAAAACCTAAGCTTTAAACCACAGTAGATTAAAGGAAAAAATGGTATTATTTTTCTACAAAAATCTACTTTATCAGATATTCTAAGAATTTCCTCAAATCATGTAGTAATTTGTCAACAATAACTAAGAACATTATATCCATCCTTCCTGTAATATCCTGCTTTGAGACATAGGGATGCCTCCTGGATAGAAAATGCACAAAGAAAAATTTTTCTAAAAGTGATCCTGGCTTCATTGGTTTTAGTAGCTACAACTTTAAACAGGAAGTCAGGAAATTAAATTGCCCATGTAAATTCCAAGTCAGTGACCTGTTCAAGTGAACTTTGTAACTAACTGCTGAGCAGTTCTAACCAATGGGATGTATTTTAAGACTAAGTTTGTCATTTAATCTTTGAAAAGATAAATGTCCTTCATGTCTCTCAAATTTGTCAGATTTTGTTGTTCCTTTTTACATCCTGTGTGAAATAATGATTTTTTCCAGAGTATACAGGATATCTAAATTTTACAGATGTTTAAAGATGAGGATTTGAAAAGCTTCCAGTGGGTTTTGTTATAAGGCTTTATCTTCCTCAATAAAATGACAACTGTTGTTTTCACAGATCTGCACATCACAAGTAAGACAATATGATAGAAGACTGATGTATGATTGCTACACAACAGTCAGCAAAAGGAATAATCTTCACTTGTGAAACTTCAGAGAAACCCTGAAAGTCATATCCTAACGTTAGTGCATGTGAGTTTTTTCTCTTTGAATTGTGCAGAACAATTGAATTGTGGCGCATACTTGGGGGAGTAGCAAGTGAAATGTTGTAAAGACTGTAGAGAAAGTGATCTTGAAATATAGCAAGAAAAAGAAACAAGTTTTCTCCTCTACTTTACTGTCAGACTATTTGGGTCAAGAAGTTGCTATGACATGTCAGAGATCTCTGTGACGGCCAAGACTGGTCCATTGAGACAAGGTTCTCAAAGAGTTTAACCATATAGTGTATGAGTGCCTATTTTTTCTCCTTTTTTTTACTACCTTAATGCCCTTCCTACTTCTGAGATAATTCATCTGTTTTGCTTTATAACAAGCTTTTGACCATTCTTAATTTCAGTTTAAGAATAATAGCAACCCTAGAGCTGATAGAACACTGAAGTACATTTTTTTGAATAGACAGCATAAAACACCTACCCAACTTAGGGCTGGATTGAATTTCTGTGAAAGTTACTCTTAAATACTAATTATGCTAAAACTATTCAACTCTAAAAACTGTCAAGATTCAAAAGTTTCACTTTTGGAGGATATTCCTTTAAAAAAAGGCATATTGAGCATAGATGGGAAAGTATAAAATATTTCTGACAGAATTATTCAGTATTCAACATTTAATTTCATGTCTGTTACTGTACCACAAAGATGGTGTCATACTTGGATTAAAATGTTGGATTTCTTGTTAATATACTCAAAACTGTAACCAGTGATAACACTCTTAGTATTTTTTATTATAGATTCTATTTTATTTCAATAAACTTTGATATTTAGACCAAACAGTCTTTCTGCTATGTATATGCATCTCATTAAGCTACTTCTTACAAATATGAGTGGGGAAATGGGGAATTAACATATCGATTTATATTTATGTAGGATTAACTCTTCAAATACTTGGACCAACTCTTGATAAAGACAGGTGCCCCCGAACCCCAGGCAGTGAAAGAAGCAATTGACTCTATACCATATAGTTAATTACTTGATCCCAATGGTAGATTTGTTTGTTATATTGGATACTTCTATCCTTTTGGAGAACTTAAGTTAGAAAGAGCTGAGAATGAATCAATTTCTCTTGACACTAAGCCAATCACACAGTAAAGTTTTTGTACAACAATTCAATGTCCAAATCAGCTAATGTCTGATGTTTCTCTGCGAAAGCTTTTGTAGACTCCCCAGCCCTCTAGGCAGAATTAATCATTCCATATAGTGTTTTGCTGACCTCCCCTCACTGTAACACTTAAGCTAGACTGTGAGCCTTTTAAGGATAAAGATCATGTCTTACTCACTTTGATTTTCTTGGAACATTACATAATCTTTGGTACTTTAAATGAACTTGAATATCTATTTCCAGGATTTTTTAATTTTAAATATTTTATTTGTTTATTTTTAGTGGGGGGAAGGGAGGGAGAAAGAGAGGGAGAGAAACATCAATGTGCGGTTGCCTCTCGCACAACCCATACTGGGGACCTGGCTCATAACCCAGGCATGTTCTCTGACTGGGAATTGAACTCCCAGTGCTTTGGTTCACAGGCCGGCATTCAATCCACTGAACCACACCAGCCAGGGAGGAATTTTTAAAATTATATTTTATTGATTATGCTATTACAGTTGTCCCAATTTTTCCTGCTCTGTCTCCTGCCACCCAGCACTCCCCACTCCTTCAAGCAATCCGCACACCATTGTTCATGTCCACGGGTCATACGTATAAGTTCTTCAGCTACTCCATTTCCTAAACTTTATTTTACATCCTCATGGCTATTCTATATATAGAAATTTAAAAAACAACACCTATATTATATAGCTATTGCTTGCCTGTACTTTGAGTTGGGTTATTGAATCAGTTTTTCCCTTTAGCATGAAAGTTATGTACATAGAAGGAACTAAAATCCTTAATCCTTTATCCATGCCCTCCTCTCTGACTTTCCGCGGGTATCATCCTGTGTCCTCCTTCTAGAGCCAATGGGAGAACACTGGGAATAGCAGCCTCAGAAAAACTAAGGTAAGCAGCCCTGTTCTGCCCCTATTTCCTAGCCTTCTTGCAGGGGCTTGTTCCTTACTTTGTATTAGCCTATGAAGTGGGCAGCGATTCATTTGTTGGAGCTGAGATCTGAAGGCAAGCAGTCTGATCCAGAACTGTGCTTACAAATCATGTCTGAAAGAGCACAAGAAATCCAGGCCATCTGTGTTTAAATTCTGATTCTGGGCTTTTTAAGTCACATTTGATTCAAACCCTGCTGTAATTTTCAAAATTGGGCCCACTACTCTTTACTGTGCTCTGCACTCTTCGGATCCAGTTAATTCTGCACAGCCCGTGTTCTCATCTCTAAAATGGAATAATCTTTACCTCCTTGAAATTGTTGTAATGTACATCATGTTATACACATAGTAAAGTCAGTAAACTGTAGCACTGTTACCACCAGACTAGGGGCTGTTTGGGGTGAAGATCGGAACAATTCACAAAGATCATCAGTGGTCAATAAGCACATGAAATCATGCTCAACCTCAGTAGTCAGCAGGGAAATGCAAAACAAAAACCACAATAAAATCGTTCTGTATACTCCCTACAATGGTTAAAATTAAAAAGACTGACAATACTAAGTATTGGTAAGTCAGCGGAGATATTTGGGCCCTTTACATTGCTGATGTAAAATGGTACCACTTCAGAAAACTGGCAGTTTCCTGTCATGTTAAACATGTGCTTAGTACTATGTAAGTATACATACATATATGTATCTCCCCGTCCCAGCAATTCCACTCTTGGATATTCACTCTGGAGAAATGAAAACATATTTGCACACAAATGGTCATAGCAGTTTTATTCAAAATAGTCAAAAACTGTCAACTCAAATTTCCATAAATAAGTGAAAAAGTGAAAGCATAAAAATTCCAGACAATGGAATACTACCCAGCAACAAAAAGAAACCAGGTACAGTGCAAAGCTGAACTGTAAAACTATTATGCTGAACAACAGAAGCCAGGTACGAAAGACATTATATGTATGGTTCCGTTTACGTGGAGCTCCAGGAAACATAAAATCTGTAGTGACGGAAAGATGAGCGGTTGCCTGGGGCCGGAGATGAGGACTGTGAGGACCGGGAAAGGGCACAGAAATCTTCTAGAGGTGGAGATGTTTTCCATCTCGATCGTGGTAGTGGTCACTTGGGTGTACACAATTGCCAAAACTCATTAAACTGTACACTTAAAATGTGTGCATGACACCATTTGTAAGTTTCACTTCAAAAATTGTAATTGTATTTCTATGTATTGATAGCAAACAATTGAAACCTGAAATTTTTAAAACTCCATTTACAGTAACGTCAAACAACATACTAGATAAAAATTTAACAAAATTTTAAGACCTATATATACACTGAAAACTAGAACTTCAGTTACTTCAGTTCTGTCATTGTGTGTACCTACTTGGAGTTTTTACGTTTAAGTTTAAAATAGTTAAAACTGAGTAAGAACTAGAAAGTGTATTATTTTTACTTGGTAAATGCAAATTTTAGTTGATGCAAAAATATTTTATTGAGCCCTGGCCTGGCAGCTCAGTTGGTTAGAGTCATCCTGAGATGCCAAGGTTTAGTTCGATCCCTGGTCAGCGCACATACAAGCAACCAATGAACGCACAAATAAGGGGAACAACAAATGGAGAACTCTCTCCCCCTTACTCTCTCTCAAGTCAATAAATAGGATTTTATAAAATTATACTGAATTATATTTTAAATTGAAAATTATTTTAAAACTAAAGGAAATGCTTATACAGAAGATAATTTTGTCATATAGAAAAGAATACGTTAAAAAAATATTTGCTTTGTGACATCAAATACATTACATATTCCACTGCTCTTAGCTGCCCTCCACTGGATGAAATGATTTGAAGTGACATTCTTCTAAGCGTGTGCCCATGTTTGAATCTTGGCTCCACCACTTGCTATCTTTATGACCTTGGGAAACTGTTTCATTAGTTTACACACAAAATGGGAATAGTAACATACATACCCACACCTAAGCCATAATCTTGTTGGAGGAATTAAATAAGTTAGTGCATGTAAATCACCCAGTACAATGCCTACCTAGTCCAGAGTAAGTTCTCAATAGTAACATGTGATGACAACCTTACTCATATTTAAGGACCCCGACATACAGCAAGCTTGAAATATTAGTTACTTTATTGTGTGACAAAATGTTTCTCCACTTTGGTTAAAATGATCAATTTCCTATATTTTAAATGTTTATTATGATAGAAATTAGACAGTAGGAATCAAAGGTCATAAATCTATCGATAAAGAAATTGGGGTCTGTAAATGTTAAATTATGTTTGTGATTAAGCTAGTAGGATCAGACGCAGACTCCAGGCATTCTGACTCTTGATCTCAGGCTTGGTATCTGACTCTAACTTTTTTTAAAAGATTATATTTATTTTTAGAGAAGAGAAGGGAGGGAGAAAGAGAGGGAGAGATACATCAATGTGTGGTTGCTTCTCACACACCCTCTACTGGCCTACAACCCAGGCATGTGCCCTGAGTGGGAATCGAACCAGCAACCCTTTGGTTTGCAGTCTGGTGCTCAATCTACTGAACCATACCAGCCAGGGCTGACTTGACTAACTTTTTAAAATCCTTTTCATGGGTGATTCTCTAGTTAATAGGATGAAAACAAAGTACTGCTGGTCCAAATAACACATACTATTAATATTTCACAGCACAACCAGGGTAGTTCTAAAAGCCCTGGGCATAGTTCCTGAGCCTGATACAGAAGTTGCCTGTCCCCACCCCGAGTGGTCCAACTATATAAAGTTATTACTAATCAGTTAACTAGAAAAGTATGTAAATCAGAACATTTCATTCCCTTGACAAAAGATGGGGTTTCTAAAACTAAACTGACACGTGCTGGAGTGGTGATGAGTTATACTCTAACTACCCATACAAGTGCCAGCTGCTCTTCAAAGAACAGGCAGTCTTTCCCGCCCTGGGCTGTATCTCCACAGTGATTCTCAGTCCTGGCTGCGCATACGAACCCTCGGGGGGAACTCTGGCAGGAAAATATGCCTAGGCCCCACTCATGAATGTCTGCGGTGAGGACCCAGGCTTGAGAACCACTGGCTTATCTTACCCATTTGGGCCTCAGATTTTTTTGTCCAGTCAGGACCAGTACCAGTTCATTTGTCCTCCATTTAACCAGCAACCTGCACCAATGAAGTTTTCTCTTTTGTCTTAAAATCAGAGTGCATAACACAAGAGAAATAATGAATAGAATCTTTTCAGTATCCCATACATACTTTCCCATTTAAATCCTTACAGTAATCTGGCCAGGTAAGCCAAGTTGATCCTAACACCCTGGAGCTACGCCTGAATTGCCCACATTGTGCATATCTGGTAAATTCCTACATATTCCTAAGCCTATGATCTTTAGACAGCACGACCCTGCAAGTTGTCCCAGAGGTGAGGGCCTTCCCAGTAGCTCAGTGGTATTGAGGTGCAGGCAAGGTGAAGCAGACCTAGTCAGACTGCCTTTCCCGAAACCAGAGAGCTAGAAACGAGGACCAAGGATGGCAGATCAGTAGGGGAATACAGTAAAAGTCATTAAATAAACTAATAGGTATGTGACAACTTTAGGTAAATATTCTAGAATATTTTAAAGAGCTGTTACCTTAGAGTCAGAATATTTAGTTTTATCATCTACTTGAGGGATGCACTGTATCTTGTCAGAGTATCCTGATCTGTCCCCCCCCCTCTCCACATCACAGATGCTTGGCAGAATATGAAGAGTAAATTAATGAATTAACATATATTGATGGATATCACTAGAAATGTATGAAAGCAGTCTCCATCCAAATGACTGGCTATTGGTTGCGCTTTTGATGGGCTTAGCTAATCTCTAATAAACCGATGAAAAACTGAACTACTGAGCAGATTTCATATTCTTTTGTTTCCCAACCCTGCTGGCAAATCCAAGTCAGAAGCAAAATGTGATTGAGTGAGGAACTGGAGCGAAGATGACTTCATGGCTAATGTTCACGGCCGAGGTGGCAGGCACTTCCTCTCAGGGGTGAGAGCCCCAGGCGTAGGTCTGTCTGATGGTCAAAGCACCCTGTCCCTCTCCAGTCCCAGGGAGAGGCTTGGGAGAGGCTTTTGGCCATCCCGTCCTCACCGTAATTTTTGCCAGATACTCTCAATTTTAGAACAGTGCTATTACCAATGCAATTTCAAGACCAAAAATCCAGCCGCTCCTCCTGCCAATTATTCCAACCAGACTGCTGCCCCTTACACCCCGACAATAAAAATCCTGGACCCTCTACATGGTTATTCATTCAAAAAAAAATACTGGAGTGGCCACTAAGTGCTGGGTAGTGGGGATATGGCAGTAGGAAATAAGACAATAGAGTCTGTCCCCTTGGAGCTTACAGCTGAGTATAGAGAGAGAATAAATGTCAGATGGGACAGAGGAGGGGATAATAGTGAGGGTGGGGTCAAGAGTGTAGCAATTTTAAATATCAAGGAAGACATCACCAAGAAAACATTTCAGCAAGACCCGAACATACATGGGCATCTGGGGGAAGAGCATTCCAGATCGAGGAATCTTAAGAGCAAAGGCTGGAGATGGGATGTTGCATTCAGGAAACAGAAAGAGGGCAAGGGGAGTGAAACTGAGCAAGGAGCATAGTAGGAAAGGAGGGAAGAGAAGTAGGACACTTGAATGACTTTGGATTTATTCTGAGAGGGATGGGGAGGGTTTAAAGCAGAGAAATATATGTAAGTGTGGTGGAGTAGATCTAAGATAACAGTGATCATCACAGAAAATTTAGGTGAAAATTAACAGTATGAAACCTGACCCTTAAGCCTGGTTCAATGGCTAAGTATATCAGAAAGAAAAAGCAGCTTACCTTGTAGGGAGCACTTCAGAATTTTAGGAAACAGTGTCTCAGGTAAAAATAAGCAGTATTTGACCAATGCATCCTGAGTGATGTAGGAAAGAGTTTTTATGTATGGCCACCTTATTACTGACTTGAAGGTAGCGCCTGTGTATTTGTGAGAATCAGTTTGTGGAGGGTAACTGAACATGTTAAAAGTGCTTGAGAGGAACGGTAATTAAGCATTTGCTGGAGGTATTAGAAAAGCTTCATCTTTAAGTAAGAAATGGGATTAGATGTGGTTCTTTAGGAAGAATGTGAAAGTAACTTAACATTTTCCCATAAGGAATCAGTAGGTATTTAATTGTTGGAACTGGCCTAAGTACGGAGGAATGGAGTTAAGTGGAGATCTAGCAAGGGATAAAAATATAGGCAGAAAGGTCTTTAATTTTTCTTTACTTCATGTAATTAAGAGTTTGGAAAATTTTCTTACACTCCCGAAGCTTTTATTTTTCTCTTACGATTACGGCACGTGCAGTCTGACTTCCGTGTCTTGCCCAAGTTTACTGGCTCTTTCCCGAACCACTGTAAGCAAACGGTTGCTCCTAAATCACTGAAACCTTCTACTCCACGGCGACATTTCTGGATTGCTCATCCAGTGTAGGGAGAATAGCAAATTTCTTCTTTCTCTGGTTCTCAGGAACCCTACTTTCTTTATAAAATCTCTAAAGTTGGTTTTCACAACTGACCCTTGGCCAGCCAGACCTCTACAACCAGTGCCCCAGAACCCTGAGGGCCACTCCCAACACCAACGCCAACGTTTCAGAGGTGGTTTTGTCAGAATTTCTCAATTTGGAAACTTAGATTGTTGATTTGCTTCAATTTTTTGACATTTACACTAAAAGGTACTACAGTCCACAGACAGTGTAGGTAATTTTTCCTCAGGTTGCCATGGTACAGCTATTGAAGTGAAGGTCATTTCTCAGATACCCATCTGCAAAGTGGGTATAGGGCAGTAACTGTTACCTCTGGCCAGCAGGATTCTTCGGAGGATTAGGTAAGCAAATGCACTTAACATGCTCAGCATACTGCCCCGCAAATAAAGTGCTCAGCAGATGGTAGCGCTGATATAATCCCCCGTGGGAGTTCCACTCTACCAATGGGCAAACAGACTAGAAGCGATCTAATGACCCACAGTCACAAAGAAAGGCAGACCTGAAGTTAGTTCATTCCTACACTGAGGTTCTATGTGCCACTCTACAAAGTGGGGGATGGGGAAATGAAGTAAACACCCCCACACATACACCCCTTTTACTCCCCCAGTGGCAGGGCTAGGAAGAGCAGAAAAGGCTATATAAAACCCACAGCAATACAAAAAGTACCAGTTCCCTGAAGGGCCAAGGACCAGGGTGCCATGGCTGCCCACGGCCCTCAGAAGTCGGAGCTGTCTCGTGGCATGACCATCCGCTCGCAGCAACGTTTACGACGACTTGCGGAAAGACGGCTCCTTCTCAAATCAAAAGGTGACCTCAGACCTGAGATCTAGAGGTTCAGTAGGAACTCGTGCAAGATCACAGAGCTAATAAATGGTGGAGGAATGATTTGAACTCGGGTAGCTGAACTTGCTCCCATCTTTTACTTTTGTATGAACATACAGACTGCTTGATTTACCAAGAATCTAGAACATTTGGATTATAAGTCACTAATTTATATGAAGGGATATGGGAGGCTTTAAGAGATGCTCTTCAGAATTTACCGTGAAGGATTTTCTTAGAAAAGATGCCTTTTAAAAAAAAAAAAAAGGCCTAAAATTAGTGGATAAGTCTGTAACACTTCAAAAGAGTGTATTGCCCAGCTCTTGGGGTGAAGGTCAAAGTCAGGTTTATTTCCTAGGAGCCAAGCCAAGACTGCCTTCATAGCTCTAAACCTAGTCGATTTCTTTGTGTTTAACTCCAGAAAGGGCTGGAGGACTAACACCTAAAAAGCTGGAAACAAAGACACATGGAGTTCTAAGTGTGGATTTTATTTCACAAAGAGACAACAATGCCTTCCCACATACAAGTATTTACAAAACCCATCTGATTCACCAATCTAGAGCCTGGGGTCTTTTCCGCTTCTCAACATAGTTGGGAATATGGAAACACTAATACCCACATAATTCCCAAAGTTGGAATTGATCCACCAAACGGTACAGATTACCTAAAAGTGCACTTACCTGCACAATTCAGTCTAAGAATCTCAGTGATACAAACCTCATGGCCAAGGTTTCATTAATCTATTTGGTCTCATACCATGCAAACCGGAACAAGTATGCTGCTATACTCAACTGAAAATCGGTTCTCATTTCACAATTAAAAAGGTTCTCAACGCTTTAGCAACTATATAGAATATGAAGGTTTATTTCAAAAAGAGTACATTTTTAAAACCAGGATACACAGATGCATTTAATGTAACAGTACCTTCTGCAAAAATAGGTTAAATAATACTCAGAAACGCAAGGAACAATCTTATTCTCTAAAAATTGGACAGCAGACTTTTTAAACTTAGACAGCCTTCAAAATGAAGGCTGAAAATGCTTGGTGACAAGTAACTCTACAGCCTGGTACCACAGAGCGAGCGCTGCAAATGAAACTTCTACCACACAGCTGCAAACTACTCTATATCCACACTGCATTCAGCAAAACGGTTTTGACTCCGATCCTCTCAAATGTGTCTTGGTGCTACAAGAAAAAAAGTTGAATGATACAGAAAACTATTGGAAGTTACAACAGAACTATTTAAACATCTTCTCCAAAATTGAGAAAAGCAATCATGTTAAATTTTAAAAAAGGAGAAATAAAGAAAAGTCTCAAGCAAGCCAGAGGTCCTCTTCGTGAGTAGTCAAGTAAAGTTTACTGGAGATTTCAATAAATTATCCTGAATCCTTGGCAGAGAGCTAATTTTCAGAATCGTCGTGGAGGTCCACCTTTAAATGGCTTAAATCCAGAGCCGCTTCCTCTTGGCATGGAATTGCCACCAATTTGTACAATTCTATTAATTGGGGAGGCATTACTGAAAAAAGTGTAAAAGAAAACAAGTCAGAGCACAAAAGAACAAATAATTTCAGTTAATAACTACAAACTGCTTATAATTTACCAGGCACTATTCTTTGTACTTCAGCCATACCAAGGAATTCAGTGTTCTCAACAGTCTCACTTTACTTATGGAGGAACTGAGATGTGGAGGGGCAAGATCACAGAGCTACTACTAAGTGGTGGAGGAAGAACCTGAACCTGAGCAGTTGAACTTGCCTCAGAGCAGGCCAAGTATGGTTAAGCACATGAACGGACTGGAGCAGTGCTTCTCAAAGTGTGGTCCCCATCAACTGGGAAGTTGAACCTCTGCCCTAGAGAACGTCATAAATGTTTCTGGAATTTTTTATATGCATAATGCAACACAGTAGGTACTAATGAGTGATACAAGAAAAAGATCCACCAAAAAGCCCTACAACAATTTTGGGAGATAAAAACCCACAGTGAAATGGTATAAGTAGAATAAAACCAGTTTATGGAAAGGTTTGAATGCCAGGTTGAGGAACCTGGATTAGTTTCTGTGAACCAGAAAAGCTGCTTGTGTTTTTAGAGTAAGTAAATGGTATAATACAACAGGAGCAATTGTTAAAATTAGAAATAGTGTGAATAATGGAGCAGAAAAAAGATCAATTTGGGAAGATCAAATAGAAGCTGGAGTGAGAGAAAGCATACCTATTACAGTATTTTTTAAAAAACGGAACCACACTTATAAATTCATACTCGGAATGAAGAAAGATACAGATGAGTCCCATGGTTTTGCAGTTCGGGGGAATGAGGTGCATGGTGGCCCTGGCAAATTAAAAGAAGCTGGAGGCAATAACTGGGACATGAAGGCTTGAAACAGGAGGAATGAGTTTGCCTGTGACCTTGAATTGATGGAGACAGCAGGGCTTTTGCATGCAGATCACAATACAGAGCTCCATTTGAAGGAGCTGGCAAAAGAAGTCAAAAAGGTAGAAAGAAAATTATGACGCATGAGAAGCGGAGGAGTGTTTCAAAAGAGGGAAAAGCAATGGTGGGAAATAGTGCTTGTCCACCGAGGAGCCTAAGAACTAAGATAAAGGAATCTATATTTATCAGGAAACAAAGGCATTGGTGACCTCTAAAAACCAACGGCAGAATGAGTGATGGGGCTGTGCAGGCACAAGTGTAAACAACCACTTACATCTGACGGGAGATGCAACCAATAGAAAAGTAACGAGGGTTACTAAACCAAGCCCGTATTTCTTCTAAGACAGGGCCGTGGGACAGAAAGGAGGGCATGCCACAGAGGGAGAGGCCAAAGACCTGCCTGCACAGGGGCCGCAGTGGGTGTTGGTGCGAAGAGAAAATAAAGCTCGCCTCTTAGCACATGAACCGGCCTTGGGTTAAAAGGCCAAAAGTTTTGCACGAGTTACAATATTTGAAAAGGGAGGAAGCAAGACATACTTTCAGTTTTCTTCTTCCTTTCTTGGAATTTGAGGAATGGTAGGCAATGCACAAGAAGATGGCTCCGACTTGAAGTCAGTGTTCACTAACTACCGGATTCTGACGTACCTACATCCCTCTATCTAGATCAGCGTGCCAGAATGCCAGTCAACTCGCTTACACTGGGGAATATAAACTGGCAAAAATTAACACCAGCTCTCCTGCATAAAATCTACTGGAGATGTGGAGTTAACACGGGGAAATACTTGGGCAGACCTGGGGTTGTCACTATTCAGTCTCTCAGAAGCTGTAACGACCTTTAAGGAGAGAAGAAGGGTTTGGCTGTACACTGGCAGAAGATTCTCAACGAGTTAGCTATTTACCTTGCATGCTGGCTCATCATGCCGGCCCCTGACCGGCCATCACCCATGCGCCTTGTGTCGTGATAGCCAGGCCCCTGAGAAGGGGGACCGTGCCACTCTTTCCTTGGTCCACTGGCATCCCGTCCATGGCGTTCAACCACGTGTCGCTCTTCAGGATAGTGCTAGTGAAGAGAATATTAACAGAGAAGTCAGGACACCTCAGCCGCACACCAATTTACTTACGTTAGTGTGCTTTTAATGCAGAAACAAATTAGTAAGATGTCTGCGAAGATAAAAACTTAATAATACAACAGCACATATAAAGGGTTTCCATCCACTTTGCATAGAGAAGCTACTCAGGGTAAGATACGGGGGACATGGCACAGCACTGTAATTGCCACTTCTGTACCTTCTAGCACCCATGTACTTTTTGACCCTTTAGTATTTCTGGATCTCTGTATGATGCCTGGATCTATATATTTACATGTAAGAAGGCATAGTGAGAGGTCTTAACCTTAAGACAAATTAAGATGTAAGATCAACATGCGAACACATAAAACGGGGGCTGTTATCTTAGAGAGTACTAGTTGGTGCTACGGCTTGGACAAGGTCTTCCAGCCACGACAGTGAAAAACAGCGTGCTGAACATAAAGAAACGGAGGCCTCAGAACGAAGATTCTGAGGAAGGCTGAGTCATAGTTATGACACTTAGCCTACAAAAACATAAAGCTTCAGGCACCTCACAGAGAGAACACCTTTCCTAAAAGAACTTCTGAATGCAGAGGGCTTGTCTATGAGACTGCCTTAAGTTTTACTCTAAACAAAGCAGAATATCTGATTAAATACCCAGGCTTAAAGTTCTATTTAGTGTAAACACCTCAATGGAGTGATCTACTGAACGTTTCTCTTATTAGAAGCATTATAACTTATAATGCCGTCAGGCCCAAATCTGTTTCAGAAGTGCTCCAGATGAACTGGAAAGTATATAGTGCTATTAGCTAAAATGCCAAGGGATTAAAAATTTTTCTGGTAAAAAAGAAAGGTCCTGAAAAAATCTAGTGTTTCTATTTAAATATAAAACAGCATCAGAGTACAATGCAGGTTGAAGATGGACACACACACTTCAGGACTTGTTTATGGGTAACTTGAGATGATATTCCGTATGTGCTACTTCAACCCATGTGTCAGTGTATCATCAACAGAATGCTTTTAAAGTAGTTAAAAGTTTTTGCTCAATATAGTTGCTTGAGAGATGAAGACACCTTCTTCTGTCCAGGTTCATTAACTCAAAAACATTCCAGTCAACAAAGTAAAACAAGAGTCAAAAGCAATTCAAAACTACAAAATTTTTATTGCAGTTCTATAGTTAAAGCTACTTAATGGCTGACTTCTGGTCAAGATGGAGGCATAGGCGAACATGGCTGGTCTCCTTGCACAACTACAACTAAACTATAGAACTGGCGTTCATAACCACCAGAAATAGAGTTGAATGGAAGTCTGGCAACTTCAGAATTAAAAAACCACATCCATCCATAGGTAAGAGGGGTAGAGATGCAAAACAAGCTGGTCACACACTCATGTGTGCTAGATAAAAATTCGAGAGGGATATCTCAGGAGTGCACAGTCCCAGCCTAGGGTTCCAGTGCCAGGAAGAGAAGTCCCATAACCTGTGGCTGCAAAAACCAGCAGGGACTAAGTTGGTGGAATAACCTTCTGGAGTCCCAAGCAGTTCCTCTCAAAGAACCCACACACGGACTCATGGACTCAGATTCACTTCCTTTGACCTCCAGCCCAGGGTAGCAGCTTGAACGGCACCATTGGCATACATGGAAGAACTGAATTGTCCAGCATCAAGATGACAGCTGCAGGGACAGCTTCCTCCCAGACAGAAAGGTAAGCAGAGGCCATTGCCCTTTATCTAAACTCTCTGCCTACAGAGCCACTGAGCCAGCAGGTGGGTGCCATATCTGAGACTTGTCAACCTGGCTGGAACTGGAAATCCCCCGAGACTCTGTCACACCCAACTTATGGGCCCACCCAAGCTGTCAACAGTGGCTTTTCAATAGAATGGCTGGCCTTGGCTCATGCTGCACAACTTCCTAAATCCTCTCAAACAAGCACCAGCAGGCCTCCGTGAGCCCCAAGGCCCCTGTACCTCTTGTTAAGTGGCCAAAGTCCTGGCACTAGCAGCAGCCAGCCTAGGTTCAAGTTTGGCTTCGCCTGGGAACCTCCAAGCCCATCACAAGAAGCAGCCACCTCATACTGCTTTACAGCTCAAGCAGGGTGGCCCTGGGGCAAAACACAGGTCACAGCTGACCTTGACCCATACTACCCAAGAAACTCCAGAGCCTGTGTGCCCAGTGGACAGCTACAGATCACGATGGAGCACCACCACCCTGCCCCTGCAATCTCCAGGCAGGGCAAGGGTTGCTGGTCAGTGGACGCAGCTGACTGACCTGGGTATATCCCTCCCCCTGATCTGCCAACAGTAATCAAGGCTCAACTACAAGTGAATGGTGTATTCAGCCCACATGAAGTATACAACTAGAGTACCCAGCTTGGATGGGAGGGAAGGCTGTGCCACTGGCCCCTACAGGACACCTAATACATTAGGCCACACTACCAAGACACGGAGTCAAAGCAGCTCTACCTCATACATAGAAACAAACACAGGGAGGCTGCCAAAATGAGGAGTCAAAGAAATATGGCCCAGCCATAGCTAACATGGCTCAGTGGACTGAGTGCCAGACTGTGAACCAAAGGGTTGCTGGTTTGATTCCTAGTCAGGGCACATGCCTGGATTGTAGCAGGTCCCCAGTAGGAGGCGTGCAAGAGGAAACCACACATTGATGTTTCCCTCCCTCTCTCCCTCCCTCCCTTCCCCTCTCTCAAAATAAATAAATAATGTTTTTAAAAAGAGAGAGAGAGAGAGAGAGAGAAATGGCCCAAATAAAAGAAAGATCAAAATTCTGGGTGATAGGGGAGGCTGTGCCACTGGAGCCTATAGGACACCTACTACATTAGGCCATGCTACCAAGGGACTCAAAGCAGCTTTACCTAATGCACAGAAACCAACACAGGGAGGCTGCCAAAATGAGGAGACAAAGAAACAAGTCTCAAATGAAAGAACAGATCAAAACTCCAGAAAAAAAAGCTAAACAAAATGGAGATAAGCAATCTGTCAGATGCAGAGTTCAAAACACTGGTTACAAGGATGCTCAAGGAACTTAGTGAGGACCTCAACAGTACAAAAAATACCCAGTCAGAAATGAAGGATACACTCATTGAAATAAAGAACAATTTACAGGGAAACAACAGTAGAGTCGATGAAGCCAAGAATCAAATCAATGATTTGGAACATAAGGAACTAAAAAACCACCAACAAGAACAAGAAGAAAATAGAATCCAAAAAAAATGAGGAGAGTATAAACAGTCTCGGGCGCAACTTTAAGAGGTCCAACATTTGCCTCACAGGGGTGCTGGAAGAAGAAAAGAAAGAGCAAAAATTGGAAATCGATCTGAAAAAATTTGGTGAAGGAAATAGACTTGCAAATCCATGAACCACAGAGAGTCCCAACTATGATGAATGCATAGGGGCTCAGTCCAATACACATCATTATTAAAAGGCCAAAGGTTAAAGATAAAAAGAGAGACTTAAAAGCAAGAGAAAATAAGTTAGTTACCTGAAGGTTGCCAAATGGGAGGGGGGAGGGGGAGAATGGGTGAAGAGGTGAGGGGATAAGAAGTACAAATAGGTAGTTGCAGAATAGCCATGGGGGTGTAAAGTACAGCATAGGAAATGGAGTAGCCAAAGAACTCATATGCATGACCATGGACATGAACAATGGTTGGGGGATTGCCTGAGGGAGTGGGGGCAGGCGGGGTTGCTGGGTGGCAGGAGGCAAAGGGGGAAAAGTCTGGACAACAATAATAGCATAATCAATAAAATATAATTTAAAAAAAAAAGAAATAAAACCAAAGTCCTAAAGAAGGCTCATCTACCAAATGTAATAATTCTCAAATTTCCGCAGGAAGTTTAATTTAAAAAATTAACAAGAATTTCAGGACTAGTATCCTATTTCTTTGGACTACTGAAGTTCACCTACTGAGAGTAAAATATGAAAAGTATTAACATCTTTTACAGTTTCCCAATTATTCTAATAGACGAATGTATCTCACAACAAAATGGTAAGCCCTCTAAATTTCAAGAGTTGAGAATAAACATTAAGCCCCGGCTAGGTAGCTCAGTTGGTTAGAGCACCATCCCAACATGCCAAGGTTATGGGTTCAATCCCCAATCAGGGCACATATAAGAAACAACCAATGAATTCATAAATACGTGGAACCAACTGATATTCCTCTCTTCCCTCCCTTCCCTTCCAAAAACAGTTTTATAAAAAGAGAGAATAAAACTTAGTAAGCATTTACCTGTGCTCCACTCCCTCGGTCTGTGATGACTCTGTCTCCCTCTCTGTTCCCATAGCCCGAAGTGTTACTGCGACTCCCATGGGGAGCCCCTCTTACACTGTGTCCCGACACTTCTCTCCCAGATCGTTCTGGCCTTTCCACCCTGTTAAACAAAACCCCAAAACATACATGGTCAAAATTCTTTTTTAACTTTTTAAAAACCCAAATGCATTGTATACCACCAACCAGGCATTAGAACCCACAGAAATACCTTGTTTCCCGTTTGTCACTGGACATGCCTCCTTCACCTTTCCAGGTGGATGGTCTAGATGGATTGGGCCCTGCTTCTCGAGGATGTCTAGGGTGAGCGATATCAGGCCTGTCGTGAATGATCACAGTTCTCCTCTCATCTCGTTCCCCTCGTACTTCAAGCCTGTCTGTTTCTCCAAGTTCATTTCTTGATGGTGGAGGCTCATTTCTTCTGGAATCACTGAAATTTTTGGGATACCTTTCAAAACCTGGATCTTCTCTTCGTGCAGTTGGACGTGATTTTTTCCCTTCACTTTGACCAACAAAGCGTTCTCGCCTATTAGTTATCCAAAACAAAGAACATAGACTCTGGTAAGTACTTCCTTGGCCTTATTCTCCTTAACTTTATTTGCATAACCTAGAATAATTACACCTCCTGTAAAAAATGACCTTAAAGCAAAGCCACCAAAAAATCCACAATTATAGTAACTCATATTCTTTTAAATTGACGTAAATGCGTGGCACGAAGGTTGGTTTTTAGCATCCAGGAGGGAGTCCATCAAACACTCAAACCACTACCAACCTGAGGAGAATTCACTGCTCCTAACAGCTGAGGCACCGGAAGCAGTCAGCATCCCCCTGCATATGAAAGGCTAAGGGATAAAGCTGACCTACTTAACCTTGTCATGGTGGCTGATTAAACTAATTTTGAATACTAAATCATATTTCTATTAACAAAAACCTAACACGCACCCTGGCCAGGTGGCTCAGTTAGCTGGACCATCATCCCATGTACCAAAAAGTTGTGGGTTAGATTCCTGGTCGGGGCACGTACAGGAGGCAACTGATCAATGTCTCTCTCTCTCCCCCTTCCTCTCTCTCTAAAATCAATAAACATATCCTCAGGTGAGGACTTAAAAAAAAAACACCATGCAAAAACAAACAAAAAAAGATGAAACTGCTGTGCTGTATGCCAGGAGCTGGAGTGCTTTGTCAAGATAATCTGGGCCTATGTGAGATCTGGGAGTTACCTGTCTGTGACGAGACCAGAAAGCAGTAACTCAGACAAGAAAAAATGTTCTGTGCACCAGTATCCCCAAAGGAAGACTTCACCCCAACAACTGGTATATGAAAATGAATCCACCATCTTTTCCTAAAACCTTTTTATATTTTCTCAATTAATGAGTGCTAACTACTGTTACTCAGCTTTAAATGCCAGCAGTAGGGGAAAGAAAACCGACTGAAGAAGTAATTTTTTAGTATATTTGCATCAAGAGTAGAAAAAAGAAATCTAGGATATTCACTCATATACTAGGAAGTCACCTAGTACAAACGGAGAGTGATGTTAGGTGGGACGTTTGCTCATGTTGTCCAAGATACAAACATTCTTTGTTTAAATATGGGTTATTATGCTAATTTTTGTTGATTCCTTGTTTTTCTTCATATTGCAATCCTCTTTAGCTGTCCCCTGTAAATTCTGTATTATAAGCACATGAGAAATTCAAATGACTAAGAGAAGTTGCTGATATTCATAGGCATATTTGGGTAGTTCATAGAATCCATGAAAATGAAGGTGTTTTTTAAAGTAAAGGAAAACAAAGGTTTGCAATGGGATGATTACTTTTCTTTGGAGTAACTCCTAAGCAAGTTAGATGACTCATCATTTGGAGGGAAGTGTTTTCCACTCCCCGATAGCAGCAAAAGGGTCAACTATTACATTTTTTGAAGCCTAGAGCTTCTTTGTTTAAAAAAAAAACAGAGCTGGTCTAAAATTATTGTAAAAAGCAAGCATGGACATAGGGTGGCTGGTTGAACTGTCCATTAGAGTAAATCTTGACTGTGGACAAGTTAGCTGTGGTTGAACCCCGTGCGGCTGTAAATTGTCTTCTTACTCTAAAAAGAGAAAGCTGCTAGGAACCGTAGGTTCTGAAATAAGCAACTTAGTCTTTTCGGGTTTCTTGAAGTATAGAAAGTCATCACCTAAACACTTATCTAATCATCCCAGAGTTGTGACTCTTAACTCTTTAGGTCCACAGGGTAAATTTCAATGATTCATATGTTTTCCATGGTCATTTCTGAGGATCTTTCACATGAGAGAAAAGAAAAGGGAAAGAGTTAACCCTTGTAGGTGTGAGTTTGGGGCCTGCTGGCCAACAGAAGTGTCGTTCCCTGGAATATGGGCTCAGCTTGTTTGCACCTGTCACTGTGCTAGCTTCTAAGTTTGGTCCTTAGAGCTGTTTCATATTTTAAACTAGTTCAACTTCACAGTTCCAGTTATTCAAACCGATTCTTACAGCCTCCTCAGTGGGTCATCGTGACTCTTGAATTGTAAAATTTGAGATGTTTTCATACTAAAATGTACCAAAGAAGTGCACAGAGTGAAGGCAATTTACAGGAAAAAAATATACACAGCTTATTTCATTTGGAACAAAATACTGGGTGGTAGACACACAATGCAGTAATATACAGATCACGTATCACAGAAATGTACACTTGAAACCTGTATGATTTTATTAACCAGTGTCACCCAATTAAAAAAATACCATTTGTTTTGAACACTCAGCTCTGACCTGTACTTCATTAAGATTTTAATAGAGAACCAAACTTACCTCTAGTGAGACTCATACACTAAATATATCCATTTTCAACATAATCTATTTACCTTTCAAAGGATGAAGACTGTACTGCTGAACCCTCAGGAAACCTGCCCCTCTCTCGGTGGTCAAAGTCATTAAATCTGTTCTGTTGGCGAGAATAGTCAGATCCATGGCTGAATCGTGCATCTGTATCTAGAGACAACTTTTTATTCTCGCTCCAGTAAGGGTCATCTCGCCTTGAAGAGAAATATTTGCTCATTTATATAAATTAGTATTACGACAGCCACACAACACTTACTCGGAGTCACACATACTACACACTAGGAGCTGTGGAGACAGAGGGCAATAAACTCAGAACACAAAACACTGTTACAAGAACGAGCTGGCCAGAACTTCCTAAATTATGTTATGTAGTGTTAGAGGGATTTCCCAGGACAGAAAATAGTTGAAAATTGTCTGTTTTAAAATTATTAGATAAAAAAGACAAGATAAAATACTCGATATATACCACTTAATAGTAAAATTCTAAACAGCAGCATACAACTTCCTCGGTTATACTTCACTTTGGGAAGGTTAGACAGAGAAGTCCAAGCATAATTCATTCATCACACCTATTTCTCGGCACAATCAACTAAATCTCCCAGAACTGACAGTAAGAAAATTAAATGACAGTATTTTTGAAATCCGATGTGAATCATGAACACACACAACAGAATCCGTATTTTTAGTCTTCCCAATATATGACTTCCCTTTCTGTACTATCTGCACTACCCTGTAAGAATTTTGAAAACGGGCACGAGTTTGAGAACCATCACTGAAGCCTACTGTGACCATCACTTCCAGTCATAATGGAAAACACCTGGTGTTACAGAGGGACAAGAAGAGCAGATCTTCCTACTTGACAACACACTAGGTTGAGTCCATTTCTATAATCATTCCCATCCCTGTGGACCACCTCTTACTCCAGCGATGGTTACTTGTACTTGCTAGTTCTCTAGTTAATTCTGGCTTGAAAGGAGTAAGACAGCGAGCGTAAATGAAAAAGAAGCAAGTAAGCAGCTACCTATGATCTACATCACGTGGGCGTTTCAAAGAATTCCTTTTTTCTTGTTCATAACGGAGCTGCTGCTGTTGCCTTCTTAGTTCCTCTCGTTCTCTAGCAATCCGTTCCGCTTCCTTACGTCGTTCCTTCAGACAACACAGAAGGAAGAACCGACCAATGCAAGATGAAAACACAAGGTAAGTATATATGCGACCTTGTTTTAATCCTGTCATTAAGAAACCACCATGGGCAAGCATCGGGCAAAACACTTGGGACAAATACATAAGCAAATACGACTCCAGGAATCAGTAATCTAGGCTAGGGCTACTGTTCGTCAACATTACAAATAACAGAGATTGGGGGGTGAAAGCTGACAAGTAATTGTGAAGGTCAAATTTAGTTTAATCATTTGACTGAAACAAAAGCACCTTCAGGGAATTAGAAATAGAGTTCTTAATATGTATGGACACTAAGTGCCTTAACGCCCTGGATGCAATTCTGCAGAGAGAGGCATTATTTCCTTCCAGCCTTGGGAAATCATTCCCACTGTAGTATGTAAGGACACAGTTATTATTGTCTAAGGTTGGGGTAGTGACAGAGCCTGGATTACAACTACTCTGGACTCGCAGTCCTATGCTCAGACTATTAGGCTGCCATGATACTGCAGAGCTCAACTGAGTTACTACCAATTGGCCAGAACAAAGTCACTACTAAATGTATTTTTTAACGAGCACCTAATTCACTGTTATCTTTCAGGGACACAATAAATGCTCTCAGCTGAACTCATTCTATAGAAGCTTTACAAAAGTAAAGCAAATTTCAGGGCAAAAATCACAGGGTTTGGAAAAGGTCAGTTATTTAAGATGAAAAGATTTTCTGACTGCACCTGTTCAATACGAATGCGTTCCCTTTCCAAGCGTTCGCGTTCCATTCTCTCTCTCTCTAGTTTTTGCCTTTCAATTTCTAGGCGCTCTCTCTCTCTCTGTAAGCGTTCCCGTTCTTCCCGTTCACGAATTATTCTAATGCGTTCTCGCTCTCGACGCTCTCTTTCTGCAATCTCTCTTCGTCTAACAAAAATCAGTATTTAGAAATACTTAAATTATGCTAGCACTGTGTGAAAGAGAATAGCTTTTGAATTTTTCTTGAGATTGGCAATTTTAAACTTCAACTTAATCTAAGTAGTTTTAATATAATTGGAAAGAAAACTCAAAATAAAACTTTAAACAGACCCCAACACTGTCACTTATTTAAGACTGTCAACTGAGCAGCTGAGTTTTATAGAGTAGTTGCCTATCAGATGACTCCTGTTTAAATAAAAATCCCACTATAATAGCCCATTAACCAATTGACATTTTAAAAAAGAGATATTCTACATATACAAATTGACAAAACTACAACTTCTATTGTTTTTGATAGAAAAATTTCCAGTATCTAATATATAGTCCATCTCCTTAAACAAGGTGTACCTTATTTTGGTGACTTGGGATCATACTCATCAACATGAATTACATGGCAAATGCTACATATAATAAAACAGTGGCCCTTAAGGGCTTTTTCAGAGTATCCATTGGCCTGTAATAGAAGGCTCTGGGAAATACGCGTTATTGAGTCAGGAGGTAGTTCAAATGTTCGCGAAACTGAATTAACTTATAGTATTAGACGTTTAATAGTTTTAGTCATTTCCTCACTCTAAGGAACTCAGTAGACTTTGTCCACGTCCTCCTTCAGCAACCGAGCGGTTGTCGAGGGGTCAGCACTACCTCTGTGGAAATGCGACAGGCATTTTTAGCTGCTACATTTACTGAACGACACAGTCCTGCCAACACAAAACCTGTCCAACACTCCTGATTTCTTTCAAATGACATAATAGACATTTATGTCATTAAAACCAAACAAAATCACCTTTCAAAAACCTGAGCCTAGAGCGTAATTCATTTTTAAATAAATACTAGGTTGGCTTATTTGCTTTGGCAAGGTGTTATATACACTATAATTTCCGGGAATGCAACTCCCTGTAAGAAAAGGGAAAATTATACTTCCTTGAGAACGTCACCAAAAGTTGTTCAACGCTCCAGAAACCATGTCATAAAGTCAATTCGGCTCCTGGTCTTTGACTCACCAATACGACACACCATTATCAGTCTGTATTTGTAGCTGTCACATTCTCATTGAATCTAAAGAGGGGAGCAAACATCTGCCTACTTCATTAGTCTTCTGGAGAGTCAAGCCTAAGCATTCACATCTGGAATACATTTCCATGGTAACATGAATTACTTTCATTATAAATTACTTTTATTTCTCCTTATGTTAGCGTTAAGGCATAATACCGATTTTTGGAACTTATTTGTATAGGTAGGTAGGTACATTATATATCAATTTTGCTTCAGAATGGTAAACAGGGTACCACGACTTTTTAAAATATATTAAAAGTGTATGGGTCTCACAGTTCTGGAATTGCTGCTCTAGTAGCTACCACTCTCGATCTCCTCACTTGTCATCTAACTAGGGAGCTCGGCATACTGGGACTTCACCAAAAGAAGGGAAAATGGGCTCTGAGTGCAGGGGTTATTTCCTTTTAGTAAAGTGTGTGGCCATCACATATTATTTAACTTGATGAAAGTATCTCTGGTAGCTCTTAACACTCTTCTGAATGAATAGAGCAAATTCTCTAAGTTCCCTCTCAGTTAGACCGGTTAATATTTGGAAACTTACATTATCAAACACTTTCACAGGAATATTTTAAGCAGCACCCCAAAACTGACGTACAAAAGCAAACTGGCACTCACAGTGAGCAGCTGAGACACTGCCACTAAAAACAGAAGTTCTGTGTTTTGTCCCCAGTTTCTTCTAGAGAACTCTGGTTTGAGATGGAGCTTGAACAAAGTAAGGTCTACAGGGCAAATCTTCCTTCAGCTGGGCTCTAATTCAAAATGCAATCCATTTTCCCTAAAGTGGCAATATTCTGTTTGAGCACTGTAGCTTACATGAGACTATCCTATCTCAAAAATCAATTTTTCCTTTTAAGGTCATGTGTTTTATGGCAGCAACTTTGGAGAGGAAAGAGCATTGGACTTGGAGTCAGAAGACTTGGGTCTGAGTCCCGACTCTGCCACTCATTAGCCACGTGGCATTGGAAAAGTCATTCAGCCTCTCTGGGCCTCCGTGTTTTCGATTATGTGATGGGCGTAACTAACCATGACAGGGCTGTCGAGATAGAGACAATAGATGGAAAGGTACTCTGTAAACTGTAAAATGCCATGCCAACTTGAGAAATAATTAGGTTTTACTGTACTTCTTAAAAGTGGAAAATAGCTTTCTGTGGGAATACAATTTCCAGCAGTATTAAATATGTACCTATAGTTAAAGACAGGTATAAAATAGACTGTTTCTACCTTCGAAGTTCCATTGCATGTCGCAATCTTTCAAAACGAACTAAATGTTCTCTCAGTCTTTGTTCCTTCATCTTTTCAAAAGGCAAGATGTCTTTCCTTCTGTAGTCTTTGTCCCTTTTTTTATCTAGGCTAGCTCTCTCCTTTTCCTTGCTTCTTCCGTGAATCTATAGAAAAAAAATTATAACAGGACTAGATGTTAAAATAATTTGGGGTTTGGTTTTTCACGTTCAGCAGGTCATTTAAAAAGCTTAAATGAGTAATAACATTCCCTTTTTCTGAGATTATGCAGCATGGAATTATTACAGAGGTAATTACAGAGGAAGGATACAGATATACTGAATTATCTTTTTTTGTAAACAGGTGTGCATACAACATCCTTTTCAGAGACTTACTTTCTCATATCTTCCTCTTCTGGATGGTCTACAATGATCTCCTTTAGTTTGGTCTAGTATCACCATATGTCCGGGACTCTTTGAGCCTAAGAGAAAAAAAAAATTAGATAAGCAAATGCCTAAAACAAGTTTCATTTAAAAAATATAATGTGAAAATGCTAAATTCTTTTGACAACCAGATACTCACAAACCAATACATAGAATTGTTTAAAACCCTACTTATTTTATGAGAACACAAATGCAGAGTTTTTAGAAATAGCTTAATCTGCTAATGCAAATATTCTCAGTGATAAGAAAAGATCCCAACTCAACTACACAGCTATAAATCAATGACCGCTCTCAGTCAGCTCAGATTTCACTGTAAAGAGGCTTAGTGGGAGGAACACATTCGTTTTCTGAGAGTAGAAAAGCAATTAGTCCTATTAGCTCTCCTTTTCTAAAACTCTAACAGCTAACAATGAAGCTTAAATATCTATCTGGTTTGTAGTTTCCAGTTTTCCCTTCCACTGTAAAAATTAAGTTGTGGAATATATTAGAAAGAGATTGAGAAGAGGGATACATAGCATACTTATTCGTTTCTTTTCTTCACTTTTTTTAATCAATTCTGAAGTCGGCCCACTTGATCCATTATCATTCTTCTCATCTTTACCTTCTATTTTCTTAGTATCCTTGCTTTCTTTTTTTTCAGATTTCTCAGACGACCTTTTCTCTTCTTTTTTGACAGAGGCTTGTGTCCTGACCAGCCCACCCCACACAGAAAAACAACAGATTGAGAACGACTTCATCAATGTACCAAAAAAGTCCACATACTTATCAAAAAAATAAATCCTTACTTGCTACTTCTATCACTCATATTTTTTTTGTCCCCGGAACTTCTTGAACTACTCTTTTCATCATTTTCTTTCTTTAATTCTTTCTTCGAAGGGTCACCTTTAACCTGAAAGGTTTAAACAGAAAAAAAAAACCTTTATGTTTTAAAGTTACATTTTTATGTTTATAAAAAGTATGTCAATGGTAGAAAATTTGAAAAACATAAAAGTAAAAAGAATGAATGCCTACAAATAGAAATCATTCCTAATTCTACTCCCTACCAGTGTAACATCTTTAGATTGAGAATTACTAGTCCTCAAAGTAACCTTTTATAAACGGTCCGGCAAGCTTACTTTTTCAACAGAAATCAGTTGTCCGTGCAGCTCAGTGCGATGAAGATGAGCAATACACCTGGACACCTCTGTGCTAGAAGACATAGTCACTATGCCGTAGCACTTGGCCCCAGGACTTCGAGCATTTGTAACTACTTTTGCACTTAGAACCTGTAAAATAAGATTGTACTTTAGAAAGTTTTACAACTTCACAACTACACACATTTCTAAACAGATGAAACTTCAGAACTGAGACTATTCAAGTTAAAGAATCTATTCAGGATACATAAATTCATGATAAAGGATAAATTTAGCATATATACTTCATATTCTATGATCACCATCTATCTTGCTTATACATACATAGTAAATAGTCAAAGGAATGATTTAAAGCATCAAAAAGCAATTTAACCTTTTTTGTTTTTATTTCTTTCAAATACACAGCCAAAACAAAATTAGTCACATCAATGAAGTAATAGTACACTTAATGAAAGTAAACAGTATTTTCAATTAGAGTTGGACCAAAAGTTCCATTATAGCCACCTCCCTCCCAGAGTCTCTTAGAGGCAGGGTAAAAAAGGATAAGTGTCTAGGAAGTTTCTAAATGAGTTTTAACACTGTTCTATGAGCTTATAAGCTTTCAAAAATAATCAGCCATATGTAAAAAAGCAGTCTTAAAAATACATCCTAAGCCCTGGCTAGTGTGGCTCAGTGGATAGAGTGCTGGTCTGTGAACCAAAAGGTGGCTGGTTTGATTCCCAGTCAGGTCACAGGCATGGGTTGCAGGCCAGGTCACCAGCAGGGGGCGTGTGAGAGTCAACCACACATTAATGGTTCTCTCCCTGTCTTTCTCCCTGTCTTCTACTCTATCTAAAAATAAATAAATAAAATATTTTTAAAAATAATTTTAAAAATACATCCTAAAAATTATAGTTTAAAAAGGCACACTTTCCTTTTGTCTATGTATACCAATACAAAAGTAACAAATAATTTCATTTCTGTAAGATGAATACTTAGGAGATATAAGGCAGAGATGGGTGAGTGAGAAAAAAGGTAAGAGAGAACAACCTACTGCGCACCAAAGAGGAACACAGACATAATTCCGGAAAGAGGTAAACAGGATTTAGTAGGGTATATGGTGTAGGTACACAGAAACTCAGCTTTTTTATCTTCAACTCTGCGAAAGGCCAACTTGCCCCAACAGCAATTTTATCAAGTGTGCGGTATACACAAATAGTTTTAGTCCTAAGAAATGTCAACATCATAATAATGTTTTTATATCTGTAACAATAAATTACTGAGAATAAAAAGTATACCATAGCTGATCATGGGATAATTCTCAGTGGTCTGTATCTGATACCCATAAGAACTTTCAATTAAATCAGAAAACAAACAAAACCCCATTGACTCCTAAAATTAACAGAATAGATTTTTATAATATTCATAAATGGCTATTTACCAATATTGCTTTAATAAATATTGGAAAGCCTCCCATCCACACACATAGTAGGTTAGGTCCCTGTTATCAAAGAACTTACCCTGGAGTAGGTTAACATATGATGCACTTTTAAATATACGGTAGAAAGTAGTGAGTGCCCTAAGGGTTACAGATTAATTGTAATTCTATTCAACCACTATTAATTAAATATTCAGTTCAGTACTACCTTCCTCTTCCGTTAGGTCCCCCTCATATGTCAGAGAAACATTCCCTAGTGAACCGGACCACAGGAAAGCCTCTCCTTCTGCTCTCTCAGCACCCTGGTTTTTGTCATAGCATATATCACTCCTGATTAAGTATGTTTTCACCAGCTCTACGTTTTTCTCCAGAACGGTACCGGTACCGGAAACTACGCTAATAGGGACCACGTCATGTTTGTTTTGTCCAATTCTACATCCCACTGCCTAACACTAGTCTACCTACGTCTTCCAGATGACCGGATCATCTTCAGCAACCCTAGGTCCTAGGAAAGTCATGACGGATGTGATGAATAAAACTCAGTCCTTGACTTAAGTGGGCTCAAAATATGAGCTTTTAATACAAAGATCCTCAGGGCTCAGAGTGACGTGATATGATAAAACTCACCATTACCAAAGAATTCAGAATTATGCCTATAACAGTCCTAAGAGAAACAAGAAATTAGAAGACTCTGTATAATACTGTTTTGAATAAACCCGTTTCAAATGGAGATACTACAGATGGGTAAAAAGGTAAAAAGAATGTACCTTGCCATATTTGCCAAAGAGGTTCTTCAAATCGGCAGCTTTGGTATTAGAAGAAAGTCCACTAACCCAGATATTTTTAGTTGAGCCTCCACTGCTACCACTAGTACTGCTTGTACTTCCTAGGATTTAATATCAGACATTTAAGTATCTCAATTGGATTTTTAAAAACAAAATTATTAGAACAAGTCTTTCAAACTTATAAAAACCTCTCGTTTTAATTGTGATGATATGACCTTACTATATCATAACCAACCACAATAACAGGCAATACAACTACAGTAAGGGATCAAGTCTGAACACTGCATACTTCATACTGCATGGGTTTTGAGGGGAGAAAAAATCAACTACATGTCTTGGACTTTTGCTGTAAAGTGTTAATAAATTATACTCTACCACTGAACTAAAAAAATACAGGCAACCAGGAAACAGTCATCTAGGAATATAAGACTGCTTAATTACCCGTATTTGTTATGGGCTTTCGATCCTGAAAAATTGGGAGTGCAAAAGGGAAAAGTCAAAGCATGGGATAAACTGGTTTCAAGAATTTAAATGTTTAATAACAAAGACTAACCAACCAGCTCACCTTCATTCTCTATTAGAGAAAGAGTAAGAGAAAGTGGGAATTATATGCAATTGGATAACTTTGGATTTAATAAAACACAATCTTATAAAACAAATTACAAGAGTAAGAACAGAAACCTTAACATTCTTTTAGAATAGACAAATGGTTATTTGAATCACCTCTGTATTATTTCCATACATAAATTACAGTTTCACATATACAGATGCCATTTCTAAGAATACAGGTCTAGTAAGTCACCCTTCAGTGCTTTTCTTCAAATGTGGTGTTATAAAAGGGGAATTTTCATTCATGTGTCTTTATTTGGAAATTAATTCTTACCAACTTTAAGAGAAACAATATATAAGCAATTAAAAGTAATAATTTTAGTAACTTCAAGTTAATACATATAGAAAGAGTAAAATCTTCAATATTTTTAAAAACTACGTGCCACAAGTTTTAGTTGAAAAACTAGACATTGTAGGCCCTGGCCAGGTAGCTAGCTAAGTTGGTTAGAGCATCATCCTGGTACACCAAGGTTGTGGGTTCGATCCCTGGCCAGGGCACATAAAGAATCAACCAACCAATAAATTCATAAATAAGTGGAATAATAAAATCATTGTTTCTCTCTCTCTCTCCCTCTCACTTTGTCCCTCCCCCTCTTCTTCTCTCTAAAATCAATAAATTAAAAAATACTTTAGCACTGGCTGGTGTAGCTCAGTGGACTGAGCACAGGCTGCGAAACAAGGGATCGCCAGTTCAATTCCTAGTCAGGGCACGTGCCTGGGTTGCAGGGCCAGGTCCCCAGTACGGGGCGCATGAGAGGCAACCATGCACTGGTATTTCTCTCCCTCTCTCTCCTTTTCCCTACTCTCTAAAAATGAATAAATAAAATCTTTTAAAAATACTTTTAAAAAATTAGTCAAGTGTAGAGTTATGAGAAGACAACATACACCCGACTTAAGTATTTTAAATATTAATGGTTGCTGCATTTCTATTCTTAAGGAACACATTTATCAAAAGGATCTGTTTCATGTTACGAAATGTTAACCTGAAGTTTGTGTATCTTTTTTATGTTACCAGTAACATGTGGGCCCACATACTTCTCTAATTACAGATTTAAAATTTTTTAATAGGAGAAAGTTAACATTTAACCAAGACTATAGTTTCTGAATCTAAAGGATAGCACTTAATAAGTTTATTATATCTTACCTATTGACCAAAGCTGTAAGGGACGTAGGTATTGCAATTAATTGTAATTTAATAAATCAATTATAAAATTTCCAACTATGAAAATATAAGAAAATATACTAAACAAACTCTACAGGACATATAACACTCCTCTTGGGGGACAGTGCAGAGGCATTTTAGGGCAGTGTAATTACCTGAATGGTGTTATTTCTCTTAAAATGCTTTTTTAGAAAACAAGAACTATTTTTCATGTAGACAGCAGATAGTTTCACACAAGATGAAACTACAGTGCATGGCCATTAGATACCCAGAGACTTCCCAATAAATAACAGAAACCAATCAAATATTGCACCTTTAAACTTACAAGAATTTTAAATAAAACTATATTTCTCATAAGATTTCCATCAACACAAAGTAAGTCAAATTAGGAAGTGAATTCTGAAAAATTAAAACATACTACATACTATGCTTCTAGAAGTGTGCCCTGATTTGAAGAACGAAAAACATAAAACCAAAAGTTAAAGACTGATTTTCTTTTAAATATTGTACTCCACAGACACATACAGCATATAATTCATAGCGCATTTCCCACTGGAAAGCACAGGGGAAAGGCTGTGGCAGTGCACAGGGGCTACAAAGGACTACAACTGAAGATAAAATACCTCTGAAATTGTAATTTAATTTTTAACTTCAGAAGTAAGAAGATGAAATATCCATTACACTAATATTCAATACAGTCGCTTGAGAACAGTATTAAAAACACATCCGAATGGGTTTTTCGCGTACTTGAACCAGTTTACAATTAACCAAACAGTAATGCTTCTCAATCACACCAAGGGTACATTGTAGTCTAACTCCACCGTTTACACAAAGGCCATCCAAAATTTTGAGCATGTCAATTTTAAGGACTAAATGTTAAAGAAAACCCCATGCAATTATTCCTTTTTTAATGAAATTATGCATTTTACCACTGAAATAAGTAGGAAAAAAATCCATTACCTTTGTCGTCTTTGGATGATGCCTTGCTGTCTTTAGATTCCTTTGAAGAGCTAAAGAAGCAAATCACCAGAAGAAAATTGAAAACAAAAAACAAAGAAACAAAAATCGAACAGCTTGATATTGACTATATTTCAAACTGGTACTATTCATACAAATTAACACTTCCAAAGGCCTAGATTAGGTTATTTGAACAAATGATTCCCTTAGGATTCTTGTACTGATTTTCCCCAAGATGCCTGAAGATCTAGATTTTCTGACAATTCTATTCAGTGGATATATGGCCATCTTCTCCAGATTTCAGAACTGGGACTTGACTTCATTTTGTGTTGTTAGGACTGATAGTTGTTCATTAACCATCATCACAAGGATTTTTAAAAATAAAACACAAAAAATTGTCAATTTGAAAAAAAAACAAAAAAACAACAAAAAAACCAAATATATGCTGACAATTCGACAATGCAATCAGTAGAACACACTGCATATTACGAAGATCTTGAAATTTTTTAAAGTAACTTATGACGGTCAAAAATGTTATAGGCAGGATCATAAGTACTAATTACTGCACATGGTCTTGAAGCCACCCCCTTAATGTAGAGTGATCTTACTGAATGCTGGAATTCAGTATCGTAAAGAACTGACATAGAAAAACAAACCTCTTTGCTTGACCAGAGGCCCCAGTAGACGAGGGCCCTTTCTTCAAAGTATCCTTTTCTTTGTCTCCAGATTCTGCTTTCTTAGAACTTTCTCTGGCTTCCTTCTCGACAGGATCACCCTTCACGCAGTCTTCCTTCTTACCATCTTTACGGTTCGCATTCATCTCATAATCCTTGCTTTCCTTCTCCGGGCTCTGTGCAATGGCGTCCTGCCCATCTTTTGGCTTACTTGCTTCAGAATCTGTAATTTTCACATTTTTACCTGTTTCTAGGAGGTCATCACCATCAAAATCCAGAGTGATGGCATCTTCAGCCTGGATTGTGACCGAGATGTTGTCATCCTCAGCTTCTTTCACTGTCGCATTAGCTTCCATCGCTTCATGAGCTGTGTGATCAGCCTCAGATAGGTTCCCTTCTGAAGGAAGAGGTTTAGATACTTCTTGTGTACCATCACCAGAACCTGCTATATCTAAGAGGATTTAACAGGAATAAATATGGCAAAACAAGAAGTTTAAACAATTTCATATTCATAAGCTAGAATAGGACCTAGAAAATATAAAGCCAGTTATTAGCACTGATGGAAGGTTAGGGGAAAAAAAAAAAACACAAGGGCATTAACTAATATAAACAATCCTTTACCCAGGATCACTTATTCTTCATGGAAAAAAATGATCTCTACATACAGATACCAAACAACAAAAATGAGAAAAGGGTTCCATCCTGAGGATACCAGCTCTTCATTTCTGGTTGTAAGTTAATGGCATATGGAAGATTTTTTTCCTCCATGAGACAGTGACAAATGCGAAGATTTGTTATTCAGTGTTCAAATCATCTTGGGATTTAGCCCTTGTGACCTTCAGAACTCCCATGGTGACCGTCTTGAAAGGTCACAGCCTGAGGATATCGGTCAGTCTTCAAAGGATTTCAGGGCCCCATATTTTGTGTTCTTCTTATTCAGTTCTTGGGTAGTCCAGAATCATATGGAAAACTGCTACAAAAGGCTCCAAAGATGGCCTGCTCCATTACGTTCAGGAAATCGGTTATTTCCAGTCTTCATCCTGTCCCGTCAGTCCCGCAGTTATGGTTTTCAAAGATGTCTCGCATTCCCCCAAAATAGGAAGGCTTCAGGTCTGTGAGATTTTCAGTCAGTAGCTTTACTTCATCATTGCCACTAGGCTTTTTTATGCTGTCCTGCTTAGAACCCTGCTCCAGGTCCTTTCTAGTCCAAAGGAGGATCCAAGAACACTCCCATAATCTTGTACTGACCACATGTATTGCTACAATGTCCCTTTAATTGTATTATTGGATGCCACAGCTCTCCTAAAGTACTAAAACTGTCAGAAGACTGTATGTAAGTTTGTCTAAGCAGCAAACAAAAAGTCATTCTCCTGGTTACCCACCATCTTTAGGAAGAGTTGCCAAATTAACGATCCATATATATGCTGCAACTCCAATAAGCACATATGAGTTACTGCAGTGCCAGTCTTATGATGCAATCAACTTACCGTATGCTGAAAGTTATTTTTTTTAATTAAAGTTGGTTAAATAAAAAATGGCATTATCCACTTCAGTAACCGATATGTACTGGTAAGTTAGAATGTATCTTAAGTGTGAAAAGAAAATTAAAGCCAATTGAAAAATAAAACCAAGATGCTAGCTTAATTCACTAAATTGATGAATTTGAAAATAAACTTATTTCAAAAATAAGACTTCAAATCAGGAACGCCTTATTTTCACAGTATACTGTTTTGCTAAACGTCAGCAATTTTAAACTCTACTCAGTGTCACACATACCTTTCTCACTTTCTTCTTCCTCACCGTCCTGAAATTCAAAGAATAATCCAATGTAAAATGAATTCACTTAAAACTGGAGTTTAGTAATAGTATAAAATCAGTCAGCTTAAATTAGTGTATAATTTAGCAATGTTAATTAGGGATACCAATCACTAACAAATGTAGAATATTCCAATAGAAACCAGAGCCCTTTTAGAGAAATGCCTAATATATAAGATTTTAGACAAGAAAACAGGCAAATCCATCAAAAATGAGTTCCACAATGTACTGGATTATTTCTTTTCAGTATTCAAAGCTGGTTTATATACCATGAATATTACTCATATTAAGAGCTGCCAATAAAAAGAATGACCTGATTATTTTATGTAACTCAGTTCACTCTTAAGGCACATTATTCAAAATCTTAGTACCAGAAAATAAAACCCGAAGACACACACTTTCATGAGCTTAAATGTATATTAATATAAAATAAACAACAACAAAAAAAACACACTCCCTGTTTAGGTAGCTCAGAAGTGAGAAGGAAGACTACAAATGCAGTTGGTTTCAAATTTCAGTCCTTCTTATTTGTTAAAAATGAGTTCACAGTTGTCACAGACACTGGGGGCCAGCCACTTAAAAAAGGGTATTTGTGCTATGGGTAATCAAAACAAGTAAAACAGTCTTTTTAAATGACTGATTTTAAAATACGAGATCGTCACCTGACCTAAAATTAAGCATGTGCTAGCTTCAACAGGAATACCACAAAGGGAAAAACATTATTTACACCAAGCAAACAAATACTGCAAAATCCCTAACGTAATCACACAAAGACAGAACCAAATTAAAGATCATATCGAATAAGCAAGGTAATATGCATTATAATCCCAGTACTGAAAAAAATTAAGGACGTTTTAATTTACAACTTTTAAGAATAAAACCTGCGTAGAAGTAGGTCATTTTCAGTCAAGGTGGTGAGTTTACCACACACAAAGCCTCAGGGTGGTGGTTCTCAAACTCTGAGTCTGTGTCAGCATCCCTGCAAGGGCTGGTTAAAACGCAGATTGCTGAGCACCAACCCCAGAGTTTCTGATTCAGGTCAGGAGTGGGGCTTGAGAATCTGCACCTCTACCGAGTTTTCACGTGATGCTGATGCCGCTGGTCCGGGACTACAATTTAAGAACTACTCACAGGCTTGCAGAGTGACAGCCTAGCAGTGAAAGAAGACTTACAGCAACATTTAACCATAAACACAACTTTACATGGCATTAGTTACAATACAATTTCAGATTCATATAAAAGCATCTACTCCTTAAAATGGCAAATATTTTATCATATGCTCAAAATTACCCTTGGATAACTACCGTATTTCTAAGAAATCATTTTGATGACTTTTTTAACTTTAAGTTAACCCACAAGTGCCCCAGTTAGGGAATGACCAATTGTTTTACACACTAAGGTAATGTGATGGGAGCTACAAACACTGAACCCACACAGCCACACGCTTAGGAAGTAAAATATCCCAAAATAAGCTGATTATTGATAGCAATGCGAATCCTATTTTGTGACATAAGTCCATTATACTGCGTTCTAATAATCTCTTAATTGTTGTACTGTATTGTTTTATTTAAACAAAGTACACTGAATTTAGTTGTAATCATTATGTTTCTAATCTGCAATACTTGGAAAGGAAAGAAAAATTCTTAACTTGGGTGGAGTAACTGGCAGTGACAGCAAAGGATGAGCTATGCTGGAATTATTGATAAGTCTTTTTCTTACAAGTTCACCTTGACTTTAGTGATTTATCTTGGAGGGATAAGTAGACTGCAATTCCTTAACTTCTATGTAAAAGCAGAACAAATGGACTTCAGGAGCGTGACGTGCCTCTCCTCTGTCTGCCTGGGATGCCATCAGCGAAGTTACTCTTTTAAAGATGAGATATTGATAGGTTCAAGAAAAAAAAGGCCAAATTATCTGCTATTCTATAAAGTAAAATTTAAATAATGTGACGTTAAAAAACCCTTTCTGCTATAGTGCCTACCAATTGGAAATGTTATTTCTAGCTGCTAAACTAACCAGTAAGGTTTGCCTTACTTGGCTGAAGAGATTTTAGATACTCTAATTATTCAACATGTCTTCTGAAGGATTTCGTAACTGTAGTTTCTCAAAACAGTGCTGTATTGCATACACTTGAGTGTCCCTAGGAGAAGACTCTTAGCCAGCTCCTAGAACATGGAATCACTCGCCACAGGCGTGAAGCATAAACTAGGGTTAGCAGGAAAGATGAGCCACCCACCAGTGCATGTTTTCTTTACTGTGCACTCGTGTGCAGTAAACAGCACTACCAGGGTTACGCCAGAAGTCAAAAGTAACTCTGAAAACCTTTGCAATAAGGAAACAAAGCAAGAAATACAAGAAAGAAAGTGGGAAAAGTTTCCTGTCTAAATGATATACGTGCACAGACATGATACAAACCCAAAGCTTCTCTATTTCTTTTTATTTTATCCTGGGAGAAGCAAGGATTACTAAGAGACAAAGACAAGGCTAAGACTTATTTTTCAGTTAACAAAGTGCGTGCTCTGTACCCGTTCCACTGCCGTCCCCCAGGTCAATCTTGTGATGCACGTACGTACCAGGTGCCAAGGAAGAAGACCACCTCTGGGAGGCCTTCCCCCGACTTGTCTGTAAACACCGCAGTCAGCCTGGCTAATTTAAAACAAACCTTCAAAGTAACCCTATATATATGGCAATAAGCTAAAGATCATGGGAAATACAATATCTGGCACATAATAATCACTCAATAAATAGTTGTTGAATAAATGTAGCGGAGACACTGCTATTTTGAGGTGAAGGGACGGAACTAACCGCTTGCTGATCCATACGTGAAGAGGCTACCTGCACGCGGCGGTGAGTGTTGTACACCGGCACTCACAAAGCCAGTTTACTAGTGTGGGATTATCTAGCGGAGATACTGCCAGATGAGGCATCCTGAGGCCTCGGTATCTATTCTGTCTTTACCACCGAAATAGTTTTACTCTGTGGTACTGTCATCTAGCTAGGTGAAGTTCACGTACAAAATAGAGACAACGTATGACCTAAATGGGAGACACAGGATGAAATAAGATAATGGGCATAAAAAGTTCTTTGTAAAAGAACTACATAAAGCATTACATAAGCATTACATAAGCGAGATATTAGCATTACATAAGCGAGATATTAGAGAAAGCTCTATGGAGGAGATGGAGATAAATCTGGCTTTGAGAGGTACGCAGACTTCTCAAAAAAAAAGGGAAGGCCCTTCAAGTTAGTAAAACATTAGGGGCAAAGGCAAACAGAGAAAAGAACATCCATGGTGTGATCAAAGAAGACAGAAGCGACTGAGACTAGACGAAATTTTTAAGAATTAAAGATTAGCAAATATAAATATGTTTCAGAAAAATTTCCAGAAAATTCCCAAGTAACTGGTGTCTTAATGCGAGTAAAACAATGATACAAATAACCACTAAACGCACATGTACTATGTATGTGCCAGGATCGGACTGGTCCTCACATCAATCTAGCAGGTAGGAATTATAATGTTTATTTTATATACATAGAAATTGACTAAGAGAACCTGCCCCAAACCACAATATTGTTAGTTAACTAACGGAAGTATAATTCATACCAAATTCTTTCTAGTATGACAAACTGCCTAGAGGCTAAAGCCTAAAGACAAAAGATTTAAGCTTCAAGTCAAAGCCCGAAGACTGGCTTTAAACAAATGCCTATCTATACAAATACACTGCTGATTTACTTGTATTTTTAAAGGCAAATAATAGGATAAATTATGACTTTGAAGTTCACCATTAAAGGACGGGTTAGGGGACTTTTAGACATATCTTGTCTCATAGTTTTGACTTTGGAACCATGCAAATAATTTAAATAATTATAAAATTGGATCAAATTCTCTAATTTTTTATTTTGAAATAATTATACAATCACAAGAAGTTGCAGATTAAATTTTTTTAAAAGCAATACCTAGGAGCCACAGTATTTTTCCCCTCAGTGTTAATAATCAATATACTTAAATTAGAATGTGGCCATTTTGTTAAGCTTATAATACTACAGTTCTGAATTTTTGGTTTCAGGTTTTGGTTGTTGTAAAAATGACATTTTGAATATATTTTAAATTGTAAGAATAAAAGAAAAAAAAGTTTGTTAAAAAAAAAAAAGCTGCCCTGGCTGGTGTGGTTCAGTGGATTTAACGCTGACCTGTGAACCAAAGGGTTGCCAGTTCAATTCCCTATGAGACCCATGCCAGGGTTGTAGGCCAGGTCCCCAGTAGGGGGCTGCACAAGAAGCAACCACACTGAAACCACATTGATGTTTCTCTCCCTCTCCTTCTCCCTCCCTTCCCCTCCAAAATAAATAAATAAAATCTTTTTAAAATATAAAAAATAAAATAATAATATGGGGGGAAAAGATGGAAAGAAAAATCTAAAGATTAAGAGACCTGAATAAGTTATTTCAATCAATCATAATGTATAGATCTTATTTGTATCCAGATTCAAACAAAACCTGTTTTAAAAAAACACTAAAGACAATTAAATATCTGAATACTAACTATACTTGATGAAATAAAAATCTTACATTGGGATAATATAAAAAAATAAGAGTTCTCTTCTAGAGATACATAGTGAGAAATTTTAAGCGAAATACGACGTCCAGGATTTGTTTCACTAATGCAGAAAGGGAAAGTGAATGAAGCAATAAATGAATAAGACCACCCATGAGTTGGTAAGAGCTGAAGCTGGGTGATGGTCCCACACTTTGTAGTGTTCCTTAAGGCACACAGTAAGACCATATAGACACATATTCATTAAGCATGTTTAGAAACAGTAGATCACCATAGGATCTTGGAACATTTATGTTTCTAGATGTTTCACTATAGAGTATTTAGAAAAAGAGGAAAAAAGTCATATTACTTCAGGAGAACTTCTCTGAAGATGTAACTTCTCTATCTTTTGATACAATAAAGTAAAACTTGCCCCTTGATGAGAAATAACTTTTTTCATTATCAGGATGGAATAGGAGCAGGGCCATCTCTAACCCATAAAAATTTGTGAAGTTAGGAAAAGACATCCATTCCTTAAGACATAATAACTATACAGACTATTACGTGAGTGGGGAGCCTTAGACATGATGCCTTCACACAACTCACAACCTGCACACCTACAGGACTGGCCCTTGATGGAAATTTAAAAAGCTAGTTGCCAAAGTATATGACGAGCCCAACTCCACCTTTTTGCAAATTAGTAATCTAGGAAAGGCACTCCCCCAGTACGAGAGTTAATCTCCCTCATCTACTCTTCATCACTCGGAAACGAACATATTTGGAGACAGTGTGGAGGACAAGTCTACAGACTTTCACAGGCCTAACATTTCCTTCCTGGATGACTAAATTGTCAGAAACATTTCTCCCAGAGCTGTAGATCCTCCCCATGGCAATAAACACAGAGAGCCAACATATAGCCTCACCAGCATTGGTGGCTCACCAGCATGTCAGAGGCAAGAAAGCTGCAGGAAAGAAGGCATGACCAGAGACAATGAGCTAATAAGCACCATAAATATAAACCCCACAATACACACTTCTAGTAAATATTACAGTGAGGAAAAAACAGAACTGATCACTATTTTTCCTAACTCTGGTAAACAGAGGGAATCCTTATCTATACTTGAAAATATATTATTTAAAGAGGATACGTAAGATCCAGGCCAGGTAGCTCAGCTGGTTAGAGCATTGTCCCAATATGCCAAGGATGCAGGTTCAATCCCTCGCCAGGACACATACAAGAATCAACAAATGAGTGCATAAATAAGTGGGACAACAAACTGATGTTTCTCTCTCTCCCCTTCCTCTCTCTAAAAATCAACAAAATAAATAGCATACATGAACAAGGGGTTCTTGAGTACAGATAATGTGGAAAAAGACAAAGGATAATTTTAAAAAACACTGCAGAAACTTGAGCTATAAATGTCTCTTTACAACATCTGTAAGTCATGCTTTAAAATGTACATTATATACATCACATATACCAAAAACATACTTTAACACAGAGCAGAAGAGTGGTTATTTTCAACACATGATACACACCCCAAGTAAATTTCTAGATTTTTATTATTTTTATACCAGCCCTATCCTAGGAGTGTTAAATTAACAAAAATTTAAATAAGGCTTTAAATGGGGTTAGTATTTTTAAATGATTTATTTTATATCAAAGTGACAGAAAAAAAATCAAGCAAAATGTGGACTTCCTGCAAGAGTGGTAATCAGAGTTATGTTTTCTAGAAAGGATGGACTGCTTTCATTTTTATTCTGAAAATGGTAGAAAACTTGTTATAATGACTTCCAAATACCTTCGTGGCAACAGAAATTTTGGCTGCCAATTTTAAGTATTTTGCATATAACCACATAAAAAACTTAGCATTAAATTTAAGGCAGTTTTATGAATTAGAGAATTACAAAGTCAAAATAAGATTCCTCTTCCAAGCCCTTCCACCCACAACATCAAATTCATAGGACTAGATGTAAACTTACTTGGGCTGTTAGAAAGGTATCATCTTCACCTTCTTGAGCTTCAATTTCCTAAGTAAAAGGGTACACAATAGCTGCTTTACAAAACATCTGGGTAACATGAGAAGGCTTTTCTGCTACACCCACTACCGCTCGCCCTGTGTTCCAGACAGTGTCTACGATCCCATGGGTACTAAGTCAAAGCTTAACAGTTCAGACTGTATTTTTTGTGCCAACAGAAAATCCGTCACACTGATGAAGAATTAACTACTCTCTTTCTCAAGCCTTTCATTTACCAGGCGAGGTGGAGGAGAAGGGTTCTGGACCCGACTACGCACTGACAGCAGGGACTCCCTAACCCACTGATCTGCTTAACACACACTGTACTAACATCCTGAGAAGCAGAATGAATCATCTACTTCACTCAAAGAATTTTAAAATTATATGCTTTAAATTGTACTTTCATAAGTAACCATCCCACCCATGATAATAACCAATGAAAATGAAAATGAATCATTTATATCTACTAAAGTAGAAAAAAAAAATTATCACCAGGAAATGGTGGCAAGGTCAGAGCCAAATGGGGACACTCATTTGTGCTGGGGCAAAAAACAACTTAAAACTTAAATGTTCAAGGTAAAGGAGTGGATATTAGACACAGAGAAAGCAGTTCAATATTAGTGTAAAACACAGATCATGAAGCTATTATGTGGAAATATATAGAATTTTATGTACAATAAATAGCATGATAACTACTAAGTAAAATATATATATACATGAAAAATAAGCAAAAATCAAAAAGGTCATCTTAGATGACAGGATTCTAGGTGACTATAACTTTAAAAATATATTTTTTGAAAATTCTGAGATTTCCACATTGTGCTAGAAAAAAAACACTTATTATTTAGTACTTAATTTATCTGAGTCATGTTTTAAAAATACTGGCTAAAGACCTGACTTTCGATGTCCTCTTTCTCTATATCTTCTATTGCTTCTGCCTCTATTAATTCATGAGCTCTCTTGTTCTCTTCTGCAGAAAGTAACTCCTTGGAATGCACAGTTTCTTCTTCATTTTCACCAAACTCTTCAGAGTCCTTTAGTTCGTCATTTCCATCTTGTTCGTGTGCCTCTTGATTCTCCAATTCACAGTCCTTTTAATGGTAAGAAAATTTGGTACAACTAGAGGCAAAGTAGTGCATGCTAGCCACCAAACGTCTCTGGTAACTTACATCTCTACGTGTTTTCTATTTTACCATATGTTGACATTATTCCCAAAGTCAAAGTTCAATCACTTTACCTTACATATTATATTAACTATGTCTTTAAAAACAGAGGGAGTCTAACACCAAGGTCATTAAACCACGTATCTGAGTTCCCAAATCTCTACTTCTGAACTACACATGAACTGGATTGCTACTAGAGATGCTCTCAAGTTCCAGTTATTTAATATTTACCAACTGACATCCTAGGAGCTGTCCTAGAAGATATGGCTTCAAAGAAATGACTTGATTTCTCCATGTGCCATACTTTACTTCAACTTCAAAGACCCTGGAAATCATATATTATAAGGTTTATTTCTAACTCATAATAAGGAATCCCAACTGTGATACAAATGTCTGTTCTTCAAAAATACGCAAACAGTTAACTTAAATGTGTTCATTTTAAAATCTATCACTAGGCCACCATGCCAGTCAGGCGGAGGAACTCTGGTTGGGATTACCTCTCTGAGGGAATGTCTGTTTGCCTTTCAAAGTTTATAGGTACAAGGTACTCCAGTAGAAACAAAGAAAGGCAGCAATCTGCTTAGTTTCCTTTTTAACTGCAGAAAAAGGGCTGAAAGCAGTGAGCATTCCTTCCTCCTTTCTTATTCTTATAGTAAATCTAGCAGGCTTAAGAAAAGGTTTCTGAGTTAAAAAGGAAAACGGCAGGGACATGACTACTAATCATGCAGAGCTGAACTTCAGTGAGGGGAGGGAAATTTCTGAGGGGGCGGGCGAGGGAAGAAATACGATAGTTTTGGAATGCGGAGTGCCTGGGGCGCAGGGCCTCTCTAGGATGACCCACCGCACCACGTCTGAGTGAGGGAACGCAGGGGACTGAAAGCGGAGTAGTGATTGTATGTCACAGAGGAAAGGGTGCAAATAAGGAAAAATGAGGTTTAGCCACCGAGGGAAAGTCAGCTACTCTAAAGCGCTAACACTGACCATTTTCCTCACTTAAGAATGGAAGCAATCCCTGTATTACTCAGCCATCTAGGCAATAGGTGATATTGACCCACCCCTACTAGGAATCCCAAACTCAAAATCACCAACTCTGGAAGACAAGGAAAGTATATTAACTTAATGTCTATCAAATAGCTTGCAGATGCTGATACTCCCAAAGTGAAAAAGAAATATAAAAAAGAAATTGAACATATATTTAAATAGGATTAAAAAAAAAAAGCTCTTGCTCTTCTATACGGTATGACCAAGTTCATTGGATAGTACCACAAAGGCACCCTTTGCAGCACATAGTAGAGACAGCACTGGGACGCTGAATAGGAGTCATGTGTCTCCTTGTTAACATTTCAAATGACTATGTTTATGAACTGAAGAACTGAAAGTCAGACATTTACAAATTAAAAGGTTTTTTACTAAGTAACAATGTTTTTCCCGATTATGGAAACTTTTTGCTTAATCACGTACTCACTAGTGAAGACAACTAGAGAAAAATAAGAACAAGGGAACAAACCTAAAGGAAGACATGCCACAAGGAAAACAATACAGAGAGACTGAAGAACTCTTCGAGGATCCAACACAAGCTGATTACAGGCATGCAATCTTCAATTTTAGTGGATGCCCGGGCAAATATTGTCTAAAATTATCTGATTTCAGGGTTAACTCCTCAACCGAACAATTCTGTCTGTCTGTGCCTGCCCTCAAAGTGCGAAGTATGAAGTGTGAGGTGCATGGTCTGTGTGTAACACGGGGAGTGTGGAGACCTAGATGGGAGAAAAGATGGGCAGGTGAATGGACATAAGCTTTCTTCATGGTGGAGCACGCAGGCTCCAGAGACATTAGGACAATATGTATTAACGACACACAGGGAACAAAATACAATGGGGGTGTAAGGGTACAAAACTTAAGAGGAACACTGGTCATTAAATAATTCCTGCAAATGCCACACTACTTAGGACCTAATGATCAGTAAGTAGCTGATCACGTTTCAGTCAACTGAAAACAAAAAAACCCTTAACTACAAGTAAAAGATACTTGGTATACAAAACTGTCACAACCCCATTAAGATTACATACATTATTTTTCTGGCTGGTCAGTTTTAAATGCATTCTTTTTTAGCCAAAAGACCTGAATTATTTATCTTTAAAGCACAAAACAAATTTTTTTAATTTGACCTTTACCACGTAGGAACACAACAGCAATTTTCTCTCTGTTTTAAGGACACATTAATCTAGATTCCGTGTATTATATACAAAAGCTAAATGCAACAGGCAGATGAAGAATAAATGATCAATACCCCTCACTGCAGTACCTTGTCCAGGAACTAACACATCAACTGTTCTGTAGCTGTTCCTCTGGCCCCTATGTCTCAGATTTCTACTTAAAAATCCAGACAAACATTAATTTTAGCTTTATTCTCATTTAACTAAAGATAAAGTTATTTACTATATTTCTCAACTATGAAAATTAATGAGATTGGCAATATTACATAAGTCTCTATATTTTACCTACATACTTCAGTAATGTTCAAGTAAAATGCATGAGTTCATCATGCAAAATGCTAGGCTCAAAATAAACATCTTAACCTGAGTAATTAACACTTTACCTTGACAAAAGCATCATCTTCCACAGAAGCATCTCCACTCAACTCATCTGCTTCCTGTTTTTTACCTGTGAAAGAAGGAAAATGGGCTAACAACCAATACTTAATTACTTTAAGGGCAAAACATCCAGAAGTGTACCCCGTGCTACCACTCTCTACTCCCAATCATCTGACAAAGTCGATGCTGACTGCTTATAAAGCTTATAAACTACCTGCGTATGGCCGCCCCAAACAAAAAAAGCTTTAACAATGTCGCGCTGTTTCACTAAAATGAGCTGTGCAAATAATTAATCCTACAGATGAATCCATCATCTTAACTGACTTGACATATGTAATACATTTTTCTTTCCACTCAAATTCCCTAGCTTCGAGTCTCCCAGAAGTAGCAGAACCTTTCGATGGCATTCTATTAACTGTAGATATAACCAGATTTCTGATAGCTAAGTTCAAGACTCATATCCCCCACCAAAGCCTTACCCCAAGTTCTCAACAAGCTTTCTCTGAAATAAAACTCATGCTTAATCTGTACCTTACAATCCATCAATTGATTATATATTGCCTTGTATTCTCAAGTATATCTTGCTTCACCATTTAGAGAAAAAATTCATTAAGTACAGTGACTGCCTGTATGGTTAGTTCATATTTCTCCAAATACCTACATATAAATAGTTCTGAGCCCCTAACATAATCACTGACTCAACTGATTTAGGCAAGTAGAAATTACTTCATAATGAAAACTGTTAATAGCTTCCAGATAGACCACAGGCCTCTTCAACCCAACCCTCATCTTCAAAACTTTTAACTGGTGGTTCAAACTTTTAAAATGTTCTTCATACCAAAAAACAAACAAAATTTCCACAGAGCCAATGCTAAAAGTTTGTTTTCCAACTAGTCCACAAAAACCTACTTAATAACCCATAATGTATTAGAAATGCTGTTAAAAGCACAGTTGCTGGAAACTCAGTATTTTTTTTTTTAATTTTTTAATTCATTTATTTTGAAATATGCATGAATATTCTTTACTGGACCAACTTATCCCATCATCTAAAACAGAACAGCCACATACCTATTCTCCAGCTTCCGTGACCTCAGGGGAGAGGGTTTGGTGGTGAGGTAACTAGTTAAAAAGTTAGGATCTCTCCCTTTCTCTAGTCTCTTCACCAGCCCTGATCTTCCATCTCCTCCCAATTCCAATGAGTGATAAAAAAGGGAAACGAGACACTGGTCCTTCTGCGCATGTGAAAAACAAGATTAAAAGTGGGGATTTTTCTTCCACCCACTGAGGTAAAAGAGGGCTTGTCCCTGCCCCTGAGGACTTGTGTGAATCAAAGAAAAGTGTGGAGCTTAGGGCACCACTCACTTCCTATTTGGAACGCTGGCGTTCGTATTTTAGGGAAAATACAAATTAGAAGTCACTACAAAAGGAATGACTAAGAAAGTCTGTTCATCAGAAAGTGTTTATTAATCTATTTAAAACTCTTAATAAAGATGTTCTTTCCCCGGGGATTGGGGGTACAGTACCAGGAGTAAAAGAGTGCATTAAATTCTTTCACATTTAGAGAGAGTTCCAAATATAGAAATTTAAAAATGTTACCTTTGGGGAAAAACAAGCTTTTTAAAAATATAGGAACCTTTCTACCCAGTCCAACCTCAACAGACACCACCAAATAACCCACAGATTATTTACTCCTTACAACTGCAAACTACTTTACAGTTTGCAAAGCACTTTTTAAAAAGCTCAATTGATTTTTCCAAGCACCCTGTGGTAATGGGGCAGGTGCTCACAACTTTACAAAAGAGAAGGGAGACTGAGAGGTTAAATAGCTTTCCCAAGGCTAGTTATGTGGCGCTGTCAGAATGGAAGCCAAGGCTTCTCATTTCCAGTCCCAAATTCTTTCCACTACATCTTACTATGACCTACTTAAAGACATTATTCTGGTAAGGAGTGGTTAATTAACTCATTTTTAAAGATATCATCTTTGAAATGGCAGCTCTCAGCAAGACAAACTATGTACACTATGCCCTGTGCATACTCCAGGAAGAATTGCACCCACTTTTGCTTACTTAAAGGAGACTCAAGCTGCGCTCCGGCAACAAAAACAGCGAAGAAACGGCAGCAGTCTCTACCACTGCTTGGCCTGCTTCCACAGTCCAGGCACCAGGAGAAATGCTTTATGTACATTAATTTATCTACTTCGTCCTCATATCTGAAACCATACCCCCATTTCACAAAAAAGGAAACCAATGTTGAAAAGTTATCAGATTACAAAACTAGTAAAGGCAGGGCTGTGATTTAAACCCAGGCCTATTTCCACTCCTCAAAACCCACAAAACCATTAGATCTTCAAGAACCTAAAATGGGCCACTTGTTAAAAAATGTTATCATTTACTGTACACAAAGGTCCTATAGCCACATCTATAAAATTTTTAAATGTGAGACTCTCAGAGATTATTACATAACTTGCCCCATGCCAAACAGGCAACGAGATGCAGAGTTACACAGAAAGGTCCCAAATCACGCTGCCACAGGAAAGCACCGGACATGTAATGTGTCATCAGCTTGTAAACAGAAAAACCGTGAGGACAAGATTTTCATATATACAGTGATGAAACTGTAGTAGTAACCTGATAGGTACACTGAACAATATATATAGCTTTGACTGCTTTCGTAATCTGTTACTTTGGGCTTGTTTTACACATCTGGCATTAAAAACTATATTGAAATCATTCTGTTATGAAAAAGTATCACCCTTCCCCCACACAAAAACATAACTCATATTTTAAAAAGCTCTGATGTTCACCATCCAGCCTAAAGCCTAGTACTATGCAATACAATGAGCAGATACTCAGGTATATATTTCCTGACTGATAACAGTGTGAAGTCCAAGGCTGGATGCTAGTAGTAAACAAGGTCTGGATTTCTATTCAGTCCTCAGTAAAACAAAGAGGTGACATGCCAGTCAAATTAGCATGGTGTGCCTCTCCATCCTCTCAGTATGTACTGTAAACTCCCCACTTTCATATGGTACAAAGTACATCTATGGATTCCTAAGTTTTAGGTCACAGATGAGAAATAAAAAGAAAAACCAAATCCCCCTTTAATTTCAACCAGCAACACCACGTTAGGCACTTTTTTGTGTAGTGAGTAACCATTTAATCCCTATCTCCCATTTAAGCTGTGCTATGAAAGCACTGACCAAATAATCTTTTGTCCTTCCAGGAATCTGTCATGTGCCACAAAAATGTGAACTGGTCCAAAGGACAGTAGCATGACCAGGATGAGGGAGATGACAAAGTTTCATGTAGACTGAAGCCCGACTGTCATACTTGAAGAACAAAACTAGAAAATAAAACTGAGCAGTAAAGATATTCTGAAAAACTAAAACAAAAACGCCCTGGCTGGTGTGGCTCAGTGGATTGAGTGCCGGCCTGCAAATCAAGGGGTCGCCGGTTTCATTCCCAGTCAGGGTACGTGCCTGGGTTGTGGGCCAGGTCCCCAGCTCGGGGTGTATGGGGGGCAACCACACACTGATGCTTCTCTCCCTCTCATTCTCCCTCCCTTCTCCTCTCTAAAAATAAATAAATAAAATCTAAAAAAAAGAAAAGGAAGCAAACGAACTTATCACATCTTACTATCACAGCAGTACCATATGAACCATTTTGAAATTACATAAAATACACTGGAGTTTCTTTGCATTTTAGGGTCTAAAGTAAAATGGCAAAGTAAAAATGCATACAACCACGGGAGGATGACACTAGAAAAATCTCCTCTCTATGCAACTTAAATTTGTGCAGTCCACAAATCCTTAAGGAAACCGCTTTATAAAAATGAATTTTCAGATTTTAGAAGAGTACAATGATATACATACCATTAATTAATCTCAACTTCCCAGGGGCTTCTAAAAGTGTCTTTCAATCATTTACAGAAATATTTGTGCAATGAAATAGATGCATATTCACACCAAATGGGATAAATCAAGAATATAAATAGCCTCAATTTTACCACCAAACTTAGGAAAAAACTTTGTTTCCAGAACTTTTGTATTTCATAATTGTGCTTAAAGGGTTCTGGACTGGCCCTGGCCAGGCAGCTTGGCTGGTTAGGGTGTCAACACAATATGCCAAGGTTGCAGGTTCAATCCCCAGTCAGAGCACATAGAAAAATCAACCAATGAACGCTCGAGTACGTGGAACAACAAACTGATGTGCCTCTCCCTCTCCCCCCCAAAATAAAAACAAAATTTTTTATGTTTAAAAATAAAAGGATTCTGGATTATAAATTGGTTTCCTCCTCCAAAGGCAAATTGGTCCTTAAAAGTTTGCGATTTTCCTTTTCAAGTTCAGAAATACCTCCAAAACAAAACAAAACAACCCCCCCCCTTAATTGAGTAGAATTTTGCCAAAGAAAACATGCCTTGAGTAACTTTCCCCCTTAAACAGTTACACAAACTATGAAATGTAGAAAATATTTAGTCATGAAATTTCTGTTGGAGATGGGGAGAAGATTCAGAATTTAAGCCAAACTGAGTAACATTTAATGTTTCCAGGAACAACCTCTCCTCAACTGCATGCAATATCTTAAAATAATCACAGACGATGCCTTGTGTTAATTGTTTACATATGCGCTTTAGCCTCTTTATTAAACCAATACTTTACTAATGACGTCATTTTTCTGAAAGGCCTTGCACATCGTCTTATACGCAGCAGTCACCCAGCAGGTCACTGTATTACATTTGAGGCCACTACAAAGATAAATCACACTCATCATAATAAATCTGAAAAACACCAAAAGTACGTTTAGAAAAATCTCTAGTTTTGTCATCTAAAGATAGCTAAACTAAACACACACATACACATGTGCATACACACACAGGATATTTAAAAGGCAGCACAATGTACTTTTCTATTCTATCAATAAAAAAAAACACTACTGCTTAGCAGCACTATTGCAAGAATCAAATAAAGCAATGTGAACAATTTTTGAAAACTGTAAAACATACGAAATAATTTGCAAACTGACAGGCAGAGATGAATAGAAATGATGCTGAGTTTCAAGTATAGAGTCAGTGGTTCTTGACTCTGTCTACATGAGAATCACCTGGAGGACTTTTAGAAACTACTGGTGCCTGGACCCCCAATGGAGCAACTGAAACCAAATTTCTGGGCTGGGAGGGGGCGGAGCAGGTGGGCAGGAGCCCGGTATATGTATTTTTAAAAATGCAAATGACTCTAAGGTAGATTGAGAACCATGCATGATGACTGAGCATAAATAACTGAAGAAGAGTGAGAAGATTAGAGGAAAGTTGTTTTCAGATTCCCCAGATTAGAGAAAATAGTACTAGAGAAAATGTAAATTCTACCTACCTTTAACAAAACACTATATACGGTGTGAACCCATTTTAGTTGTTGAAAGGAAAAAAAAAAGATCCTTAAACATAAACCTTTAAGACATGTACATATACAACAAATTCAGATGGTGGAATTACAAGCAATTTTCATTTTTTGTAATCTCTTTATGATCTTATCTTTAAAATGAAAACATTTCACTCTATTATCTGGAAAACAACACTGCCGAGCCAAATGCGAAGTGCTATCCCAGGGTGGCAGGGCTGCAATGGAAGGCTAACCCCTGGAACTGCACACTGCTGAGTGCCTCTTATGTAGAACGTGAGAACTATAGTACAGTTGACTAAATGAATCAGTAAACTCCACAATTAAAACCTAAGCCATTGCGCAACCTCTCCATTAAAGTCCTTTCTGATGCAATCAACTAATAATGATTTCTCTTCCTCTAATTCCTGGACAATTCATAGATTTTTGATGTAAAGTCTGAAGTCCTCTACTCCTAATTCAGAATGCCTCAACAATGAATGACTTGGAATGTTTTAAACTACTAGGAAATTTTACCTGAAAAACAAAACGTTAAAAAAAAAATCTACCTTGACACACACCATATTGATACAATAGCGTAATGATAATAGCTTCCTGATAAATATAATTCACCGTGTACAACTGCACAAGGCAAATATGTGCTTTAATGGCTGAGGTAAAATGGTCTGGTTTTGTAAAATGAAAATGACATACATGCCCTGACTTGGTATAGTTCAGTGGGTTGCGTGTGGTCCTGCAAAGCAGAAGGTTGCCGGTTCCATTGCTGGTCAGGACCACTGCCTAGGATGCAGCCCAGTCCCCACTGGGGATGTGTGCGAGAGGCAACAACCATTCCTCTTGCACATCGATGTTTCTCTCCCTCTCTTTCTCCCTCCCTTTCCCTGTCTCTAAGAATAAAAATATAAAATCTTTAAAAAAAAAAAAAAAAGACATATTAACCCCTGAGGCTGAACAATATTCCAGCAAAAGTTATGAGGCTTTCCACTACAGCCAAGAACCTGGTGAGGAATAAAAAGACGGTGCGTTCATTTACATGTTCTAAAAGTAAAATATACTTTACAAATAACAGTGTTTAAGGAGAAGCCACTACTGCTGCTGAGAAACAGTGAAGACTATTAATCTCTGGTATACAGGCTTTCTACAAAGAAATATGCAATTATATGAGGCCAAATAGAGTTATTTTTAAACGCAATTGTTAAGAAACCCATTACATGGCCCTCAGTAATCATTCGACACATATTTTCTGAGCACCTATTATGCACCAAGCCCTATGCCGGGCATTACAGAGATTAGTGTCAAGAAAAGATTAGGTTCTTACCCTCGTACCAAGCTTCTATCCTAGTGGGTACCCCCAAAATATCTGACAATTCTGTCCCCAAAGACCTTCTCAATATCACCGTTTTGATTAAATTTTCCTTAACATCCAAACATAATGCAGTTAAAAAAACAAAAAAGGGCAAGAGTTACAGTATACTATGATAATATCTTACATTAAATGCATTTTACATGGTTGATTATATTCTTATTTGACATAAATTTTAGAAAGCTTTGCACAGTACACATGCAATTAATTATATTGCCTGTGGCATTGTTCATACAAAATTAGATGTTTGGATAAATCTATTACCCTAAATTACACTTTTCCTATAAGGGAAAAATCAGATTTTATACAGCAAAGTGAGTCTTTTTTTAAGCCTGCATGTATTGCATGCGAGTGTCAACATTAGTTAGTACTGAATTATATACAGGGTCTGGCACATATAATGCCTTTTTTGTTACAAATCTTTTATTACAGAACCATAAGCACGTAACTCTGTAACACAGCAATAACACACTCAAGCACACCATAGGACATTTCAGATGAAACGTTCAATTATCATCCATCCAGTGCGACACGTCCACACACCCTACCGAGCACACTCAGGCGAGCCTTACTTCCGCTGGACCCTGTACAATTCTGAATACGGTACTGATTTACCACATAAAGTAACTTTAGCTGAAGTTCAGAGGTGACTCTAACGTTTGAAAATCCAAGAGAATATAATATGCCACTGCCAGGTGAATCAAAAGAAACTTTAAATCTATAATCTCTAAAACAAGCTAATGAGTTAGGTCTACCTGTTTAACCGCTTTCTTAACACACACCCAAATAATATGATAGTAAATCTCACTGGTGAAGCTTTCTTCTAGGTTACTTATTAAAAGTTCACAGCAAAGGGAATATAAGACTCAGAAAGGGGCCCGGAGTAAAACTCTTATTAAAAAAGGGCAGAGGGGCGGGGCACAAACTGAGGTACAAACTGTTTCACCAAATTAAATGTATGTGAACAGATTTTATAAATGTTGATCATAAATATTAGAACCCACCGCATTATCAGCTTTACAAGTTTGTTGCTTATAAACCTGCATTTTTAAAATAGTGTACGACACACTAAAGAATGAAGATTCCTTTTCCTCTATCTGTCCAAACGTAATCATTTCAACACGAAATTTTTTTAAAGAAATAGTAAACCAGCATTTATAAGAAAATGTGCTTTATATTTCACCTAAGTAATTTTTCCAGACTCACAAAGCTTCTCTCTTGTTTTCTTAACATCATTTAACTTCTATCAAAAGATTTCTTTTCCTGACAAGCTATTATATGTGTCTCGCTGATGTCTGCATGACTGAGTCCAGGTAATTAATCCCTTCCTTTGCTCTTTTCCTTTTCTAATAATCTGTCCTATACTAGTTGAGGGTTTGTAAGTCTTCCTGTTCTTTCCTTATTATATCTAGTTTAGCTAAACAGAAATCACTTTTCTTCTGGCTCTTACCTATACATAATTATCAAATTCCAGAACTATAAAAGAGCCTTACAGACAAATTAGTAAAATGTCTCAACTTTACCAAAAAGAGAACAGACTATTGAAGGAAAAGTGCTATGACCAAGATGACATTACGTTCGAGGTAGGTACTGTTAAGTGAAATGAAATTTGGCAAAAAGTAATGTAGTAATTCGGCAGCTAGACTGAAAACCTGACATCACATTAGTATTTAATTTCTTGAATACTTGCTTTTCAAAATCCATTAACATTGATATTTTAAGAAGTTTTCCATTCAAATTTGATTTCTAGCAATTATTTTTAAAGTTCTTAAAGGTGAAAACAATTTTATTTAAAACATCTTAATTGTAAATTAACTCAAACTAGGTTTGTAGTTTGGGATTTACATTCTGTTCTTTGCAACTCATACAATTTTCAGAACAATGATAAATGAATTCAAGGGGACAAAGACTATCACACGTGTCCCAGAATGAATCTCAGAAAGTACTCAGTAGTAGCCTGCTACAGAGAAATGACTGTTACAACTTTTAATGTAAGGCCACAAGACACCTTAACATCAGAGTTATGGAAAAATTAAAGTTCAAGTATCCTTATAATTCCTATAGAAGAAAAAAATTAACATACTGATTTTATATCTATACTGAAAAACTTAAAATCTTGTAAGATTTATTTTATTAGTTTTATCAGTTTTATTTATAAGCTAAATTTATTTCTAAGGCTAAGATACTGAAATGGGCTATGCAGAGAAATTAAAAGTAGATGAGAATGAATATATCAAAGGACATTTATTTTAGACACTAACATCAAAAATCAGCTCAAATAATGAGACTATGATTAATACATGGTATCTGTCAAACTATTACAATGTGCTACATAAGTATGAGTCGAAATTACTATAAGAAACATAGTTAATTCCTGATGTACTTATTTCTGAATTGTTTATGCTTCCTCATTTTGAAATAGCCTCTGGCTTGCCAGCAGAGGTTCCTCAGAACAAGCTTCTCTAAACACAGGGAAATGTGTATCTCTCAAAGTGCTATATGGAGTCAGTGTTACATTTAAAGTCACAGATCTTCAGGGTAATTTGTTACTTTTCTAAACTCCATTTCCACCTCTGCCATTCCCACCGTATGCCACCCAGAAAATGCTTCTTAGCCCTTTTCAACATCCTTTGGCACAAGTACGGGACTTTTACAGACCTATAAAGACCCAAATGGTGAGATGGCATCAAGATCTGCCTAGACCTAGTATCTCCACAGACTGCTTAAAGTCAAATTTTAATATTCTCTTCTTTTCAACATAAATCCATTCAGTCATTTTACTCTGGTTACAATCAATCAGGTCTATGGCAGACGGAGTAGCAACTGAATCACTTAAAGCAGTAAAGTTAGGTAACAGAATCCAGGATCCAGGCACCCGCATCGTATTCACTCTCTGCCGCTGTCCTTATGGGACGGATGAAAAAAAGTTGTAATTATGCATTCAAGTAAAGATCTCACTTACCAGAACCTTCTAAAAATATCTAAGTCCCAAAATGTTCATTTTAAACCACTTTTACCTATTCCCTGTATCACCATACTTCAAATATATTCTGGCCTAGCTGAAAAATCATAAGATAAAAATCTTTAAGATATCCCTATAACTTAAAACTTTTTTTAAAGCTAACTAATCATGGATTTTCCCTACTTTTTTAGTGTGATTGGTGAGATCTTTGTAAATTTCACTGAAAATTAGAATATATAATATAATGGCAAAAACGCAAGTTTAAGTTCACTAAGTCATACAAAATACTAAACATGAAGGTTATAGAATTTTAATATACTAGAGAAAACAGCAAGGAGCCAAGGTGAAAGATTTGGTAGGAATTCCATCAATACTCTGCCAATTGTGGGGCAAGGTAGGTATGTATTAATTTTGTATTTTATTCTTCGGGTCTTCACAGTATGAAGGAAGAAACATTAATGAAACTTGACATAATTTTTTCAGAAGCAAAAAAGAACTGGTCTCACTTTCAGGTCAGCTTCAGCCAATCTTAAGGGCTACAAGTCATCCAGAGCCTGGCAACAGGAACTTTTCTTCCTTGACCCATGAAGGCAGAGTGCCAGAGGGAAATAGCAAAGAGAGTAGCACTATATAAACAGGGCAAGTGGCACAAGAGCAGAGGCAAGTTATATAACCAAAATATATTTTAAAATATGTTTATAACTCATAACAACCTTTGCCTTTGGTTGGTTTCTTGTTTGGAGTATCAGTTGAAACAGTTAATTCAATATTATCTGGATCGCCTCCTTCCTCTTCAATAGCCTACATTAGAAAGAGAAGTTAATATGCTACACAGTCTATCTAAACTTATTTTATAAAAACGAAATGAAAAAAAAAATCAGCAAACCTCAAGCCTCAAGACCTTAGAATTGCCAGTCATTTCATAAATCGACTTCGAAAGCAGCAATTAAACTACACGAGTAAGAGAAACTTTCAGGAGGAAATTAGCTCTCGAAATCACATGGAGTTTTAAATTCTACCGAGTCGAGATAGTTAAATTATTATCATACTGAACAAAAGTCTAAATATTCTCGATTGCAGAAAAGTTGCTTGCTACGATAATAAATAACTAAAGGGAGCTTTCCTGATTTCCATAATGCAAACTTATTTCTCCTCTACTACAATTCCAACGCTCAAATAAACAGAAAGATAATTGGGGATGAAAAAGCAGATTATTGAGCTGATGCAAACACTGAAATTCCAGCAGAAAACAAACCCTTTCTCTTACCCACCCATCAACTTCCACTACCAATCCCTCCCCAAGATGGGGAGGAAACGGTTGGGCACAATTAAACGGTAACTTCGCAGAAGTCACCAAACTAACCAGTCCCCTCCGAGGTCAAGAAATGCACGCGCTCACCATCGCTAAAGGCTGGGGACCGAGCGCCTCCCGGGTCTACACGATCGCCCTTGGGAGGCCCCGCCGGCCGGCCGCAGCCCTCGCAGCCAGGCGGGGACGGGGACGTCCCAGAGGAGGTAGGGACGCGTTCCGCTGCACCGGTCGGTCCTAGGCGGCTCGCGGGAGGGTCGCAGGCCCAGCCCGGCCCGTGAGGGCGGGGGCGCCGCGGGAGGGTCCTCGTCCACCCCGCAAGCGCGGGTGCCGCCCGGAGCCTCCCCACCGCGCTGTCCCGCGTGCCCAGGCGGCTGCGGACGGCCGGGGCTGCGGCGCAAGGTGGGGTTCCAAGGCGCGGCCTAAGCTCCCCTTCCCGGACCTCGCCTGGCCTCACCTGCTTGAGTCGGGAGATAAGCACAGTCTTGACTCCGGTGATGTCTAAGTTCCGCCGCTTCAGCTCGGACTTAAGATCTATGACCCGTAGATCGGTGATCTTTTTACATTCAGCCTGACCCGAGGCAGGCGAGGCTACCACAGCGCCGGTAGCGGCAGCCATTTTAGGAGAGCAGCGCGCTGCCGAGGCAGCAAGTGAGCTGCAGGGCGGCGGCAGCAGCGCCAGCTTCAACCCAAGCCTGGGCGACAGCCCGAGCCGCTCAGCGCTGTGCACAATGAGCCGCTGGCTCCGCCCCCTTTCCGGCACCCCAGCGCAACCTGCTACCCCAGCCGGCACCCGGATGACAGGCGCGCGTGCGCACTGGCGTGGGTCCCCGGGGCGGGCGCTGGGCGCGCTCCGCCTAGCCGGCGGCGGCCACCTGGGCATTAAGTCCTCTTCCGTGTTTTGGAAGGTCAGGCTGGCTTGTCCAACCGCACAGACGTCCGCCTCGTTGCCGTTCCCCCTCAGCTGCGTTAGCCATTTTCTGGCAACGCCTCCAATCTTGTGCAACAGCAGCAGCAGTGGGTTAGGCACGACACACGGCATGGAGTGTTCGCGTGTTACTCAACAGAGACCAAGAGGCGTGTACGCGTCCCCAACCTCTTCCAGGGAAATACTTTATCAGTTCTTCTAAATAATCTAAAAAATGTGGCTGGTGTGCATTCATGAACTAGGTTTGCCGAGTTCCATAGAGAAGGCCGGAAAGAAATCCTAGGGCAGTTATAAAAATATAAAAAGTGTAAAGGCTATAAACATTCTAAGAATATTAATAGGGCTGGCCTATGTGACATGCCCCACTAGCTATCTCAGGGAAAAACATGCCTTCACCCCAAGGAGGCATAGTTTATCCTGGGGCTACCCTGCTCACTGAACAGGACAACTCCCAATGCATTGGCCTCAACTGGCCATCCTCTCTGGTGGACCTGATGGCTCAACATGAAATGATCACTGAGGAAGTTAGTTTATAAGTACTTCATTACCACTCTTCTATACTGTGTGCACTCCCGAAATTTGGGACCCCAAGAACCACAGTCTTCTTATGGGCGACTGGCCTGTGCAAAAGTACCTATTTGTAACTTTAGCCAGTATTATTAACCACCAAAGCATAAGCATTTATGGCATAAAACTGTAAATTCCATAAACGGAGTATGACACACAATTAACTATACTGGCATTTTCCTGGTTTTAAAATTTAAATTGATGAGGTCTGTCTCACTTTACAATGCTTTTTTCTGATTGACTAATTAGATCAAAAGAAAAAACTGGACATTATAACCTGACATCTAGGTAGTTCTTTGTGGTTTATGGTGTACTCTGACATGCAATAACCCACTAAATCTTTCCGGACTCAGTGAGATAAAGTTCTGGGAGGCCTAGGGAGATTAAATGCATTGTTCAGGTAGCTGGTAGGTATGTGACCGAACTGGTGATCAAATCCGGGTTTCCTGATTCCTAGTCTAGCTCGTCTCTACACAGCCATAGAATTTTAGAATTCAAAGGATCTTTAGAAATCTTCTGGCACAACCCTCCATCTTTATTTATTTATTTATTTTTTAGGAATGTGTGTCCATCTTTTTTTTTTTTTTAGTATATTAAGATTTTAAGAAATGTATCTAGGGACCCACATCTTGTCACTAAACCTCAGATCTCATTCCGGTGTCCTTCCTACTCAGCCACTATGCTCCCACCTTCTGTGGAGCTTTTAAAGAAAGGTTATATACTAACCAAAAGCCAGTGTTATATTTAAAGTGAATGAGGCCCTGGCTGGTGTGGGTCAGTGGATTGAGTGCTGGCCTGTGAACCAAAAGGTCGCGGGTTCTGTTGCCAGGTCCCCATAGGGTGTGTTTCAGAGGCAACCAATCAGTGCATCTCTCACACATTGATGTTTCTTTCCCTCTCTTCCTTCCGCTCTCTCTAAGATTAAATAAAAATAAAAATCTTAAAAATAAGTAAATAACGTGAATGAGGTTTTCTTTGTCTAAGTAATCCATTAATGGAGGTAAATTAAAACGGCGATCTGGCCCTGTCAGGTGGGTCAGTTGGTTGAGCTTCACCCTGTACACCAAAAGGCTGTGGGTTCGATTCCAGATCAGGGCACACACCTAGTTTACCAATTCCATCCCGGGACCAGGCTTGTGCAAGATACAAACCTATGGATGTTTCCCTCTCTCTCCCTTCCTCTTTCTCTAAAAATCAATAAACATAAATGTGCCCTCTGATCTGATGCACTTGAAAAGAACACATCACCTGCCAAAAATGCCAAGAAGTTGCCTGAATGTCATGAGCAAACAGTCAGACAAATCCAACTGTAGGACATTCTGCAAAGTATCTGCTCTGGAGTCTTCAGAAAAAGCAGTATCACAAAAGTGTTAAAGAACAAAAATTCAGTCGAGTAAATTTGAATATCTAATTGGCTTTATTGAGCCATCACAAATCTGGTAGCATTCCATCCAGCAAGTAGAGAGTTACTCAGAGAAACTTTACAAATGGAAGGATTTTATAGGCAGAAAATGGGTGCGGCTAGAAAGCTATTAGCAAAAAAAAAAAAAAAGAAAGAAAGAAAGAAAGAAAATTCTTTCAGGCAAGGTTGTCTTCTCCTTAGGGGCTTAATTATCATACAGATTGCCTAAACTCCCTTTGAGAGATGGAGAACACCCTCCGGACAGATCATCTCATTGGTATTGACCAGAAAATTACCAACTTACCTTTTAAGGTTACATTCCTGGAGAATGTTGAAAATGCAGTTAGGTCAGGTATTAAGTCTAGGTTTGCCCTTTAGTACAAGTGAGTTCATTCTGGACCTGCGTTGTGTGGACATAATTTTCATTTTTCTGGGACAAATACCCAGGACTGTGAATGCTATATGAAAAACAAAAGGTTAATATCCCTAACATAAAAAGAGCTTCTGAAAGTAGATAAGAAAAATCATATGGTATGTATGTTTTATTCTTTAATAAACTGCCAAACGTTTCCAGTGTGGTTGTGCCATTTTACATTCCCACTAGCAATTTCTCATATATCCAACTTTGCCACATTCTAACCAGTATTTGGTATTGTCACTTTTTGAAAATTTCAGCTGTTTTAATAGGCATGTGGTGATATTTCATCAGAAGTTGTGAGTTTTAATAACTTAAGTGAATTCACTTCTAAAACCAGGATAAATTCCAAATAGATAAGATATTTAAATATAAGAGATGAAGTGTTATAAGTTCTGGAAGAGAGTATTGGTGAATTCCCAGTTCCTGACAACCACTAATCTGATTTCAGTCACTATAGTTTTGCCTTTACAGTTAGTCATATAAATGGAATCATATAATATGAAGTCTTTTTATTTTGGCTTATTTTACATAATTTAATGCTATTGAGACCCACCCGTATTTTTAAATATATTATTACTTTTTTCTGTTCGGTGGCTGAGCAGGACTTCATTATTTGGTTGTACCACAGTTTGTTTACCCATTAACCACTTGATAAGCACTGAATTGTTTTGAATATTATGAATGTAATTGCTATACACATTAACATACGAGTATTTGTGTGGACATGTGTTTTCATTTTTCTTGAGTAGATACCTTGAAGTGGGTGGTATGATAATTGTATATTTACTTCAGGAGAAACTGCCAAACTATTTTTCCCACCAACAATATCTGAGGGTTTCAGTGGCTTCAAATTCTTACTAACGCTTAATAGGGTCAGTCTTGTTCTTTCATTTTTATTTTTTTAATTTGAACCACTCTAGTAGATAGGTGTTATTTTATTGTCATTGTATTTTATTTAATATTTAAATTATATTTTATGGATTATGCCATTACAGTCCTCCCAATTATTCCAATTTTGCCTCCCTCCACCCAGCACCCCCCACTCCCTCAGGCACCCCACACCATTGTTCATGTCCATGGGGATCATACATATAAGTTCTTTGGCTGCTCCATTTCCTATACTGTACTTTACACCCCCACGGCTATTCTGTAACTACCTATTTGTACTTCTTAATCCCCTCACCTCTTCACCCATTCCCCCACACCCCTTACCATCTGACAACCATCAAATCGCTGTCCATATCTATGATTCTGTCTCTGTTTCTCTTGTTTGCTTAGTTCCTTTTTCTTTTTCTTTCTTTATTTTTAAGTATATTTTATTGATTATGCTGTTACAGTTGTCCCATTTTTTTCTCCCCTTTATCTCCCTTTGCTCTGCACCACCTCCCCTACCCCAAGCATTCCTCTCCTTAGTTCATGCCCATGGGTTGTACATATAAGTTCTTTGGCTTCTTCTTTTCCCATACTATTCTTAACCTCCCCCTGTCTAATTCTGTACAAATTATGCTTCTGCTTCCCTGTACCTTTTCCCTCATTCTCCCCCTTCCTCCTCCCTGCTGACATCCCTCCATGTGATCTCCATTTCTGTGGTTCTGTTCCTGTTCTAGCTGTTTCCTTAGTTTGTTTTTGTTTTTTGGTTTTTTACTTATATATGGTTTTTAAATATATTTTATTGATTATGCTATTACAGTTGTCCCATTTTTTTCTCCCCTTTATCCCCCTCTGCCCAGTACCTGCCTCCCACCAGCATTCCCCCACCTTAGTTCATGTCAATGGTTCATATATATGAGTTCTTTGGCTTCTCTATTTCCCATACTATTCTTAACCTCCCCCTGTCTAACTTTGTACCTACCAATTATGCTTCTTATTCCCTATACCTTTCCCCCCATTCCCCCCTCACTGTTAACCCTCCATGTGATCTCCATTTCTATGATTCTGTTCCTATTCTAGTTGTTTGCTTAGTTTGTTTTTTGTTTTTGTTTTTGTTTTTTTAGGTTCAGTTGTTGATAGTTGTGAGTTTGTTGTCACTTTACTGTTCATTTTTTTATCTTCTCCTTTTTCTTAGATAAGTCCCCTTAACATTTCATATAATAAGGGTGATGATGAACTCCTTTAAGATGACCTTATCTGGGAAGCACTTTATCTGCCCTTCATTCTAAATGAAAGCTTTGCTGGAGAGAGTAATCTTGGATGTAGGTCCTTGCCTTTCATTACTTTGAATACTTCTTTCCAGCCCTTACTTGACTGTAGGGTTTCTTTTGATAAATCAGCTGATAGACTTATGGGAGCTCCGTTGTAGGTAACTTTATCATTTTCTCTTTGGACTCTTAATATTCTCTCCTTATCTTTAATCTTGGGTAATTTAATTATGATATGTCTTGGTTTGTTCCTCTTTGTGCCCAACTTCTTTGGGACTCTCTGAGCTTCGTGGACTTTCATGTCTATTTCCTTCCCCAGATTGGAGAAGTTCTCCATTATTTTTTCAAGTAAGTTTTCAATTTCTTGTTCTTCCTCTTCTCCTTCTGGCACCCTTATGATTTGGATGTTGGAACTGATAGAACCAGCTTTATGTTTCACTGATTTTCATATATCCTTTTGAATTAGTGTTCTTGTTTTTTGTATTAATACCAAGAAGTAGAATTGCTGGATCATATGGTAGTTCTATTTTTAATTTTTTGAGGAACCTTCAAAATGTGTTCCATAGTGTCTGTACCAATTTACATTCCTACTAACAAGTGTTCACTTTTCTCCACATCCCCGCCAACACTTGTTATATTTTGTCTTTTTGATAATAATCATTCTAATAGGTGTGAAGTATTATTTCATTGTGGTTTTGATTTGCATTTCTGTAATAAGTAATGAAGTTGAACATCTCTTAATATGCCTGTTGGCCATCTGTACATCTTCCTTGGAAAAGCGTCTTTTCAGATCTGCCCGTTTTTAAATTGGATTATTTGTCTTTTTTTTTTTTCCTATTGAGTTGTATGAGTTATTTATATATTTTGGATATTAACCCCTTATCAGATATATAATTTTCAAATATTTTGTTACATTTAGCACATTGCCTTTTAATTTTATTGATGGTTTCTGTTGCTGTACAGGAGATTTTTAGTTTAATATAGTTCTATTTGTCTATTTTTGCTTTTGTTTCCTTTACTTCTGGCATAGATTTTAAAAATCATCACCAAGACCTATGTCAAGAAGCTTACTGCCTATGTTTTCTTCTAGGAGTTTCATGGTTTCAGGTTTTAAGTTCAAGACCTAATTCCATTCTGAATTGATTTTTGAGTATGGTGTAAGACATGGGTCCAGTCTTATCTTTTTGCATATGGCTACCAGTTTTCCTAACACTATTTTTTTATTTTTATTTTTTTCCTAACACTATTTATTAAGAAGACTGTTCTTGCACCATTGCATTATTCTTGGCTCCTTTGTCATAAATTAATCGAACATATATCATGGGATAATTTCTGTGCTCTCTATTTTGTTCCATTGATCTGTGTGTATGTGTTTATATCAAAACCATATTGTTTTATTTCATATTTTAAAATTTTTAATTATTTTTTATTATTTATGCTATTACAGTTGTCCAAATTTTTCCAACTTTGTCCACTCCAAATAGCCTCCCCTCCACTTCCTCAGGCAATCCTCACACCTTTGTCAATGTCTATGAGTCATGCGTATATATGTTCTTTAGCTACTCTAGTCTCCATGCTGTACTTTACATCCCCATGACTATTCTATAACTACTAATTTGTACTTCTTAATCCTTTCAGGTTTTTTTCCCACCCTCCAATCCCCCTCCCATCTGGCACTCATCAAAATGTTCTCTGTATCTATGATTCTGTTTCTTTCTGCTTATTTATTTTGTTTTTTAGATTCAATTGTTGATAGATATGCATTTATTGCCATTTTATTGTTTATATTTTTGATCGTCATCTTCTTCTTAAAGGCGACCCTTTATTAAACATTTCATATAGTACTGGTTTGGTGGTGATGAACTCCTCTAGTTTTTTCTTGTCTGGGAAGTTCTTTATCTGTCCTTTGATTCTGAATGATAGCTTTGCTGAATAGAGTAATCTTGATTGTATGTAGGTCCTGGCTTTTCTTCACTTTGAATATTTCTTGCCAATCCCTCTAGCTGGCAAAGTTTCTTTTGAGAAATCAGCTGACAGTCTTATGGGAATTACCTCGTAGGTAACCAACTGCTTTCCTGTTGCTGCTTTTAAGATTATCTCTTTGTATTTAACATTTGGCATTTTAATTATGATGTGTTTTGGTGTGGGCTTCTTTGGGTTCATCTTTTTTGGGACTCTCTGCACTTCCTGGACTTGTATGTCTATTTCCTTCATCAAGTTAGGGAAATTTTCCATCATTATTTACTCAGATTAGGATTCCAATTTCTTGCTCTCTCTTTTCTCCTTTCAGCACTCCGATGATACGAATGTTGCTGTGCTTGAAGTTGTCACAGAGGCTCTATATGCTACCCTCATTTGTTTGGATTCTTTTTATTTTTTGCTGTTCTGATTGGTTGTTTTTTGTTCCCTTATATTCTAAGTCAATTTGATTTTTGCCTTCATCTACCCTACTGTTGATTCCCTATGAATTCTTCCTTTCTGACTGGATTTTTTTTATGCTGTTGAGGTTCTCACTAAATTCCTTGAGCAGCCTTATAACCGTTGTTTTAAACTCTGCATCTAGTAGATTGTCTCTATTTTTCTTGTCTCCATTTTGTTTAGTACTTTTTCTGGAGTTTTGTTCTGTTCTTTCACTTGGGCCATGTTTCTTTTTCTCCTCATTTTGGCAGCCTCCTTGTGTTTGTTTCTATGTATTAGATAGAGCTGCTAGGCCTCCCAGACTTGGTAGGTTGGCCTAATGTAGTTTGTGTCCTATAGGGTCCAATAACACAGCCTCCCCTATTACCCAAGCTTGGTACTCAAGGTACACCCACCCTGTGGGCTGTGTACATCCTGCTATTGTAGTTGAGCCTTGACTGCTGTTGGTACATTCAAGGCCAGCCTGTGTTTTGTTTTGGGTCACACAGCATAAACTACAAAGTGATCTACGGAAGGCTGCTACTTGTGCTGGGTGTAGAGCTTCCCAGGCAAAGCCAAGTTGTGAATCAAGGCTGGCTGCTGCTAGTGCTGGGCCTAGGACAGTTTAGTGAGAGGTGTAGGGCTCACTGAAGCTAGATGCTTCTTGTTTGAAAGAATTTAGGAAAATCTGAAGCATGGGCCAAGACAATCCATTCATAAGGAAAAGCCACTTGAAATAGTTGGGTGGGCCTGAAAGTGGGTGGGGCAGGGCCTCAGGGAATCACCAAAGGGGGGCAAAGTGTGAGCCAAGTTTATAGAATCTCAGATATGGAGCCTGCCTGCTGGTTCTGTATTCTTTGTGGGGTGGGCTCAAAAAAGGAACAATGGCCTCTGGTAGGGCTTCTGTCTGGGAGAACATTGCCCCCCAGCTCTCACCCTAATGCTGGACAATTGTGTTCATCCCCATATGTGTTGATGCCTTTCAATTTGCTGCCCCCATGCTGGAACTTAGAGGGAGTGAGTCTGAGTAAGTCTGTGTGTGGGCCCTTTAAGCGGACCTGCCTGGGACTATAGCAGTTTCTATCTTTACAGCCTTACTCCCCTCTGGTTTTTACAGCTGGACATTATGGTGACTGATCTTCCTGGCACTGGAACCCTGGGGTGGCTGGTCTGGTGTGGGGCTGGGACTCTTTACTCCTGAGATATCCTTTCCAATTTTTATCTGCTACATATGGGTGTGGGAGCAACCTATTCTGCATCTCCACCCCCCTACCAGTCCAGTGTGGTTTCTTTTTAAATTTTGTGGTTGTAGGACTTCCACAAAAGGACTTCCACTTGATTTCTGGTGATTCTGAATGATGGTTGTTCTATAGTTCAGCTGTAATTTTGATGTGGTTGTGCAAGGAGGTGAGCCGTGTTTATGTGCACTGCTATCTTGACTGGAAGTCAAAATCATATTGTTTTAATTACTATAGCTTTGTAATAGATTTTGAAATCAGGGCAATCCATATTATATTCATATCCTTATGATTTTTAATCTACCAGTTATCAACAGCAACATGTTAAAATCTCTAGCACTAATTGTTATTTGTTCATTTCTAATTTAAGTTTTATCAAATTGTTATTAATGTACTTCAAGTTTGTGTTGTTAGGTGCTTACACATTTAAAATTGTTATAGTCTGTTGGTAAATTTATCCCCTTTATCGTTATTAAATGGCTTTGTCTGGGATAATATTCATTTCTTGTAAATCTACTCTGTTAATATTTCCATTTCAAGTTTCTTTTTATTAGTATTAGCATAACATATCTTTTATCCCTTTATTTTTATCCTACCTGTGTCTTTAAATTTAGAATATTTTCTTACAGACAGCTTATAATTGAGTCTTGCTTTTTAAAAAATCTATCCTGACAGTCTCTGCCTTTTGATAGGAGTATTTAGACCACATACATTTTCAAGGGTGTCCAACCTGTGGCCCATGGGCTGCATGCAGCCCAGGATGGCTGTGAATGCGGCCCAACACAAAATCATAAATTTACTTAAAACATTATAAGACTTTACTGTGATTATGTGTTGCAATGTATTTAATGTGTGGCCCAAGACAACTCTTCTTCCAGTGTGGTGCAGAGACACCAAAGGTTGGACGTCCCTGAAAACTGATTGTGATTATAATACGATTGGGTTTAAATGCACCACCTTGGTCTCTGTTTATTACATCTTGTCTTCTATTTGTCCCATCTATTTTTTGTCATATTTTTCCTGGCTTCTTTGCATTAATTGAGAAGTGTTTTATGATTCAGTTTTAACTTCTGTGTTGGCTTAGTAGTTACTCCTCTTATTCTTGTATTTTTAATAATTAATATAGGGTTTGCATTTCAACTATTTAACTTATCACAGTCAATCTTCAAATAATATTGAGACACTGCATATACAGAATAAGAACTATATAACAGCATATTTCACTTGTTCTCTCCCATCTTTTTTCATACAATTAACTTGAATATGTAGTAAACTAAAATAGATTGTTCAACTATTGCTTTAGTTAGTAAATTAACTTTTAAAGAAAGAAAAATAATAAAATTAGTCTTCTATAATTTAGCTTCATATTTACTATGTATCTCTTTATCTATCCTGTATTTCCAAATTTCTATCTGATATTATTTTCCTTCTACCTGAAAGATTGTTTGAAAATTTTTTATAGTGCTGACAAAAGATGATAAATTCTCTCAGCTTTCATAATCTGCAAAAGTCTTTATTTTTCCTACATTTTTCAGAGATATTTCTGTCAGGTATAGAATTCTTGGTTGGCAATTTTTTTATTTCAGTACTTTTAGAGTACCACCTCACTCATATTTGGTTTCCATTGTTTCCAGTAAGATGTGAGCTGTCTTCATTGCATTTTTTCTTCTCTGTGTCATGTCTTTTTTCTGCCTGTTTTAAAGATTTAAGCAGTGGGTTTGGGGGGGCTTTTTTTTTAGCAATTTAATTCTGTGCTTTGGTGTTATTTTTGCTGTTGTTTTTTGTGAATTACTTGCTTGAGCATTCATTGAACTTGTTGGATTAGTGAGTTTGTGTTTTTCATCAAATTTGGAAAATTTCCTGGCTACTTCTTCAACTCCTGCCACCCCATATGTCTTTCTGGGACTGAAATTATACATATATTAGGGTGTTTGATAATTTTTCACAGCTCACCAATACTCTGTTCATTTGTTTTTTCACTCTTTTTCTCTCTGTTTTACTTTTAATTTAAAATTTTTTTTATTTATTGCTTTTAGAGAGAGAGAGAGAAAGACAGAAAGAGAGAGAGCGAGAGAGAGACATCGAATTTGTTTTTCTACTTATTGATGCATTGGTTGGTCGATTCTTGCATGTGCCCTGTCTGGGGGCTGAACCTGCCACTTTGGTGTATCGGGAAAACACTCTAACCAACTAAACTACTGGGCCAGGGCCTGTGTGTTTTATTTTGAATGGTTTCTACTGTTCTGTTTCTTCACATTTACTGCTTTATTTTTTATTCTGGAGTGTCTAACCTGCCTGTAATCCCATTTATGTGTTTTATATTTTAGATATTGTGTTTTTCATCAATGGAAATTTCATGTGGGCATTTTTTTAACATTTTACTTTATATATTTTTTAAATCATGTTCATAGTTTTCTCTACCTTTTTGATCAGATGGAGTATCTTTATAATAGATGTTTTAATGGTCTTGTCTGTTAATTTTATCAGCTGTATCATTTCTGCAAGTTTTTTAAAGCAGTTTTTAAAAAAGATTTTATTTATTTTTTAGAGAGAAAGAGAGGGAGAGAAAAGGAGAGAAACATCGATCAGTTGCCTCCTGCACGCCCCCAGCTGGGGACCTGGCCTGCAACTCAGGCATGTGCCCTGACCAGGAAACACACTCTGCAGGCCACTGAGCTACACCACTCAGGGCTCTTCATCTGTTTCTATTAACTAGTTTTCCCCCTGGTTATGCGTCCTATTTTTCTGCTTCTTTGCATTCTTGGCCATCTCTTTTGGGCATCAAACACTGGGAACTCTACATTCTTGGGTGTTCGATTATTTGTATTTCTTTAATTCTTTTGACTTTTATTCTGGCACCCTGTTAAGATACTTGGAATAAGTTTGATCTTTTTGAGGCTTGCTTCTAAGTATTGTTAGGATGGATCCAAATAGACTCTATTTTGGGCCTAATTTGATCTGACTCCTGAGGTAATGACTTTCCGAGGTTTCTACTTTATACCCCCATATATTTGGAGGTCCTTCCATTTGGACTGTTCACAGTCCTGTGTGAGTTCCGGAGGTGCTTTGTGTACTCTTTCCTAAAGGTTCTTTTCCTGTCCTTAGTCGTTTACTCATGTGCGTGTGTACATCATTACTCAAAGACTTAAGGTGCCCTCTTCAATTTTGGTAAGCTTCCCCTTTCTCTTTCTGTAGCTTCCACTTTTCTGGTTTTCTGCCTTGTAAATTTTAGTTTTCCATGCTTCATTAAATCTCTGCCCTCTCAACTTGGTAAAATCAATGGGGTTTGTTTGAGTTCCACTTCCTCAGTGTTTCAGTGAGGAAACTCTTCCAAGGCAGAGAACGGAGCACTTACAGGGTTCTCCTTGTTTGTTTACTTTCTCTCAGGCTCACTGAGTTGTACTGCTAGTTGTCTAGTGTCTGAAAGCTGTTGTTTCACACATCGTGTCTGATTTTCTAGTTGTGTAGGGCGGGGCAGTGATGTCCTATTATTCCATCATGGCAGGCAGCAGAAATCCGGACCCGCTTTATTAAATACTTCTTTTGAATTTTGGAAAATTACTTGTACAATCTGATTCTCTGTTCGTAAATTTGGATAAGAGCGAATTAAAAGCATTTAATCTCACCAGATCAGGGAAATACAAATTAAAACTTTGGGTGATAACATCTACCTGAAAGATGTAGGAATTGAATGAAATAATAAATGTATCATTAGAACACGTGTATTATGTACATATCTATGACTGGAATCACTGACATGTAGCTGCAAATACATCCTGGGTCCAAGTTTCCTGTGACACACTCAAGTAGAGATGTGGAATAGTCAATTCTCATACTCAGAAGAAAGATCTGGACAAAGGTATAAAATTCTGAGGCATTAGCATACACATCAAGTCGCATATGAAATTACTTAGGGAGAGAATAAGATACTGTGAAAACTAAAAAGAGATGCTAAGACTAAAACTTGAAAGCAGGACATTTGGCTTTATGGTAAACTAGATGATTTGGATCCACCTTCCAATTACGGGTAAGTAGAAAAGCTAGATAAGCTATAAATGTCTTAGTATCATGAAATGGCAAACCATTTAGTGAAAATATATAAGGCAAAATATAGGAGAGGACCAGGACCCAGAGAAGTGAGCCTTTTGGAACACCATTTATTTTTAACTTATTGATGTTTAGAGAGAAAGGAAGTCGGGGGGAGAGAGAGAAAGAGATAGAGAGAGAAACATCAATTTATTGTTCTTCATACTTATGCATTCATTGGTTGCATCTTGTATGTTCCCTGATGGGGAATCAACCCCACAACCTTGGTGTGTTGGGATGATGCTCTAACCAACTGAACTACTCAGCAGGTACCTTTTCTCTCATATTCCTTTTCCTTTTTGTATTACATCCTGGAAGATTTTCTTGGTGTTATCTTTCAACCTTTCCTTCTATCTTGAATCTTACCTTTCTATCTCTTTTTTAAAAATTTTTATTGTTATTCAATTACAGTTGTATGCCTTTTCTCCCCATCCCTCCACCCCACCCCAGCTGAACCCACCTCCCTCCCCCACCTCCACCCTCCCCCTTGGTTTTGTCCATGTGTCCTTTATAACCTTTCTATCTCTTGAATCTTAATTTCAGAAATCATCATTTTGATTTTTAAGCATTCCTTTTTGCTTTTTCCATGGTATCCTTTTCCTTTTATAAGGATACAGTATCATTTTCAATTTCTGAGGTTCTTAGGGGTTTAAAATATTTTTTCTGTTTGTTAAATTATCTCTACTCTCTATAGTCATTTTTTAAAATATTTTATTTATTTATTTTTAGAGAGATGGGAAAGGAGGGAGAAAGAGAGGGAGAGAAACATCAATGCGTAAGAGATATATAGACTAGTTTCTTCTCACATGCCCCCCAACCAGCGACCTGGCCTACAACCCAGGTGTGTGCCCTGACTGGGAATGGAACCAGTGACCCTTTAGTTTACAGGTTGGCACTCAGTCCACTGAGTCATACCAGACCTGGTATGGTATGGACATACCATACCAGGGCTCTATAGTCATCTTTGAAAAATGTTCATTTTGATCTCTTTCACTTTACAGGCTTTCCTCAAATATCTGGAATATCTTCATTGTTAATAAATATATTTTAAAGACATCTTTTCCCCTCCAATCCCTAGGATATGTTTATTGATTTTGGAGAGACAAGAAGGAGAGAGAGAGAGAGAAACATAGATGTGAGGGAGAAACACTGATTGGTTGCTTCCTGTAAGCACCCCACCTTAGGATGGAACCCCCAACCTTTTGGTGTACAGGGTGACACTCCAACTGAGCCACCCAGCCAGGGTGTCAACTTTAAATATTTTTAAATTCTGTACTGTAAAACTAAATGTGAAGTCTGTGTAAAACGGTGATGTGTGCTGCTAGGCAGTTGTGAGCAGGAAGAGCCTATAAATATTCAAATGTGAAATATTTAGTGTGGGTTGTCACACTCGCGGCTCTAGTCTCCTAAGCTGGTACAATCTGTTTCTTTTCAGAACTCCTTGCCTTTGATTGTACCTTAGGACTTCTTTACCTGGTGAAGAGAGGCATGCAGAGGTTTGACCACGCCACAGAAAGACTTAAAATTGCAGGAATCCCTTCCGTGTTTATTTCTACATTTTTTTCTTGGCCTCCCTCGTCTTCGGTCCGTATTCCTAGCCTCCGGTTTGTGGTTGTACAAGGCGTACCAGCTCCCTCATGCCGCAGCCCCTTCGGTAGTATTTTATGGTGTAGCTCTTTTTTTTTTTTTTTTTTTTTAACTCTGCAACAACAATCACTCGTTTTCTACCTGAATTCTACCTTACAGATATTTAGGGAAATAACTTGCTTGTAGATGACCTCTCATTTTCATGTTGTTTGAGTTTGCACCGTTTTGATTCTTTTATCATTTGTTGGGGTGACATTGGGAATGATAAGCACCTGTGACCAGTCTGTTACCTTCTACAGGATTGGAACATTTCGTTGAATGATTTGTAAAGAATATTTTCTGTATGAAGATCCTCTTAAACGAGCATCTTTGAGGAAAAAAATGCTAGAACTTTAGGGGTTCTGAAAAATGAAGTTCATGTTGAGATGTTTAAGTAATTTTGATTCAGTAGGTGGCACTCTTTCCTAGTTTAACTCCATCCTAAATTCCTGTTTGAATGGTTCAGAGTAGAAAGATTTTGTTTACCCAAATAATTCAAAGAAACAAGGTTTCAGAATTTGATCATCATCCGCTTTGACAAATTTACGTTTTCAGAATTTAGAATATTTGCCCTGGCTGGCGAGCTCCGCTGGTGAGAGCATCGTCCCGCTGCACCGAGGTTGCAGGCTCCCTCTCTGCAACAAGAAACAGACAATGAATGCAAAAATGGGTGGGGTGACAAGTCAACATTTCTTTTTCTCTCTCTGAAATCAATCAATAAAAAAATTTCAAAAACTTTAAAACTTTGAGCAAATAAAAAAATAAAGATATGAAATTAAAACCTGTAAATAATCTTTCCAAATTCTGAAACAGTAATACAATAGTCACTTATGCTCTATCAAAAGTTAAAAATAATTAAAATCTTACCAGAAGCCCTCAGTATGAAATGTATTCATAGTCGAGTTATTAAATATTTTTAAAATCTCCTTTTATTACATGGACAATCTCATTTAATTCTTTTCAGTCTTCTGATACATCCTTTAGTTCTAAATATTCCCCAAATACAGGATCCAAAGTAAGGCCTTCTTGAGTATGGGTGGTAGGGTAATAATATGGGTGTAATAATTTATAGTTTTAATTCAAACATTTCCCCTAACATGTCATGTGGTGTGCTCGAGTGTGATATTCTTATGTTACAGAATTACATGCTTATGATTTTGTAATACAAGATTTTGTAATAAAAAGGGGCATTATTCATGCCAGACCCTGTATATCAACATTTTATTTATTTATTTGTTTGTTTGTTTGTTTATTTATTTATTTATTCTTTAGCTGGGGAGGGCATGTTTCTGATCTGGGCACCAGCCGGGGGCACTGACTGCCCTCGTCAGTGAATCAAGACCCGCAAAGTCTCTCCGAGAACGGCAGCACACCAGGACGACAGCTGTCAGGATGTGACCCTAGTCTCGGGCTCGATCAGCATTTTAAATGTACTCTATAATCCATAAACTAAACAAAGCACACTATCTGTTTGTAATTCTGTAACCCAAAACCATAATTCAGATGCACTTCAGGCAATTAGACAAATACTACTATAATTTAGGGAAACAATGTTTTGGAGACTGTATGATTTATAAATGACAAACATGTACATAAAAGCATCTTTATTTCCTGTTATGAATTTGCAAATAATTTACTCATATGTAAATCACACTTAAAACTTGCAATATTCACAGGGTTTGCATATAAATCTTAGTAGGGCTGAGGCAAGTCATGAAACGTTAGAGCCCGAAGGGACTTTGGAGATTATATAGCCTAACTTTTTAAGATTGAAAACTTGTGAAGTTTTTAAAAAAAATTTTTAAAAGATTTTAGTTATTCTTTTCTTTTTTAAAGAGAGGGGAAGAGAGGGAGAAAGAAAGGGAGAGGAATATTAATGTGTGGTTGCCTCTCACGCGCCCTGTACTGGGGACCTAGCCTGCAACCCAGGCATGTGCCCTGACTGGGAATTGATCTGGCGACCCTTAGGTTCACAGGCTGGCACTCAATCCACTGAGCTACACCAGCCAGGGTGGAAACTTGTGAATTTTTAAATTGCTAACCTAAGTGAACCCTTTAGGAATCATGGATCTTAAAAACATCATGGCAAAAGCATTCCAAAAAGAGTTAAAACAACTTACTGTAAATGTTCAGTGGTAAACCTATGACTAACTTTGACCAAGTATATAAAGATACTGGTAATTAACAGACTAAACTATTTCTGAAAATAATTGTCAATCTGGACACCTCAGTTGTGACATTAGACTTACATTAACACAGTGGATGATGGCTTTCCCTTTCATTTTCTACAGTTTTATTTTTAAAATATATTTTCACAACACCAGATGGCTTCAAAACCATGCCCCAAATTCGGCCAGATAGCCAGAAATATTTCAGGATATTTCTGAATGCTTGCCTACAAAATTCAAAGCATTTTATGTTTCCTTGTTAGTCCATAATTTGTTACCTCAGTTTTTTCAGAAACGTGAGCCATACAGATAGTATTAGTGCTTGGTAGTTCAAATATATCTTCCAGGCTATATTCCAAAGACAATCAGAGAAACTTAAAAGTTGATAAGCACTCATCAAAATTGTACAGGTTTTAGAGGCTATCCTTCCACCAAATATCTCCTCACTTTTTCAAAATGTGCGTATGGTCAGTAATTCTGTGGTTACGCTAGTAGTAGGGAATAAGTGCTGTGTCTAATGACTCTTTTATTTCCTTCTGCGTTTCTGTGTCTGTCTTTCCGTATGTACTATAACAAAGGTTATTGACTTTTAAGCTAAGCACAGTCTCTATTTACAGTCTTGTAACCTGAAATCAAATTTCATAAATAAAATTTTGCCCTGGCTGGTGTGGCGCAGTGAATTGAGTGCCAACCTGGTGACCAAAAGGCCACAGGTTTGATTCCCAGTCAGGACACACACCTGGGTTGCGGGACAGGTTGGCAGTTGGGGTGCGTGAGAGGCAACCAAGTGATGTTTCTCTCGCACATTGATGTTTCTCTCCCTCTTTTCCCCTACCCTCTCTCTAAAAATAAATAAATAAAATATTTAAAAATTTTTATATCTGTACTGCCTCAATTAAATTAACAGTGTTGTGAAATCTATAGTATTTTCCTTTCAGTTTCAAGCTTGAATGATATCTTGGTACATTAATAGGAAAGTAAAAAGTTCTGAATTGTTAAGCATTCTGACTAGTGTACCTCTTAGATCCTTTTAATTCTTCCCCAAACTTTTCATCTGAGGAAATAGTTCAGCAAATATTTCCAGCAAGTTCCCAAGATCTCCCTATCTCATTGCACTAAATCTCCAAACTTTGCTTCATTTTCTTCCAAAGAGCTCACAAAGCTGACCACGTGTTTAGTTACTCTCCCTTGTGAATTCTATAAAACTGTGAAGTATGCAATGGCTGGTAGGCATGCCAGTCTTCTCTGACTTTGGTAATTCGTAGTATTCCTTTTTTCCAGTTACTCCAGATGAGCCATTAATACAGCTCAGTATTTTCATGGTTAGAGAAGCTTCTCAAATCCCTGCCTAACAGGTAGGTAGGCACTGCTGACCCATGTTACAGGCTAATTTGGTAAACATTATTTTGCTATGGTTTCAGACAGGCAGAATTTGGTTTGGAGTATATGTTAGATAGCCCTGATCTTTCCTCAGGTGAGAAAAAAAATTTGGAAGAATTCAAGTTATTTGGCTAAGATTAAGAATTTCTAGACGCTGGCTGGGTAGCTCAGTTGGTTGGAACGGCATCCCAGTATGCCAAGGTTGTGGTACCATCCCTGGCCAGGGCACATGCAAGAGCCAACCAATGAATGCATGAATAAGTGGAACAACATAATCGGTGTTTCTCTCTCTCTCTCTCTCTCTCAATCTCTCCCCGCTTACTTTCTCTCTAAAATCAATAATTTAAAAAAATCTTTTTAAAAAAGTTAAAAGAAAAAAGAATTTCTGGCTTCTTAGCAGCAAAATTGAAAGTAAGACACCAGTCTCCTTATTCAGTAAGTTCAATAAGTATTTGAGTGATAATTTTCTGCTAGAAACAGAAGGACATTATATATACTTTTTATTTGAGTTTTCTGGAAAAGACAGGCATGTATATAAATAATTATAATACTTATGATAAAAGTATATACAAAGATTGAAGAGAGTACGAAAGTGGGAGTGATTATCAGCTCCATCGTGGGATTGGGGGAGAGTGATAAGGAAATGCTTTGGGGAGGAGGGCTTTGAGGAATGGATAAGAGTTTACTAAGTAAATAAAGCAGGAGCGGGTATGTGGAGGGGAGGGAGTATTTTGAAACATAAGGAATAGTAGGTGAAAAGGCTGGGAGATACTGGACAGTATAATTTTTTCTAGAGAACTAAAAGTTTCTTGAGAAGTCCTTGGATGTCTAAGAGCTGGGCTAGGGAATAGGATGGGAAGGGGTGGTATGAAATTGCACTGCAGAACCTGGAATTTGAAGAGCTTTATTTGCCAACCTAGGGCTTTATTCTGAAGGTGATAGAGAGAGTTACTGAAGGATTTTAAGCAACTTAGTGTCTCAATCAGTTTCTGCCATCTGACCAAGAATCGAACCAGTGACCTTTCAGTTCCCAGGCTGCCACTCAGTGCACTGAGCCCGGGCTTGCTTGCTTTTTTTCTAAAAAAAAAAAAAAAAAGAAAGGAAAAAGACTTCATCATCCATTTATTTGCTGCCATATATATATTTTTTAAGATTGTACTTATTTTCAGAGGGAGGGAGAAGGAGAGGCAGAGAAACATCAATGTGTGGGGGAAACATCAGTTGGTTGCCTCTCGCATGCCCCGGAGCACGGCCTGGAATCCAACCAGCAACCTTTACGTTCCCAGGCCACTGCTCAATACTCTGGGCCACACCAGCCAGGGCTATTTGCTGCCATATTCTGAGAGGGGTTTAAGACTGAGTGGAATTGTGTGGTGACAGTGGTGGACACAGAAGCATAGAGATCAGGAAACTATTTTATGTAATTCAGGTGAGAGAGATGTCCCACCCTGATAATCTACGATTAGTCCCCTAAATGCAACCTCGTGGCACCTGTCCTCTCTGTCTCAGCCTTTTCTGCTCCGGCCTTCCTACCTTTGATTTGTTGTCCATCTAATATCCATCCTGCCATCGTGCTAGTGACTGTTCTGATTTCTTAGTCTCTCTTCTAATTACTCTCCACCTTGCCATTTCAAACACCAGATATCTTAGTCAGTGGCCTTACTTCATCTTTCACAGAGAAATCAAGGTCATTCATTAAGTCTTCAATATTCCCCCTGAAGGTAACAAACTTAATTCATTTGTACAATCCCCTCCTCCTCCTCCTCACCTGTTGCAGTGAAAGCACTATGCCTTCCCCTGTCCAAGGCTAATTCTTCCATCTGAGCTTTGAATCCCATTTGCTCTGCTTCCATTGGGTATACCCCCTCCTTTTTAAAAGATTTTATTTATTTCTTTTTTGGGAGAGGGGAAGGGAGGGAGAAACGGAGGGAGAGAACATGCGAGAGAAACATAGATCAGTTGCCTCTTGCGTGCCCCCACCTGGGAACTGGGCATGTTCACTGACCAGGACTCAATTGGGCAACCATTCGGTCCATGGGACGACGTCCAACCTACTGAGCTGCACCAATCAGGGTGAGCATCCCTTTATTTCCATTATCTTCCACCTCTCTTTTTTTCTGCTGGCTCTTTTCCCTTCAGCATAACTTTCTTGATTCCATAGTGTTCTAAATGGGTCTTTCCTTTTACATTTACTAGCAATTTCGTGAAAAAGTACTGGTCCTTGTCTATCTTCACTATTCTGTCCTTTCTAAATCAGGATTTCTCAATTGGGATATTATTGGCATTTTGGGCCAATAATAATTGGCACAAAGATAATTTTTTGTTGTAGTGGGGTGTTCTGTTCATTGTAAGATGTTTAGCAGAATCCCAGGCCTCTATCCACTAGATGCCAGTAGCATCTTCCCAGTTGTAACAACTCAAAATATCTCCAGACATTATCAAATCACTCCTGTGGGTCACATCAACCCCGGATGAAAACCTCTGTTCTAAAATATAGGACAGTTGCTGAAGCTGCTCTTATTTACAGATCTCCTCGCTGCCAAACCAATGAACATTTCATATTCTTCATCACCCACTTCAATATTGAAACTCTTTAAAAAATGTTTACTGATTTGAGAGAGAGGGAGGGAGGAAGAGAGAAAGAGTGAGAGAGAGAGAGAGAGAGAGAGAGAGAGGAGAACATGGATTTGTTGTTCCACTTATTCATGCATTCATTGGTTGATTTTGTATGTGCCTTGACCAGGGGTGGAACCCCCAACCTTGGTGTACTGGGATGACCCTCTAACCAACTGAGCTACCCAGCCAGGGCTCACTTATTCTTTTTTAAAAAATTTTATTTATTAATTTTAGGGAGAGAGAGGAAGTGGTGGCGGAGAGAAAGAGAGATCAATTTGCTTTCCCACCCATCCCTGCATTCGCCAGTTGCCTCCTACATTGTGCCCTGGCCAGAAATTGAACCAACAACTCTCATGCTTGGGGATGATGCTCCAACCAACTGAGCCATTTGGCCAGGGCCCCATTGGTCAGTTCTTTTATATGCCCTGACCAGGTATGGATCCCCAACCTTGGCATATGGGGATGATGCTCTAACCAACTGACCTACCCTGCCAGGGCGGAACTCTTCTTATTTGGCTTGTTACCTACTTTTCTAGGTTTTTCTCCTTCCATATCCTTCTGGAACTTCTTTTCATTCTTCAGCTCTTAAAATAGACTGCTCCACATGTCTGTCTCTTCTCACTTATACTCTGGGTGAACTCATTCATAATATTTGTGCCAGTTATCACATATAAGTTGACCCAAATCTATGTCTTTAGCCCAAATCTCTCTTCTGAGCTCCAGACTCACATATCAACAGTTGACTGGAATCTCCACTATGGGTCAATGTTAGACACCTCAAATTCAACTTGCCCAATAAAGCAATAATCATTTTCCTTCCCACAACCTCCTCTATCATGCTGCCCCCAGCCAGAAGTCCCAAATCAAAAAAGCTGGGTTTTGCAAACAGTGTTTCTTTCTTGAATGGCACCAACACCACCTACATTCATTAGTTATGCAACATTCTTATCTCTTGAATCTGGTCCTTCTCATTCTCAGTTCCTCCACCCTCCTTACCTTTTATCTGCCATTCCAACTGTTCTTCTCTCCTCTGCTCTTGCTCCTTTCAACCCTCCCTGTATTTTGCTTCTATAAACGGATCTCTAATAGTCAAATCAGATTGTTAGTCCTCTTATTGATTTCTCTTAACAGCTTCCCATAATTTTAAGTATAAATTAGGAAAAACTTCTATCCTAGCAAAAACAACCTTACTTAATGATTTTTATCTACTTTTCTTCCCATGTCTCTTGATAGTTTCCTTGTATGATACATTCAGTAGCTCCTAGTAGAAAATTTGCTTCATGCTCTTTCAGGTCAGGATTCTGTATCTTATCATGTGCTGATCTTCCTGCCTGGAATGCTCTGGCCTTTTGATTTCTTTAACTGTCTTTATTAATGTTGCTAAATTTACTTTAAACATCACCTACTCTTGGCTTTACTACAGTATTCCATCTTTGTGTTCTCAGCATACTATTACACCATCTTATCCCTTCCACATTATAGCGTAAATAATGAATTTGCTTTCTGGTAATACAGCCAGTAAAGCAGTGTTTATGTGTTTAGTACTCCCAGTGCCCAGCACATTGTAACTGCTTACCTAGTGTTTATTAAACAAATGAATACTAAAGATACTAAAGAGCTAGACTGGTGCAGAGTATGGACAGAAATGGATCGATTTTCAATATCTGAGATATTTGAGAGGCCGAAATGGAAGGATGTATAGATTGATTAGAGGTAGGGAATGAGGAAGAGGGAATAGTCAAAGATGACCTTTAGGTTTCTGGTTAGATAACTTGGTCCTATTGACTGAGGCAGGAAAGCCCAAGATAGATTGGATGTAAATACAATATACCTACATTAATTAATTAATTAATTTAGGACATGATGTGTTAGAGGTGCCTTGGGAGATTGAAGTGGAAGTGACGTGTCCAGTACAGTTAGCCGTATAGGTCTAGATCAGTCAGCGCTGTGCAATAGGAATATTGCGTGAGCTACAAATGTCATTTCTAGTAGCCATATTTTAAAAAGTAAAAGAAACAGTTGAAATTAATTTTAATAGTATATTTTAATTAACCCCAGGATTTGTCAACTGTACTATTCACATTTTGGGCCAGGCAACACTTTGTTGTGGAGTGCTATCCTGTGCTTCGAGGACCTTTAGCACCATCCCTGGACTCTTTGCTAGTAGATGCTAGGAGCCACACGCCCTGACCCAAGTTGTGACACCCAAAATGTCTACAGGTATTGCAGAATGTCCTGCGGCAGGGAGGTGGGGGAGCAAAATCATCCCTGCTTGAGAACCACGGATTTAAACCAATATACCCACGATATTATTTCCACAAGTAATCAATATTAAAATGCATTGAGAGTTTTACAAGTTTTTGTTGTATTGTATTTTTGAAATTGAATATACATTTGCCACTTACAGCATTTTTCAGTTTGTACAAACTACATTTCAAGTGCTCAACAACTACGTGTGGCTGTGCCTACTTTACTGAGGAGAACCAGTCAAGAGCTTTTGAAAAAAGGCTGGGTCTGGAAATATAGAAAATATAGGCCTGGAAATAACAGTTTAACCCATGGCAGTAGATAAGATAGTCCAGGCAGAATTTGTATTTAGAGGGAGAAAGAGGATTGAGGAAAAATCCCAATCCAGTGCTCTTCCTGTTTCCACACACAATCTATTGGGTTGGCCAAAAAGTTCATTTTTTTTTTCTGTAATAAGGCTTTAGTAGCACTTTGTTGTCTTTGACTTTATTTGAAACAATTTTGTTAGATTGTATTGTGACAGCTGTCATATCAACATGCATTAAAAAAACTTACCAAATTGGTAGATTTTTGTATAGCCATTTTGATATTGAAGATGGAAGAAAATATGCGACATTTTTGGCATATTATGCATTATTATGTCAAGAAAAGTAAAGATGCAAATGAAATGCAAAAAAAGATTTGTGCAGTGTATAGAGAAGGTTCTGTGACTGATCGAACATGTCAGAAGTGATTTACGAAGTTTTGTGCTGGAAATTTCTCACTAGATGATGATGCAGTTGAAGTTGATTGCTATCAAATCAAGGCATTAATTGAGAGCAATCAACATTCTACCATTCGGGCCACAGCCAGTATACTCAAAATATCCAAATCAATAATATTGGTGAAAATGAAAAATGTCTTTTATTTTACAGAAAATACTAAATGGACTTTTTGGCCAAACCAATTCTACCCCTTTTTCCTATTATTGTAAAATATTTTCTTTACTGAACAATATGAAGAACATGAGTGAACAAAAGAAAGAGTATTGAAAAAAAGTTGATGACAAAGGGAGGGAATTAATGTTTATTGAACACTTAATTGGTAAATAATGTTTGAAGCATTACATAAACTGTCTTATTTAATCTCACAAGAACCTTTAAGGTAAATAGTGTTATCTCAGCTTATGGGGAAGGAAACTAAAAATTTTTTTGGTTTTAGATATGCTTTTATTTTATTTTAAAAATTGAGGTATAATTAAATGCATTTATTATTATTTGTTTACTTAAATGAGATTTATAAAGTTTTAGTTTAGTACATCACTGTGATTTGAAAGGAAGTCTGATTCCAAAGCTTACATCCTCCTAATGCACATAATGGATCATTTGTTATCTAATGATTTTTATAAATAATTATGAAGGTGAGTGTGATTGTACAACCAGTTCCTATATCTATGACCACTTTTGATCTGATCCTGGAAGCAAATTCGTTTTAATAGTCAGGTGCCATGATCTTTGTCATTAGTGAGTGTGACTTTGGTATCATTTCTTGTGAAAGACACTAAACCATAATGTTTTTTAATTGTACTGTAAATATGGTCAATAATTACGTGGTTAGTTATAAATCTTGGTTACGAAAAATTAGCTACGACGTATTCAGTATTTTCATTAAATACCGAACGCACAACCACCAAGGAAAATAAAATACTGTGATGAGCTACCCCGTACAGTTCGGCTTCACGAACAAACTGATAAAGCAAGCACAAAGGGGAGGATCGGAGAAGAAGGGGCGGGGCAGTGAGAAACTAGGATCTGAGCAAGCGCAGAAACAAACAGATGTTCCCGGAGGCGTGAAGGCTACAGCGCTCTCACTTTCCGAACTGTCGTAAAGCCGCGGACTGTCGTGCTTGCTTGGTAGAGGAGGGATTGGTAAGGCGGCGGCAGCAGCAGAACAGCAGCAGTGGCGGCGACGGTGGCGAGGTGTTAGGTCTGCGCAGCACAGAAACGCCCACAGCTTCGGGGAAAGAGTTCCTGTGGGACTAAATTAGGCATTCTAAACCCAAACCGGGTGAGCTGGACCGAACCAGGCGCTGCCGCTCGCACAGTTTTGGTGGCGGTGACAGTCGCTGCTGTTGACTATAGGGGCCTATTAGGCCGAGATCTGAATCGCAGATCACTGGCTCTCGACACATCCTTTTCCACCCTTCTATCTCCTGTCTTCCTTACTGGGCCAGCGATTCCAGGACCCTGGGAAGAGGGTGGCTAATGATTAAGGTGAGGGGGGTCAGGGGGTAGGAGATCGATTAGAGGCCGCGCGTGCGCGCCACGGGGGAGGGGCCGGCCTGGAGGGGAGAAAGAGGAAGGGCTGCGGCGGCGGAAGGCTGGGGTCGGCGACCGGCCGGTTCTTGCTGGCTGCGCTTGACTTAGGGTCTGGGTCTCCTCAGATTTGATTTTGTTTGAGCAAAGCATTGGTCTGCAGACACACCCACACCCCACACAGGAAGTGAGTGTGGGCGAGGGGATTTCTTTTTTGACTCTTCCTACAGTCTTAGGATGGGGGCTGAGGACCGAGGCGTGGGAGTGCGATTTGACAATGGAGTGATGAAGGTAACCCGCAGCCGGAGTGCTGGAGGGCGTAAGTCAGCCCGGACGGTTGGGGAGTTGCCTTCCTGTGCGATCAGGGAACGTCGTCCGCGGAACTGCAGAGATACGGGCGCCTGATTTTGTAGAGTTGGCTTTGGTCATTCAAAAGGAAGCTTGGTATATTTATTGTCTTTAGATAGTTTATCAATCAGTGGCAGTGGTCTAGTGGAAATAGCTGTATTATACTGCAGAAATAGAGTTTTCATAATAGTTGTTCAGTAGGTTATGATAAATCTGTACAGATGCTTTTTAACATAAGTCTAAGTTTTAACATTTAAGGAAATGCCAGAAAGTGTAGGGCATTCACTTAATTTGTTCGTGTTTGTGGTGCGGAGTGACTCCATTGTATTGTATGCTTTCCTGTTTCTTGATTTATATGCAGGACCCTGGAGTGGTAAGATGCCAGCTGATACAGACTTTATTTTATTTGGTATTTTATGTTTAATTTTACTTTAGGGACCTCTTTGAACCAAAAGAACAGACGGGGGGAAAGATAAGCTAGAGTTTCATTTCCTTTCCCAGTTTTGTTTGTCATTGCTTTCAAATAGTAGAATGTAATTTCCTTATTACATAAAAGGTCTGTAATACTGGTTTACTTAGTTTTAGTAGGATGAAGATCTACATTGACTGTTACTGTGTATCTTTTAGTAAAAATTTCATATGTTATAAACCGTGTTTTTTCATACTAGTCTTTGGTTGTGTTAAACAAGAAGAACAGATAGGATGAGAAAGAAGTCTTTTTATTCTAAAAAGAATCTTAATTTTTTTTTAAGTCTTGGATTATTTTACTTTAGTCTATCTCTTGTCATTTAACCTTGGTAAAAAAAAAAAAAAATGAAACTTTGTTTACTCCTGGTAATGCTCTGTAAGTCATCCTGAATAATTTTTCTTCCAGGAACCTGTGATCACTGTTCAGTAAAAGTCCAGAATTACATTGAAATGCCATACACATCTGCTCTCTCTTTCCTGCATGCCACAGATTCTTGATAACTGCAGGCCCAGGTTTCTACAGGTACTTGATTTAAACCATTACAGGAGTGAGTGACGAACGTTTAAGGATGGATATTACTGAGCTTATATTTTATTTTATTACTTTTTGTTTATTGATTTTAGAGAGCAAGAGAGGAAAGGAGAGAGAGAGTGAAAGAGAGAAACATCGACTTGTTGTTCTACTTATGCATTTATTGGTTGATTCCTGTATGTGCCCTGACCGGGAATGGAACCTGCAACCTTGGTGTATTGGGACGATGCTCTAACCAAATGAGCTAACCAGCCAGGGCCTGAGTTTACATTTTACGTAGAGGTACTTTATTATTATTTAGTCACCCAGTAAGTATTGAATGCCTCGTGGTCTTGGCATTGTTTTTGGTCTTCAGTGAAGAAGGCATGCTGCCCTCGTGGAATTGACATTCTGTGGTGGGAAACAGAAAATAAACAGAACAGTTTTAGGTAGTGGTAAGTGCCAGGACGAAAATAGGGCCATGTAATGGCGAATTAATGGAAGGGTAGTCTGGAGAAAGAGTGCTGCAGACAAAGGGAACGGCAAGTGCATTAACTTGGGTTTGATGCTGGAGGATCTACAAGTGAAAACTGTTTGATTTGTCTGTTAGGGTTTTTTATAATTGCTGATAGACAATTTCGAAAGAAAGGTTAAATATGTTTTATAGGTAGCAGCCAATTGTTATGTGTTGACCTTGTTTAAATCCTGACTCAAACCAAGAAAGAAAGTCATTTTTAGAACACTGTAGGGGAAATTTGAATGTGGATGGGTATTAGATGATGTCAAGGAATTATTGTTAATTTTGTTAGGGATGATGATAATGGCATGTTTATGTAAGAATATGCCCATGTCTTTTACGAATGGAGACTGAAGAATGAGGAAGAGAAATAAGCTGTCTGGTATTTGTTCTGAAGTACTGCAGAGCAAAAACAGGAGCAGGGAGATGAGATAGATGAAGCAAGTGTGGTGTCATCCTGATAATTGTTGGGGTTGGGTGGTAGGTATGTGGGTATTAATAATGTGCTCTGCTTTTGTGAGTTTTAGAAATACTCATGTTTAGAAATGTATTTGAAATAATGTATACCATTCATGCAACAAACATGAGTGTTATATTTCAAACACTCTGGCAGTGCTGGAGTTAAAACAAAGATCAGGACCTTCAGGCCTGCCTGTGAGGAGCTTGTGGTTTGCTGGGGGAAGTGAGTCCCTTAGTTTGTATTGTGTTAACGTGAAAAGTAGATTTCTGTGGAGGGTATAGTGTCTTAGTGTTTATGTGGTTCCTTAAAAAGTACTTTTCTTTTTCTAGAGAATTAAAAATTTAAGAAATTCTGTATGAAGCTAGCTATGTGACATTCTGAGTCAGTGTTGTAGTCGTTGCCCTTATTCATATGTCCTATAGGACATCAGGATAAATCACTTGTTCTCACTGTCTTTTCATCTCCCAATTTGCCTTTATTTAAATTTTTATTTTGAAATTATTTCAAATGTAAAGAAAAGTATAAAATAGTACTGGGAACTCTTAAATAGCCTATACTCAGATTTACCAATTTTTAACATTTATCATATTTGCTTTCTCATTCTGCTTTCTGTATAACTTTCTTTATTTTTATTTTTTTAATTAAAATTTTATTTTTATCCCCACTAGAGGATATCTTTTCATTGCCTTTAGAGAGAGGAAGGCAGAGAGAGAAACATCAGTGGGCGGGAGAAACATCAATTGGTTGCCTCCCGTACCGGGGATTGTATATACAGGCCTGGACCAGGGACTGTAGTGTCTGGACCCAGGATCTAACCTGCAACCTAGATATGTGCCCCGACCAGGAATGGAACCTGCAACCCTTTGATTAACGGACATGCTCCAACCAGCTGAGCCACACTAGCCAGGGCTCTCTATCACTTTAGAGTAAATTGCATATATTATGCCCATTTGTCTCTAAATATTCACTGGGTATTCCATTTTCTTGCATTATCACAGTACATTTACTAAATTCGGAAATTTAACACTAATAATATGAAACTTTATATTCTGTACACCCTATTCCAGTTTGCTAAATTTGTCTCAATAATAGCATTTGTTTCTTTATAGCATTTTCCCCATAGGATCCACTCCAGATCTTAAATTGCATTTAGTTGCTGTAACTTAGTTGCCTTTAATCTGAAGTAGCACCTTAGCCTTTCTCTTCCATTACATTAACATTTTGAAGAATATAGGCTATATATTTTAGAAGATATTCTTCAATTTGGACTTGTCTGGTGTTTCAGATTAAATATCCCCAGCCAGGAGTTTTGTATTCTTTTCAAGGTAAGAACAAACGCATGTGTCATTGGTCTGTCCTTCATGGGTGATGTTGGTTTGTAATTACCTGGTCACAGTGTTGTCTGGTTTCTTCACAGAATAGTTACTGTTTTTCCCCTTGCATCTAACGAGCAATCTGTGAGGATAACTTTGAGATAGTGCAGATATCTGCTTCTAATTAGATTTTCTGTATCCTCATCAAATTTGCCTCTTGGATTTAGCTTGTATTGATGATGATTCTTGCCTGTACTGGTCTTTACTTTGATGGTTGCAAAATGGTTATTTTCCTAACTCCTCCATGTCCTCTACCTTATCAGTATGCATTCTGTTGTAGGAAGAAGCGTCATTTTTACCTCTGTTATCAATATGGATACGTGTACATTGTTTTATTCTGGGTTACAATCTATTAGTGCCTTTATTTTTTTATGTTCCATTTGTCCCAGATTTGCTCAGTGGGCACCTGTTCACCCTGGCTCCATGTCTGTTTGGTAGAATCTCTTAAATTTTTTAATTTCCTTTCTTTCTGAAACATCAAAGTATTCCAAGTTTTTCTTGATTCTTTCTGTCTTAATCCTGGAATTAGCCATTCTCCAAGAAGCCTTGGTTCCATTTAGTGGGAAATCCAACTTGCTTTTGAGTTACCTATTTATATGTAGCAATAATCTCTTCTTTCCTGGATCAGGACATCCTCTGAGAAACTAAATTTAAATTAGATTTTTATAGTGGGCTTATATTTCTATGAAGATTTTGAAGTTATAATTACATAAATTAGCAGTTTATTATATTTGCCTCCCCCCCAAAACAACTATTTTTACTTTTTTATTGAATTTATTGAGGTGATGTTGGTTAATAAACTATAGGTTTCAGATGTAAAATGTCTGTAAAAAAATTCTGTAATATGTCTTCTGTGTATTGTATTGTGTGTTCACCACCCCAAGTCAATCCTCCTTCAAAAAGCAACTATTTTATTTTTCTTTTTCAAAAAAGTGATTCTGATACGATCTTAGTTGTGATCAAGTGAAGTAGAAGGAATAAAATAAAAAGCTTATTTTACCTTGTGTGTGTGGAGGAGGTGTGTATTTAGGGGAGGGTTTAACTAATCTGCTAAAAAATATGACTTAAGATTTACATACCTAAAAGTGTTTTTGAGTCTTAAGACTTCCTGGTCAGAAGGAAATTGTTGCTTTTTAACTAGCTTTGTAAATGAAATTTTTTATTATGATATAGAATAATATTTCTGTATTATTCTGTATCATCGTGGTATATTTCACAGACGTTCTCTCACCTGTACATGAGTATGTCCAAATAACATTTTGAATGATACTTATTTTTGAACCAATTAATATTTGTACATGGTTTCAAATGTCGGTTCCAAAAGGCTTATTCTGAAAAACAGCAATCTTCTTTGCAACTCCTTCTAATCCCCTAGTTCCACTTCCTAAGCAGAAACATTTTCAATTCTTAAGAATTTCTTTTCTAGTATTTACCTTCATATTTCTAAATAGCATTCTTACATGTCTACTTAGCCACTTTTGATGGGAGTTTTTGTTTTTTTTAAGTATTTAATTTTTTAAAGGTAAAAGTAATACATGTAAATGTTACCAAATTCATAACACACGAAGGGTACACAGGGAAAACAATCTCCTTGCAGTCCCCGTCTTCCTGCGACTCAGTTTCTTTTCCCTGGAGCTGTGTCTCTTCCTATTTCGTATGTTTAACAGCAGAGTAGTGGCTTTCAGTATGTGGTCTCGGTGCTTAAGGGGGTCTGCAGATGTTTCAGAAGGTCTGCTAGGGTGAAACTATTTCATAATAATACTAAATTCTTCTCTGCTACTTAGCTATGTTGACATTTGCACTGGTGGTGCAAGTACAGTGGTGCATAAAACTGCTGTGCGTCTCAAGACATTGGGAAAAACTACTACTAGTTTATCATATTCTTCGCCTGCATACATTTATAGGGGAAAAAAGGTTTCACTTATGAAGTAGTAAAACTTGTTAATTTTATTAATCTTGACCCGAGTGCATGCCTTTTTCATATTTCATGTGACAAAAGAGGAAGAATGTTAGAAAGTGCTTCTGCTGTATACCCAAGTTGATGCTTGTCTTGAGGAAAAATACTTGGGGGTTGACTTGCGAGCTGGGCTAACTAGTTGTTTTTTCATGGAACACTATTTTTACTTGAAAGAATGACAAACCATGGTTATTTAAACTTGGGTATTTCTACATATTTTCTCAAAAATAAATGAAGTGAGCCTGTCGCTTCGGGGAAAACAACGGACAGTTTGTTGCCAAGATAAAATTTAGGCTCTCAAGCAGAAATTAGAGTTTTGGAAAACATATCTGCCTCTATGAGCTTGGCAGCTTCTCAGGACCTTTCTGATGATATCAACGGTGGTATTAACAGATATGTGTGTACGTGAATGTTTTTCTTCATAGATAGAAGTTCTGGGTAGCAGTTCGAAGGCCTGGACTGACTTTTCAGGCATCTTCTTTTTGTCTTGACCAAGCTTCAGTTTAACCTGTTTTTTCTTTTCTCTCATTATCTTTATTAAGTCACAGTTGCCTTTTTCTCTGATATCTGGAAGAACTCACAGTTTATGTATACTGAAACCAAAATTCTGAAGATTGCCCAAAAAGTATTTAAGTAAATGCGTGTAGGCTAGACTTGTATTTATCATATTAGGGTTGGGATTACTGTATTTTTCTAGGCTATGAAATATTTTGGGACAGGATAGCATATTAACTGTCTTCTTAATTATTACCTAATAATTAAGGGTTGGTGGCAGAAAAAAAAAAAAGGTTTGTTGAATACAGTGGTGACGTTAACATAGAGGATAATGAATCCTTGGTTTCCTCAAATCAGTATCCTAGAATTTTTTAATAGCTTGCTATTTTTGTTTCTTGCTGCAAGGATTTTAACTTTGCTGTCTGAATACAGATCCATGGAAGACAAAAATGTCATTTAGTCAGAATAATCTTGGAAATCCCTGAAGTTGCCCATAAAGTATAAAATACAGACATACCATTTCTCAAACTGTAACACATCGTTTTTCCTTTAGTATTGGAACAAATTGGATTTTATTGTTAAACACCAGATGAAGTAGTAGTCTGTATTTATGGTCCGTGTTGTGGGAAAAAGAGATGGCTTCAAACATTAGAATCTGACAGCACAGCAAGGTGCTCACACGAGAGGCACATGGGAAGTGAGACTAACCAGAGAACAGTACAATTTTATCGGTTTGTGTTTGTTCTGGGCATATAATCGTTGAGCAGAATAGCAAGCATAGTCTGCATGGTTTAAATTATTTTTTCCTTGTCTTCATGTAGTTTAGAAAATTTTTAAAATTTATTGTAGTTCAGAAATTTTTTTAATTTATTGATTTTTAATTTAGGCAGAAAGAGAAACATTGATTTATTGTTCTACTTATTTATGCATTCATTGGTTGAGTCTTGTGTGTGCCCTGACTGGGGATAGAACCTACAACCTTGGAGGATTGGGATGATGCTTTAACCAACTGAGCTCCCTGGCCAGGGCCTTCATACAGTTAATTCACATTGTGAATATGTTCTCTATCCAGAAGTGTTCTCCCTGATCCAGTTTCCAGTATGTTTTTACCTTCAATGCTTAAAACTCTTGCCCTGACCATTGTGACTCTGTGGGTTGGACATTGTCCCCAAAGCAAAAAGTGTCACAAGTTTGGTTCTAGGTCAAGGCACATACCTAGGTTGAGAGCCATGTGCCTGATTGGGGGCATGCAAGAGGCAATGGAGTGATGTTTCTCTCACACATTGATGTTTCTCTCCCTTTCACCCTCCCTTCCCCTCTCTCTAAAAATAAATAAATAAAATCTTTTAAAAAATTAATAGAATGTCAGTCACTTTTCCTGGTTTTTCTCTTCTGACTCTTGTTCTCATTCTTTTTTTTTTCCTCATTCTTTAGAAGATACTCTTTAACTAATGTTCTTAGGTTACATATTTTGACCTAAATGACATAGGCAGAGCAAAACTAACTTTTATCTGAAACTTGTTGGACTTCATTCAAGGAGAAATTGTTTCTTTGGGCAGTTTTGCTCACCCTGTTAAATCCTACATGCTCAGTAGCTACCATATTTCCAAACTAGTTTTCTGTTTTATTTTTATTTACTGTCTTACTCCAACCTTTGCTTTAGGTCTTTAACAACTCAGAGTTTTGGTCTGATGTTCAAGAGGTTCACTCAAGTAAGATGGACTAGCTTGAGGTGAGTGTACCTAGAAAATTGAAGGCCTGTTTTTTAAAAATAAATTCAAAGGGAAGGTCAGTGTACTTTTTTGCCAGGATTATTTCTAAGAGCTATTTGACTCTTCAACTTCAAAAACAATAATAAAAGCCAGGATACGCATACATTGTCTTGCTTAAAATTTTTAACAACCCTTTGAGGAACTAAAGATTTCCATTTTGCAGATGAGGACATTTAGGTACATAATGGTTATAACTTGCTAAAGATTCATAGTAGTAATAGGGTAAAGTGACTTAAGTTAGTAGGTTTTGAGTCACTGGAAAGGAATTACAAAATTCAGGGGTTTAACTAGTATTTCTGTATTGCCTTTAAGGAAAACAGTAAGGTGTATGTTTATATCCAGTGGGCATAGTCTTCGTCAAAAGAGAGGAAAGGATGGTGACGTTTTATCTGAATGGTGTGATCGGAGGTGGGGATATGTTTTCTCTGTGCTTTTCCTGTGTATTCCAGATTTTCTATAGTGAACGTACTTCTTTTTTTAAGATTTTATTTATTTTTAGAGAGGGGAAGTGGAGGAGAAAGAGAGGGAGAGAAACATCAATGTGTGGTTACTTCTCACTTGCCCCATACTGGGGACCTGGCCCTGCAACCCAGGCATGTGCCCTGACTGGGAATCGAACCAGCGACCCCTTGGTTCACAGACTGGTACTCAGTCCACTGAGCCACACCAGCCAGAGATAATGAACATATTTTAAAAAGCAATTTAGCTAAGGTATAATTTATATTCAATAAAAGCACACATTTTACTGTACATTTCAGTGAGTTTTGGTAAATGTCTATGAGGTCTGTTTAGAAGATATCCTACCATGTAATATGAAAAATAGAGACATTTATTGAAGAAGATACAAGATACAGGAAACATTGTACATAGAAAAATGACATCTCAGTCCCCTTTAAAGTAGGCCCCTAGGGACCTCACACAGTTCTCCCAATCGCCATCAGCTACTACCCCGTAGTTATTTTCCTGAATCTCACTGAAGAACTGAACTCTTTTTCCCTTTCAAAGGTGATTTTAGTTTTGGGAAAAGCCAGAAGTCACAGCATGCCAAATCTGGGCCATAGAGGGGCTGAGTGACCTGGGCGATTTGATGTTTCCTCAACAAACTGTGAGATGTGATGTATGAGTGGTGCATTGTCGGGATGAAGCTGCTGATCACCAGTTGCCCGTAGCTGCAGCCTTCTGAATTATCCAAATAGGTTCTGTGGAGGAATGTTCAAGCTTCATGCAAAATGTGATGCGGAAACGTTGCTCTACTTGCTCAGTCATTTTGAATGCAATGGCCACACAGTACACATGCTCACTCAGTGGTGTCTGCCTCCCCCACTGACTAGTGCAGTGAAGTCATTGTTCATAATTATGCAATGCAGCCCACTCTCCTTGGCTGCCAGGTTACATGGAATGTCGTGCAAACCATTTCCATTATACTAACAATGGCTGGACTTTTTTTGGACAGGTGTCTCATGTATATCCATGTAACCAACACCCCAATGAGGACATAAACATTCCATCACCCTAGAAAGTTTTTTCTTGTTCCTATGCCGCAAGTTACCTCATCTCCTAACCTAGGCAACCACTGATTTGATTTTTAACATTATGGATTAGTTTTGTTTTTTTCTAGAACTTCATATAAATAGAATTATATAGTATCACACTTTTGTATTGAGCTTCTTTCGGTCTTCAAATGTTTCCCCTCCAGCATTTAATTTTTATTTTATGTTGAAGTATAGTTGGCTGCAGTATTATAATAGTTGCAGGTGTACAATATAGTGATCTGACATTTGTTTGTTCTATAATGTGATCACTCTAGCATTTTATTGTGAAAAAAATCTCAAACATAAATTAAAAGAATTGTGCAGTGAATGCCATCTCCCCATCACCTTGATTCTGCAGATAACAGTTTGCTATTTTTGCTTTATCCCACATCTTTTTTTATGTGTTTGTTCCTTTAACCTGAATCAGTCAAGCTTACTGGTGTTTTGTGGTTGTTTTTTGCATTTTAAAGTAAGTTGAGACATCAGTGCATTTACCCCTAAACAAATTCAGCTTCCGTATCATTATCTAGAGTTGAATATTTGGTTACAGTTCTGTTTCTTTTTTTATATTCAGCCTGTCATTAAAATACAGTTGTTTTTAAAGGAGAATTTACAGCCCTGGCTGGTGTGCCTCAGTGTGTTGAGCACCGGCCTGCAAACCAAAGGTTTGATTCCCGTCTGGTGCACGTGCCTGGGTTGTGGCCAGGTCCCCAATTGGAGGTGTGCAAGAGGCAAGCACTCAATTAATGTTTCTCTCCCTCCCTTTCTCTTCCCCTCTGTCTAAAAATGAATTAAAAAAAATTTTTTTAAGTAGAATTTACATATAAATGAATGTACAAATCTTAAGTCTACCATTTAAGGTTTGCCAAATGTATACATTTGTGCAATCCAAATCCTTATGACGAAGTAGAACATTATTACCAGCACATCAGAAAGTTCCCTCATGCACCTATCTATTCAGCCTTTTCCCTATCCTTTGTACAACACAACCAGTGTTTAAATTTTCTTTCTCACTTTAGATTAGGGTTGTCTGTTCTAGAACATCGATACCAATGGAGTCATATAGATACTTTGTATCTAATTTCTTTCCCGTAGCAGGATGTTTTTGAAATTCATCTGTAATGTTGCAGTACTTGGATCAGTAGTTCCTTCTTTGTTGTTGCTGTTTGGTGTCCTGTTACATCTTTGTATCATAATTTGTCCATTTGCTTGTTGGAGATTTGTTTTTCCCAAGTTTTTGGTTATTACAAGTAAAGCTATGAGCATTCACATACAAATCTTTTTGTGTACCAATGTTTTCAAACCTGGAATGGTTTGACATACCTAACGGGGAATTACTAGTTCATAGGTTAGATGAATGTGTAACTTCATTAGAAGCTGCCAAAGAGTTGTGTGTGGATTTCCAGTTGTGCCACATCCTTGTTAACATTTGATGTTTTTGTGTTTTTATTTTAGCCTTTTATTGGGTGTACAGTTGTATCTCATTGTGGTTTTAATTTGCATTTCCCTGACGACTAAAGATATTCAACATTTTGACATGCACTTATTGGCTATTTATATGTTTTGAGATCATTTGCCTAAATTTTAGGGGGAGGTTGTTTTATTAAAATGTAAGAGTTCTACATATATTTGGATTTAGGTATATGTGTGTTTATGTATACATATAAATTACATGCATATATAATTTTCTTTGTCTTTAGCTTGTTAGCTGATTTTTTTGTTTTCTTAGTGGTATTTCTGAAGAGCAGGTTTTCATTTTGATAAAGTTCATTTATCAACTTTTAAAAAATGGTTAATACTTTTTGTATTTCATAAAATATTTGTCCATGGTATGATCACATAAATTTTGTGCTACATTTCTTTTAGAAGTTTAATAGTTTTAGTTTTTAGGTTTAAATCTGTTATCCTTTTTGAGTTAACTTTTGTGTCTGGCATGAGGTAAGGGTTGAGATTTTTTTCCATACGGCTCACCAGTTGTTCTACCACCATTTGTTGAAAAGACTTTTCCTTCCCCGTTACTTGTTGAAAATCATTTGGTGATAGTGTGATCTGTTTCTGGACTCTTCAGTCTATTTTTATGCCAGCAGTACCGTGTTTTGATACAGTTGAGTTTTAATCTGTCATCTAGCTGTTTGTTTTCTATTTATCTCATCTGTTCCATTCTTCTGTGTTTTTCTGTATGTCCTGCTCCCTTTATACTTGTGTTTTTGTTTGTTTTTCTTTTTGTATTATATTTTATTTCCACTTTTTACTTATGAACTATACTTACATGTTTTTTTTTTTTTTTTTTGTGGGTGCTGTAGAGTTTACACTATGTGTCTCGAACTTTTTTCACAGTCTGCCTTCAGGGAATAATAGATTAACCCCATGTCACGTGTGAGAAACTCGGAACAGTCTTCTGATTGCCCCTCTTGTGCTTTGTCCTGTTGTCATACATTTCACTTTTCATGTTACTAGTTTGGTAGGATTTCTTTGTTCAAATTTTGTGTTTATAGCTAGAGAATAATCCTTGTGAGGATATCTCTGTGAGGGAAGGTGCTGGTAGAACTCAACCCTATTCCATTCTACTTTTACAAAAATGACCAGATGGTGATGATTTATGAAAAACTTAAAGATTTGATAAAATCAGACCAGAAACGTTGATACTTATGTCTGACAAAAAGATGGTTACATTATATTCTCTTTTATGGAATTAGACAAAAATTATAACTTGAAGCATTTGTGAGTGAATGTCTCTGAACACCACCCAGATAATGACTTCAGGCAAAGTATTTAATGAAACCATTTTTTAAAATTCCTCCCCTGTGTCTCATCTGTATATAAGATAAATTTAGATGTAGTACTTTAAATTTATTAAAGTTTTTATTTTTAAATCATTTTGCTAATCATTCTAAGCTTTTATTTTCAGGTCCTGATTGTGTCATTCATTTTATATGTAATCCCTTTTCAGCTTTGTGTCGTTTGAGAAGATGGTGGATGTTTCGTTTACAGCTTCATGTGAAATCATGGTTAAAAACAGATTTTGGAGTGTATATTGTAAGCTAATTTTTAATTCACTCCTTTTTATATTGCTGACTATACATTTCTAGACAAGTTTTGTGGTTGATTTTTTATTTTCTTTTTTCAATTTATTGATTGGAGAGGGAGAGGTAGAAGGGGGGGGGACCAAGGCAGGTGAGGGGTGATGGGGGCAGAGAGAGAGAGGGCAGACTGAGAGAAACATCGATTTGTTCCACTTATTTATGCATTCATTGGTTGTTTACTTGTATGTGCCCTGACCAGGAATGGAACCCGCAACCTTGGCAAATGGGAATGATGCTCTAAACAGCTAAGCAATCCAGCAGGGCAATCTTTATTCTCTTTTAACTTTCAAGTGTATTGTAGCTTACAGTTCTTCTCTGCCCACTGAAGGGTAATGAAATTGAAACTGTGCTGCCTGATTTGAGAGGGGGGGACCTTTGTGTTACTGTTGAAGATTAAGGGAGAACATGCCCTGGTTGAGTAGCTCAGTTGTTTACAGTGTCTCCCGATATGTCAAGGTTGAGGGTTTGATTCCGGGTCAGGGCACATGCAAGAATCAACGAATGAATGCATAAATGGGTGGAACAACGAATCAAACAACAGATCAACTCTCTTCTCTCTCTTTCCTTTCCCCCCCTTTCTTTAAAAATCAATAAATAAAAAATGAAAAAAATAAGGTTATGGGAGAACTTAGGGCTGTAGTTTTAGTAATGTAGATTTCTCTATTCAAGGAATCTCTGCCATGGAAAATAGGGTGATTAAGTCTCTTTTCTTATTCTTCCTGAAAAACCTTTTATTCTTCTTGAAAAACCTTCCCTGGTACACCTTCCTTTTAAGAATTGTGTTTCTTTCTTAAATCATATAAGTCACTTACAAATGATTTGTAGACTTTCAGGTCAGGTAAGTGGTGCAGGAGGAGGTTGGAGTCTCTTTCCAGTTGCTTTGGCTGGATATTGATGTCAAGTATTTCTGCCTTGAAACTTGAAAACTTCAGTATTTTAGAAAACAAATGGAACTGGATCTAGGAAAGAATTTATTGCTAAGTTCTCTTGTGAAACCTGATTTGAAATATTAACTGCAGTACTAAGAAAAGGTTTTAGTCAGCGTTTGTCCTTGTCACCGCAGTTGCAGGAAGTGCCAGTGTGATATTAGCAAGGTGTTCTGAACTTCCCAATTTTATATCTTTTAAAAATTCTATAGCTCAGCTTTTGTCCTACTTTAATTTAGCCTTAGGTTTTAGGATTGAGAACCAGTAGGGACCAAAGTTTTTAAATAACAAACTTGAATCTTTCTTTTTTCTATTTCATTATTTCATTTTACAAGACTCTCAAAAAGAAAATAAAGAATGAAAATAAATAAAACACTACAGATAAGATAGATGTCACTTATGTTTTCCTTCTTGTCAGTTTGAAGATCATCCTGGCACATTGGGACATAGTTTCACCTTTTGCAAGTATTTTGTATAGTATTTAAAATTTTTATTCTTTTGTCATTTTTAAGAATTTAAATGCAGGTTTTTGTACTATTGAAATTTCCATTTTATTTTGTACCTTTCCAATAAAAACTGAGATAACATTGTTAGTCATTAGCATGCTACCATTGTAACCTGGTAACTAAGCAAGTACAGATTATTAAACATGTGTTGTAAATAGCCTAAAACAGCTACGTGCATTTTTTATTCTGATAAGTCTGTTTCCTGGATGGCTCAAAATTATGATACTGTGCTACCTTACAGTGTTGCCTTAAGAATCTCTTCACATAACTACTGTTATTTAATGTAGATAAACTGCTGACTTTTTAGTTATTGGGACAAGTGCCTTAGTTGTTCTCTCTCTTAATTGTTATTAAGTGCTGTCTGTTATGCCTGGAATCCAGACAGTTAAACTTACTAGCACTGTATGTAAAATAAAATAGTCTCTGTGTTTTGAACTGCATGTGGCCTTTCTGACAATTATTTTGACCTTGAGAGAATTGTTTTCCTTTGGGCTGTGTTCCCAAGATTTGAAGCTGCTAGAAATCTGACTTCCAAAATAATGGTGTATCTGTTACTGCCTTACAGAAAGAGAAAAGGGGAGTCATTTGAACAATACGATAAGACCTGAAGTATTTTATGCAAGAGAATTATAAGTAACTGAATTATGAAAACTATCATGTTAACATGAATATTTGCTTGGGTGGGAGTATGAAGTTTAAGGCCAAGGATGATACCAGCAAAAAACGGTGTTCATTCCAAGATAGCATAATTCTGTTGTGTTCTGCAGTTTGTGATTCTGGCTCGCTTGTTGAACATTGCTCTGAAAAAATGTTGAAGGCTTTGAGGTCTTATTTTGGTATTTTGGTTCTTTTGGTTGATTCTAAGGATGCAGACCTTGATTTAGTAAATCAGCCCACCTTCCCTTCCCGCCTGATCCACTAAATTACTGATTACTGTGGCTTTTGGTTGGGCTACTTTCACAGCCTAAAGTTGCCAGTTTGAGTCCTTTTCTGAGTAGAGGGATTTTTTTTTTTTTTAATCTAACATTTAGTACAGAATGGCATATTTGGTTAGGGTGGATCCTGATATAAATTGAAAAGTTAGTGATTGAATAAAGGGAAGGATGATGTTGGAGTTTATTCTTGATAGCTTCTATTTTTTCTGAAGAAAGAGGCAGTCAGTCATTTACTTAAAATGAGGGGATGTAGAAGATGTAAAGGGCTTGAGGAAATAAATATTTGGGTCCTTTTCTATGAGGATGGGCAAATAGCTATCAGAAAGAACTGCTAAGTTGTTATTATTGGTCTAGTTGAGGTTAAAAAAATGTTTCAATAAAAAATACTTTTAATTGAGAAAGAGAGGGAGAGAAACATCAATGTGTGGTTGCCTCTTGTACACTCCCAACTGGGGACCTGGCCTGCAACCCAGCCATGTGCCCTGACTGGAAATCAAGCTGGTAACCTTTTGGTTCATGGGCTGGCGCTCAAACCACTGAGCCACACCAGCCAGGCCTCCAACTTATTTTCTTTCACTAAAAAACAAAAACAAAAAAACCCACACCCCAAACATGAACCTGCCATTTCTTGCCATGTCTCAGCATCTTTTGGAGTGAAGTGTTTACCATCACATCGTATATCCTTCTTGTTTTGACTTGGATGCCACCTTCTCTATGAAGCCTTTACCAGCAACACAGATTGCTTTCTCCTTTATGTTTATGTAGAGTGCTTTTACTTACATAATTCTCCTTAGCAGTTTATACTTTGTTTCTTGCTTTCTGTCACATTAATTATGACCTTGTTGAAGAGTAGGACTCTATATCTGACTTACCTTTGCCCACAGATCTAGCATACAAATAGTTATTTTGTAATTATTTGAATAACTAGGCATATTCCCTGCCAATCAGTTTTTCACCTTGACTTTGTTAGCCCACCATAATTTGGTTCCACCCTACCTATTTCAAATAGCATTGCCTGCTTCTCACAAAGATCTACTCATTGAGATGATTCTTTCCAGAGTCTGGTGGGCTATACTTTACTTTACTTAAAAAAAAATTAATTGATTTTAGAGAGAAAGAAAGAGAAAAACATTGACTTACTGTTATACTTATTTATACATTCTTTAGTTGTATCTTGTATGAGTCATGACTGAGTATTGAACCTGCAACTTTAGAATTTTGGGACAGTACTTGAACCAATGAGCAACCTGGCCAGGGCAGCCATAGTACTTTTTATTTTTTGATTTTGATTTCTACTTTAGCATGGTTCAACATATGTGAGTGCTCACTGATAAGAAAAAGAGTTATTTAAAATTGTTGACAAAAATTAGTTCAAAATGTTAATTGTGCTTCTGTAAAGATGTAAGATAGTTTAATTCTAGATTTAGCTCGTGCAGATTGTTAAATTTTGATAACGTAATTGGCATGTTAAAGCAGATAGGCATGTTAAAGCAGATACCTGTCCACATTTAAAAATATTAATCATCTTCAAGTTGGCTTCTATTACTTTAAAAAAAGAAAGAGAACTCTCAATTCATCCAGTTCCAATCTCCAGGGAGACCTGGAGGCCACTTGCAGCTCAATTTTGGAAACTGGATGTTTAAATAATAGTAATCTCTAAGACTAGTTTGGAAACTTGAAGCCTTGAAGGTTGGCAGATTGATTAGTTGGAGTATCAACAGTGAAAGATTATAGAGGTTTGTTTTCCTTGCACATTATTTTTTGATTTATTGACACTTCTCAGTTAACCCAACAATAATTACTATACTTTCTAAAATCATTTTCTTATTTGTAAATTACAGTTGACATATTGTAATTTTATATTAGTTTCAGGTGTACACCCCAGTGATTAGATATTACATAACTTTCTAAGTGATCATCATGATAAGTCCCTCACCCATCTGACACTGTACATGGTAATTTGACTATAATTGACTATATTCCCTGTGCTGTACTTTACATCCCCATGACTATTCTATATCAACCAGTTCTTACTTCTTAATCCCTTCACCTTTTCCACTTATCCCCTCAATCCTCCTCCTATCTGGTAATGGTTAAAATGTTCCCTGTATCTATGATTCTGTTTCTATTCTGCTTGTTCATTTGTTTTGGGGTGGGTTTTTTTTTTGAGTCAGTTGTTAAGATATGCATTTATTGCCATTTTATTCATATTTTTTTATCTTTTTTTCTTCTTAAAGAAGACCCTTTTATGTAATACTGTTTTGGTGGTGAAGAACTCCTTTAGCTTTTTCTTGGCTGGGAAGCTCTGTCCTTTGATTCTAAATGATAGCTTTGCTGGGTAGAGTACTCTCAGTTGTAGATCCTTGCTTTTCATCACTTTGAAGACTTGTTGCCAGTACCTTTTGGCTTGCAAAGTTTCTGTTGAGAAATCAGCTGACAGTCTTACAGGAGCTCTCTTGTAGGTAACTGCTTTTCTCTTGCGGCTTTTAAGATTCTCTGTCTTTAACCTTTTGCATTTTATTCATTTTTACTTTTCAAAGTTTTCTATGTATTGATTTTTTATAGAGAAAGAGAAACATTGATTTGCTGTTCCACTTATCTACGCACTCACTGACTGGTTCATGTATACGCATGCTGACTTGGGATCAGACCCGCAGCCTTGGCATATCAGGACGATGCTCCAATGAACTGAGCTATCAGGCCAGGGCCAACCTTTTCCATTTCAGTTATGATGTATCTTGGTGTGGGTCTCATTGGGTTCCTCTTGTTTGGGACTCTCTGCGCTTCCTGGATTTGTCTTGTCTATTTCCTTCACCAGGTTAGGGAAGTTTTCTGTCATTATTTTTTCAAATAGGTTTTGAATTCCTTGCTTTCTCTCTTCTCCTTTAGACACTCCCATGATGCGAATGTTGGAATGCTTAAAGTTGTCCCAGAGGCTCCTTACACTATCCTCATTGTTTTGGATTCTTTTTGCTGTTATGATTGGGCGGTTTTTTGCTTTCTTATCTTCAAAATTGCTGATTTGATTCTTGGCTTCATCTACTCTACTTTTGATTTCCTGTAAATTATTTTTCATTTTGGTTAGTGTATGCTTCATTTCTGACTGGTCCTTTTTTGTGCTGAAGTTCTCACTAAGTTCATTGAGCATCCTTTTAACTAGTGATTTGAACTCTGCATCTAGTAGATTGCTCGTCTCCATTTAGTTTCATTCTTTTTCTGGAGTTTTGTTCTGTTCTTTCATTTGGGACCTGTTTCTTTGTCTCCTCATTTCGGCTGCTTCCCTGTGGTTGTTTCTATGTATTAGGTAAATCTGCTACGTCTTCCAGGCTTGGTAGAGTAGCCTAAAGTAGTAGGTGTTCTATAGAGCCCAGTAGCACAGCTTCCCTGATCTCCCTAGATGGGCACTTGAGATACCCACTACCACCCTACCTCCCCCATGGGCTGTGTACACTCTCCTGTTGTAGCTGAGCCTTGATTGCTGTTGGTGCTCAGTGGGAGGGATTTAGCCCTAGGCCAATTAGCTGCAAGGACTGGCTGAGACCATGGACCCCAGCTACAGACCACAGTAGAGCATCAACTGTGCAGGGGCCCACTTCACAGAGAAGGACTTACTTCAGTGGGATCAGGTGCCCACTGAATCTGCCTCTTGTGTGTTGCTTGTGGAGGTGGTTGGGTGGTAGTGCTTTGATGTGGTCTGAAGCAGTCCATGGATGTGCTCTAGGGCCTCCAGGGAGGTGCAGGCTGAGGTCAGCCATAGCCTGTGCTCTGCCTGGGGCCACCCAGTGTGAGCTACAAAGTGATTTGCAGATGTCTGCAACTTGTGCTGGGCTTGGAGGTGCGAGGATGAGGCCCAGCTGCGAACCAAGTCCTTCATTGCTGGTTTTGGGGCTGGGGCCACATAGCAACAGGTGCAGGACTTGCTAAGGCCAGATGCTGCTTGTTTGAGAGATTTTAGAGAAATCTGAAGCATGAGCCACTGTAAACAGCTTAGGAGAGTCTGAAAATTGGCTGGAGCAGGCCCTGAGGGCATCACTAGAGTCAGGCTGACAGTCTTAGCCAGGTGGATGGAGTGTCAGATATGTAGCCTGCCTGGTGGCTCTGTGGGATAAGGGCTCATCAGAGAAAGAATGGTCTCTGCCTGCACTTCTTTCTGGGAGGAAGCTGCCCCTTGGCTCTCACACTAATGCCAGACAGTTTAGTTCCACCCCGTATGCCTTTCAAACTGCTGCCACTGCACTGGAGCTCAGATGGAGTAAATCTGTGGGCAGGCTCTTTAGGAGGAGCTGCCTGGGATTCCAGTAGCTCTCCATCTCCCTCATCCTCAATGACTGCTGGTTTTTACAGCCAGAAGTTAAGGGGACTTCTCTTTCTGACACTGGAACCCTGGGCTGGGGAGCCTGGTGTGGGTCTGGGACCCTTTGTTCCTCAGGGGGGGATCTCTGCAGTTGAGACATCCCTCCCAATTTTTATCTGCCGCATGTGTGTGACTGGCTTTTTTGGGTTTCCACCCTTCCTACCATTCTCCATGTGACTGCTTCTTTAATTCCCTAGTTGTAGGACCTCCATTCAGCCAGATTTCAGATGGTTCTGAATGATGGTTCTGAAGTTTAGTTGTAATTTTGATGTCTAGTTACTATACTTTTAATGATGAAAGATTTTATCAAGTAGTTTGATGATAAATTACTTTTAAAGCATTAAAATTTTTTCATAAACTTCAGAACATTGTGCCTAGATTTGTAGACTAGTATCAATAATGAAAAAAGCATAATCAACTCTCAAAGTTGGCAATTCCATTCAAATTTGACAACTATCAGATGTCATCTTTCAGATTCTGCCCTATTAAGTTGTCCAGGATTGGTGGTCATTTCTAGTTGCCAAGGAGGAATTTATGCCTAGTCAAGATTTGCATAAAAATCATAAGAATATGAGGTCTGTTCAGTAGGTATCCAACCATGTAAGATGAAAAAGAGACATTTATTAAAGAAGATACAAGATACATCGTACATAGGACAGTGATGCCTCAGTCCCCTTCAAAGTAGACACCTTGGGATCTCACAATTGCCGTCAGCTACCCTGTCTCCCAATTGCAGTCAATTACCCTGTAGTATTTTGCTGAATCTCACTGATGGTCTGAAATCCCTTTCCTTTCAGAGGTGATTATATTTTTAGGAAAAGCCAGAAGTCGCAGGGTGCCAAATCTGGGCTGTAAGGGGGCTCAGTCACCTGGGTGATTTGATGTTTCACCAAAAAAACTGCATGAGATGTGATGCATAAGTGGGCACTTCCTCGTGATGAAGCTGCCAATCATCCATTGCCCATAGCAGCTGCCTTCTGAATTATCCAAATAGTTTCTGTGGAGAAATGTTCAAGCTTAATGCAAAATGTGATGCAGATTTGATGCTCTACTTGCTCAGTCATTTCAAATGGGGCAGCCACACAGTACACATGCTCACTCAACGGTGTCTCCTGCCCACCCCAGTGACTAATGCAGTGAAGTCGGTCTTTGTTCTTGCATATGCATTCCACTCTCCTTGGCTGCCAGGTTACACCGGATGCCGCAGAAACCGTTCTGGTTATATTAACAATGGCTGAACATTTTCCGGACAGACCTCGTATATTTGATTTTCATAGCAATCTGCTTTTAACAACTTTATGTCCTTGTCTAGTGAAAAGAAAATATATTCTGTTCCAGTTATATTTATTCCTTTAAAAGAATCCTGTAGTTTGACTTCACAAGTATAAATGATTATTTTATTAAAAAGTCATATCATACAGAAAGGATAGGACAGATTCGTAGCACTGAAGGTGAAAGCTCCTAACCCAGTGCTGCAATCTCTACGCTACAATTTCAGTCCCAGACTAAGTGTATGTATTTCTGTATCTCCTCCCTACATGTATAAGTTTAAGTTGTTCTACAGAAAGGATCACATTGTAACAGTCTTATTTGCAACCTAATTAAAAAAAAAAACAATTATTTGTACTTTCTCCATCAGTTTGTACGAAACTGTCCGCATTTTGAAAGGCTGCTTAACAATTTATTTCATGGATACCCTAATTTTATCTTAGTTGTAAAAATTTAAGCTTGATTAAAAAAAAAAGAAAATCACTTGAGTTCCTTTTACTTCTTCCCTTTCAGTTGTATATTTAACTCTGTACACTTATTATTTTTAATTAAATGTTGATTATATGAAAGTTCCAGTGAACAAAATGAGGAGAAACTAACTGTATATGAATTTGAATTAATTTTTAGGTTTATGTATTCGGAGTACTAAAAAAATAACAATGTTTTTAAAGGCCTAACTTGTCCATGGTGGTGGTATTTATGTTTTATATTTAAAAAAACTAAGACTTCTAATTTATACAGAGCCAATTTGGAGTCTTTGCTCATCCAGAAATGAGGTGTCTCTTAACATATGAAGACTGTCTTCTATATCCTACTGTACAGTTTTAGAATTTTTTGTACATAAGTCTTTTTTCATTGATTCACATTTTCTTTATAAAACGTATTTTATATGATAATAAGCAATATCTTTATATCTCATATTTCATGTTGCAATTAACAAATTTCGGAGTCCAGGTTTCCATACCAGATATATTAGACATTTGTGCAGTATACCTTATGATTTGTAGAGCTCCTTTCCTAACTAGTTGAAACTGACTCCAGATACTCTTCAGGCTTAGGAGGATAGATACACCCTTCATTTTGCCACTGGCCCTGATAATAACAGTCCTGGCTAGAGCAGTACACTATAATATAATGAACTCCACCCCCTTTGTGCTGATAGGAGACCTAAATAGATGTTAGATATGTTTTTCTTTGATGATTAATACTTAGGGACTTTAGAATACTTTAAACAAGACAAACAAGAAATAATGAAGCTCATTGAGCAATAAAAACCTGTTATTTGAGAGATATTTAATTTATCTTTTTCTAAAAGTGGAATTAGAAATAAGGGAGCCGAAACATGCAGCTTCTCAAACTTTAATCCCCCATAGTAAAAGTTTACCTGAAGTTTTATGTTGTAAATCCGTACAATCTGTAAAATTACTTGCTTTCACAGGTTTTGTGCCAAACACACTTTGTACTTTCAGGTTCAGTAAGAGCACTGGATTTCATGAACTTCTTTGACTCTTGACTCTAAGGATTTCATTTATTTCTAGGTTTAAGGGAATGTCGTAAACACTGTGTCTCTCACGTAACTGCTCCTCTAGAAAAGACAATAATAATAGCCATTTTGCCAGGTACTCTGCTAATTTCTCTCATTTAACCCTTAAAGCAATTTTACAAGGTAAATTCTGTTATTATCCCAATTCTATAGATTAGAAACAGTGTTAAAGAGTTTAAGTTATCTGCCCAAAGTTACACACCTAGTCAGGGGCAGAGTCAAGACTTGAACCCAGATATTTTTAGTTACAACAAATGGTACTTATCTTTGCTTAACTACTTTTACTCCTTTTTATCAGTGATCCCACTTAAAAGTGGAAAATCACCTTCCCTGTGTATCATTATCTTTGAATGTTTCATTTTCCATAAAGTTTACCCATAGTTCTTAGATTTGCTATAGCTTTTTTGGTTCATTTTTTTCTAGCTTCCTAGAATATTTTAAAAAACATAATGTTTTATAAGATTTTTAGGCTTGAAATCTTCCTTTAGGTTTGGTCAATCAGCTAGTTTCCAACCCTAAGTCATTTGAGGTCAAGTTTGTGGTTAGGGCGGACAAAGACTCTTCATTCATAAGGCCTAGAGCAATAGAATAGGCCTTATCTGAGGAGAGTTAACCCATGTGAAAGTCTGTAAATGTAAACTTGGCCCTGTGTATACTTTTCAGTTCCCTTTTACCTTCTCAGAGGACATGATGATCCTGGGCAGACCTCTCATAATGCAGCTTTTAGAGTCTGACAGTGTTAAAGGTCTTCGAATTTTTATTCCTTTTAATACTATGAGTGGTAATATGCAGAGTAGCATGGAATGGAGGATATCCCTGAATCTCCTGATGTAGATGTCCCATGTCGACTGCCTCTCAGTTCACTGTCTCTTTGGATATCTCTTTAGGTTAAGGAGTAGAGTGAACTAGAGAAGATTTAGGTCTCTTAAGTTCTTTACTGTCCGTATAACTCATTCTTCATTCATTGGCTTTTAAAGGCAACCATACGACTGACCACGTGACTCTAGCAAATAATAAGACTCTCCCTGTTATGTCAGCGTGAAGCCATCCAGTGAGACTCCCTGTCCTTCCTCCTCTCTGTGCAGAGGTTATCAAGACTTCACTTTGGTTTTAAGGAAAGTAAAGGGAAATTCTGAGCTGCTTAACATAGAAGTAACAGTGTTCTGGAGGACTATGGAGGTGAAGAGAAATAGAATGCTAGTTTCCCATTCTATAATTGAAGAAATTTGCTAGTATTTTTGGATCACATTAAATTTCCAATTGATTTTTGCATAATTGACATAATAATGGTAGTTAAGTCCCTGTGCACCTTGTTAAATTTGATACGCAGTATTAAATCTCTTTACCCCTTTGGTGAGCGGCATATTTTTTGTTATTCTGTAGAATTTTCTAACTCTAGGTACTGTTTGTTTAAAGGAAAATCAATGATTTTGGAGTATGACTATGGTGAATATTTCTATAATTGGCCTGTCTTACTGTTTCCAGTGGGTTTTCTGTCGATCTCATCTGTTGATACCATCTGCAAACAATGACAAAAAATACCTTTTTAAAAAATATGTATATGTATAGTCTTGTTTGAATAACTTGACCAGTCCTTTCTAGGACAATGTTGTATGGTGATGAAATTTCTTTGTGTTGACTTTAATGAGAATGCCTGTAGTGTTTCACCATTAACCATTTTGGGGGGGGGGGGGCGGTGTTTCTGACTTACGCAGGCCAAACAAAATGTGTATGAGCAGAATCCAGCCAATTTTTTTGTTTGAAGGTTTATTTTTTAACCTTGGACCTTGATGTCCTGAGAGACATAAAAAGTGGTTTCTCTAGATTTTCAGGAATATGCAACCACTTTTCTATTTAATAACTGAATCAAGAAGTAACTTCTAGGGAGAACCAAGATGGCGGCGTAGGTAGACACACTGCGCCTCCTTGCACAACCAGAACTGACAGAAAATCGAACGGCAAGGAAGTCCGACACCAAGTAGATAAAAAATAAACTTTCATCCAGACCGGTAGGAGGGGCAGAGACGGGCACGGGGGCAGAGAGGACTCGCGTGGCCGTGGCGGGACCGAGACTGGCGGAGTGTGGGATGAACGAGGCAGGCAGTCCGAGCACTAGCAGACCCTGCGGCCCCACATTCGCGCACAGATAAACCGAGAGGGCTGGACTCAGAGTGGTGGAGAACGGGGCAGGCAGAGCGGCGGGTAGCACCCCGCGGACCCACATTTGCGCACAGATAAACCAGACAAACGGCGGGGAGTAAAGCAGACCGTGCAACCCAGGACTCCAGCTTGGGGAAATAAAGCCTCAAACCTCTGATTGCAAACGCCCGTGGGGGTTGGGGCAGCAGCAGGAGAGACTCCCAGCCTCACAGGAGAGGTCGTTGGAGAGACCCAGAGGGGCCCAGAGTGTGCACAAGCCCACCCACTCGGGAACCAGCACCAGAGGGGCCCAGTTTGATTGTGGGTAGCGGGGTGAAAGATTGAAATCCGGAGGAGAGTGAAGCGGGCGCCATTGCTCCCTCTCGGCCCTTCCCCCAAGTACAGCGTCACAGCGCAGCGACCAGCGTCACCCCGCCCCAGTGAACACCTAAGGCTCTGCCCCTTAAAGTAACAGACGCGCCAAGACAAAAAAAAAAAATGGCCCAAATGACAGAACACTTCAAAGCTCCAGAAAAAATACAACTAAGCGAGGAAGAGATAGCCAACCTATCGGATGCACAGTTCAAAACACTGGTTATCAAGATGCTCACAGAACTGGTTGAATCTGTTCGAAAACCAGATGAAAAAATGAAGCCTATGCTAAGAGAAACAAAGGAAAATTATACAGGGAACCGATAGTGAGGTGAAGGAGACTGGGACTCAAATCAACTGTGTGGACCAGAAGGAAGAAAGAAACATCCAACCAGAAAAGAATGAAGAAACAAGAACTCGGAGAAATGAGGAGAGGCTTAGGAACCTCCAGGACACCTTGAAACGTTCCAACATCCGAATTATAAGGGTGCCAGAAGGAGAAGAGGAAGAACAAAAAATTGAAAACTTATTTGAACAAATAATGAAGGAGAACTTCCCCGATCTGGCAAAGGAAATAGACTCCCAGGAAGTCCAGGAAGCTCAGAGAGTCCCAAAGAAGCTGGACCCAAGGAGGAACACACCAAGGCACATCATAATTACATCACCCAAGATTAAACGCAAGGACCTACATCCAAGATTACTGTATCCAGCAAAGCTATCATTTAGAATGGAAGGGAAGATAAAGTGCTTCTCAGATAAGGTCAAGTTAAAGAAGCTCATCATCACCAAGCCCTTATTATATGAAATGGTAAAGGGAGTTACCTAAGAAAAAGAAGATCAAAAATAGGAACAGTAAAAATGACAGCAAACTCACAGTTATTAATGACCACACCTAAAACAAAAACAAGAGCAAACTAGGCAAACAACTAGAACAGGAACAGAACCATAGAGATGGAGATCACATGCAGGGGTGTCAATAGGGGAGTGGGAGAGGGAGAGGGGGGGAAAGGTACAGAGAATAAGTAGCATAGATGATAGGTGGAAAATAGACAGGGGGAGGGTAAGAATAGTGTAGGAAATGTAGAAGCCAAAGAACTTTTAAGTATGACCCATGGACATGAACTATAGCGGGGGGATGTGGGAGGGAGGGAGTGGGCAGGATGGAGTGGAGTGGGGGGGGAAATGGGACAACTGTAATAGCATAATCAATAAATATATTTTAAAAAAAGTGTAAATCAGGTTCCAGTTTTATAGAAGGGAAAAATCTCTTGCTTCCCTGCTATTCTCTTTTTTGTCAGTTTATCTGTTCTAAAAACTAGTTGGACCCCCAGATACAAGATATAAGTTGTCTGTGGGTCTAGAGCTCCTGTAATGTAAAAATTGGGCCATGGTAAATGTTCAAGAAGGACTCTTAGACATTATTATTACATAATTTTGTTATAACTATTATTCTCATTCGTTATATTCTCTCTTTCCTGTCTTAGTGATTGGCATCACCATATTCTTAATTACCCAAGCCAGAAATACAGCAGTTTTTACTTGTATCCATTCATTCTTTTTTTTTTTAATAAAGATTTTATTTGTTTTTAGAGAGAGAGGGGAAGTGAGGGGGGAAGACAGGGAGAGAAACATCAGTTGGTTACTTCTTACACACCTGGGACCTGGCCCTGCAACCCAGGCATGTACCCTGACTGGGAATCAAACTGGTGATGTTTCTGTTGTGGGAATGACTCCCAACCCATTGAGCCCACTCCAGTAAGGGCCATTCATTCTTTTCCTGATGAATGCAACTAAGAAATATTCGTTCTGTGTTTATTATATGCCAGTTAGCTGTTTCAGTTGCTAGAGATCAGGCAGTGAATAAGGGAGACTGCTTTTTTGTAACTGGCACTGTAGTGAGAGGACTTACATGCAATATACAGGCTAACGAGATCATTGTAGTCATTGGCAATTTAAGTACTTTCAAAAATCAAGATTTGGTGTTGAGTTATGGGGAAGAGAGGTTGGTTCTTCAAATGGAGTGTGTGTTAGTCCTGGTTCTCTAAGAAACATTAAATGTCCAGAGATTTGGAGGGCAGTAGTCAAACATATACATAATATAAAACTCACTGTTTTGACTATATTAAGTGTACAGTTTGTAGTCAGATACACCCACATTGTTGTGCAACCACCTATGTCCAGAATTTTTTCATCTTTCCCAACTGAACAGTAACCCATTTAACACTAACTCCCACTTCCCTATCCCCCCCAGCCCTTTCAACTGCCATTCTACTTTCTGTGTCTGAGCCTGACTACTCTAGGTACCCTATATAAGTGGAATCATGCTGTATTTGTCCTTTGTCACTGGCTTATTTCACTTTGTTATCAAGATTCATTCATGTTGTAGCATGTGTCAGAATTTCCTTCCTTTTTCTTTCCCTTGTAACACAATATTTTTAGAGTACCTTCCCTTTTTTTTAGAGCAGTTTTGGGTTTATAACAAAATTAAGAGGAAGGTATGGAGATTTCTCATACCTGCCCCCCCCTCCCCCCGCTCCCAAAGATGCATAGATGGCCTATCATTATCAACTTCAATCACCAATTGGTAAATTTTTCTTACCAAAGATACACCTAAATTGACCCATCATAATCATGCAAAGGTCTGTAGTTTACTGTAGAGTTCGCTGTTGGTGTTGTATATTCTATGGGTTTGTGTTTTAATGTATGGCACATATCCATCATTATAATATCAAACAGTACTTTCACTGCCCTAAAAATCCTCTCTGCTGTACCTATGCATCATCCTTCCATGCCCTGCCCTGCCACAACTCATCTTTTTATTATCTCTGTAGTTTTGCCTTTTCCAGGATATCATATAGTTGGAGTCTTGCAGTATTGTAGCCTTTTCAGATTGACTTTCACTTAATATGCATTTTTTAAAATTAAAGATTAAGAGGCAATCTTTTTTTTTAAGATTTTATTTATTTATTTTCAGAGAGAGGGGAAAGGAGGGAGGAAGAGTGGAAGAGAAACATCAATATGTGGTTGCCTCCTGCACGGCCCCTACTAGGTGGAGGACCAAACCTGCAACCCAGGCATGTGGCCTGACTGGGAATCGAACCAGCAACCCTTTGGTTTGCAGGCTGGTACTCAATCCACTGAGCCACACTAGCCAGGGCCACTTAATATGCATTTAAAGTTCCTGCACATCTTTTCATGGCTTTATAGCTCCTTCCTTTTCAGTACTGAATAATATTCCCTTGTCAGGATATACCTGTTTATTTATCTCTTTGCCTTCTGAAGGACATCTTGGTTCCTTCCAAGTTTTGCCATTTATGAGTAAAGTCTGTGTGGGGGTTTTTGTTTGGATTCTTTTTGTTTAAGGCTGAATAACACTTCATCGTATGTATACCACATTTTATCTGTTCGTCCATCTACGGACAGTTGGAGTGCTTTCACCTTTCAGCTGTTGTGAATAATACTGCCGTGAACATCTACAAATAATGTGAGAGTCCCTGCTTTCTTTTAGATGTATGCCAAGAAATAGAATCGCTGAATTGTATGATAACTCTGTGTTAATTTTTTGACGAATTGCCATACCACACCCTTTTCCGCAGCTGCTGCACCATTTTACATCCCCTCAGCGGTTCACAGGGGTTTCAGTTTCTCCACATCCTCACCAGTACTTACCTTTTTAAATAATTGTCATCACAATGGCTGTGAAATGGAATCTTACTGCATTTTTTTACTTACCTTTCCCTAATGATTAGTGAAGTCATTTAGTATTTTTTCATGTGCTTATTGGACATTTGTACATCTTTGGAGAAATTACTATTTGAGACCTTTGCCCATTTTTAAATCAAGTTTTTGTTGAATTCTAGGAGTTCTTTGTATGTTCTAGATACTTTCTTATCAGATATATGATTTACAAGTATTTTTTTCTATTCCATAGGTTTTCTCGTCACTCTGTTCATACAGGCATCCCTCATTTCATTGCACTTCGCTTTATTGTGCTTCACAGATACTGGGTTTTGTTTGTTTGTTTGTTTTATTTTTTACAAATTGACAGTAAGACCTTATATCAGCAGAAAGATTATGGCTTGCTGAATGCTGAGGTGAAGGTTAGCATTTTTCAGCAATAAAGTATTTTTTATTTGCTATGTACATTGTTTTTTAGTACATTAGTACCTAATGCTATTATATACTTAATAGAGTACAGTGTAGTGTAAGCATCAATTTCACCTGCATGCACTGGGAAACCCAAAAATGTGTGACTTGTGTTATGGCAGTGCTCTCTTTACTGTGGTGGTCTGGAACCAAACCTGCATCATCTCTGAGGTACATCTGTATTGTACTTGGATGCTCATTGTGCGAGGACTTTGTTGGGGGGTGGGGGGTGCCCATGAGAGAAAATGAGGGGGCTGGACAAAACACCCTCGAGTGAAAGAGAGGAAAGAAAGGCTGGGCAAAAGTCTTAAGGAAGTTTCAAACAAGGCCATCAGGGAGTCCTAGACCCAGAGTCAGCCATTGAAAGAGTCCTGTGTCTCCACGGACAGGCCTAACTTAGTGTCCTTGCCACACTTGGTCAGTAACCAGGCACAGCCTTTGAGAAGTGTGACTTTGGGTAAATGTAATGATGGATTTCAGAGCACAGCAGCTAGGGCTCTTGATCAGTTAAACTCTCCGTAACTGGAAGTCTGCAAGCCACATTACCATGGCTGCCACAGAGCAGTCAGAGAAGACCTCTGCAAAGAGGTGATATTTAAGCCAAGACCTGAATGGTAAGCAGAGGCTAGTTAGCCTTTCAGAAATCTTTGGAACAGCATTCTAGGCTTGGGAAACACAAAGGGCAAAGGCTCTGATCAGGGCAGAGAAATCTGGCCATGTCCAAAGACGAAAAGAGGCCAGTTTGGCTGCAGTCTAGTGAATTTAAAGAGGTGAAGTGGGAAGATAGCTGGGCACGGGATCACAAAGCGTTTGTAGACTGTGGTAAAGGGTTTGCATTTTGTTTTTGGAGACATTTGGAAACCACTGGAAAATTTTTAGCAGGATTGTAACTGATTTATAAATCTTTAAGTCTTAAGTGATTTTTAAATTTTTAATCTTACGTAAGCTCAAGTTACTAAATAGAAATGAATTGTTGGTAAAATTGAGAAAATTAGGAACCAGTTCCAGTAGTACAAGTAAAAGATTATGGTAGTTTGGACGAGGATGGTAGCAGTGGGCATTTTCTACCCAAAGGTTGACAAAATCCTTGTAGTTCTGTCTGTCATTATCTTTGCTTTTGTGCTTTTCATGTCCCAGTCACTAGTCTTTACTGTCTGTTATTTTCTCATCTTATATAGCAGTAACCTCTTAATGGGTTCATTTTCTGTGTAGAGTTTGGGCCCACTTTGATCTGTTTTTATACCATATTACCAGATGATCCTGATAAAGTGCAACTATAATGATGTAACTTTCTAGTTTAAGATTTTTGTCTAGGTGTGCTCATTGTCTTACATTTTAGAATATATTGCCTCTTTGCTTCATCTATCTCTCACCTGTATTGTTATCCCCTTGTCTGACTCTTATTTATCCTTAAAATTATCCTTCCTGAAGCCTTGCCCATTCTCCATCCCTAATATGTTGGTTAAGTGTCCTGCAGTATCTTCCCTTTGGCGCCTTGTAGTATGTGTTTGACTCTTTCCTTGATCTGTGAGTTCTTTGAGGGTTAGTACTGTGAGTGTTTTTTGTGGTTTTGCTTTTAGAGTGTTACTGTGCTGATCCACTGTCTCATGCCAGTCCCGGATACGCACCATAGACCCGCTGGAACTCTTGGTTCAACAAATGCAGTTTTTAGTGTTCTGCAGTTTTTATCCTGGAACTCATTTACACTGTCCTGTTTTCTTCTGTGCTCTGATAACATATCTCTGCTTGTCTCTTTTAGAACTTTTAGGGAATTATCTGTAATTATTTATTTAATTCATCTTGATTTCCTTGTTCAACAAGAATTCGCATGCATCTTTTGGTAATAGCTAATAGTCCTCTGAACTTTATTGTCTACTCAGGGTAGGTTGCCCTGATCATTGGTCTTTTTTCACATTTTTATTTCCCATTTAGCCTCCTAAAAGGAGTTGAGTTTAAGTCTTGGCAGTTTCACAATAGTTATTCTGAGTATAACTTCCTCCTTGCTCCCAGGCATCAGTCTATAAGTTAATTACTGTTTGCTAATAAGTTTTATCAAGTTCTCTTTTTCCTTTTTTTTAGGGTGTATGCTTGTGTGCCTGTAAGCACAGAAATCTCTCTTTAAGAAATTTAGTTTATTTTAGGTACTTTGCCAATGAGCCCAGAATTATGCCTATTGGGGGGAAGTATCTTTCTTGCTAATGAAATTGGGACTCTTTGGAATATGTGATAAAGCACATCGTCTGTTTGTCTGGCTACAAGTAGTGGTGGTTATAAAGCCTGCAGGTGGTAGGAGAGAGTATCCTGTCAGGCACTTGACTTAGTATTCTTAAACCGGTACGTAGTCAAATAAATGCCAGTAAGAGAGAATTAAAAATTAAAAACATGCCCTAAGTAATATTCCTGTGATACAAATACTATTTTTCCCCACTTAATTATATAAAAAAAGATAACAGTGGACATATTTCCAGTTCATTTTCTGATCATCTCAAACTTTTATAGGAAAGTGCAAAACTATCTCATAACTTTCTTTTAAAATTTTTTTCCTTTAGAATTCTATAAAATTAATCCTCATTTTTATTTATTAAGTATTTATATTTGTCATTGGTGGTGAAGGTTCAAAAACAATAACTTTTTACACAGTTAGCTGTAGAGTTTATTAAAGTTGTATCAAATAATCTTAACGGGTTTCTACCCCTCTTATGCTAACATAAATTCACTTTAAAATGTAATTTGCCAAATCCTAACCATAATTTTTTGCTTTGAAAGTTTGCATGGTTAGCTATTGTGCTTTTTTCGTGCAAGGTTTACTAGTGGTTATTCTACACTGATATCAGGAGTAATGATACTGGTATGCTGCTGTCGTGCAGCAGCAAAATAAGATCACATCAAACCAGTACAAAGAGGGATTAGTAATAGGATTTCAGTATTGAAACAATGTATAATGCCAAGCTGGTCATACTGTGGCTAAGGAGATAGATATAGGAGGTCTGTCCAGAAAGTATCCAGGCATGTAAAATGGAGACATTTCTTGAAGAAGGTACAAGATACAGGAAACATTGTACGTAGGACAATGATGCCTCAGTCTCCTTTAAACTAGGCCCCTTAAAACCTCACACAATTCTTCCAATCACCATCAGCTGTCCCCTTCGTATTTTCCTGAATCTCACTGAAGGTCTGAAATCTCTTCCCTTTCAAAGGTGATTTTAGTTTTCAGAAAAGCCAGAGGTCGCAGTGCACCAAATCTGGGCAGTAGGGGGGCTGAGTGACTTGGGTGATTTGATGTTTCACCAAAACCTGTGCATGAGATGTGATGCATGAGTGGGTGCATTGTCATGATGAAGCTGCAAATCACCAGCTGCCCATAGCTGCAAGGCCTCCTGAATTATCCGAATAGCTTCCATGGCGGAATGTGCAAGCTTAATGCAAAATGTGATGTGGATTTGTTGCTCTACGCATTCTGAATGTGATGGCCTCACAATACACATGCTTACTCAATGGTGTCTGCCACCCCCACTGACTAATACAGTGAAGTAGTCATCATTGTTCATGCATGTGCATTCCAGTCCACTGTCCTTGGCTGCCAGGTTACATCAATGTCACACAAACCATTCCCGTTACATTAACAATGGCCGGACTTTTTCCGGCCATTGTTTACAAAGGAGACAAGTATGTCTCCTTTAATTTACAAAGGAGACAAGTATGTACTAGATACATATCTAGTACATACTTGTCTCCTTTGTAAATTAAATCAGCCAATAGTTTTTTTCAGAAATAAGAGACTAGATTATGGTTTTATCAAATAGCAAGTAGTTTAGAGCATTCTTTATTGATCCTTTCTGTTTTGCTGCCTTTTTAGTTAAAAATTGTAGTGCTAGTATTTATTTTTCTTCTATGAACTTACTCCTCTTTTTCTTAGTTCAAAATAGAACTTGAATTTGTACTCCCTTGGTGGGAACATCTCAGATAATATGGGATGTTAGTTTTGCATTTAAGGACTGCATGGCATAGCTTAGAGAACAGTTACTGTTGCATAGACAAACACATACCACACCATCCACCACCCCTCTCCCTTTCTCCTTCTCCAACCTTCTAATTGAGCAGGAAAAAAAAATCACCAGAAACCAGAGCAGAGTCAACCATAGAGAGTTCATTGTTTTGGCTTTGGGGCACAAACTGATAGAAAAGAAATTGAATTTAGTAAATTATACTATGAATCACTTCTTTGTAAATTCACTTACGGATTCCTGTTCTCAGAACTTATCTCTCCTTTTGGCAAGTTTTCATTGCCTCTCAGGGTCTCCATTACCAAGACCCAGAGGGTGACTTAGTAATTAAGGATGAGGAGTCTAAAGCAAATTTTATTTTCATTCAGCATATAAAGATTATTCTCAGAGATCCAACTCAACACAACTCCTGGGAGACATGGGCTTCTGGAAGAACCCCACATCTTTCTGAATGACGTAGCTCTTTTGATGCTGATCAGAAGAGGGGTCCCCAATTATCTGATGCCCAGAAAACTTGATACTCTCCCTCTTGACTGTTTGGCAACAGTTTTCTTGAGATACAATTCACATACCATACAGTTCTCCCTTCTTAAGGATACAATTCAGTGGTTTTTACAATATTCACAGAGTTGAACGACAGCCACCACAATCAATTTTAAAACATTTTCAGTTCACTAAAAATAGACCCTATGCTCTTTGGCCATCACACCTCATTCCTTCTTATATCCCCCGCCCTAGGCAATCAATCAATAATCTACTTTCTATCTCTATAGAGTTGCCTATTTTGGACATTTCTTATGAAAGGAATCTGACCACATTGAGTCTTTTGTGACTGGTTTCTTTTACTTAGCTGCGTGTTTGAGGTTCACGTTGTAGCATGACTCAGTACTTCATTTCTTGTGGTTACTGAGTAATGGATTCACTTACCATTTGATGCATATTTTTTGTTTATACTTTTTGGCTGTTATGATTAATGGTGCTATGAACATTTGTGTGTTAAGTATTTTTGTGGACGCATGTTTTCATTTCTCTTAGATATATACCTAGGAGTGGAATTGCTAGATTTTACAGTAACCTAAAGATTTTTTTAATCTTTCGAGGAACTGCCAAACTGCTTTCCAAAGTGCCTACACCATTTTATAGTCTTACCACCATATGTGAGGGTTCTTTTCCAACACTTGTTATTGTCTGAATTTTGTGTTATAGCCATCCTAGTGTGCCCCCTTGAGTCTTTTTTTTTAATTTTTAAAATTTATTGATTGATTTTAGAGAGTGGGAAGGGGGATAGAGAGAGAAACATCAATTTTGTTCTTCCACTTATTTATGCATTCATTGGTTGATTCTTGACTGGAAATCAAACCTGCAACCTTGGTGTATCAGGACGATGCTCTAACCATCTGAGCTACCCAGCCAGGGCTCCCCACCCCACCCCTTGAATCTTTTCTTTAATATATTTTATTGATTGTGCTATTACCATTGTCCCAATTTTTCCTCCTTTTCCCCCATCTGCCTGGTACTCCCACAACAGTCCTCCCCCTTAGTTCATGTCCATGGGTCATGCATGTGAATTCTTGGCTTCTCCATTTCTATACTATTCTTAACATCCCCCTGTCTATTTGTTCCTACCAATTATGCTTCTTAATCCCTGCACCTTTTTCCCCAATTGCCCCCTTACCTCTCCCAACTGATAAACCTCCAAATGATCTCTGTATCTATGATTCTCTTCCTGTTCTGATTATTTGCTTAGTTTGTTTTTTTTTTTAGATTCAGTTGTTGATAGTTGTGAATTTGTTGCCATTTTAATGTTCATAGTTTTGATTCTTCTTTTTCTTAAATAAGTCCCTTAAACATTTCATGTAATTATGGCTTGGTGATGATGAACTCCTTTAGCTTTACCTTGTCTGGGAAGCACTTTATCTGCCCTTCCATCCTAAATGATAGCTTTGCTGGGTAGAATAATCTAGGTTGTAGGTCCTTGCTTTTCATCACTTTGAATATTTCTTGCCAGTCTCTTCTAGCCTGCAAAGTTTCTTTTGAGAAATCAGCTGACAGTCTTATGGAAACTTCTTTGTAGGTAACTCTCTGCTTTTCTCTTGTTCCTTTAAGATTCTCTCTTTGTCTTTAACCTTTAGCATTTTAATTATAATATGTATTGGTTGTGGTCCTCTTTGGGTCCAACTTGTTTGGGACTCTCTGTTCTTTGTGGACTTGTATGTCTATTTTCCCGAAGGAAAATTATTTGAAAATTATTTTTTCAAATAAATTTTAAATTTCTTGCTCTTCCTTTTCTCCTTCTGGCATCCCTATGATTCATATGTTGGTATGTTTGGAGATGTCCCAGAGGGTCCTTATACTATTCTCGGTGTTTTTTTTGTTTTTGTTTTTGTTTTTTAATTCTTTTTTCTTCCTGCTGTTCTGGTTCAATGCTTATTTCTTCTTTATGTTCCAAATTGTTGACTTGTATTCTGTCTTCATCCCTTCCACTGTTGGTTCCCTGTAGATTTCTCTTTATTTCACTTAGAGTGGCCTTCATTTCTTCCTGGGTCTTTTTCATTTTGTTGCCTTACTCAATGAGTTCTTTGAGCATCCTGATCACTGGTGTTCTGACCTCTGCATCTGATAGGTTGGTTATCTCTGTTTCATTTAGTTCTTTTCCTGGGGGTTTCTGTTCTTTCGTTAGGGCAACATTTCTTTATCTCCTCATTTTGGCAACCTCCCTGTGTTTGTTTCTGTGTATTAGGTAGAGCTGCTTTGACTCCTTGTGTTAGTAGCGTGGCCCATCTGGATGAATTTATTAGCTTCTTTAAATCCTTGGTTGTCAGACTTCCATAAGCTCTATTTTCTGAAGGTTCTGAGTATTATTTGTTTTGAGGTGTAGTTGTAATTCTTTCTGTGGTGGTACAAGGAGGTGAAGCGTGTTTACCTCTGCCTCCATGTTGACCGGAAGTCCACCCCACCTTGAATCTTAAATCACATGCACTTGTGCTTTATCATTGCATTTAACTATGATGGTTCCTGTCTGACTGGCTGCCCTTTGTAACATGTGCATTGCTGTGCCCGTATGTTGCTTCTTTTTGTGTTTTTTCTTTACTAGTTATCCTGGTGAACTCTAGACACTATTTGATGCCTGATCTTTGATACAGCAACTTTTGCCCTTGCAAATGATAATAATAGAAGACTAAGGTTCTTTTTTCTCTAGAAATAAGCTGTTTCTTTTTTTTAAAATTATGGTCATCTGCTCTTATAATAGTTACATACTAAAATAAAGTGGGAGACCTCCGAGGTTGTATATTCCTGTAACTGTCATTTGTGGAGAAGGAAAAAATCTGCCTGCTAAATATTTCCCCCACCCCTTCTTTTTTAGAAAGTAGTTTAAAAGTACATGTTAAATACACAAGTTATCTGTGGTGTTAGAAGTTAGGATATTGGTTACAATTTCTGGTGGGTGAAGAGACTGGAGGAGATTTCTGTGGTGCTGGTTATCTTAATGTTTCTTGATCTTGAAGCTCGAGTTAGTTATATAGATGTGTTCACTTTGTGAGATTTCATTGAGCTATAAACTTAGAATATATCTGTAATATACTTCAATAAAAACTTAAGTTAAAAATATTAATATTGTTTAATGACATTTTGCACTAGTAAAGGTCTTTATTTCTCACATTAACTACCTTTCCAATGAATATGTTCCATTTGGAGTCAAGATATTTACAGCTTTATCACCATTCTTTTTATATACATTGCATTGATATAGATGTTTTAATTTCAAGTTCTCTTGTTCAGCTCATAATTTCAGACACTGAATACTTTAGATACACTTAGATTAGCTGTAGGAAGTTTGATTGTTATGTTCTGCTCTGCTGCTTTAAGTGAATAATCTTCAGCAACTCACACAGTCTTGACTTGAGTCTTATTGTATGTATCTAAAACTTCGACTTGAGTCTTATTGTATGTATCTAAAACTTCGTCAAGTGCAGTTGTGCCTACTGTCTATTGGTAAGTTCACACTCTCATTAGAGAACAGAATAGTGTGAAGGAAGAACGAACCATGGGAAAGAGTAGTTGTATTTGTACTGGTTCATTATTTATAGTAAGCAATCTAACATAGCAACCCAAATGTTCAGAAATATTTACTATAATTAGCACTTTAAAATGTGATACCAGGCTAATCAAAGTCTTTTGAATTCTAATCCTTTTATCCATTTTTACTATAATAGGTTTTAAAAGAATGTTTTAACGAAATATGTTACTAAAGGTAGGAAGATAAACAGTAATGTCAGTTTTTGGTTAACAGAAGTTTTTAAATAGGCCTGTGTTCTCTGATCTTCATTTCTAAAAATTGGGTATAGGGGTAGAGGTAACAGAAAAAATGGTTTTTGAGAATAATAATAGCTATATTATATCCTGATGAAGAAAAGGCAACCTTTCCCTATTTCAGTGGAATCTGAGTATTCTTTATTTAAATAGTATAATAAAACACATTAACAATCATTTTAATACCTAATTGTGTCTTCTAGGCCGTCCTTCAAGTTTCCCATGTCTCAATGGACTCCTGAATATAGCAAGCTCTATACCTTAAAAGTGGATATGAAGAGTGAGATTCCTTCTGATGCACCAAAGACACAGGACAGTCTGAAAGGGATCCTCTTGCATCCAGAGCCCATTGGGGCAGCCAAAAGTTTCCCTGCAGGAGTTGAGATGATTAATAGTAAAGTGGGGAATGAATTCTCTCATTTGTGTGATGATTCTCAAAAACAAGAGAAGGACATGAATGGTAACCAACAGGAGCAAGAAAAAAGTGTTGTGAGGAAAAAACGCAAAAGCCAGCAGGCTGGCCCTTCGTACATGCAGAATTGTGTTAAAGAGAACCAGGGAATATTAGGATTGAGGCAACACCTGGAAGCACCAAGTGATGAAGACAATGACTCCTCTTTTAGCGATTGTCTTTCTTCTCCTTCATCTAGTTTGCATTTTGGAGATTCTGATACTGTGACTTCAGATGAGGATAAAGGAGTCCCTGTCAGACATTCCCAGGCAGTTTTGACTGCTAAAAGTAGAACTCAGAGCGCACGGTCCCAAAAGTGGCCTCCCACTGAGACAGAAACCGTTTCCGGATTGTTAATGAAAAGACCCTGTTTTCATAGCAGTTCACTAAGGAGACTTCCATGCAGAAAGAGATTTGTAAAAAATAATTCCTCACAGAGGACACAGAAGCAAAAGGAGAGGATATTAATGCAGAGGAAAAAACGAGAAGTGTTAGCCCGAAGAAAATACGCATTGCTCCCGAGTTCTAGTAGTTCCAGTGAAAATGACCTCAGCAGTGAATCCTCTTCGAGCTCATCAACTGAAGGAGAAGATTTGTTTGTTTCTACCAGTGAAAACCACCAAAACAATCCAGCTGTTCCCTCAGGTAAAAATGTTTCTTAAATTGAGTAAAACGCGGAAACTGTTGCGTTGTTTTTGTGCTTATTTTCTCATACATTTTAGTGATTCCATTATATTTAAAAGTAATATGAGGCTTTATTGACCTTTTATTTTTAAGCCATATAAATAAATGATCACATGTAGTATTACAAAGAACACATATGAATGACTTGTAGACATGGACAGTGAGTGGAGAGGGGATTGACTATGGGAGGGAGGGTTGGGCCTGGTGAAGGGGGCAAAAGGGAAAAAAATTCAGACAGTTGTAACAGAATAAACAATTTAAAAAATGTTGTATTAAACCATGAGTCCAGTTCTAAGGTACAAATTTTAAAATTTTCTAAAATTTTAAATAGGAAAAATGTTTAAATTTCTGTATTTCTGAAAAAAATGAAGTAAAGCTAGAGGTGGTTTTTTTTTTTAGAAAATCATTTTTATCGTTTTATACATATTAGATTATATTTCATGAGTTACTGACTTACAGTAGTTTTTATTCCTGTAGTGCTTTTCAGTATGTTTAACTTTTATGAATACTTCTTCAGATAACTGTGTGATGGGTTTCTTCCATATTCAACTCTGTAAAAGCAATTCTAGTCACTAAAAAAGACAAGTCAATATTATTTTTCCTTAAGTGCTCTGTTCTTATTGTTTACAAGTAACTTATCATGTTCTTTAGAACTGAAAAATAATTTCAGTATTTGAGAGGTAGTTTTATTCTGATACTAGAACACAAACATTAGTCCTGGGAGTGCTCAGTAGAGCATCTGAATAATCAGTTAAAATTGAATTGATAGAGGATTAGATCAATTGTACTTTCTCCTTCCCCTCAGAAATGCTGTGTTTAACTAGAACAAGTTTGTGTACAGGTAGTCTCTAAATACATGTCCCGTATATATCATTTTTATAATGTATTGTAATTTAAAAGAAGTCGAAGTGAGGTTTGAGTAGTAAAGCCTGAACTGAGGTTAGTGAGTAGTTTCTTGTGAAAGTATAAGGAAGTGCGGGGTGCAGGATAGGGAGAACTTTTTAAAGGGCCAAGATTATGAGTTTGGTTTCTTTTGTTTTTGGTTGGTTTGGTTTCTCAAATTATAAGAGAAAGTTTATTCAGAAAGTTACAGAGGTAGTAGAGGTGAGCAACTAAGCAAGTTACGGGAGCAGAAGAAGGGCCCTTGGAGCTTAGAAGAGAGAAGGGCAAAGGTAACACCTGTGAGGAAGAAGAAGGGGACAGAAAGGCAGGCGCGCTCCCACAAGGGAGCATGCGCCAGATGATGTTTTTAATGCTGACACAGAGTTTTCTCAGTCTTTACCTGATGTCCTGCTTGTTAAAGGTAGAGCCTGCTATTCCACTGCGCAGACAGGGCATTATTCCCTCTTTTCTCCTTCCTGGGTTCCTTCCTATTCCAAGATGCCCTTTCCAAACCCTGAACCAGTAACTTTGTTCTTAATTTTAGTCTTAGCCATGTATAGTTCATTTTTTATAACCTACCCAAATATTTGTTTTTAAAAGAGTTCATTGAGATCACACTACAGCAGGAAGATGGTTACAGCAGCCATTCCCTAAGGTTTTAAGAAAGAGGGAAGTGAGAATAGGAATTGTCTTGCAAAATCGTCACGTTTCACATTTATCTCATTGGTTAAAATGTGAAGAGTTTGGGGAGAGGGAGCCGCAGAGCTCAGTTTCTGCTGGAGTTTAGCGAGGCAGGGTGGTGGGTGATGTGAGGCAGACGTTCCAAGGAGCAGATGTTTGTAGGAGGCATGAGGGTAGAGTGTATCTAGGTCAGTATCAGTGTCCGTTTCCGGGAAGAAAGGAGTCATATATTCTCAGGTATTGAAGATAAATGAAAACTCTGTAATTCATTTTTAAATCTTGTTTAGTAGTTATTGTAGCATGTGGTGTTTTTCTTTCTTAAAGTAATTACATTACTTAAACTCCATTATTTTCAGACATTATCCTTAAATGTTTGTCTCTGGAAAACAAATCCAAAAGGACTCCTGATATTTTCTGGTTTCTAGACCAGTGTTTTATTTTAAACTAATTTTTTTTAAACAAATGATTTAATCACATTCAAATGGTATGGATTTTTAAAATGCCAAGAAAGTATAAAATAAGAAATAAGACTTTGAACTGCCAGTCAAGTTGGCAGCATGGGCAGACATGGCTCACTTCTTCGCATAACCTCATCAAAATCACAACTAAAATATAGAACAACCACCACTCAGCACTGTCGAAAATGAGATGAACGGAAGTCTGACAACTATGGAATTAAAGAAACCACATCAATCCAGACTGGTAGGAGGGTCGCAGATGTGAAATGGGCAAGTCCGACATCCACATGTGGTGGATAAAATGTGGAAGGAATATCTTGGGAGTGAGGAGTCCTAGCCCCACACCAGGTACCCCCAGCCCAGGGTCCAGTGCCAGGAAGATAAGTCCCCACAACTTCTGGCTGCAAAAACAAAAGGATTGAATTGGTGGAAGAAACTTCTGGAGCCCCAAATAGTCCCTTTAAAGAATCCACACGTGGTCTCACCTATTCAGATTCACCTCTTAGAGCTCTGGTACCACGGCAGCTTGTAAACAACCAGTGTCATGCTGGGAGAGACTGAGGTGTCTGGCATCAAGGGGAACAGAGGCCATTGTCCCTTTTCTGGGCCCTCACCCCACAGAGCCATTAAGCTGGTGCCGTATCTGAAACTCCATCAACCTGGCTAACACTCTTTGGCCCGCTTTGGAGATTCCCACAGACTCTCCCCCACCCAACCTACAGGCTTACCCAAGCTGCTTTTTCATATGAATGGTTGGTCTTGGCTGGGTCATGCTGCACAACTTCCTAAATCCTCTCAAACAAGAAACAACTGGCTTCAGTGAGCCCCAGGCCTGGCACTAGCAACAGCCAGTCTAGATTCGCAGCTTAGCTTCGCCTGGGAACCTCCAAGCCCAGCACAAGTAGCAGCTACCTCAGACCATTTTATGGCCCAGGCAAGGTGGCCCCAGGCAAAACACAGGTGGGGTCTGACCTTGGCCTGTACTACCTGGGAAATCCCAAGGCCATCACACTCAGTTGACATGTACAGACCACGTTGGAGCACCACCACCCTGCCCCTGCACAGCTGATCCTCCATGCTGGGTCAAGGTTAGTGGTAAGTGGTGACCGTCCATCCTTGCAGGTGACTGGCCTGGGTAAATCCCTCCCATTGATCTGCCAACAGCAACCAAGGCTCAAATGTAAGAGGAGGATGTACTCAGCCCACACGAAGGGCATACCTAGAGTACACAGTTTGGGTGATAGGGGAAGCTGTGCCACTGCAGTCTACAGGACACCTACTACATCAGGCCACACTACCAAGACAGGGAGTCATAGCAGCTCTACCTAATATATAAAAGAAAAACAGGGAGGCAGCCAAAATGAGGAGACAGAAACATGCCCCAAATGAAAGAACAGATCATAACTCCAAAAACAGAACTAAACAAAATGGAGATAAGCAATTGATGATATGAAGAGTTCAAAACACTGTTATAAGGATGCTCAAGGATTTAGTGAGGACATCAGTAGCATAAGAAACATCCAGTCAAAAATGAAGGGTACAGATTGAAATAAAGAACCATTTACAGGGAAACAATAGTAGAGTGGTTGAATCAATGATTTAGAACATAAGGAATTAAAAAAAAAAACAGAAGAAGAAAAAGAATCCAAGAAAATGAGGATAGTGTAAGTAGCCTCTGGGTCAACTTTAAGCATTTCAACATTTGCATCATAGGGGTGCCAGAAGGAGAAGAGAAAGAGCAAGAAATTGGAAATCTATCTGAAAAAATAATGAAAGAAAACTTATTTAATTTGGTGAAGGAAATAGACATGCAAGTCCAGGAAGACTCCAGAGAGTCCTAGACGAGATGGATGCAAAGAGGCCCTCTCCAAGACACATCATCATTAAAATGCCAAAGTTAAAGATGAAGAGAGAATCTTAAAAGCAGCAAGAAAAAAGTAATTAGTTACCCACAGGTGAGTTCCCAAAGACTGTCAGCTGATTTCTCAAAAGAAACATTACAGTCTAGAAGGAATTGGCAAAAAATATTCAAAGTCATGAAAAGCAGGGACGAACCTACAGCCAAGATTGCTGTACCTAGCAGTGATGTCATTTAGAATCGAAGGTTAAAGAGCTTCCCAGACAAGAAAAAACTAAAGGAGTTTCATCACCCAGCCATTACTGTATGAAATGTTAAAGGGACTTATCTAAGTAAAGAAGATCAAAACTGTGAACAATAAAATGGCAAAAATATGTATGTACCAAAAATTGAATCTAAAAATTCAACTAAGCAAACAAGAAGAACACAGAATCTTGGATATGTACCATGTTTTGATGGTTGCCAAATGGGAGGTGGGTGTGGGGAGAATGGGTGAAGAGGTGAAAGGATTAAGAAGTATAAATAAGTAGTTAAAAAGTAGCCATGGGGATGTAAAGTACAGTATAGGAAATGGAGTAGTCAAAGAACTTACACGCCTGACCCATGGACTTGAACAGTGGTTGTGGGGATTATTTGAGGGGGGGTGCGGGGGGTCCTGAGTGGAGGGGAGTAAACTGGGAAAAATTGGGACAACTGTAATAGCATATTTAATAAAATATAATTCAGAAATAAAAGTTTATTTCAAAATTTAAAAAAAAAGAAAAAGTTTGCTCGTATTTCTTAGGTCCAAGTCTTAATTACCCAGAAGTAATCAGTTAGCAGTTTCTTATCTCCTGAATTTACAAAATATCCATTTTAGAAAAACTGTGATCGTTTAAACAATAGAAGAGTGTCTGAGTTATTTATGTAACTTTTAGTTACACAGTCTTTCTGTATATAAAAAAATTATAAGATGAATTTTAATGCACTAGCTACCTTTGTATCATTTATCATTGGAACTTCAAAAATGTTATACTTGTATTTGACTTTAACTAATAAAGTCTTTGAAAAAACAGTGAAATTTCATGTATACATATACAAGGAGAGAAATCCCTCATAAAGTTGAAATGTAGATGTAGATTTCTCTCCACTGTAGAATGGTAATGTCCAGTTGGTGAGTTAAAATAAGGGAAGTTTTAAAATAAAACTACTGTTTTTTAAATTTTTATATATATTGTAGTTTTAAATACAATTCCCTTTGTACACCTATCTTAAGCATCATGTACATGATTATGAAGCAAGAACCAAAAAGGTAATTTGGAAATTGAATCTAGAATATTATTTTAAATAACTACTTAAGTAGTGTTGTTTTGTTTTCTCTGCTTATAAGATATGTTTATGCTGTTAAAGAGATATCCTACCTTAGTATGTCTGTGTGTGTGATCTTTAGAACTTAGAAATTATTTCAAAATTTGCATATTACATAATTGTTAAATCTGATTTTTTTTCTATTTAATTGATATCAAAGTAGAATTATTTCAGTCTTTTCAACTAATGGTGTTGGGACAATTGTAGATTCACTGCAAGAAAGATGAATTTATACCTTTTACAGCTTGTCAGCCTAAAAGTTAAAATGGATCATAGACAGAAATGTAAGAGCTAAACTATACAACTGCTGGAAACAACATAGGAGAAATTCTCAGTGGTCTTTGGTTAGGCAGAGATTTCTTAACTATATTACTAAAAGCGTGATTCATAAAAAATTGCTAATTTGGACTTCATTAAAATTAAAGACTGCAGTAACAACACCATTAAGAAAATAAAAAGGGGAGAACCAAGATGGCGGCGTAGGTAGACACACTGCGCCTCCTCACACAACCAGAACTGACAGAGAATCTAACAGCAAGGGGGACCAACACCAAGGAAACAGAAAATAATCATTCATCCAGACTGGTAGGAGGGGCGGAGACGGCACTGGGGTGGAGAGGACTCGCATGGCTGTGGCGGGACTGAGACTGGCGGAGTGTGGGACAAATGGCGAAGGCAGTCTGAGCACTAGCAGACCCTGCGGTCCCACATTTGCACAGATAAACCCAGAGGGCCGGACTCAGAGTGGCGGAGATCGGGGCAGGCAGAGTGGCGGATAGCACCCTGCGGCACATTCGCCCACAGATAAACCGGACGAACGGCGGGCAGAGAAGCAGACCGCTGCGCAACCCAGGGCTCCAGCTCAGCTCGGGGAAATAAAGCCTCAAACCTCTGATTGAAAGCGCCCCTGGGGGTTGGGGCGGCAGGAGAGACTCCCAGCCTCACAGGAGAGGTAGTTGGAGAGACCCACAGGGGCCTAGAGTGTGCACAGGCCCACTTACTCGGGAACCAGCACCAGAGGGGCCCAGTTTGATTGTGGGTAGCCGAGTGAAAGACTGAAATCCGGAGGAGAGTGAAGCGGGCGCCATTGCTCCCTCTCAGCCCCGCCCCCACGTACAGCATCACAGCGCAGCGACCAGCATTACCCCGCCCCGGTGAACACCTAAGGCTCCGCCCCTTAAAGTAACAGACGCGCCAAGACAAACAAAAAAAATGGCCCAAATGACAGAACACTTCAAAGCTCCAGAAAAAATACAACTAAGCGACGAAGAGATAGCCAACCTATCAGATGCACAGTTCAAAGCACTGGTTATCAATATGCTCACAGACTTGGTTGAATCTATTCGAAAAACAGATGAAAAAATGAAGCCTATGCTAAGAGAAACAAAGGAAAATGTACAGGGAACCAATAGTGATGAGAAGGAAACTGGGACTCAAATCAATGGTATGGACCAGAAGGAAGAAACAAACATTCAACCAGAAAAGAATGAAGAAACAAGAACTTGGAAAAATGAGGAGAGGCTTAGGAACCTCCAGGACACCTTGAAACGTTCCAACATCCGAATTATAGGGGTGCCAGAAGGAGAAGAGGAAGAACAAAAAATTGAAAACTTATTTGAACAAATAATGGAGAACTTCCCCGATCTGGCAAAGGAAATAGAGTTCCAGGAAGTCCAGGAAGCTCAGAGAGTCCCAAAGAAGCTGGACCCAAGGAGGAACACACCAAGACACATCATAATTACATTACCCAAGATTAAACGCAAGGACCTACGTCCAAGATTACTGTATCCAGCAAAGCTATCATTTAGAATGGAAGGGAGGATAAAGTGCTTCTCAGATAAGGTCAAGTTGAAGAGGCTCATCATCACCAAGCCCTTATTATATGAAATGTTAAAGGGAGTTACCTAAGAAAAAGATCAAAAATAGGAACAGTAAAAATGACAGCAAACTCACAGTTATTAACGACCACACATAAAACAAAAACGAGAGCAAACTAGGCAAACAACTAGAACATGAGGGTTGTCAATAAGGGAGTGGGAGGGGGAGAGGGGGGTAAAGGTGCAGAGAATAAGTAGCATAGATGATAGGTGGAAAATAGACAGGGGGAGGGTAAGAATAGTGTGGGAAATGTAGAAGCCAAAGAACTTATAAGTATGACCCATGGACATGAACTATGGGGGGGGAATGTGGGAGGGAGGGGGGTGGGCAGGATGGAGTGGAGTGGGGGGGGAAATGGGACAACTGTAATAGCATAATCAATAAATATATTAAAAAAAAAAAATAAATAAAAAGGCATGGTACTGAGAGGAAATATTTACAGATAATATATCTGATGAAAGACTTGTATTTCAAAACATAAAGACCTCTTACAGCTGAACAATAAAACCAAAGTCCAAGTTAAACATAGGCAAAAGATTTGAATAGACAGAAATTTCAACAAAGTGACTAATAAGCACTTTAAAAAATGCTCAATGTCATTAGTTATTACAGAAATCAAAACCACAGTGAGGTACCACTATATATCCACTATACCAGCTATAATAAAAAAGGGGCAATAACAGTTATTGGTGAGGCTTTGGAGTCCTCATTTTCCTGGTGGGAATGTAAAATCGTACAGCCACTTCAGAAAATTTGGCATTTCTTTAAAAAGTTAAACATAATAAATTTACCATAGTACATAGAAATTGCATTTCTAAGTATTTATCCAAGAGAAGTAAAAGCACATGAATGTATAAAGACTTGCAGACAAATGTTTACAGAAGCTTTTTATGTAAAATAGCCAAAAATGAGAAAAATCCAGGTGTCCATGAACAGAAGAGGGATAAGCAAATTATATATTCCTATAAGATAGTACTCAGCAATAAAAAAGAATGAGCTATTGATAAAGCGACATGGGTAGATCTCAAAGTAAGTACACTGAGTGAAAGAAGCCAGACAAAATTGTATGTAATGTATGACTCCATTTCTATGGAATTCTTGAAGATAGAAACCAGCCCATAATGACAGAAAATAGGTCTGTCGTCCTAGCGGTATAGGGATGGACGGTGATGGACTGAAAGAGGCCATGTGGGGATTGTTTTAGGGTGTTGGAAATGTTCTAAAACTGGATCGAGGTGATGGTGATGCTCTATAAATTTACTAAAATCAGTGAAATGTACACTTAAAATGGGGGTAATTTTAGCTCAATATTCTTATTATGCGAATATTCTTAATACAAACATGATTTATAGTTTACCAGTTTGTAGTTTGTTGGTTGACCTTTACATTGACAAGTGATAGTAATGAAAAAAGAGGAATATTTACATAAACTTAGCCCCAGATTTGTCGAAAAATATAGCAAGAGAAAAAATGGAGCATAATTACTTTATTCTCTTAATTTTTTAAAGTTTACAGGTTAGTAATGTTAAATGTGTTCACTTTGTTGTGAAACAGATCCAGAACTTTGTCATCTTGCAGTGAGAAAAGAAAACTTCACACCCATTAAACAACTTTCCTTTTCCCCTTCCCCCTAGCCCTGGTAACCAGCATTCTTCTTTCTTCCTCTGTGCATCTGGGGAATCGTGCAGCAGGGTATTTTAATGTGTGCATGTGTGCCTGGGTTATTTCACCGAGCATAATGCCCTTCAGGTTCGTTTATGTTGCAGCATGTGATGGTATTTCTTTCATTTTTAAGTCCGAATAATTTTCTGTTCTGTGTATATACCACGTTTTATTTATCTATTCAGCCACTGATGGACATTTGGATTGCTTTCACCTCTTGATTATGAGTATTTATATACAGATATCTCTTTGAGACAAAATGTGATTTTTAAAGTAAGAAAGCAGTACCTCACAAAAGTTGTTTTTAAAATAGAATTCCATGACACAATAATCTATGGTCAAGGGGGATTAATAGATGGCTTCAAAATGTAGCCTAAAACATATAAGAATATTTAAGGGAGGTATCAAAATTTAATGGGGGGGGAGGGAGGATTTTTCAAGAAATGGTTTGGTAAGACCTATTTCACTTAGTATAATGTTCTCAAGGTCTATCCACGTTGTCACAAATGGAAGTATTTTGTCTTTTCTTATGGTTGAGTAGTATTCCATTGAAAAACTAATTTTAGATGAAGTAAATAATTAAGGAAACATATTGAACCAAATACAATATGTATCTATTCTCCAAATAAGGAAGCAGTTTCCAGACTAAGAATAATTTAGAAAAAAAAGTACAAAAATTACAGTTTTTATAAGCACAAAACTAAAAAACTAATATGTGTGTTTCTTAAAAGAATGCCATATCACGTAAAAATACAATCTGGGAGAAAATATATAGTAAATGTATCTTTATTTTAGATATTAAATAGTAAATATAGAATGTGAATATCTTATGTAAGGTCTTAAAATCAGTACCTTTAGATATAACAGTGTTAATGTCTCTAATTTTATGCAAATTCATATGGAGATACTTACAGTCCTTAAAGAACAAACAAAAGTTATAAAAGAGGAAATAGCCATCGGAAGACATACGAACAAGAAAGTAGGTAGGTACTTGTACTGTTCTCAGTATGTGTGTTTAGCTGTATTTTAAAAACCTGTCATTTTGACAGATACAACTTTTACTTTTGTAATGAATTTCGTAGTCTTCATGTCAAAGTAAAAATTTTTGCATATCAATTAGCTAACAGGAAGATGCCCTTTAAATGTTTTTTCCTTTTGTTTCCAGGAAGTATTGATGAAGATGTGGTGGTGATAGAAGCTTCTTCCACTCCCCAGGTCACTGCCAATGAAGAAATTAATGTTACCTCAACTGATAGTGAAGTGGAGATTGTAACAGTTGGAGAAAGCTATCGGTAAGATTTTAATTGCTAGTTTGTTTATTTGAAATTTTAAATATAAATATTTAAACATATTTGTGCTGCAGATATTTGCATCTTTCTATTACCTTTTTTTTGAGACCTAGTTTGAGTATGTATATGTCAGGTTAGTGGTTTTCAAACCAGGCTACATTAGACACACCTGGGAAGTCATAAAGAAATTTTGTTGTCTCGACTGTGTCCCAGGACAACTGAACCAGAATCTTAGGGGTCAATATTTTTCAAGCACCCCAAGAGTTCAGTGAAAGCTAAGAATCAGTGTTCTAGAGAAACAGTATTTTGCTTAATGTTTTACAAAATAGAGTTTATGGTATGATTCAGAGGGTTCACGAAGTCCTTTGCAGTTTAGATGTGAATAATACATAAATATTGGGGATGATAACGAAAGTAAAAGTGAAGAAAAATATTCGGGAATGTTGATAAAGTATTTCTTTTTGTCAGTAATCTACTTGTTTCCAGATCTCATTGATACTAGTGAAGTTTGTGCTATTCTGTCAGGGGAGCGTAGCATAAAACATTCAAAAAAGTTTTTTGTCCTCCACTCAGGAATTTCATCTAAGTTCTGTACTAATAAATGATTGAAAAATTCTCATATGTTTTGACAAATAACTGGAAATGACATTGCCTTTTTGAAAATCACTCTCTCCACCCTCTCAAAAGAGGAAAACCCTAGCACTGTATTATTGTATATACACTGTATTTAACTTGTGTTTTACATGATTACAGATATTGGTAGCAGAAGCAGTGAAATGTTTCTCTGTTCCACTTGATGCACCAAACAAATATATGGATGACTCTTAATTTTTGTGTTGGATTAATTTAGAAATATATTTGCTCACTGTATTTTAATTTTTGATGTTATTAATTAAAAAGAAAACATTCATATTTTGGAAGCATGTTCAAAACATACTTAGAATGTGCTTCTCCACTGGCCATTTTCCCATTGGAATGCAACTTCTAATTTGTTTAAATTGATTTGAGAGAGAGAGAGAAACATCAGTTTGTTGTTTCACTTACTTATGCACTCATTGGTTGCTTCTTATATGTACCTGTACCAGAAATCAAACCTGCAACCTTGGCATATGGGGACAGCGCTCTAACCAACTGAGCTACCCGGCCAGGCCCAATGGAGTGCTACTTCTAATGGCATGGAAGAGAACATTATATAGTATACCCTTGTTTGTTTTAAGTTCTGAATGATTTTCCCAGGCTCTGAGGAAAATTGATACTCTGTGGTATGTGCCATAGTTGCCTGTTGACTTTACATAGTGCTTGGTATCACTGACTCCATTTTTATGAACTACAAGAATTGCTAAAATTCACAGCCTGTCTTTCCTTGCGGAACTGGAGATCTTTCTTGTGGTGGAAATACTTCACATTCAATCAGATGTATTTACCATAATAATGGACAGCGACTTTTGAAAAGACACACAGTGCTCATGACCCATATTTATTTTCCTTATTGTTCTGTAGAGTACTAATTTTATCACTGCTTAGCTGGCTGGCTCTTGGCCCATTCTCTCAAGAGAGAATGCACCTGTGTTTCAAATTTTTTGTGTCAGAATTCAACAGTTGCCACATATATCACCAGTTCTTCATACGTCAAGTTTTGTGCTGGTGTTCCACTCAGCAAACTTGGAACTTTCTGCAGCTATTAACAGCTTCCCAGAAATAGACTACACAGTCTCATCAGAATCTTGGTTTCTCAAGAATTGTCAATGGTGATCTCTCTCCTTACAAACCCTTTCAACCCCATATAGTTGCTTAGTGTCATGCTTTAGTCTATATCATTCTTCTGGGAATGTGCTGTCCTTTTGTTACCGTGTCTCAGGAGTTAATCTTTATACTCCTTTTCAGTGTTTCAGAATTTAAACTTTTTCTAAACTCTTGGGTTCGACAGTTGCTGAGGCCATCTTCAGCCTGGTTTGACCTTTGGCATTCATTTCTGAACGGTTGAGTTTGTACCTCTGATGATTGCATATTAATAAATGTGGTTCACCCTTTCTATACATGCTAACAATAAGCTCATAAGCAGTTTTACATTCAGCTTGGGCAAGAGAAATCCCCACTTCATAAGCCCCACCTTTGTAAAACATTTGTTTTTCTCCTGGAGTCCTAGGATTACATAGTCTGTAGATAATCCCTCTGTACCCTCAGTCATTCAGATCATTTCGGTGAATCCTTAAAAGTTTCTAAATAAAATGTATACCTGTAAGAAATTTAGTACATCACAGTGACAGGTATGTAATTGAAAGATGATGAAAGTGTTCGTTGTTGAGGGAGTGTGGTTACATGCTTTAAAAGCGTAAAGCAGCTCAAACAAGTGATGCTGTGTTAAGACTACAAACTGCAGATGCTCCTTGACTTAACAATAAAGTTGAAAATAGCATAAATACCATAAATTGGAAATGCATTTAAATAATATTATATACCAATTTTACCTCAAAAAAATCAGGATAAGAGAATGTTTTTAATACATTTAACCTCTTAAACATCATAGCTTAGCCTGGCCTACCTTAAATGTGCTCAGGGCACTTAAATTAGCCTACAGTTGGGCAAAGTCATCAATGAATACACTGTAGAGTACCCTTAGGGTAAATAATGGATACTCTACATTACTGGGAGCTGCAGCCTGCGGCCACTGCCCAGCTTCATAAGAGAGTATCATATCACATGTTGCTAACTCGGGAAAAGATCAAAATTCAAAGTTCGAAGTACAGTTTTTACTGAATGCATATTGCTTTCAAACCATAGTCAAGTCGAAAGTTCCTAGATCTAACCATTAAATCAGGGACCATCTGCACTAAACTAGCTATAACCATCCATACCTCTTCTGATCCTAGGAAGTCCCTCTGGTGCCTTGAAACTCTTAGATCAGTACCAGAAAGTTAGCTTGGTTTACGCCACCCAAAGCCACGTTTTGCAAATTCAGTCTGCACTAAACATATACAATCACGTGGACATTATTAAATGTTGAGTATTGATATTGTTGTTACTTTGCCTATGGTGAATAATTTTAGATATTTACATAAAATGTAAGTAAATGATGATAACCCATGTGAGTATTCAAACCTTCGGAAAGAGCAGCATTCTTGAAACTGAATCCTGCATTTTACACCAATTATTGGTGCAAACTGACAACATACCATTTTTCATATTCTTAGCTCATTTGGCTGGTGAATATTTCATTCAGAAAATGTTTGTTGAGTGCCAGACACTGTGGTAGTCATAGTTTTGAATTCTGGGACCATTACTTCTTTGGAGACGTCTTGCATGAAGTGCATCACAAACTGCTTTGTAAGAAAGGCTTATTATTTATTAGGTAACTAAAACTTTTGTGTGTTTCATATTTACTCATTTAATATTGATATCATTTAAGGTCTCGTTCAACCCTTGGACACTCCAGATCTCACTGGAGCCAAGGTTCAAGTTCTCATGCAAGTCGGCCACAGGAGCCACGGAACCGCAGTAGGATTTCTACTGTGATACAGCCCTTGAGGCAGAATGCGGCAGAAGTGGTGGACCTTACTGTTGATGAAGACGGTAAGGTGGAGTAGTAACAATGTGGAATTGTGGAGAGAATTTGATAAAATGAAATATCTTACTCTGCTAGAAACTCCTGCTACTGCCTATGGTAATATACAGGGTCTGGCACAAATACCACCCCCTTTTATACAAAATCATAAGCACGTAATTCTGTAACATAACAATGTCACACTCAAGCATACCATAGGACATTTTAGGTGAAATGTTCAAATTAAAACTACAAATTACACCCATATTATTACCGTACAAAATACATTCAAGCAGGCCTTACTTCTGCCGGACCCTGTATTATTAACGTACAGGGAAGTCGTTAGATTTTCTAATCTTATCTTTCAACTGATATAATAACCTTATTTATATAGTAAGTTGTGTCTAAAATTTTTTCTAGGTATTGTTTCATTGCTTGGTAGTTATTTTCTTAGTGAAAAAATGTTTTACGTGTAAAATCTACAAGTTTGATCTATCCTCAGGCTTACCTGTTAACTTCATTTATAATATTGTCATACTTCGCCTTTGGCTATGAAAAATAGAAATGGCACATTTTAAATACAGACAACAGAGCTCTGACTAGTGTGGCTCATTTGGGCATCATAACTACAAAGTGAAAGATCACTGGTTTGATTCCCAGTCAGGGCACTGGGTTGCAAGTTTGGTCCCTGTCGGGGTATGTACAAGAGGTGACTGATCGATTTCTCTCTCACATTGATGTCTCTCTTCCTTTCTCCCTCCCTTCCCCTCTCTCTAAAAATAAGTATATGAAATCTTTAAAAAATTAAATACATACAAACAACAGAAAAGCCCTATAACTGAATTTAAATGGTTAATACTAATAATTTGAAGTGTCAGATTTACTTTCAAAAGTATGTTATTCTTTAATATAATATATGTACCTTTTTGCTGCTTAGCTTTATGTTTTGTTTTGGCTTACAATTGCTCCAAGTAACTGAGGAAACAAAACTAGAGTTGGAAAACAGGAGTTAGGGGAAGTGGCACCAAGTATGAATTTGTCCACATACTGAGAATTATCTTCAGGTGTTATCAGTTACATCTTAGACAGAAATGGTCAGTCATAATTTCCTTAAAGGAGGGCTGTCAGTCATATATGAACTTGTTAGCTTCGGAAGTTACAAGCTGGAGACAAGGTACATTAGGTAGGTAAAAAGAGTTAGAGGCCCTGGGCAATGAGCTCTTGTATGGGCCGTTTGCAGTTCGGGTGATCATGACTTTCAGAGTACCAGTACTTTGGAATAAAGATGTTTATTGCGGAGTTAATTTATTCCAACTGCTGGCAGTTCTTTTAATGATGTCTTGGTTTTCATTTTGAAGCATTAGAAATTATCTGTAAGTCAGTGGTTAATATAACAGGGATTAATTAAAGATTACTTGGAGTTAATTAAATATAGAATGACTATTTTGGAAACTTTTATATGTTTTCCATGTGACACCTGTTACCCAGTAAGTAGGAGAAGGTGACAGAGTAGTCTTATAACCCATTAGAATTAGTTCAACTAATTCTAATACTTTAACTAGGTTAATAGTATTTTAGTGATCAGTAGATGCCCTCTTCCCCCAACTAGTTTCTTTCAGTGGAAAGCTTTTATCCTATTAAAAAATAAACCCAAAACTTAAGTATAGCCGTTAGGCCGGTGATTCTTAACTGGCTGTCATTTTGTGCCCCTGGAGACATTTGTCAATATCTACAGGCATTTTTGGTTCTCACAGTTGGGGGAGAATGCTACTAACATTTAGTGGGTAGAGGCCACAAGTGCTGCTCAACATTCCACAATGCACGGGACAGCCCATGCTCTGTCCCCACTCCCACCCCCAACAAAACATTATCCAGCCAAAAATGTCAATACTGCCAAGGTCGAGAAACTGAGATAAACCATTTGCAAATAAACAGAGGTTCCTCCCTTCCTTTTTTAGGTACAAGCAAATACATTTGTTTAAGCATCCAAAGTACAATGTTGCATATAGACCTACGGGTACTATTTGTATTTCAGGAGTCAGCCTTCTGCACTGCATTGCATAAAATACTGTCCTTTCTCTTTCTATATCACGTTAAGAGAGTCCTTTTTCAGATCTGATTGTTATGACTATGCTTTGGACATATTTATTCCTGTTGTTTATTTTTAAACAACTGTTTTTCAACCAGAGTCTAGAATATTCACATGTTAAAGTCTGCCTGAATTTTCTCTTTATATTCCACTATAGAAATTTTAAATTTTATTAGAAGGTACTACTTAGCCCTGGTTGGTGTGGCTCAGTGGACTGAGCTCCTACCTGTGAACTGAAAGGTTACTGATTTGATTCCCAGTCAGGGCACTTGCCTCAATTGTGGGCCAGATTTCAGGTTGGGGGTGTGCAAGAGGCACCCAAAGGCATATCAATGTTTGTCTCCCTCTCTTTCTTCCCCTCTCTCTAAAAATAAATAAATAAAATCCTTTAAAAAGGTACTGCTGAGTATTAATATTTGCAAATAATCTTTTGAAAACATACAAAAATGCATGTGAGAAGGAGATTAAGATATATTAAATGCCATAGATAATGTTTACGAAGTGTTTATGTAAAGCATTGTACAAAGTGCTTCATATATGTGATCACAGTTCATCCTAGTAACAGTTCTATGAAGAAAATTCTGTACTTTCCTATTCTATAGGTGAGGAAACGGAGAGTAATTGAGTAACTTATCCAGGATCATACTGTCATTGGTGAAATCAGACTTGCTTTCCAAGCATCTGACCCTGAAATCCATTCGGTACCAGAGAAAGTGCTATTTGTAACTCTGTTCTGACAGCCTGTAACAGTGTGTATGAACATAACAGGGAGACTTACTTTTCTTTTCTTATGACAGATCAGAAAACTTACATAGTTATCATTCAAGAAACTATGTAAATTGCCTGAATTATTCTAATATGCATACTAGGTGTTGGATTTTTTTAATGCAGTAATCATATATTAGTAACATACCATTTTAATGTTGTAGTTTAGCTTTATGAAAGCTTTTTTTACTATATATTGTACTTACTAAATAGTTCATATTTTTAAAGTTTGATTTAACAATTATCTTAAAAATGTTAGCTTGGGTTCACATATAACCCATTACCTAATTTGTTTTGAAATGCTAAATAAACATTATTTTGTATTTTGTAGAACCTACTGTAGTACCAACCACTTCTGCACGAATGGAATCACAAACCACAAGCGCTTCCACTAACAATTCCAATCCATCTACCTCTGAGCAGGCCTCTGATACTCCTTCAGCTGTCACTAGTAGCCAACCCTCCACAGTGTCAGAGACTTCAGCTACTCTTACAAGCAATAGTATGACTGGTACTTCTATAGGAGGTATGTAAAAAATGGGAGGGGAGGACGGATTCTTTTTCTTTATACTTGTTAGAAAAAGGATTGTTGTTTTTAAGATTTTAGTTGTATTAGCAAAATCATAGTCTTAGAATAATCATCATGTGTGAGCTAAGTAGTCTCAAGTAGAATTAGAATATGATTTCATATTTGAGTTTGGGTGCTGTATGTTACCAGAGTATCATAGCTCAAGTGAAAGAAACTGGGGAAAACTGAATGGCTGATACAAAAAAAATACTAGCAACAAAAGAAAAAAATAGGTAAATTGAATTTTTTCAAAATTTAAAACTTATGTACATCAAAGGACATCAAGAAAGTGAAAAGAAAACTTACAGAATGGGAGAAAAATATTTGAAAGTCATACATTTGATAGGTGTCTGGTATCCAGGATATATAAAGAACATGTACAACTCACCAATAAAAAGAAAAACAAGTCTGTTTAAAGATACGCCCTGGCTGGTGTAGCTCAGTGGATTGAGCACTGGCCTGTGAATGGTAAGGTCACTGGTTTGATTCCCGGTCAGGGTACATGCCTGGTTGCAGGCCAGGTTCCTGGTTGGGGGTATGCGAGAGGCAACCAGTCGATATTTCTCTCCCTCTTTTTCTCCCTTCCTTCCCCTCTCGCAAAAACAAATGAACAGATAAAGTCTTTTAAAAAAAATTAAAAATGGGTGAAGGATTTGCATAGATATTTTTCCAAAGATGATACATAAATGACTAAGAAAGCACATGAAAGCAACATCATTTGTTAGTAAGGAAATGTCAACCAAAACCACAATGAAATACCACTTTACAACCAATAGGATGGCTATAATTTTTTTAAAAAAATCAGAAAATAACCTGTATTGACTAGAATGTGGAGAAATTGGAACCCTTATGAATAATCTGGTGGGAATGTAAACTGGTACAGCCATTGTGGAAACACTGGCAAAAAGTTAAACAAAGCTTTTGGTCGAGATGGCAGAGTACTTAAATCCGGTAGTTAAAATCCTTCCACAACCACATCAAAATTACAACCAAACTACAGAATAGCCATCATTTGGTACTGCCTGAAATCTAGCTGAACAAAAAGTCCTTTAACAAAGGACATAAAGAAGAAGCCATATCAATACTGGTAGGAGGGGTGGAAACATGGATGGGGCTGGTCCCATACCCACAAGTGGTGGTTAAAAATTGGAAGGGTATCTCAGATGTGGAGGTCTCCTCTTAGGAGTGAAGGGTCCCAGCCCAGGGTTGCAGTGCTGGGAGGGGAAGTCCCCAAACTTCGGGCTGTGAAAATTGGTTGAGTGAGATGGAGGTCTGCTGGAGTTCCAGGTGTTCCTCTTAAAGGGCGTGCACACAGACTTACTCTGACTCACTCTGAGCTTCAGTACTGGTGCAGCAGCTGAAAAGATGCCAGGGACACGGGAAAGAATGGAATTTTCTGCCTTTGGGGTGAGGTTTGGAGGGGCAGCTTTTCTCATACATAAGTGCTGGCAGATGCCTTTGTTCCTTCTGTTGAGCCCTCCACCCATAGAACCAGCAGGCGGGGGCTATATCTGAGTCTCTATCAACCTTACTCACACTGTTCATCCTGTATTGAGACCCTGCCCAACCCAAGACAGCACCCCGCCCAACTTTCAGGCTCACTTAAGCCCTCTCCAGTAAGTTTTCTATACAAATGGCCAGCCATGCCTTAAGCTACAGACTTGCCTAAAATCTCTCAAATGAGCAGCATCTGGTCTCTTTGTACCCCATACCTCTTGCTAAGTGGTCCTAGGCCTGGCACTAGCGGCAATTGGCCTTGGTTTATAGCTTGACCTCTCTCAGGCACCTCCAAGCCCAGCACAAGCAGCAGCCATCTTCAGGTTGCTTTGTAGGTCATGCCCAGTGGCTCCAGGCAGGGTAGAAGCAGCCACTGACCTTGGCCTGCACCTTCTAGGAGACCTCAGAACCAGCGCATACAGTGGACAACTTCAGACCACACTGAAGTACCATCCAGCAACCTCCATGAGTGACACATTCAAGGGATGAATTCAGTGAGCGCCCGAGCTCTGCTGAAGCAAGTTCTCCATGGGGCTGGCCCCCACATAGCAGATTCTTCATGGTGGTCGTAGCCATTTCTTGCACCCAGTCAGCCTGAGCGTGAATCCCTCCCATTTGATATGCCAATAGCAGTCAAATCTCAAATACAACAGAGGGTGCACACAGCCCACACTAGGGGTATACCTGGAGCACCTGGCTCTATTGACCAGGGAGGCTGTGCCACTGGGCCTTATAGGACACCTACTACATAAGGCCACTCAACCAAGACTGGGAGATGTAGCAGCTCTGCCTAATATATAGAAACAAACACAGGGAGGCTGCCAAAATGAGGAGGCAAAGAAACATGGCCCAAATGAAAGGACAGAACAGAACTCCAGAAAAATAAATAAAGAAAATGGAGATGGGCAATCTACCAGATGCAGAGTTTAATAACTGGTTAAAGGATGTTCAATGAACTTAGGGGGAGAGTAGATGAACTTAGAACAAAGAGATAGGAAACAGAAAAATGGAGATATAAAGCATAAAAAGGGAATCTGTCAGAAATGAAGACTGCATTAACTGAAATGAAGACTATATTACAGGGAATCAACAGTAGAGAAGGTGAAGCAGAGGATGAAATCAGCAATTTGGAAGATAAGGAATCAGAAAACACCCAGTAAGAACAGCAAACATTTTTTAAAAGAAATCCAAATAAATAAAGAAAAGTCTTAAGGAGCCACAGGACAACTTCAAACATACAAACATTTGCATCAATGGGGATGCCAGAAGGAGAAGAGAGGGGGCAAGGAATTGAAAACCTATTGGAAAAATTACAGAAAACTTGCCTAACCTGGTGAAGGAAATGGATATACATGTCCAAGATGAACCCAAAGAGGCACACACCAAGACACATAATTAACACGAAAATTTTACCCTTTGCAACAGCATGGGTGGACCTGAAGAACATGATGCTAAGTGAAATAGCCAGTCAAAGAAAGACAAATACCATATGATTTAACTCATGTGCAATCTAATAAACAAACTGAACGAACAGGCAAAATAGAGATAGACTTATAGATAGAGACCAGGCTGTCAGCTAAGAGGGGGTAGGCTAGGGGATGGAGGGATTGAGCAAAAAGGAAAAAGGAGTCATAGGCATGGACAACAGTATGGTGATGGGGGGGGTGCAGTGGAGGTATAAGGGGACTAAATGGTAATGGGAAAAAATACAGTAATAAAAAAGTGTGATAGAAAAAAAGTGTAAAAATTTAAAGACAAAGAGGGTATCTTAAAAGCAGCAAGTTACATTCAAGGGAGCTCCCTACGTTGATTTTTCAACAGAAACTTAGCAGGCCAGAGCAATTGGTAAGAAGTATTCAAAGTGATGAAAAGCAAAGATCTATAACCAAGATTACTCTACCCAGCAAAGCTATCATTTAGAATCAAAGGACATAGAAGGAGTTTCTCAAACAAGAAAAAGCCAAACCAGTATTACAAGAAATGTTAAAGGATCTTTAAGAAGAAAAAGGAAAAGGATGATAGATAACAATAACAAAATTGTAATAAATACATACCTGTCATCAATTACTTTAAATGCAAATGTATTAAATATTCTAATCAAAAGACATGCAGTGGCTGAATGGATAACAAAGCAAGACTCTTACATATGCTGTCTACAAGAGACTCACTTCAAATTGAAAGACACGCAGACTAAAAAGTATTTGAAAATTATACATTTGATAAGGGCCTAGTATCTAGATCAATATATGTAGATCAATAATAAATACTATCGATAATGTTTACTATATGTAAAGCATTGTACAAAGTGCTTTATGTATGTGATCTTAGCTCATCCTAACAACAGTTCTGTGAAGAAAATTCTGTGGAGAGTGGTTAAATAACTTACCCATGATCATACTGTCAGTGGTGAAATCAGAAATGCTTTCCAGGCATCTTACCCTGGAATCCATTCCATACCAGAGAAAGACACACACAGACTGAAAGTAAAGGGATGGAAAAAGGTATATCATGAAAATGGAAATGCATAATGGTAATGGAAAATGGAAATGTTTATAATGAACAAAATATACTCTGTAACAAAGGCTATATAACAAGAGACAAAGAAGGACCCAGCAATTCCACTTCTGAGTATTTATCCAAAGAAATCCCCCAAAACATTAAATTGAAAAGACATATACATCCATATGTTCATTGAAGCATTATTTACAAAGAGGGTACAAAGAGGGTTACAAGGCATGGACGCAACCTAAGTGTCCATTAATAGGTGAATGGATAAAAAGGGGGTGCATATGTACAATGGAATATGACTCAGCAATAAAAAGAATGTAATCTTTTTATCAGCAACAACATGGATGGACCTAGAGGGTATTGTACTGAGTGAAATACAAAAGAGGAAGACAAATGCCAGATGATTTTACTTGTATGTGGAATCTAAAAAACAAAACAAAACAAATGAACAAACAACAGAAACAGACTCATGATACAGAGAACATTTTGACAGTTGCCAGATGGGGGGAGGTTGGTGGGATGAGTGAAAGAGAAGAAGGGATTAAGAAGTATGAACTGGTAGTTACAGAATAGTCATGGGATGTAAAGTACAGCATAAAAAATACAGTCAAAAATACCGTGATGGCTATATGGTGTTGGATGGGTACTAGATTTATTGGAGTGATCACTTTGTAAGTTATGTAAATGTTTCATCACTGGGTTGTACGTCTGAAACTAATAGAATATTGTACTCAACTGTAATTAAAAAATAAAAATTTATTTAAAAAAAAGTTAAATACAGAGTTGCCATTTCATATCACCCATGATTCCGTTCTTAGGTATGTACTTGAACTGAAAATGGATGGGAGTTTTAAAAAGTTTGATCATATGCATTTTCTCAGGGGGTTTTTTGGTTGGTTGGTTTGTTCTTTTGGTACCATATCTTGGAAACCATTGCCTAATTCAAGGTCACACAGATTTACTCCTGTGTTTTAAGAATTCTGTAGTTTTGCCCTGGCCAGTGTGGCTCAGTTGGTTGGAGCATTGTCCCGTAACCAAAAGGTTCCAGGTTTGGTTCCCAGTTAGGGCACATAGCTAGGTAGTGGTTACTATCCCTGTTTGGGGCGGATATGGGAGGCAACCAGTCGATGTTTCTCTCGCACAGTGTTGTTTCTCTCTTTCCCTCCATCTCTCTCTAAAACCAATGAAATAATGTCCTCAGGTGAGGATAAAAAAAGTTCAAAAAAAAAAAGAATTTTATAGTTTTAGCTCATCTCAGATGATTTCTTATATTTTAATTAGCAATGATATCTGCTTCTTTCTCCTGTCGTTTAGTTATCATATTAATTATTAGGTCTTAAAAACTTTCTTGATACTGATATTACTATTCCCATCAGAAATGAAGAAGTCTAGAATGCTAATAAATTCTTTAAGATCAATAATCTTTGAGGCAAAGATTTGAACTCTTCTCATTTACTCCCCTCTCCTGGTAGCTTTATGTACCCTTATGCTTACCTACTTTTTATGTGATGGAGTCCCGGCCTTATTTCAAGATAGTCTTAAGTTGTTCATTTATTTATTCATTAAAGATCCTTGTTCAACCAGAATTCAGATTTAATCTCCTAAGTAGCAACTTTACTTTGAATAGCCTTCTCATAACTATATTCATGACCACCTTTGGTACAGATTTACTTTGTGTTCCTTTTCTCTAGACGAGGAGAACCTTTTCTAGGCCGGATTGTTCTTCTGTATAAACCTGGTAGAAGCATGTACCAGATATTCGGGCAGCATTAGGAACACTCAGTTCTGTTGGCTTCATTTTTTCCCAGGACTCTCTAGAACGTCAGTCACTTACTTTCTTCACACCTTGGTTTTACTTTGCACTTTCTTGCATATTTCCAAACTTGAAAAGCTTAAGCCATCTAGCTTTGCTCTATCTAGGTTTCTAAATGGGGCTTATAAAAATCATAGAACCAGGCATGTTGAATTTAGGGTATCTAATCTTGGGCTTTTGGTAATAAGTTACCATAGTATGATTTATCAGTTCCCTTTTCTTCCCCTCAGCGGCTATTCCAAAATTCTCTCATTTTCCTTAAGACTTATTCTTCCAGGGGAAAGTAAATAAAAAATAAACAGAGGTTCTCAAGCATGAACCCCCATAATTTCCAACCCCTCCATAAAAACATTTTTATATGTATATTTATCTTTCTGTCCTAGCTCCTAGTCTTTCATATTAACTCTTTCCTGTTTTTTCAGACCCTGTGTATGCTCTGCCTCTTATCCCTACTCGGGTCCTTGGCCATGCTGTATCAGTTATCTTCCCTAAGTCTTCAGCAGCTTTGCTGGTTTATACCCTTAGTACCTGCACACATGTATTTGTGTTTAATATATGTACCTTCAGTGGATCTTCTTCTTAAACTTACTCTTTTGACTTGCTTCTGTTGCCTTTCAAAACAAACATGATGTTAAACAGTTTGGCAACCATTTTCTCCTCGCTCTGTTTGGTGTGGCTCAGTGGATTGAGGGCTGGCCTGCTAACCAAAGGGTCACTGGTTCGATTCCAAGTCAGGGCACATGCCTGGGTTGTGGGCCAGGTCCCCAGTGGGGGGCACATGAGAGGCAACCACACATTGATGTTTCTCTCCCTCTCTTTCTCCCTCCCTTGCCCTCTCTAAAAATGAATAAAATATTTAAATAATAATAATAATAATTTTTTCCTCTATATTCTCCCAGGACTTTGGTCTCATCTCTTTTCTCACTGGCCTTCTCATAACTGTAGTTGTTTTCACCTACCATCAGTATGCTGATGACTCCCCATTTTGTGTTTCCAGAGCTGCCTTGTTTTAAACTCTTAATATCCTCTGCCTATTGGACACCTCCTCTGGACCACCCTGCAGTCACCTCAGAGTCCACATGCCCCAGTCAGTCCATCATCTGTCTGACTTCTCCATGTGTTCCTTGCTTTATGCATACATGAAATCTTATATATTCATTTATTTAACAAATATTTTTGATTACATACTGTGTATCAGGCACTGTTCTAGGCACAGGAAGAAAACATAAATTTTCTGCCCTAAAAGAGCTAATACTGTAATGGATAATAATAGCTAACATCTGTTGAGCTCATAACATTGGTTAATGATTTATTTATATTAACGCCGATCTTTGCATAACCTATGAGGTAGATTCAATTACTCTTTTCATTTTATAGATGAAGTAACTTGCCCCAAGGTTATGAGATAGTGGAGCAAAAATTCAAACGTAGGAAGTATGATGTGGAGCCCATACACCTCCTTTATGCCAGGATTTCCTAACCTTGGTATTATTGTCTTTGAGTTGGGCAGTTTTTTGTGTGGTGGGCTCCCCTGTGCATTATTGAATACTTAGCATTATTCTCAGGCCTTAACCACGTAGCACCAGTAGCACAGCCTCATCTCTAGTTGTGATGATCAAAAACTTCTCCAGGTGTTTGTTGCCAGATGTTTCCTTGGAGGCAGCATTGCTCTATACTATACTAGAACTCAGTGCTTCATTTGTAACACTGATTGATTTATGTCTTAAATTGTCTTCATACTTGATGATAAGCTACTTGAAGACCAAAGATCAGGTCTGTCTTTTCTTAGACTTAGCTGCATGCATAACTGAATGCCTGTTTTTGTGAGGTTAACTTATATTTAGCAAGTGCTTACTGATTCACCTACATTGTGTAGACATGTTTGTAGTTGCTAGAGATAAAACAAGCAAGGCAGACAACATCATAAGTTATTTTAAAGGCCAGGACTTTCATTTTTACCATCGCATTTTCCAACGCCTATTGTAGATCCTTTACCATCACATTATGTGCACAGTTTGCCAAGTGAATGAATAAATGCGTGAGTACGTCTCAGTAACTCTCCTCGAATTACGGTGAAGGGACTTCAAGTAGCTCGATGTCACTGGTCTGTGGAGTTTATTTCTCGGATATAGGTTTGTGGTTGTCTCATTTTTAGTGGACACTCTGTGGGCTAATTTCAACAAAAAGTTTTATTGATATTTATTTGATGACATATCTTTATTTCACTTCTAATTTATGGCAGTTTTCTTTGGTTAGTAATGTTTAGTAACTATTAAACAAGAGGTGATTCAGTTGCCTTTACTTTGAGTTGCTACCCTGTTTAAGCTTGTCAGGAGGTCCTGAACTATAGGAAAATAGACTGTTAATTTAACTGGAGGCCAAAACTGTACCCTAAGAAGTAGAGCTGTAAGATTTGTCTTCTCTTCGAGGCTACACTGTTAGGGATCTGACCCCTTAAATATCTGTTCGGTCTTAAACATGTTACAGTCATTGTGCTGCTTTTTTTTTTCGCTGTGACTTTGTATTTGAAGACGAAAAAGGCACAGTCTTTCTGAACAAGAATGGGTTGTATCTGTCACTTCAGTCATAGTTGTAGCAGTCCGTAGATCTTGTGCTGGGTACAGACTCATCTCTTGGGCTTTAGAGTTACACATGATCCTTAAATAACTGGATTTGTAAAGTTAAAAGTATCAGAGTTGTGAGGAACTGGGAAGGTCATTTAGTTCATCCATTGAATGGATTTAATGTCCCAGAGGTTTTCATTTCTTTTCCTGAAATAATAAAATAAATGACATTCTCTTGTACAACACTTTGACATGGGGGCTGAGATAAAACCCTAAAAATGCTGCAGGAAGTAAAGTCACTGTAACAATCAGTTATTACTACAAATGTTACAGCATAGAGGAAATAGGCACTTAGTGTTTGATTTGGCATAGCTAAAGTAGGTTGTTGATCATGGCCAATTCCTGATGTGCTAGTTGTAACTCTGTCCAGGTTATTTAAGAAATTTGGAATACAAATGAATGAAAGTGACACAGAACTGATTATGAGGTGCTGTATGTTTTAAGAGGAAACACCTTGCTGACTTTTAATAGTTTTGTGTTATAAATTACTTTTAATATTTAACCTTCTCAACTGATGCTAACAAGGTAGTACTAATCCAAAAGGCAGTTAGAGATTAGTAAAAATTTGTAATATTTTTATCGAAGTTTACAGACTCCTGAATTCTAGTTCCCAGGTTCAGAACCTTTACAAAAGGGTTCAGGAAATTAGCCCAGACAGGCCAGACTAGGAACTTGGAAAAAACCCACACTACACAGTTACTACATAACAGGGTTTAGGTCATAGGCCTTCCCTAGAAGAGAATCAGCAAGGGCGGGGTAGGGCATGTATGGGAGGGCAGACCCAGGAAAATTATGGGGGGTTTGCAATCAAACTTATCAACCAGAACCTGAAGCACCACCACCCAGATTCCTTTATGTGAGCCTGTGAATTCCCCATATTGGGTTAGCCAGTTTTGGTTGGATTTTTGTATTAGTCACCAGAAGGTTCTTAATTGGTACATTGACCCAGAAGAAATTAGCTAGGTAGTATGAACCAAGTCAGAGCAGAGTATTATTCCTGGTTTCAGTTACTCTAGAAATAAGGCTAGAACAGCTGTACTCTAGAACCCTAAGGATTCTGAGTAGGTGCCGCAGGGGTCATGGGGGTAATGTGGGAGAAGACAGAACTCTGGGTTCTCCGCTCTTCTGATTCGTGTGTGTGTGTGTATACACACACATCTATAAATATATTTATACACAAACACACACATACATTTTTAGAGAGAGGGGAAGAGAGGGAGAGAACCATTGATGTGAGGAATAAACATTGATTGGTTGCTTCCCCTGTGCACCCCAACCAGGGACCGAACCAGCAACCTAGGCTTGTGCCCTGACCAGACCAGGAATCCACCCAGTGACCCTTTGCTTAGTGGGTCGATGCCAAGCCAACTGAGTCACACTGGTTGGGCTCTAATTTCTGTTTTTTAAGTGAAAAAATTTGTCTTCGTATTCATTTGTTTTACATAGATTGCACATGATGCGTAGTTCGAGGAGAGGACGCTGTGTTTAGACGAGTTTGAAACACGGGGCACTTTTGCAGTTCTGGCATGGAAGAGCGCACTTTGAGAATAACTCTGGTCATGTGGCAGAGAGCATAATCAGGACTCAAATGTTTCACACCTAGAAGACTGTCATCTTTTCTAACAACAACCCTGCAAGGCAGTTATTGCTCCTTTTAATAGATGAGAAAGGTTAATTAACTTTCCTAAGTTCGGATTGCTCACTAAGGTAGAATTACTCAGGTTTAGACAATCTCAGGGTTAGAACGCAGGCCCATCTGACGCCAAGCTTTTTTCTCCCACTGTTCAACGTTAAATCACTAGACTGTTATAAGAGACACCTATAATTTTTCACATATTCTTATCATTTCTTATATTTTACCAGGTCTGAGTTTAGAGGCCAGAGGAAGGGAAAAGTTGTTGGAAGTTAGTGAGACTTAGCCAGGTATGCACTGAGTATGCACTGAGTTGAGTGATGATGTCTTAAGAAGGTAAGAGTTAAAGAACATGTCAGACTGCTTTGTGCAATGGTTCATGGAGCTCAGGAGTAGAATCTTTGTCTTGCTGCATGCAGTGGAAGAACTCACATGATACTGTAGAATTTAAAAACGCAACTTAAAACTAGTCATTTGTTATGACCTAGGAAAAGATTATCTATTGCCGTATTTAAACATCATGATAAATATGAGCCTCCTGAAGAATTTAGGCTTTCAGGAAAATCCCAGTGAAGACACTGCCTGAAATTATATGAGATGTATGTTAAGCATGTGGCACTATCATATTCTTATTTACAGAGATTTGAATTTACTAAATAAACATTGCTTAGTTTTTTATTTATACACAGTACCTATTTTTTATACAGTGATACTTGATCATTTGCTTATTCTGTGCATTTTTTCCTGTTACAAGATGACTTGAGGAGAACTGCATCTAGTGCTGTAATGGAAAATGGTCCTCCTGCAATGCCAAGGTTACCTTCCTGCTGTCCTCAGCACTCGCCATGTGGAGGGTCGTCACAGAATCACCATGCATTAGGACATCCCCACACAAGTTGCTTTCAACAGCATGGCCACCATTTTCAGCACCATCACCACCACCATCATACTCCCCACCCAGCCGTCCCGGTTTCTCCCTCCTTTAGCGATCCTGCGTGCCCTGTGGAAAGACCTCCACAAGTACAAGCGCCTTGTGGAGCAAATACTAGTTCTGGTGCCAGCTACCATGATCAGGTATGTGGAATTTGATGAGTTTTTCTGAAATTTTTAAAATAGTGATATTTTTTCCAGGAAAAAAACCTTCAACAATAAATTTTATATACTAAATAAGTCACTATTCTGTAGCCCATGCAAAAGTGGCCTAATTTAGCGGTCTGTGATTTCTTTTTTCTTAGTCAAATCTCTAGGATTCTTTGATGGTCTAAATTGTTACAGGTAATTGAGGGCACCAGAAATGTAGAAAATCAGAAATAATGCTAGTATTTTTCATTCTGGAATGGTTTTTGGTGTTTTTGGTTAAATACAGGTGAATCTGATCTTTGGGATTGTGTTTCAAACAAAGTGTTGAAACTGCATTGTGAACCTGCGTCATGAGAAATTGGGAAATTCTCCCAGTTTTTACCCCTCTACCTCCTATTCTGGAGCTCCTTATAATCTCCACTCATCTCTAGAAATAAACAGCCTTCTCAGATGCAGACCTGTGGCAGAGATTCTCAGGAGCAGGTGAAATTTTTCATTAAATGGGGAATTGAGATGTCAGCAAAAAATTATAATTCAGTGAATTAGTTGATATTAGTGAGTGCTCGAAATGTCAAATAATACTAAGTATTGGTGGTCACATGGGGTAAATTAAGTCAAATTATTTTAACTGACTTGTGTCATCTCTGGGTATAATTAAGATAAACCTGGGTGGCGCATACTTCAAAAAACAAAACGTAATTTCAAGCTAAAGTGGTAACTGATCTATATGCTAGAAAAAAAAGTCAAAAAGAAAAAGGTGAAGGGATTAAGCAAAAAAACCCCCCCAAAACTCCATAGACACAGACAACAGTATGGAGATTGCCAGAGGGAAAAGGGGGGTGGGGGGTGGAAGAGGATAGAGGGGGATAAAGGGAGACTTGACTTGGGGTGGTGAACACACAGTACAATATACAGATGATGTATTGCAGATTTGTACACCTGAAACCTGTCATTTTATTAGTGTCACCCCAATAAATTTAATAAAAAATTTTTAAAAAGAAAAATCAGTGCAACTGCTTTTCTACATCCCTTGACCTTCCTAAAGTACTTGCTTCAACTTTAACTTTTGATGGTTATCTCTTGTGGATCTGACAAATTAAAATATAATTAAGAAAGAGGGGTGTTTCCTTTAAAAAATACTAGCTGCTGTTATCAAGAGGAAATGTTAAAGGGTTTACTGGGAATTACGAATAAAGAAGTTTTAGACGATGTTTTGGTTTTGGTAACAGTTCTAAGTATTAACATCTCATCATCTAGATCTGTTTACTTCTTGGGAGTGAGGAAGCAAAAAGAGTACTTTTCAGTGGACTGAATGAAATGCCGTACCTAAAGCAAAAGTTCCTTTTACTGGGAATTTGTGCTGAAGAGGGGTTTATAATTATAATAGAAAACAGTGAAGAAGTAGACCTACCAATTTCTCCCACATCCATTCAAGAGCTGCCAAAAGGTGGGCCCTTTGTTCACAGAATATTGTTGAAGTAATAACATAATACAGCTGGTTTGAGAGATCAGTTGTGTATGCCACGTTTTCTTTCAGCCTTACTGACTTCATTATAGGTAGAATCTCTTTTACATTTCTGTGCATTGTAAAATAAATCTAATCTATCTCTGAGTGGAGGGATTTGGACTGCACACACAACTTGAGAAAAATCAGCGGGATCAGGCATTCCATGGTGACAGTGGGGATGAAGAACAGAGGGAGGGGTTTTGAATGCAGCCGGCAGACTCTTGTAGACCCTTGGAGGACGCTGAAGTTGGGCACATGCGTGTAGTCGAGCGTACTGTGACTTTATGTGGCTGGAGGATAGCCACCAGTCGAGACCTGTGTGGGTGCAGCAGGAAGTGAGGAGTGAGAGACGCGAACTGATCTGAGGATCTGTGATTGTGCAGTGTCTTATGATTGAGTGCCAGGTGGTAGACAGGCAGATGAAAGAGTGGGGAGTGTTGGGCCTGACAACAAAGAACTTGCAGTGGTCACTTGTCTCTCTGTAGCTCTTTTACTCCTTTGTGTGTAGCTTCTTTATCTTTTGAGAGAATAGTTTAGTGTTGTACATTACTTACAGTCTCTGTAACAAAATAATATTTGCCATTTCTGTGCCTATCTTGCTTACACTCCCTTTTCCTTCTAGAATAGAATTGAACGAACTGTTGGAATTGTGAAAAAAGAGTGTTCTCTTTGTTGGTTTTTCCCCCTTTCTTTTTATTCTTTACTTTTAACTTTCCCTTCGGTTCCTTCCAGGAGGACCTTCATCCTACTTTACTCACTCTCTGGGAGTGTTCTTAATCAGTGACTGGAGAAGAAGATAGGAAATTTGCTCACCTTCGTAGTATGTTGGTACTTCAGTACATTTACAAAATTTTAGCATAAATAGGAAAATAGGGAAAGGACTTGAACCATAAACAAACAGTCTTGACCTCACAATGTTATTCTTATTTACCCAAATTGAGGACATATATTATACTTGCCAACTCAAAAGGAGGAGGCCAGACATTACCTAATCAGTTGTAGGCACATAATATAGAAGAAGAAAGGACCCCTTCCTTTTCACCTTCCCACAGCTTCTCCTGTACCATCATTCTCCTTCCCTTTTAGCATCTACAGGTTTTTCCTATTGTCCCCTGAGCCTAGAGCCCCCTAAAAGAGCAAAGACCACTATGCCTCCTCATTGGACCCTTGGGTGACCTGGGCTTCTAATATTATCCCAGCTTTACCTCCAGCCCCTATCCTTCCAGTATTGAATGGTTCCTGTATATAATTCCATATATAGCACCAAATCTTTATATTCTTTCATCATAGTTTTAAAATTACAGCTATAGTGAATGCTAAGCAAAAGCTTTTGTATTTAAATTACTCGAGAAAACAAAGAAACAATTCTTTTTGGAATCTGCTCTAGAGTAGATGATAAAGTGTTTTAATTAGGACTTTTCAAAGTGCTTTTGAGGAAAAAACTTAATTACTGCTGAGTAGACTCTTTGGTTTATTTTCCAACTTACTTTCCCTAAAGTCATGTTTCTAATAAAAAGAATTGTATGCCCTTTGTTATCTTGGGTAATGTTTGCACTATTAGAGATTTAGTTGAATGCTTGCTATATACAGTTTAGAAATAGGACAGTCAGGTTTTTACCTAGCACCCAGATGTTTTCAGTAGTGTGTTACGTTTTTTAAATAAGTCCTAACTTACTAATCAGAATTTTGGAATAAAGGAAAATATGGAAGGATGATAGAAAAGTTTTCTGTCTTTCTGAGATCTAGATAATGGAAGAGAAATAGACCTTAAAATAATAATTAACTTTTGTTCATCTTGTAGCATTATCTTATGTTTGATTTTTAAGAATTGATTATGGATTTTTAAGTATAAATCACTACAATTTTTACAGACTGAGATACACAGTATTTTCTTGGTGTTCAGTAGATCTTCACACTAAAAGTTTACTATTTTCAAACTTTTAATTCAAAGATTCTGTTTTCTAGATTGCATTAGCACTACTTTCATAACATAACATGAAACAATGTTTTGACCAAACTTTAGAAAGATAAAATACAGTTCCTCTTTATACAGCAGGCTTTGCCAGTAGACCTGAGCAACAGTAGTATCAGAAGTCATGGAAGTGCTGGTTTTCACGGAGCATCTGCATTTGACCCCTGCTGCCCAGTTTCTTCTTCCCGAGCTGCAATCTTTGGCCATCAGGCTGCTGCTGCTGCCCCGAGCCAGCCATTATCACTAGACGGTTATGGATCAAGCATGGTCGCGCAGCCCCAGCCCCAGCCCCCCGCACAAGCCTCACTGTCATCATGTCGACATTATATGCCACCTCCTTGTAAGTATGCATTTAACAGGCAAAAACCTTAGAGGCATATAAATGAAGCATTTACATTCCTCCGTGAAATAGCCTTTCAATAATCTTAATTTATGGATCTTTAGTATTTCCTTGGCCTGTGACTGGGGTGCATTTTTTCCATTTCATTTTCCCTTCACCCCACAACCTCAAACAGTCTTCTAAGGCAAAAGGGTCAGATGTTATTTAAAAGGGTCAGGAAAATTAAAAAGTACCGTATTTTATTTTACATTCTAACATTTTACATTTTAATATCTATGAAATGAAGATACATTTAATGGCATACTAGAGCCCTGTATAAGGAAGTTTTAGGGAATTTAGATTTATCCTTTGTGAGTAATGGGAAAATTGGAAGTTTAGTAGTTGTTTCTAGACACAGGAAAGTTAATTTTGAATAAAAATTCTGAAGCTTAACTGGGGCATTAGAATTCCTTCACAAAAGCTTTACAAATGCAAAAGAGGTTTCCGTACTCGTTTCATGCAGGCAATTAAAATAGAATCACATATGACTTTTCTAAAGAAATTGAAATCTATTTGATACCATAAGAAATGAGAAATAGCCTTAGGTTATGTAACTTATATTTACTGCCTTGTTAAATCATAGACTAATAATCAAATGGAAACCTAAATACTTTGATCGAAAAACTGGAAATTCATGCCAGGAGTAAACCAAGCTTTTCTTCTGATTACATGCAAGGGATAATTTTCAGTTTTTTATGTCCTTAGATTTATTCTTTCATTTCTGTAATTTTTAAAGTCTGTATGTATGCTGTAGACATAGCTAGAATTGAACCAGAATTTGTACAGTGAAACCTGGTGATACATCATTTATCTTTACAATAATGCAACTTAAAATTTGGAGTGTAAGCTGGAAAACAGGTTTTGAAACAAGTTTTGCAAAGCATTGACCAATGAGCAGATTCTGGGTACAAATACTGGTATGATGTATTTACATAGGCTGATTTGCAGTACTTGCTGATACTCATCTTCAGTTGATTGTCTTTTGTTAGGTACTCAAAATGTGTGGTTTTGTGCCCCTCCTCTTTAAAAGTAATATACTGAGACATTTCATAGTAAACCCATTTCTTTGAAATGCCCTAATAAAGAAATAAATGTTTTAGACAAACTTGATTTATCATAAAAGTTGTGTAGTGTACATCCTAAGAAGTTCAAACTGCAGAATGATGTAAAATGAGAAGTTAAAAGCCCTTCTCCCCATATCCCACTAATCTTGATACCTCAGAGGTAGGAAGTATTTATAGCTTATTATAAAACCTGTTGGAAACTTTATTTGTACATACAGAAGTATGTGTATGTGCATATATGTGTGTATGTGTTGTGTATATATACATATACACTTTATACATACACATTTAGAGCGGGGGGGGCGAGGAGGAAGAGAGACAAACATCAATGTGTGACAGACACTTGAGTCTGTTGCCTCTTACATGCCTCCAAATGGGGACCTGACCCACAACCGAGACATGTTCCCTGACTGGGAATCAAACCGGTGACCTTTCAGTTTTCAGGCTGGTGCTCAGTCCACTGAGCCACACCAGCCAGGGCCATATGTATAAAGTGGGATCATATTAAACATTATTTGCCTCTTGCTTTTTGATCTGTCAATGATTTTAAATTTAACAGTGTATCAAGATTTTTCCCATATTAACACATAAAGTTTAGCTCATTGTTTTTAATAGCTTTATAATATTCCATTGTATATTAAATCAGTCGTCTGTTGATGGACATTTAAATTGTAGTTTTTCATTCTCTCTGTAGGATAACTAACTAGGAAGTTAATGAGATTGCTGGGTCAAAGTAACATATTGAACTTTTAGGAAGCAGTGTCAAGAACTTTTTTAACTGACAACACACAAAATAGAGAAGGAAGGGAAATTGGCTGTGGGAATGCAGAACGTTGTTTTTCTACAGGGTTTAGCAATCTGTTTTGGGTAGATAAACAGTAAGTTCTAATGCTGATTTATGTTCTCACCACACGCACAAAGAAGGTAACTATGTGAGGTGATGGATGTGTGTAATTAACCTGATGGTTATAATTATTTCACAAAGTATACATGTCAAATCATGTTGTACACTTTAAATATATACAATTGTATTTGTTAATTATATCTCAATAAAGCTGAAAAATAAAATGATTGATGAAGTTAAACTTAAATAAATTCATTCTGAAACAAAACTTTAAAATTTTGTAGTATTTGTGAGCATTATTTTTTCCATAATGATTATAGAAATAGAAAACTTTGAAATGAAACTGAAAAAGTGCTCTGTAACTTCTTAGAATAAAGCATTGATTTAAAAACATAACTTTTAGGGAAAAAAGGTTTAAAAATTTGTCTCACAACCCTGTTGAGCTAGTGAAAATTTTCTTGAAATATATGCTAGGAAGGTTGGTTTCCTTTGAAAATATGGCTAAATGAGTGTTTGTGCTTACCTGCTGACTGAGTCAGCAGTTAAAAGATTGAAGGAAAGTCTCTAATGGAACTAAAGAATGGCCATAGCTTCATACCGGACTACTGAGAAAATCTTCCAACTAAAATGAAATTCAGAATGAAATCCAAGGAGGAGACAACCGTCGTTTTAGACTTCCGACAGATGTATCTCTCTCAGAGTAAGAGAGATACATTCTTCAGAGGCACTTTCATCAGTCACTGTGAGACACAAAGATTCGGGGTGAAGAAATGGGGGAAATTATCTTTATAAAGGGCTGATTTCTATGACAAGTACCTGGCAAATACGTCTCTTCACTTTCTTAATGTAGCGCAGGAAAAATGGCATGGGGCGGGGAAAGGGACAAGCAGCAGCTAAAGAGTAGCTTTGCCATCTTGCCCAGAAGGACTCGCAAGTTCCCTGCCCTTCTGCAGTGCTCTGTACCAGTTAGTCATAAAGGAAAATGCGGTTTATGTATTTAGAAATGTGTAATTTATACGTTCGACTATACAAAAGCAAAAAATTTGTGAAAATGCTTATGCCTTATGTATGCAAAGAATAGTTACAAATTAACAAGAAAAAGGTGAACAGTAGGCTAGGAATCTGAATAGGCAATTTGGAAGAAATATAAATGGTTAATAAATACAAGATTTTTCTCAGATTGGCATTTTAAAATTTTAGTGATAGTTTTGGGGTAATCAGGTACTCTCATGTACTATTAATGGAAATACTAATTACAGTAACCTTTTGGGAAGGGTGTTTTGTCAACTGGTATCTGATTATTCTCTTAGACTCAGAACTGCTTATAGGAGTTTATGCTACGATAATTGTCCATAATTTTTGTAGTGTGTGTGCCTGCACACACTTGTACATGGGTATATTAACCAGTGTGAGCACAAGGTGGATCACACACTCAGATGTTCAGTGCAGCATTCGGGTTGCTTTTATCTTGTTAAAAATATTAGAGTTTATCTTATTTTTAAAGATTTATTTATTTATTGAGAGGGGGAGGAACATCGATGTACGAGAGATACATAGATTAGTTGCCTCTCTCATGCCCCCTACTGGGGACCTGGCCTGCAACCCAGACATGTATGCTGACCAGGAGTCAAACTAGCAACCTTTTGGTTTGTAAGCTGACACTCAGTCCACTGAGCCACACTAGCCAGGGCTAAACTTTAATTTTTAGAACAGTTTTAGATTTAGAGAAAACTTGAGATGGTAGCTCAGAGAATTTCCTGTATACCCTGTGTCTACTTTTCCCTATTAATATCACATTATTACAGTTCATTTGATAAAATAACCAATATTGGTATGTTATTATTTTTGATACATTATTTATTTATTTTAGAGGAAGGTAGAGAGATACATCAATTTGTTATTTCAACTTATTTATCCTTTCATTCGTTGATTCTTGTGTGTGCCCTGACCAGGGATTGAACCCACAACCTTGGCGTATCAGGATGATGCTCCAACCAACTAAGCTACCTGGCCAGGGTGATATACTATTGTTAACTAAATTCCATGGTTTTCTCAGACTTCTTAGTTTTACCTAGCTTCTAATTTTTATCAATGGAGATTTCTTCAATAAATGTTGGCACATTCCTATAAAAGAATACTGTGAGGCTGTGAATGAAGTAAAGATATAAATATCGACATGAGAAGATATCGAAGATTATTCAGAGAAAGCAGGATGCAGAGCAGAATTGAACAGACTTGATAAAGTATTCATAAAAACTAAGTACATGCTAATATATTTATTTAATCCAACAGTAATGTGTAATAGCAATATATACTCAGCTGTGTGGTGCCTGTGTTTTTCTCTACAGATGCTTCTTTGACAAGACCACTTCATCATCAAGCCTCTGCCTGCCCCCACTCTCATGGAAACCCTCCTCCTCAGACTCAGCCTCCACCCCAAGTGGATTATGTTATTCCTCATCCTGTCCATGCTTTTCATTCTCAAATGTCTTCTCATGCAACATCTCACCCGGTGGCACCCCCACCTCCAACTCATTTAGCCAGCACAGCTGCACCAATCCCTCAGCATCTTCCTCCCTCACACCAGCCAATTTCACACCATATTCCAGCCACAGCGCCTCCAGCACAGAGACTACATCCTCATGAGGTGATGCAGAGGATGGAAGTGCAGAGGAGGAGGATGATGCAGCATCCAACGTATGTTTTATGTTTTTAAAAAGATAATCACACTTTATTCATTTTATTTCTGTCTCTGCTGGTCTTTAAAATTATGAAATCTGTAGAAGTGGTGGAACTATATTAAATTCTCAGTTCACTAGGAAATTAATCCTTTACTAACCAGAATCTTCCTCTTATCCTGAGTTGTAGGTGTTCACAAAACAATTTTATATCACCTTATTTAGTGAATCAAACCATTTTCAGGAGAGGATGCAGGGTCATTTGTTTTTGCAAACCAATTCCTTGTTTGTTTCTTTACTGTCCCATAGTAAAGGAAAATGTAGAGTTGATGATCCTGGGGAGCAAGATACAAGTTACGGTAGACATAATTTGATTTATTATGTTATCAATCAGAAGGAAGAAGAGTATCGGTAGCATTTTTGGTGATTGATATTGAAAAACTAGTCTTTATTTATAAATTTAAATATTAAAATATTACAATCCACAAATGTGAAAAGATTATAATTGAACTTTTTGTTTTGTTTTGCACATTGAGGATCTGATTTTCTAATTTAGGGCAGTAAACTCTGTTGGTGTAATTCTGCCTACCTATTTTTTAATTTATTTTTAACTTATTTTAGAGAGAGGAAGGGAGAGAGAGACATCAGTTTGTTTTTCCACTTATTTATACATTCATTGGTTGATTCTTGTATGTGCCCTGACCGGAGATCGAACCCTCAACCTTGGCTTATGGGACAATGCTCTAACCACTGCACTACCTGGCCAGGGCTGCCTACCTGTTTTTGTAAATAAAGTTTTACAGGAAAACAGCTACACTTGTTTGTTTATGTATTGTCTATGGATTTTTTCACATTACAAAGACTAGATTAAGTAGTTACAACAGAGACCAGCTGGCCTATAGAGCCAGCAGTATACGCTGCTTGGCCCCTGCAGAAAGTGTTGCAAAACTCTTGATATACTTAATGACCTAGTACTTGTGTAGCTGTTTCCTTTAGTTATATAATTTAAGATTATTTCCAGAATCTCTGGCAGCTGTTGCAGTTCTGATACAGTAACCCTTATATAGAAAGTCGCCAATGTAACATTCATGTCTTCTAGTATCTAGAAAATTACTTTTTCTAATCATTAAGATTAAAACTGCAAACTTATTTTTTAAATGTAAACTTTTTAAATATGTTAAAAACTAATAGAAAATAAGGATTAGACTATAAAAATTACAACCTGGAACTTAAAAAAAATATTAAAAACTTTATGACCATTTACATTTGTAAATTTGACTGATTTAAGACTAGAAAGAGAAAATGTAATAATCTGGGATGCAGAAAAAAGACTCTGAATGGAGCTGCTAACACTTTCTCAGACCTTAACTCAGATGATACTAACATGTACTTTGCATGTGTTTGAGAAAAATGAACAAGGTTAAAATGTTTTTCTCCTAAAAGTTGTATCCATTCAAATGGATGAATGTTAGAATATAATACTGAAACAAACAAAATAGCCTCCATTTTCCTGCCTTATATGTTTACATAAAATAACTTCTTTGTGCCTGCACTACTTGCTGGGTTACTTACTTTTAAAAATTTTATTTTTATTCAATTCCTATTATTTAAAATATCTACTGTGAAGAAGGTATACAAAGTAATGTTAAAATTGCCTTTTTCTTGAGTGATATTTGAATTGAAGGCATTGTAATAAATGGGCAGTGAGAATTTTCCAGGTTATAGTTTCTTGATTTATTATTAATCATTAATTATGTGACTTTAAAATTTATTGTTATAGAGTTAATTTTATGACTAATCTATAAATGTTTGTAATATTAATACCAGATTGTTTCCTACATTAAGAAATAACCAATTATTCAATTATTTCCAGTGGTCTTTTTGTGTTCTGTGTTTCCAGGCGGGCACATGAACGCCCCCCACCCCACCCACATAGGATGCACCCAAACTATGGTCATGGGCATCATATTCATGTGCCTCAGACTATGTCCTCACATCCTCGACAGGCTCCAGAGAGATCCGCCTGGTCAGTGTCTTGTTTATTTCAAAGTGCTGCTCAGCAGCTTATGGTAAAAACTGTTAGAAGAGATGCTTTATAGTAGAATGCCATATAGAATGCTGATGGGGAGAAACTGAATTGCAGCTTAGCTTCGAGTGGGTGAGTTAAAAGCGACCTGGAGATGAAAGTGTAGGAGCTTGAGTCCTGGGTCAGGAAACCATATCAAACAGCAGTAGAGCTTTTCTGTTTGGTTTGGTTTGGTTTGGTTTGGTTTTTCAGGGTTGTCTACCATCAAAATTAACTCCCTAAGAGGATCCTGTTTTTCACAAGTTCTTTATCCACCTTTGTACTCAAATTTGCCTTAAACCCTTAACTCCTGCTATTGGTAAGGGAAATCCAGCCTCCTAGGCTTCTGGTCTTTTCCTAGAAGAATGGAAGTAGATTTGCATTAATTTTCTTTCGGAATCCATTGTCTATAGCCAGTGGATTGAGATCCTGACCCACAGGACTTTTGAGGCACAATATAAAGTGAGAATAAATCAAGATTTGGCATTTGCCCATTCTGCTGTTTCTAAAATTGTGTTTGCCCTTGCTTTATAAGGTATAGAAGTGTTTGCTTTTCTAATTATCTTTGATGCCAACAACCCAGAGACACTATCCTACAAACGTGGGAGCGTCTGTAACGTTCATTTAAACCAAAAAAGTAAACTGTTCTACGTGCTAAAGTAGAATCAGACTTTTAGATTGGAAGGAATCTGAGGGGCCATTCAATATTCAGTTGACCCTTGACAAATGGCTGTGGATTCATTCACTTCTCACCCATGTTGTTCAAGGGTCAACTGTTTCCCTCCTTTGTAAGATGTGAAACTGTATACAAATTGCTTTGGGCCTCATGGTTACAAAATTGAATTTTGGGGTTTTAATTTCTGCAACGAATTTGAAATTATTAGTTAAATCTTTTGGGATAAATTTTTTTTTCTCACCTCACATTTATTAAGAAACTTCAGAGTATTTTTAAAAATGTAAACATACTCCCTCATTTCTGTTGATAATAAAGACACTGCAAGGATGGCTGAAAGTTAAACCAGAATCATTCTTTGTCAGGGAACTGGGAATTGAAGCTGGAGTGACCGCAGCAACTTACACACCTGGAGCTCTGCACCCTCACTTGGCCCATTACCATGCACCACCTCGACTCCATCACCTCCAGTTAGGAGCACTTCCTTTAATGGTAAAATAAAAAATTTCTGACATATTCTTCTTCTAAAAGGATTTCTCTTTTTCTAAGTTAAATATTTATTGGAAGTATTTTCAATGTATTAGTTGTTGTAGGTGTCTTTATAGAATTTGAGGATTGTTAGAGGAAATTGTGCTCTAAAAAGGTATTGGATATATTAATAGCTGTATGTATTGTAAAACTCTTCTTAACGTAACAAGGTTTTTTCTTTTACACCAAGATGACAATGTTGGCCCACCGTCACTAGGACATGTGATTTATTTTTCATAATCGTAAGCCGTCTGTTCTGATGCATTCATACTGTAGTCTCTGATTTACAGAAGGGCTGTAGTAATTCTCTATATCTGATTTGAACAGATTCAGATTTTGTTGATACCAGTTTGAATTCTAAAGAACAAGTTTAGCAAAAATATATTGTTTGCTATTCATAAAACACACTAGTTGTGAAAGTGGCAGAGGGAAGGGAGTAGTTCAGTCCTGTGGTGGTGGGGACACTGCAGGGAGGGTTTCTGTGATGCTGTGTTGGTATGTGACTTCTGAGGCTTTGGGATTGAGAAGGGTGCTCTTACAGTGGCTACTGCATGTGAAGAGCTGTCCAATAGAGTAAGTACAGCAGCTCCAAGTAAGTCGGAGTTCCCAGAGCTTGAGGGGAGAGCAACTTAGCAATATGAAGTAATGTTGCCCTGCCAAGAAACTGCGATTCACGAACCACTGAGAAGGGGATGTCTTTTTTGATTTTCTGTTTTAGAGTGATTTAATCAGATTGTACTTAGAAAGACCACCACCTCAATTGTGTGGAAAATCGATTTCAGGGTGGGAGGAAGGAACTAGTTAATACATTATAATGGAAGAGGTAATGTTGGTAAATCCCTGAACAAAGACCATGGCAGTTGTCATAAAAATGATGGGACACATCATACTTAGGATGATTTTGTGATTCCTAGCTTGGGTTATTAGGTGTGTAGTTGTGCCATTCACTGAGCTGGAGAAGATCAGACGATGGTTTAAGGCGGGGTTAGGTGAGTTAGGTTTCGGATATAATGAATCTGAGGTAACTGTATGTATCAAGGTGGAATGTCCAGTAGGAAGTTAAGTTTATGGTTTGGGCTTCAAACCATAAACTGATACCTGAGTTAGAGATGTTGTGCTCTGCCAGTGTATACTGTGTATGTGTCACGTATCTGTCGTAATATATGAATCTATGGCAGAGGATTAGATTTCCAGGAAAAATGTGGAGACAAGAGGTTGAAAAAAACCTTGGAGAACGATAATGCTGTACTTAAAACAAAGGGTTTTGAGAACTGGCTAGAGAAGTTGAGGAGCAACAAAAGTAGAATAATGTCAAAATAATATAGTCAGTAGTATCTTACCCCAAAAAATGAAGTTTGAAAAATGTGGAATGCATTTATTTGGCATTGGAGTGACTTTTGGTGACTTTTGTCAGGGTGGTTTTAGTAACGGTGAGGGGTGGAGATGCGGGCTCCTTAGATCGCAGTAAAGAAGGCGAGAATGCGAGGGGGCCAAATATCAGGTGCTTGAATATGAGCTTGGCTGTAAAGGGAAGGTGGGCAGTACGGCTAAAAATTAGTCCAGGGTTAAGGAGTTAACTTAGGTGTAGAGAAACTTGAAGGTATTTTTAGATTTAAGGCAACAACATTAGAGAGGACTTGTTTGGAAATATTGAAGAGAGGGGTGGAATACCCAGGGTGGAGTAATGGGAGAAGGGATCAGGTGATAGAGATGACCTTTGAATAGAAGAAAGAGGAAGTTCATCCATAAAAGCCAGAGAAAGTAGACGAGGGAGGGTTTACAGGGAAGTGAAGGTTTATGTAATTTGGGGGCAGGAGTTCCTTTCTGATTTTTTCATTTCCTTGGAGATGTGTTAGGAGGTCGGGTTATCTGCCGAGAGCTGAGCAATGTTGATCTGGATTATAAGGAAAGTTGGAGATATTTATATAATAGACAATTTGAAGGTTAAAAGTTACTGCTTATTTTAAATTCTTAACCATTATATGTTTTTTAAAGCTATAAAAACTGTTAGAGGTTTGCTGTGATTCAATGGAGGTTGATTTAAAAATAGTTTTGGAGAATTATATACAAAGATGGAAGAATGGTGCTATATCCTAGAATCTTCCCTTTCCTAATAGAATCGACCCGTTATTCATGGCAGTCATGTTCTGTAAAGTTGCTGCAAATACTGAGTGAGTGCTGAGCCGTTTTCCCAGGGTAAATACAGCGTTAGGCTGTAGCAAGCATCTGGTCACAAAACATATCAGTGCATAACCTTGTTGTAATGTATATTTCTGTTTAAAGATACTCTATTTGATATATGTTACTGATTCATTAACATTGAACTCACAGCCAACAACACCGTAACTCATGCCTAAATGAAGCTTGTCTACATTTATCAGCCAGGCACTTCACAGCCTTCTTGCACTTAAGAGCAATAGTCACCACGTAAGCAGTATGCTTGGGCCCATTTTAAACAATAAAATCACCAGTGAAAAGCACAAGAATGTGAACAACATGATACTAAACAGATCACGGAAAAGACACTTGTTGATAGTATAAGAGCTGGGGACACACGTGTGGGGCGTCCCCCAGTTTTTGCTGCCTTGGGCCTGCCCGCAGATGACCGTGAGAGCGCAAGTGCTGGCGCTGGAGTCGGAAGTGCGTCTCCTCACGTGGGCGAGTCCACCAGTGAGGGATCTGTGAATGATGAGGATTGACCCCACCTAACAAAAAATTAGAAAACACTGTTAAACCTTTCTCGAACAGACCCAAATGGAAAATGGAGTAGGGCTACTTTTGGCTATTTAGGGAACTAGAGGATGGGAAATGAAACTTTCATCTTGAAGTTAAGTTTTGTTGGAAAATTTTGTCCATTTCTGTTGCTTAATACTGTTTGATAAAGCTCTCTGAGATTGCCAAGGTCTTAGGAAAATTTTACTCTTGCCCTGACCGGCGTGGCGCAGTGGGATGGGCATCGTCCCACAAAGTAAAAACGTCAGTGGTTCGATTCCCCGTCAGGGCACATGTGTGGGTTGTAGGCCAGGTCCCTGTTGGGGGTGTGAGACCTATCGATGTTTCTCTCCCTCTCTTTTTCCTTCACTTACACATCTCTCTAAAAATAAATAAACAAAATCTCAAAAAATAAAAAAGAAAATTTTGCTCTTAATATGTTTAGGCTACTATCAGTCTTAATTGGCTATTTTGTACTTAGGATTCTTTGTGCAAAATAAAACAAGTGCGAGGAACCTAGCCCTATTATAGAATGCTTAGTTGGAGTTATATAGACTTACTGAGGTTGAGTTTTGTGAGGAGCTGAATAGAGAAAATTGTCTGAATTATTCAGTACTAACAGTAGAACTTGAGCCTGTGCTTAATTGGTTTAACTTATTTCTTCTGCTAAAATAGGTTCCTGACATGGCAGGCTACCCTCATATCCGTTACATTTCATCAGGATTGGATGGAACATCGTTCAGAGGTCCTTTCAGGGGCAATTTTGAGGTATGTAATAAAACTGATGAAGATATTCACCACAGTATCTTTATGTAGAAAGAGAATGTATGTGTTATTAATACTCACAGTTATATAGGGATTCTGCAGCAACTGGGGATCAGAAGGCAGTAAAATGTCTGAATTTTTGATACTGCTTTTAGGGGCTATTATAGAAATTATATAAGCAATATTAATTTTTTTTTTAAGATTTTATTTATTTATTTTGTCACAGAGAGAGAAAGAGAGGGAGATAAACAGCAATGTGCGGTTGCCTCTTGTGCGCTTTCCATGGGGACCTGGCCTGCAGCCTAGGCATATGCCCTGACTGGGAATTTAACCGGTGACATTTTGGTTCACAGACTGGCACTCAGTCCACTGAGTCACACCAGCCAGAGCAGCAATGTTAATCTTAGTGTCAAAAGTTACCCAAGGGCCCTTGGCTGGTGTGGCTGAGTGGATTGAGCACTGACCTGTGAACCAAAAGTTTTTGGGTTCGTTACCCAGTCAGGGCACATGCTTGTGTTGTGGGCCAGGTCCCCAGTTGGGGGTGTGCAAGAGGCAACCGGTCAATCACACATCAATGTTTCTCTTTCTCCTTTCCCCCTTTTTTGAAAATAAACAAATAAAATCTTTAAAAAAAAGGAAAAAATATTTTTAAAAAATTACCCAAGGATTTTGAGAAGAGTAAATGGAAATAATTTAATATAAAGAAATGTATGTAATCAAAACAGCCTGGTACTGGCATAAGAACAGACACATGGACCAATGGAACAGAATAGAAAACCCAGAAATAAACCCAAGTCTCTATGGTCAATTCATATTTGACAAAGGGGGAAGCAGCATAAAATGGAGCACAGATAGCCTCTTCAACAAATGGTATTGGGAGAGCTGGACATCTACATGCAAAAAAATGAAACTCAAACATCAACTTACATCAGATACAAAAATAAATTCAAGGTGGATAAAAGACTTAAATATAAGTTGTGACACCATTAAAGTCCTAGAGGAGAACATAGGAAAATCTCAGATATTCCATGCAGCAGTGTTTTCACTGATATGTCCCCTAGAGCAAGGGACACAAAGGAAAGAATAAAGAAATGGGATCTCATGAAAATAAAAAGCTTCTGCATGGCTAAAGAAAACAGCATTAAAATGGAAAGAAAACCAACCATATGGGAAAACATATTTGCCAATGATACCTCAGATAAGGGTTTGATCTCCAAAATATATAAAGAACTCCCACAACTTCACTCTAAGAAGACAAGCAACCCAATTAAAAAATGGGCAAAAGACTTGAACAGACACTTCTCCAAGGAGGACATACAGAGGGTCCAAGGACATACGAAAAGATGCTCAGCATCACTAGCCATCAGAGAGATGCAAATTAAAACCACAATAAGATATCACTTCACACCGGTCAAAAAGCATCATAAACATATCAACAAACAACAAGTGTTGGAGAGGTTGTGGAGAAAAGGGAACCCTAGTGCACTGTTGGTGGGATTGCAGATGGTGCAACCGCTATGGAAAACAGTATGGAATTTCCTCAGAAAACTAAAAATGGATCTGCCTTTTGACCCAGCAATTCCACTGCTGGCATTATGTCCTAAGAACCCTGAAACACCAATTCAAAAGAACCTATGCACTCCCATGTTCATAGCACAATTTACAATAAATTGCCAAGTGCTGGAAGCAACCTAGTGCCCATCAGTAAATTAATGGATCAAAAAACTATGGTACATTTACACAATGGAATTCTACACAGCAGAAAGAAAGAAGGAGCTCCCACCCTTTTGTGACAGCATGGATGGAACTGGAGAGCATTATGCTCAGTGAAATAAGCCAGGAGATGAAAGACAAATACCATGTGGTCTCACCATTAACAGAAACCTAATCAACAAAACGAACAAGCAAGCAAAGTGTAGCCACAGACATTGCAATTGAGAACAGGCTGACAGTGATCAGAGGGGAGAGGGTATTGGGGGGGAAAGGGTGAAGGGTTTACAGGAACAATTATAAAGGACACATGGACAATAACAAACGGGGGGTGGAAACAGGGGAGGAAGGCAGGGAGGGCTAGGGTGGGGGGGAAAGGCAGAAAACTACTTGAACAACAATTTAAAAAATTTAAAAAGTAGAAATTTATTAAATCAATATAAATATCAAATAAAGAACCATCCTATTAAATGTGGGGGGAGGCAACCTTAATGCTTTTGACTAAGCTCAACTTTTAGAAAAATATTGCTGGAGAAAAGTAATTTCATTTGTAGCTAAATACCTTCTTGAATTTTCAGGAAGAACAGGTCATTTGAATATGATTTAAATAAAATATGAGTTTTATTTTGTGTCTCCATGTCAGTTTGTCAGTTGGAGTCAGTGGGACTTGGAACTGTTATTTGATTTGTTTCCCCCGTTGTGCTGTAATGATTTCTTCTTCTGCCCACGTATGTACCGACCACGTAGTGCTGTGTGTGGGTGGTTCGCCCTGGTCTGTAAGAGTAACTTTCTCATGTCACTTCTAATTGGCTGAGAAAAGAATTATATACAATCACGTGCCTTAGTGTCAACGGCTTTCTAAGCACCGTATTTACATTGCAGGTTTATAAATGCGGAACTTGGTTTCTTTTGCAATATTGACAGTGCTGTCCGGGAATAATCTTCTTGGCTTTTAATACTAGTTACTCTTCACCTTCAGGAACTGATTCATTTGGAAGAAAGATTAGGAAATGTCAACCGTGGAGCATCCCAGGGAACAATCGAAAGATGTACATATCCACATAAATATAAAAAGGTAAGAATTTATTTTGTGAAATGTCTACATTATTATTAAAATGCATAAAATTTAATATGGACCTTTTAGTTTGTGCAGCATAGCAACTACATTACTTATTATTAGAACAGTATATGAATATAGTTTAAAAAATTCAAAATATAAAAATACATACTCTGAAGTTTCTTACCCTGCCAACTGACCCCAGTCTTCCTTCTCAGAAGAAAAATCATGGTTAAGGATTTCTTAGGTAATCCTCAAATGTTTTTATGCATTTACAGTAATGTGCATTTTTCCTTCCACTTTCACGAATATCACGAAGGGGATGATGCGCGTAGAGTTTGGCACATTTTATTTTCATTCTGTCTCTCCACTGACAGGTTACCCGTGTGCTTTCTTTAAGAGCACACACAGAATTCGTCACGTGGCAGTGCCATACTCTCACTGGCCACTTAACTTTGATGGACATTCAGTTGATGTACACTTCTTGTATTCTGCCCCCCGTTTCTTATGTAGTATTATATCTAGAACTGATGAAGTAGACATGTTAAATAAGTTTCTTTCAACAAACAATGTTCTGTGTTCTATAGAGAATAATAAAATGTATTGTTCTTTGTATTTTTCACCTGTTTTCTGAGAGTATTAATGAGGGATTACTGCTAAATTTAAGTCCTTTCAACTGTCTAAGCTAAATGCTACTTAAATACTACTAAATTAATTAGCATTAATTTGGGTGGTTTTTGTATATGTACTGCGTACTAACCTTAGATTGTGCCACTGGAGCTCCCGTTTGGGTGGTTTTTGAGACATTTACTAGTAAAATAAAGTTTCTTTAGCTATGCCCATGATAGGAAAGAAATGGAGTTTGTAATGTGTATCATCCTTATTGTGGATTAAAAATAATAGACTTCAAACTAATGATTTGTTACCTTCAACTTTGTTTTTGATGCTGATTATTTAAGGGTCTTAAAAGAACACTTAGTTGATGATAGCCCCTTAATTCATCCATTAATTCATGACAGTTGTACCTGGGAAATAAGTTGTGGGTGCATGTGTGGTTTTGTTTTATTTTGTTTTTCAAATACACACAGACTTTACTCAGTTGTTCAATAATGTCATCTCTACTAATAAGGTAACAACTGATTGGTTCTCACAGAGGAAACTGCACTGCAAACAAGATGGGGAAGAAGGTACTGAGGAAGACACAGAGGAAAAGTGTACTATCTGTTTATCTATTTTAGAGGAAGGTGAAGATGTGAGGTAACTAGATGCTCATTATCTAAACTCCATTGTCAAAACTGTACAAGAGGTTTTATTTAAAAGTAGACTAGAAACCAAATAAAGATTACCTCTGGCATACCCTGTTACCAGTCTCTGACCTCTAGAATATCCTTCTTACAGTGAATGAAAGAATAAAAAGATTAAAGTCTCTGTGTTACCAACAAAGGGATGGGAAATAAATACTCTGCCCTTTTTGGGGCCATTCCAAGATTGGCCATGGAAATTCTGCAGTCAAATTTTCTTTTACAAGTCTTGCAGAAAGGAGAATTTGAGAGGCTTTTGAGGCCAAGAAGTTATATTAATGTATTCTCCAAAGCTTAAATAGGGTGGGAGGGATCCACATTAGCTGTAAACAATTTATTTTACAGAATCTTTATAAATGAATTTTGTCCTAAAATTTCCTCAAAACCTGTAGGACTACTTTCTTCTTGCAACCTTGTGATTTAGGAAATGGTATGATGTTAACCCAATATTAATTTTAGGCATTTTCTTATTACAATGTTTTAAGTAACTGCTTTGTTCCTAGTATGTTTTTTCTAATGTAATATAAATCCCATGGGAAACAGGTTTTATAACATGTAACAGAACCACGTGGTAACTTTATCATTTTTCTTCAGTTGGCTGAGAGAGAAAATATATATAGGCAGTTGTCTATCATACCACATGTAAGTTTCTTAAACAGTGTTTTTTCAGCAAAGATTTATAAATATGGAAGATAATTGTTTTTACATTATTGACAGTACTGTTTAAGGAATAATTACAAGAACTTTTTCGTTGCCAGTTTTACAAAAGTTAGGAAGTCTGAAAGTGTATGACAGCTCTTAACAGTGGGTAGAAGTAGAAATGGATAATTGAGTAAATAACTTTCATCCCACTGTTACTTGTAGATTTAATATTACTCTGGATTTCCTGAAAGTTTTCTTCATTTCTCAATTTCTAATTGATAACTTTCTGTAATGTACTAAAGTAAACATCTCCTTTTAACATACTTTTAAAAGAGTAGCACAATATTAAGTAAATGTAACAATCCATGAAAATACTATTATGTTGTAAACAATGTAACAATGTTATTAACCTTTAATCAGTCATGTACTTAAGTTTAATGTATAAAGATCCTCTATATAGAAAATAATATTGCATATTAAGACATTCCTTAATTAGTATGACATGTCTGCTATATACTTATAATACGACTTCTAATGTTTTCGAGAGAGAATTAAATATTATTAAAGCACTTCACTAATGTAATGGTTTTATAATGTCATGGAATGATTACGTAACAGGGAACACGCTGCCACTCCAGTGCACTGGCAGCTCATGTGTAAGAAACAAAACTAAAATTAATTGCCAGTGTAATTGTTCCCCAAATTCTTAAGATTTTATATGATTTGGTTCCATACCTGTGGCATTTAATTAGGTTGGGCATTTGTATATTGTATTGCTCAGAATGTCAGTTTAATATAGGTATAACTTTTATTAGAGAGGTTTTTTTTAACAGAAGAGGAAGATGTCTAGTAACTTCAAAACACTACGATTACATGTATCATTTTTAAAAATAAATGCCACATGCAGTTGTCATAAAACTAATTGTGCTTTCCTGTTTTGTTTGCCTGTGGTAGGCGCCTTCCCTGTATGCACCTTTTCCACCAAGTGTGTGTTGACCAGTGGTTGATCACCAATAAGAAGTGCCCCATATGCAGAGTGGACATTGAGGCCCAGCTGCCAAGTGAAAGTTGACACCATGTTTCAGAACTCCCGCCCTCCCTCCTTCCCGTCCTCCCGGTACTGCAGTCAACCAAAGACGGCATGACTTACCTGCGCAGACTCGGAAGCCTTGAACTTGGAGTGCTGGCTCTGCTACATGGTACAACTAATGCTAGACCTACAGTTTATGTATACAGTTGATTTTGATGTATTTATAAAAGCTTTTTTTTTCTAGATTTGACATTTTTCCCTGTATCATTTTACTGTATTTTTGCATGGTTCCTTGTATTGCATTTCTTTGCACATATTATGGGCTTGTGACCCTAAACTTGCAGGCAAGATTAGCTGCTTTAGTATGTAGAATTTTGTGGGTTTTTTGTTTTTTTTTTACATAATACCAGGTTTTAAGAATTATGAATTTTTTATCCATTACTAACCTTTAATTTAATCAATCATGTACTTTAGTTTGATGTATAAAGATCCTCTAGAAAATGATAATATTGTGTATTAAGACATTCCTTAATTAGGACAAAAAAGGCTGCTGTATATTTACAATATGGAGTTCTGAGTTAAATACCACCCTTAATACCGGGGACAGACTACAAACCATAGTCAGTCAGATGCAGGTGGTATTCACACCACCAGTGATCAGGAGAAGTTTTCTTGGTGTATCCTCTTCCTTCAGCACAATGCAGAGTTGATACTGATGTTACACATTTAGACTGCTGTTCGGATTGTATTTATCTCTTTCCTACTTCGTTTAGAACTTTATTTCCCTGATCCAATTTTTGCTGCTGTGAAACAGCTCTGATGAACACTAAATATTAATTTCAATAGCTGGATTGTACATACTTGCAGATTTAACAAAATTTGGGGGAAATTGAAGAAGACATGTAGTATTTTGTTCAGTCTTCTGCTAAGCACGGATAGTAAAGGTATCTGCTTGCGTTGATTTTGCAGACACACTCAGTCAGGATTTAGAATCGCAGTCATTGGCAGGTATCTACGCATTCATACTAAAGGTCCCAGGATTACTTTTAGGGATTTTATTAGTTTAAAGATAAATAAAGTTAGCTGAATCTACATGTCTCTTGTTTTATTTCTCTTTAAACTTGAAAACAGTAAATCTGCAGATACTGTGAGGCACAAATTATACTGTCAACCTACTGTCGCGCTGGTTTCTAGACTCCCACTTCGTACATTACCAAGAGTCGATCACTGATTTAAAATTTTTAATTTCTATAGTTAAGATTTACTGCATAATATAGAATATAAAGTTAAGTTAACATACTAACATTTCTCCTTTGGAGAAAGTTTTAATCCACTTCAGGATGCATATTATCAAGATACTTTCATATACAGGATAGCCTAATTTTATTTGTTTAAATATGCTTACTATGTCCCAGATTGCAAATGCATCAGTCAGTAACATCACTGTCTGTATGTGGAAGACATGTTCCCATGGATCATATGTGAAGATGTCAATGAGCTTGCATTAAGCCACCTGCTTTGTAAGTGGATTGATTAATAAATAACTTATATTTCTATTGTCTTTGTGTTTCATAATTAGTTTTGATAAAACAGTTTACATTAAACATCTTAGCATTCAAAAATAGTACCCTCCCTGAAGATGGCATTTGCATAATTTGGTGTTTGTATTCATTCACTCCCGGCTATTTGCCTTTTGGATTAAATGTTACACTGTAGAAATTGTGAATATCAGACATGCTCCAGCATGGTATGGGTAGAGTTGGAAGATGAACTGTGGTCAAGAAATGTGAATATAAAATAACGCTTTTAAAAAGAACACTTGATTAAGCTGCAGTTGTAGAAAAGTGGAGGGCAGGGGTGGGGGGACCAGAGAGGGAGAGAGTGACTCACATCTGTCATTTTACTGGGGGAAAGGGCAAGTGGCCTGATTTCAGGTTACCTATGGAGGATGTGGGGCTTTGCTGCTGGAAACCCAGGGCTTGTACCAAGGGACTGAGGAGTGTAAACTGGGGAGAATTCTGTATGACGGAGCTCTCTAACATTCCCCACAACGGGAGAAGTGCAGAGAGATTTCTATTTTTCCAGATTACATCACATTTCAATGCATGAACTTACCTGCTGACCTGCTTAATAATTGCTACTGATTTTTTATTAAAACCTTATTACTTTAAAATTTATTTGGTGCTGATATTTGTGGCATAATCCTGAATTGTTCATGCAGGAGCTTATTAAGCTACTGCAGTTAGTTACAGGAAAATGTTATTAGTAATGAACCAAGTAAGGAAGAATATTTTAAATTTTTGAACTTTCTCTTGATCTTTTACATAGCCTGCTGCATCTCATGTCAAAAGGAAAATTTCAGTGATAGCTATCCAAATATTTTAAAAGTAAAATTCTAAACTATAGAATTTTGTCAGCAAATCCTATTTTTATTGTTAATATGCAAGTGATAAACGTATTTGAAACATTTTCTTATTCTGGTGACTTTATTTGAGCTGCTAGCACACCACATCATTTTAACCATAACACTGACAGACAACTAGCTCTATTTTAAAAATTGTATTTATGACACTGAAATTAAAACATGAACTCTGTGGCCCTGGCTGGTGTGGCGCAGTGGTTGGATTGCCGTCCTGTAACTATACAGTTACGGGTTCGATTTCTGCTCATGGCACACACCTAGGTTCCAGGTTCGATCCCCGGTTGAAGCATAAATGGCAGGCAACCAATTGATGCTTCTCTTTCACACTGATGTTTCTCTCTCTCCCCTCCTCTCTCTCTAAAATCACAATGAAAAAATGTCCACAGGTGATGATAAAGAAGAATTCTATGTACAAAAAATGCACCCTGATTTCTAACCTAACTTATAAAACCTCTGGAAACACAGTGTATTTTCTTGTTTGTTCAAGACTTCATGTGTCACGATGCTGGATATATCAAGACTGAACTATCCTCTCAATTATAGATTTCAATCATTTTCCTGAACGAAGAATTATGTGTATTCATACCAAATATTCTAACTGACAGAAGAAACGTTTCCAGTTTTGTGGCTGGGCATGCTAGGGGCAGTCTCCTCTCTCCTGAGTTTCTTTTCATAAGTGACACAAGATTTTTGGGACATGTGAGAAAAATTTGGATTTGGGCTCAGACAGAATTGGGCTTTGAATTGTGCAACGTTGAACAACTGAAGCTTTCAGAGCCTCATCTTATTTATAAAACAGCAACAGGTGGTTATTAGAATTAACTGAGATGATGACTGTGAAAGCTTCTGTCAGAGCCACCACTAACTTGTTTTGGGGCAAGATGCGGGGCCAGGCAGCCCCCCCAATAGAAGCCTCCCTCAGGGCAATGGGCCACACCCTTGAGATATCAGGCCAGGTTCACAGGGTCCCTGGGGTTGGGTCCGTGGAACTAGACGCTCTCCCTGCCACCCGGAAGACCTCGCGTTTTCCCGTGGACCACGTCACAGCAAGTCTCCCACCCCCGCAGAGGCAGAGTGCCCAGGGAAGAACTAGGGACCTGGGGACGGGACGAACAGGCCGGCCACAGTTCAGGGACAGGTGGAGCGGGTCCGCACTGGCCAGACGCAAGCCCACGGACCCGTACTCCTGTGGGGAGTCAGGCCTGCGCTCCACGTGGACGACTAGGAGTCTGGCTTTGGCGGAAACTCCCCCACCATACCCCCAGGCAGCAGACTTGGGCCAAGCAGCTTTAACTCTCTAAAGTCTGTGCTAAACCCAAGAAGGGAGGATGACCGAATTGACCTCACTCCCCCAGAACTCAAACCCCCTTCTCCGTGAAGGAATCAGCGACCTCCTGTCCTTGGTGTCCATAAAAGGCATTCATTCACCTGCGGTGAACCTGGGACCTGGCGAGCAGGACGAGGCCCCATGGCAGGAGCCAGGGGAGGCAACAGGAGCCACTGCGGCCAAGCCGGTGGCTTTTGCCAAGGGTCTCTCAGGGCCCAGGGGCCCTCTGTCTCCTGGAGAGTGCCCACCTGTCCCCTGACCCCTGCAGGACACCTGCATCCCACAATAAGTGGCCCTGTGCCTCCATTGGGTTCAGAGCAGAGGGGCTGGGGTGTGTCACAGGCCTAAATGACAGGAAACCCCCAGACCCCTCCATCCCGTCTCCCGACCGCGAAGATCCCCTTGTTCATCCATCCGTAAGGGGGGTTCCCCTTACGGATGGAAAACAGGGGGAGGCATCCAGGAGATGGCTTTTGTCAGTTCCACGGCTGTCTGGTTTCGGGCCAAGGTGCAGGGATGGGCAGGTCCAGGGCTGGACATCCAACCACAGCCTCCCTCGGGGCAACGTACACCACACTTAAGATGTCAGGCCAGGTTCACAGGGTCCCTGGGCTCATGTCCGGGGAAACGGAAGCCCTCCCTGCCACGCAGAGGACCACGCGTTCTCCCGTGGGCCGCACTTCCCAGCAGCTCTCCCACCCCCGCAGAGGCAGAGTGCCCAGGGAAACCTGGGGACCTGGGACCGGGGCGGGTGCCAGCAACCACCCCTCGCCAGGTGGAGAGGGCCCGGGCGGGCGGGACCCACCCCCACGGAAGGGTTCTCTCCGGGGGACTCAGGCCTGGGACCCTCCTGGGCGGCTAAGGGTCTTGCTTTACTCAAACTGCCCCACCCTGCACCAAGGCTGCAAACTTGGACCGATCGACTACTACTCTCTAAAGTCTGGACTTCACTAAAACAGAAGGAACTGTGACCACTGCGACCTCGGTCCCCCAGAGCTCCAAACCCCTCTCCTAGAAGACATCAGCAGCCTCCGGTCTTTGATGTCCCCAAAAGGCATTCACCAGCAGCGAACATGGGCCCAGTGAGCAAGACCAGGCCCCATGGCAGGAGCCTGGGGAGGCAACTTGAGCCACTGGGGCTAGGGCTGGAGATTTTCACAGGGGCTCTCTCCGAGCCCAGGCACCTGATCTCTACCAGGGCGTGCCCACGTCATCCCTTGGCCCCCGCAGGACACCTGCATCCCCTGATAAGCGGCCCTCTGCCTCCATGGGGCTAGGACACATGGGGCCGGGGTGCGAGCAACTGGCCTACGTGGCAGCAAACCCGCAGACCCCTCCGCCCTGTCCCCCCCACTGTGAAGATCCCCCTGTTCTTCCATCCGTAAAGGGGTCCCCCTTTACGGATGGAAGAACACGGGAGAGGCCCCCAGGAGATGGCTTTTGTCCGAGCCGCGGCTGGCTGGTTTCGGGCTACGACGCAGGGCCGCTCTGGCGCAGACAGAACCCCCGACCACATGCCTCCCTCGGGGCAATGTGCCCCACCCTTGAGATATCAGGCTAGGTTCACGGGGTCCCTGGGCTAGTGTCCTGGGAAACGGAAGCCCTCCCTGCCACGCAGAGGACCACGCGTTCTCGCGTGGACCGCACTTCCCAGCAGCTCTCCCACCCAAGCAGAGGCAGAGTGCTCCGGGAAGACCTGGGGACCTCGGGCCGGGGCGAGGGCCGGCCACGGTCCTTTGCCAGGTGTAGAGGGCCCAGGAGGGCGGGACCTACGCCCAGGGAAGGCTTCTCCCGGGGGGACTCAGACCTGGGACCCTCCTGGGCGGCTAAGTGTCTTGCTTTGGCTCAAACTGCCCCACCCTGCCCCGAGGCTGCAATCCTGGTCCGAGCGACTTCTACTCTCTAAAGTCTGCCCTAAATGACTCGAGAAGGGACTGTGACCGCTGCGACCTGGGTCCCCCAGGGCTCGAACCCGCCTCCCCGGGAAGGGGTCCGCGGCCTCCGGCCCAGGTGTCCGCAAGAGGCATTCACCTGCTGCGAACCTGTGCCCCGTTGAGCAGGCCCAGGTCCATGGCAGGAGCGTGTGGAGGCCACAGGAGCCACGGGGGCCAGGGCTGTGGTATTTCCCGGGGCTCTCCTGCGGCCCAGGCGCCATCTCTCGCCTGGGGCATGCCCACGCTGTCCCTTGACCCATCGCCCAGGGAAGGCTTCTCCCGGGGGGACTCAGACCTGGGACCCTCCTGGGCGGCTAAGAGTCTTGCTTTGGCTCAAACTGCCCCACCCTCCCGCGAGGCTGCAAACTTGGACCAAGCGCCTTCTACTCTCTAAAGTCTGCCCTAAAGGACACGATCAGGGACTCTGACCGCTGTGACCTGTGTCCCCCAGGGCTCGAACCCGCCTCCCCGTGAAGGCATCCGAGGCCTCCGGCCCAGGTGTCCGCAAGAGGCATTCACCTGCTGCGAATCCGGGCCCCGTTGAGCAGGACCAGGCTCCATGGCAGGAGCGTGTGGAGGCCACTGGAGCCACGGGGGCCAGGGCTGTGGAATTTCCCGGGGCTCTCCTGCGGCCCAGGGGCCATCTCTCGCCCGGGGAGTGCCCACGCCGCCCCTTAACCCCCGCAGGACACCTGCATCCCGTGATAAGCGGCCCTGTGCCTCCATGGGGCTCGCACAGGTGGTGCCGGGGTGCGAGCAACTGGCCTACGTGGAGGAAAAACCGCAGACCTTTCCGTCGCGTCCCCACCACTGTGAAGATCCCCCTGTTCTTCCATCCGTAAAGGGGTCCCCCTTTACGGATGGAAGAACAGGGGGGAGGCCCCCAGGAGATGGCTTTTGTCCGAGCCGTGGCTGGCTGGTTTCCGGCTAAGACACAGGGCCGCTCTGGCGCAGACAGGCCCCCCCACGACCTGCCTCCCTCGGGGCAATGTGCCCCACCCTTGAGATATCAGGGTAGGTTCACGGGGTCCCTGGGCTCGTGTCCGGGGAAACGGAAGCCCTCCCTGCCACCCAGAGGACCTCGCGCTTTCCCGTGGTCCACACTTCCCTGAGTTCTCCCACCCCGGCAGAGGCAGAGTGCCCAGTGAAGACCTGGGGACCTGTGGTCGGCGCGTAGTGCGGCCTGGCTTCCGCCAGGTGGAGCCAGTGCAGACCGGCTAGCAAAACGCAGCCCAGTGACAGGTTCTCTGGTAGGGACTGCCGTCTGTGCCGTCTGGTGGGCTAAGGTTCTTGCTTTGGCTCGAACTGCCCCACCCAGCTCCGATGTGGCAGACTTGGAGTGGTTGCCTTCCAGTCAGTAAAGTCTGTGCTAAACCACCCGAGAAGGGAGTGTGAGCAGTTCGTCCTCAGTCCTCCAGAGCTCGAACCCCCTTCTCCATGAAGGAATTGTTGGCCTCCTGTCCTTCCTGTTCGCAAAAGGCATTCACCTGCGGTGTACCTGGGCCCTGGCGAGCAGGAGCAGGTACATGGCAGAAGCCGGGCGACGCAACGGGAGCCCCTGCGGCCTGACCTAGGGCTCTCCCGGGGGCTCTCTCAGGGCCCGAGTTCCCTCTCCTGTCTGGAGAGTTCCCACGCCTTCCCTTGACCCTGCAGGACACCTGCATCCCGCAATAAGAGGCCCTCTGCCTCCCTGGGGCTCGGTCCCCTGGGGCCAGCGGGGAGTCCCCGGCCTAAGTTGCGGGACACCGCAGACCCCTCCGTCCCGTGCTCCCCACTGCGAAGAACAGGGGGGAGGCCCCCAGGAGATGGCTTTTGTCCGAGTGGCGGCTGGCTGGTTTCGGGCCAAGGTGCGGGGCTGGGCAGGTGCAGGGCAGGCCCCCCCACCACAGCCTCCCTCAGGGCAATGTGCCCCATGTTTGAGATATCAGGCCCAGTTCACAGGGTCCCTGGGGTCGTGTCCGTGTAACTGGACGCTCTCCCTGCCACCTGGTGGACCGCGCGTTTTCCCGTGGACCACCCTTCCCGGCAGGTCTCCCATCCCCACAAAGGCAGAGTGCCCAGGGAAGAACTAGGGACCCGGGGCCAGGTCGGGGGGCGGGACCCATGCCCGTGGCCGGGTTCTCTCGTAGGGAGTCAGGCCTGCCCTCTGCCTGGGCGGCCAATAGTCTGGCTTTGCCAGAGACTCCCCCACCCTGCCCCAAGGCTTCAGACTTGGACCCAGCGGCTTCAACTGTCTAAAGTCTGTGCTAAACCACCCAAGAAGGGAGTGTGACCGCTTTGACCTCAGTCCCCCAGAGCTCAAACCCCCTTCTCTGTGAAGGAATCGTTGGCTGCCTGTCCTTGGTGTCCGCAAAAGGCCTTCATGTGCCGGGAATCTGGGCCTGGGTGAGCAGGACCAAGCCCCATGGCAAGAGCCCGGGAGGCAGGAGGAGCCTCTGCGGCCAGGGCTCGGGCTTTCCTGGGGGACTCTCTCGGGGCTCTGGCGCCCTGTCTCTTGCCTCGAGGGTGCCGACGCCGTCACTTGATCCCCTGCAGGACGCCTGTATATCTCGGGGAGCGGTCCTCTGCCTCCCCGGAGCTCGGACCCAGGGGCCTGGGTGCACATCACTCGCCTAATTTGCGGGAAACCTGCAGGCTCCTCCACTCCAGGCCTCCCCCTTGCGAGGATTGCCCTGTTTTTCCATTTATAAGGGGGTCCCCTTACATGTGGAGAAAACAGGGAGACTTACGAATGTCAGGTACCTGGTGCTTGTTCCATCCCACTCTACCGCCTACATATCTGTGTCTTGATGAGAAATGGTAGCACACAGCAAGGTGCTGAGCTACACATCAGGGTTTGCTCCTAAACTTTCTTGTATAATGTAAGCAGCTAGTTATTAGATTAAAGGGAACACTTCTCTGCAGCCCTTTGCTGATGGGGTGGAACGTTTCTAATACTACAGGCACAGAAGACTCCCAGCACACGTGCTCTCTTCCCTTGCCTTGCAATCCTATGGGAGCGTCGCTGCCTATGCAAACCGTCCAGGTGCTGTAGGCAGCTACTACTGCCAGTGGATCACAGTGGCGCAGGTTGTGAAACCATTTGTTTTCTCTGATCAAAAAGAAAATTTTATGCAGAAACTAACCACTGGAATTTCTCATCCTCTCCTAATTTTGCTCCACACTAAATTGGGTTGAGCAGGGATGTTAAGGGCTAACAAAGCACATACCACTGACCTACTGTGTTGTGTTAGCCTCTCGTAGGCTTCCTCTTAGACTAATGGGTGGGTGCAGGTTTTCAGGAGGAGCGTTTAATTAGCCCAAATTCCCTCTTTTATTTTTTATAATTAAGGTATAGTTGACATGTTATATGAATTTCAGGTGTACAATGTAGTTATTATTTATTTAACATTTATACACCTTATGATGTGTTACCATGATAAACCTAATAATTATGTCACAAAGTTAAGCTACTTTTGACTATATTCCCTATGCTGTACATTACATCTCCATGATTTATTTTATAACTGGAAGTTTGTACCTCTTACTTCCCTTCACCTTTTTCACCCTATGTCAAGACTCAGTCTACAGACATCGGGACTTCTGTGGCCAAAAGTTGTGTCAAACTGGTGTCAGTGGTGGTACCCAAGGCTCTCAGTTCCTCTGATCCATGGTTTAGCACCCAATAAACTGCCCTCAGTTGTCAACCAAATGCCAAGAAATCTGGAAATGGCTTGTTTCCCATGCAGATAATAGGAATAACATTGAGAATTCAGGGCTTACAAGTAATTATAAATTCTAGCTATTTTGCTATGTGTTTCTAAATTGTAACATCAAGAGAAACCAATAAGATACAAGACTATTCCAGCAAACAAAAGGACGTATTTGGTACAAGGATTGGGGATGCTCCAGATAAGCATATCTCTTAACTGTTGTGTTAGGAAGGATCCCAAATCTTATTTGCTCATACTTGCACAATTTGGGCAGGGCTCGGGGGTAGGAGTGGCGCTTCTCGCAGTGTGGTGTGACCAGCGTTCCTCTTGTGCCTGCATTCAGCTGGGAGTTCTACTGGGAGCAAGTGTCCAGTATGGCCTCCAGATGTCTGATTCTTCAGCTCTGGGGGACTGGGACAGCTGAAAACGCACTGGGCATTTCTCTCAATGCAGCCTCTGTAGGGAGGAATAGCTAGACAGACCTGTTCACATGCGGGCTCAGAGCTCCAAGAAAGAAGAAACTGCTAGGCCTGGCACTGGCACAGTATCATCTGATCACCTTCTATCAGTCAAAGCAAGTAACAAGGCTAGGGCAGGTTCAAGGAGAGAGGATATTAGAGTACACATGTGATAGAAGTGCTTCAGGAAACTGTGGTCATCTTTAATCTATCATAGCAGTGTAAAATAGACCCCATTGCTTTGTTAGAATTTCGAGGGCAAACTTCCTGAACATAGTTTTTTGCCCCCTTTAACCAAAGTCTAGTATATGGAGGAGCCATATGTGCAAAATGGCCTTTATTCTCAAGTATAATCAGAGGAATCAGTAGTGGAGAAACTCACTTTCCTATGCTGATAATTGAGAAGAACTAACAGGGTGGAGATAGCTAGGTTTTTCTGGTCTTTTGACTGTCATATCTTCGTATAATTTAGAAATTCTTTGCCCTGCCTGGTGTGGCTCAGTGGACTGAGTGCCAACCTGTGAATCAAAGGGTAGCTGTTTCGATTCCTAGTCAGGGCACATGCCTGGGTTACAGGCCAGGTCCCCAGTAGGGGGAGCACGAGAGGCAACCACACATTGATGTTTCTCTCCCTCTCTTTCTCCCTCCCTTCCCCTCTCTAAAAATAAATAAATAAAATCTTAAAAAAAAAAAAAGAAGGAAATTCTTTCCATGGTGTTGTGAATAGATGATTATTGTGATGGTTAACTTTGTGTCAACTTGAGTGCACTGTGGAGAGCCTAGACATTTGCTCAAACATTATTCTGGGTGTGTCTGTGGGGGTGTTTCTAGATGAGGTTAACATTTGAATCTGTAGACTTATGTAAATCAGATTGCCCTTCTTAATGTGGGTGGGACCCATCCAATCAGTTGAAAGCCTGAGTGGAAAACAAGACTTGCCTCCCCAGCCCCTCACCTGTAAAAGAGGGAGAATTCCTCCCACTTGACTGTCCTTGAGCTGGGATATCATTTTTCTCCTGCTTTTGGACTCAGACTGAAACATGGACTCTTCCCATGTCTCCAGCCCACCAGTCTTTGGACTGGAACTAAACCATTGGCTGCTCTTCTAGGTGTTCAGACAGCAGACTGGAAATTATGGGACTTACAAGCTTCCATAGTCATGTGAGCCAATTCCATATCTATCTGGAGGACCCTGATAATGCAGTTATCCTGCCTCTAGTTATATTGTTCCAGTGATGGTACGGTAACCACTGATTGAAGCACATTTCTTTTAGAAACGATCATTCTTTTTCTTTGGTAGGTCTTCCTATAACCTCACATAGGGTCCTATTCTGTATTCTAGAGCAGTACAAAAATAAATCTGGTTTCTTGCTATATGCTAGCTTCTCAGATATTTATTGTAGGACAGCTATCTTCACTTATTTAGGTCTTCTACAAGTGAAATATCCTCAGTACCCTTCTTTTTTTATTTAGGCTGGATCTTAAGCCTCTTATCTGTCCTTTACCATTTTCTGGATACTTCTAGTTTATTGATGTTCCCCAAAGTATGATACCTATTTATGATCATTACTGCAGATGTGATCTGAGCATTAGGAAGGATGGAATTACCTTATTTCATATTATGTATGAGTTAGGTCTTGGAATGGTGGTATTTTTAAAGGGAGCATCGGCTTCCCAAAGGACATGTGTGGCAGTGGAAGGAATAAGAATGAAGAGACATGGTCTCTGCTCCGTCATCTTTGTGATGGTGGCACTGGCTTTCGTGTCTGAGTAGACCTGCACAGCCCACAGGTGCAGCATGGCCCAGAATGGGGGCTGCAACTGAAAAAGTCAACTCGATATGCCAATTGGGACATTCTCCACATTCTTCAGCTTCTTAGTACTCCATTGAAGCTGATTAGGACATGATACAAAACTTAAGAGTGTGTCTCAATGTTTATCCATTGTAACAGAGAACCAGAAATGTATGAATCATTGAACAGCATACTGTTTTTAGTTCTCAGCAGATCTTCTCAAACCTTTTCACTCCCTCTCAAAGCATGAGTGAGTTACAGTGCTCTTCTTCCACGCACCTTCTCTCTATTTTAAGCACCATGAGGGCAGACACCCAGTTTTTATGCTTTTTTTTTTGCCCTTCTAAGTAGTATGCATAGTACCCTGCTTACACAAGGTATTTGGATGATTAAAAAGCAATAACAACAAAACAGATAATCCATGAGCTTGAGGTCCAGATTTTAAAGAATTGTTTTGAGTGGAGGCTCATGAGGACTCCAGGAAAATGTCTCTTTCCACCTCTCTGCGTCTCCCTGCTTCTGGGAAAGTGTGCAGGCCCTAGACTAGGACATACCCAAGCACCCTGCCTGGCCAGCAATAGATTGCCTGGTGCCCTTCATGCAAGAGACAGTTGGTCAAGGTGAAAGTAATAGGTCAAGATGGGTGCAAGCAAGGCACAGGAAAGGCTTTCTTTCAGTAAGAAAATAACTCACCTGCCCCTCTAAAGAAGTTAGCAATGAAGTTTACTATATTTATTTATAACTTAGTTTGGGTAGCTCTTGAAAGAAAATTTTAACTTAACCACTCAAAATTTTTAAGTTACTGCCCTGGTGGGTTGTGGCTCAGTGGGTTGTAGGCATCGTCCTGCAAACCAAAAGGTCACCAGTTCAATTTCCAGTCAAGGCGCATGCCTAGGTTGCTGGCCGGGTCCCTGGGCAGCAGGTCCCTAGGGGGTGCCTACAAGAGGCAACCACACATCACTGTTTCTGTCCTCTCTTCTCCCTCCCTTCCCCTTTCTCTAAATTCTTTTTTAAAATCTTAATATAATCTTTAAAAAAACTTTTAAAAGTTACCATTGTTATCTTCCGTTACTCACATTCAGTAAATTGCCAAGGTTCTGCTATTTCTCCTAAAATGCCCCTCATACGTTTTCCCCCTCATTCTCCACTTCCATCTAGGTCTCACCTGGGAAACCATCAGCTTCCCAATGCACTCTAGTCCCCCTCGGGGTTAGCTTTCTAAAGCGAAATCCTGCCAAAGCCGTTATCTTTCTTAAAAACTTGCCTCGATTCCTCATTTTCTGGACTTTTGCAGCTTTAACATTCCTACAATCCAAACAGCTCAGACTACTTTGTTTCATTCTTACCATCCCCGCTTCTTGAATGCCTTTGCCATCTCTGCCTGCTAAAATCTGCCCGTCCTGACAAAGTCCAGCTCAAGAGCCCCCATTCTAGTAAGCCTCCCTTTATCGCCCCCAATTTGAATTAATCTCCTTTGTGCTCTGTATTTTTTAGGTTCTGCCTCTTAATTTTGTTTCTATGTGTATCCCCTTCCTTGTTTTGAACCTGAGGGAGTGGCTCATACTATATTATTCTGTGTTCCCTGCAGTGCCTGGCACACAGACATTTAATTTTCAATGTATTAAATATAGTTTATTTTATCTCCTAGCTAGTTGAAAGAAGGGAAGACATCAGAAACTGGTAGAAATGGGTGGGGGTGGGAAACGGAAATGGGATCAGAGTAACTGAGGGAGAGAACTTGGTGCTATATTAGGAAGATACCTGGGTTCTGATAAAAATCAGCTGATGAGGGTCATCATTTGTCAATTGTCTCATTCACTAATGGTCTAGAAATTACACTGTGATCTGGAATAATGGCTGCTGAAAGTCACCCAGAAGGAGGAAGTATTCTTCAAGGACATCAGGTGAGCTGGTACATAACCCAAGGGAATCCTAGTAAAAAATTCAACAATAAATAAGCACCTTATTTGTTATAGGCACTGGAGAACAAACGGGGCACAAAAGCAGCACCTCTGCCCACGTGGAGCACACATTCTAGTGCATTTGTTGGAATTAAGCAGCACCTGGGGTTTAGTTTGAGCTGGTCCTAGTGGCCTACAGATGGGACTTCTAGGAGGGCTGAGAGGGTTCCAGCTCTGACCTGACCTGCCCGGGGCAATTTTTGCCTGCTGAAGTTCTTGAATTCTCCATTAACAGAGTCTTTCTGACTGTGAAGTAGTCTCAATGGGGGAAGGTCCTGGAAATCTGAGAAAAAGAATCCCAAGACTGGGAGAAAGAGGTGGGTATCTGAATAAGGAATTGAAAGTGAGGAGGGTCTGACAAACAAGCAAACCTTAGGTGATTCAGAAGAATCATCCTCACAGCCACGACTCCAAGACTCTATCCCCAACTGGGGAATTTAGGTGTCAGAACAGAAGAGTTCCCATTTGGCACTCCAGGACAGGAACATTTGTGTCAGAATCTCAGAAGCTCTGTCTCTCTGTCTCTGTCTCCCTTCCATGGGGTTGGATGACACTAGGCAACAGACACCCTGAAGCCCAATGGCTCCTGCCGAACCAAGCCACTCACCTTGTTTGCCATCATGCCAGCCCAGTACTGGTGGTCTGTGCTTCTGCTTCGGATGCTCTTTTAGCCTGCACTATTTTCCCTTCACCCCATATTTGCTGAAATTTACATGCACTTCTTTTTGAAGCCTAAGTACTTGACCAAGAAATGACAATAAAGTGAATTGATCATGTAGCATTTTACCATACTGCAAAGGGCCATTAGACTTCAAGAAATTTATCCTTCATTAATTTCCTACTTGATTTCCTTCCCTGACTGTTTCAAACTTTCCCCACTCTTTCTGCCAAATGTAGACAGAGTTGGACAAATGGTAAATGTAGTAGAAAGAGCACAGGCTTTGATATCAGACCTAATTACAAATCCTAGCTCTAAAACTCGTAAGTGCTATGATTGCAGTCAAGATATTTAACTGCTCTGAGACTTAGTTCCTTCAAACTGAGAAAATATATGACAGATGTTAATTAGAATTATTGTGATGATCATTTTGCAATATATATAAATATAGAATTATAATGTACATCTAAAACTTGTATCAATTATACCTCCATAAAAATGACAAAAAATTGGGACACTATCTGCTTTATAAGGACTGTTATGAGGCTTCAATGAAAAAAATTATGTAAATTAGCAGACAGGAAGAACAATCAATGTTAACTAAGGCAGGAAGGAACAGAACATAAAAATATAGGACTACAATGCATTAAACCAGAGGTTGAATCAAAAAGTTTACTTGTAAGGTTCTAGGTTAGTTGCAGTGAGGGATACAAAAGAAATATTACTTTCATTTTTAATGAAAAAATCTAATATGAATTAAAGTAATTGATTATGACAATGTCAACTCAGTTAATAAGAGCACTTTACCATTCATAGCATTTCTGTTCACAAAGTCCTGTAAGTCGGTTAAGATTACTTTAGGACGATGGATACCCTAACATCTTCGCATGCTGCATAGTAGCTGCAATTATTCCTGTTTTATAGAAGAGGAAACAGATTTAGAAATGTCAGATGCAAGGGTAAAGAATTTAATTCAGACCATTTAACTTCATTTAAGGCTCATTGGTACCCCAGTAACAGAGAGGTAAACCATTTTTTAAAAGAGTGGAAGAGGCGTGATAAGAATTCTTGCTCAAATTCTTAAATGGAGCCTGTTACAGGGACTCATTCCACCACCTTTACTGTGAGCATTGGACCTTTCCTTACCTCTTCCTTCTCTCTTTTCCGATTCTCACTTTTTCCTTTCCTGTCTTGATCTGATCCTCCTACCCTTCTGCCCAAGGCTGGATCACACCTTCTTTTTCATTTTAAAGCGTTCTGCATATCACAAGATCATTTATTCCACGAAAATTTATTGAGCACCGACCATAACACATACCAAGCGATGGTGCTATTACTATTATTATTTTGCTTCTCCTGGGAATCTTAGCTTTTGAATAAACGCCACAATTCCCACTTTAGCACACGTTTGAGTCCCAACCACCCAGCACAGTGCAGCCCTGAGCCACCTAGAGGCGCCTGTTCACGACCCAAACCAACCTAAACTCCAACTCGAAACTTCCGGAAGAGGAATAAACAAGAAATGGCATTTTTAGAATGTTCCCTAGAACCAACTTCCGCCCACCCAGTACAAACATAAGAAACATCTGTATCTGAGGCCTTGTCAACATTCAGACAAGGCGTGCTACATCTGTTTTCTCAATGAGACACTTCATTTCTGTTTATCTAGGATACCAACATTTTTTAAAAAAAAAGACAGCAAGCACAAAAACAACCGGTTGTTATGACAAACGGGTCTGAAAAGTTCAGCCAGTCAGCATGCGCGAACGCCTCCTCTAAGCCAATGGGAAGAGCGCGTCGTACGTACAGACGCCCAATGGGGGCGCGAGAGGCGCGGTATTTGAATCCTGAAACGAGACAACAGCCGAACCTTTCCAGCGTGCGGGCTAGGATCGCTGACCTAACGGCGTCGCGGACCTTTGTTCCCTCCTTCTGCTGTCCGCGTCTCTCCTAGGGCTGGGCTGGCACTCTTGCCTGCCGCGTCCCTCATGGCGCTGCTCCGACGCCCGACAGTGAGTGTACCGGCAACCCCCGACCGGGGCCAGGGGCTTCGGCCCTCCCCGACCCCCACCCCAGTCCCCTCCGCCGCCGCTCGCTCCTCTCTTCTACTCCCGCTTCTTTGTCCCAGCCGGCGCTGCTTTCCCCTTCTTCCGGCTGTCCGCTTCCCCGGTGGCCTCTCTCGGCCTGGGTTCCGCTCTCCGGTTCCCCGCCCCTGCGAGTCTCTGCACTGAGATGGGGGAACTCCTGGAAAGCGCCTCGGAGGTGGCCCCTGGAAAGCGAGCCCCTCGAGCCTGGGCCTAGTAGTCAGGAAACGATCCTGAGTGCTCGTTGTTGTTAGAGAGCTGTCTAAATATAGGGTTCTTGGGATTTCCTTGGAAAATCTGTTTTCAGACTCCTTACCCGTTAAGGGATCCGTGGTGGGGATGGGAAGAAGGACGGGAAGAAATACCGTGATCAGTAAAGTGTTCTGAATGTTGGATCATTTATTTCATCGTTGCAAAAAATCAAAGTGTTGACGGTATTTTGGAAATTTTTCCTGCAGACTTGAATTGTACTTGGATCTACTTTTCCTTTGCTGAAAAATAGAGAGTCAAAACACACCTGAGTTCCAACCTCCTGGCTTAAAGACTAGTGTAAAAAGCTGATTTAAATTTAATCACATTACCAGGCTTCCCCCTGTAAGCATTAAACTTCCAAACACTTTTAAAATGGCAATTACTGCTAGAAAAATTGAACAGTATGACTGAATACATTCAGGTTTTACTTTCTACCCTTTTGTGTATCTAAGTCGAACTGAGAAGTAATTTTTGTCTAATCTATTCCATAAAGTTCTTTCATAGTCAAATTCTTTCTATCCGGTAGGTCCATTCATATCCCCTGTTGGGAAACACTTTAGGATTAGAACTCCCAATTTCTGGGGGATAGGCAGTGCTGGTTTTTGTTTTTTTGTTTTTTTCTTTCTGTGACATGCTTTTCACTTCTATAATAAAATTATCTTTTTATGTATGAATTATTTTTCCTAAACTCATTTTGTCTAAAACAGGGTAAGGTCAACTAACAACTTTTATTTCATACAATTCCAACTTTCTCTGAATTGGAGAGTAAAACTCTTACACAAAAACTATTTCCTTTCTAAGTATCCTTAACATGGGAGAGTCTATGCTATGATAACCTCATTTTAAAAGTTGTTATCTCTACAAGATCATGGCTACATAAGCACTTACTATTTCTAGAATGGCATGAGAATCAAAGCTAGCCCTGGCTGGTGTGGCTCAGTGGATTGAGCACGGACCTGCGAACCAAAGGGTCCCTGGCTGGACTCCCACTGGAGGCACATGCCTGGGTTGCTGGCCAGGTCCCCAGTAGGGGGTGCTTGAAAGGCAACCACGCATTGATGTTTCCCTCTCTCCCTCCCTTCCCCTCTCTCTAAAAATAAATAAATAAAACCTTTTCTAAAAATTTAAAAAAAGAATCAAAGCTAGTTTAGTTTTTTTTTTTTTAATCCTCCCATGAGAATATATTGTTACTGATTTAAGAGAGAGAGAGACATTGATTGATTGCCTCCCATATGCCCATACTTGCCCCCGACCGGGGATCAAACTGGAAACGTAGGTATGTGCCCTGACTGGGAATCAAATCCACAACATTTTGGTGTATGGACAATGCTCCAACCAACTGCACCCCTGGCCAGGGCTCTAGTTTAGGTTTTAAACATCTGGTTTTTAAACTTCCCAACCCATTATAACTTTTTAATATTGTATCTTAATTGCACTTGTTACTAATCTCTGTAAAGGAAGGTTTTTAAATACTGTAGGTACCTTTAATATATAGGGCTCTGTAACAGGTGACGTGGGTGCTATACGGGAAATAATCACTTATCTGTTGAGCTCTTAGTGGGATTTTCTTTTATAGGTAACATAGACGAGTGAGCTGCCTAATTTACAGTGACGTTATCAAATGCGAATAGTGTTTTTAGACTTCCTGAAATGTGCCTTTTTGCTCTTAGCAATAGACCTCAGCATATTAACCTTTCCTAAAGCAATTCTGAATGTGGGTATCTGACACTAACCAAGTGTTTTCAATTGTCTCAACTTTTTAAAAGATCTTATTTATTTACTTATTTTTAGAGAGAGAGGAAGGGAGGGAGGAAGAGAGGGAGAGAAACATCAATGTGTGGTTGCCTCTCACACGTCCCCAGTTGGGGACCTGGCCCACAACCCAGGCATGTGCCCTGACTGGGAACCAAACCAGCGACCTTTTGGTTCGCAGGCCGGCACTCAATCCACTGAGCCATACCAGCCAGGGCTCAACTCTTTGTTATTTTTTTTAGGTGTCCACTGATTTAGAGAATATTGACACAGGAGTTAATTCTAAAGCGAAGAGTCATGTGACACTCCGTCGAGCAGTTTTAGAAGAAATTGGAAATCGGGTTACAACCAGAGCAACACAAGTAGCTAAGGTAAGAAACATGAGGACTGCATGTGTGCCCACTGAGGGCAACATTGCTGTCTTGCCCTGTTCACATTTCTTTTTCCTTGTAGAAAGCTCCGAACACGAAAGTACCTGTTCAACCCACCAAAACAACAAATGTCAACAAACAGCTGAAACCCGTTGCTTCTGTGAAACCAGTACAGATGAAAATGTTGGCTCCAAAGGTAGGGAGTTCTGAATTAACAAATGTACTTAATGAAGTAGACCATTTTTGGCTAGACTGCAAAAGATGGCCTTTTTCCACACTGCAACTTTTGAAGCCCATTCATAGCTAGAGTTCTACTGTGAAACAACACTGTAGGAAATGAATATATACAACTTTTTTAGTGACGATGCCTCAGTTTAATATTTATGACCTTGAATAACAAAATTATTTACCATAATATCTAAATAAGTGTAGTGATCTCCTAGTGAAATTTGGTAAGTTTTATTAAAATAATCCACCATAAAAATGAACTTGCCCATGAAGCTGTGGAATCTCACAATTCTGAAACCCACACTCGGGTAAGAACAAGGAAATACCAACATTCTGGGTTGATAAGTTGTAGTCTCTGTGACTGGTTAACTCCGCCTGTTCCCCTTCCACCGTGTTTAAGTTATGCATGCTCTCATTCCTAGGTGACATATACTCATGCGATTACTATGAGACTAGCACTGTTGTAGGTGCTGAGAATGCAACAACTACTTGGCTTTTTCCAGCTCAAAGATATATATGTGTAACCGTATGAAATTTTTCAAAATAAAACATTGGTTATATTTGAGAAATATATACATTGAACACTTACTATATACATCCAGTCATGTTAAGGCTGAAAAAGAGGCATCTTGTCTTCAGAAAGTTTATCTAGAAGGGACAAACGTACCTGAAAATGAAAGCACTGATCCTAGGGAATGATGCTAGGTGCCGTGGGCAATGCATTTGATGGAATGTCCAATGACGGGTTGACAGAAATGCTGCTCTAGGAAAGGGCATCGAAAGTGGGAAGAGAATGCTGCAGGATGCAGTAGTCAGGGGAAGCTTCATGGAATGAGTGGCATTTGGAAGGACAGGGAGAGGCTGACAGGAAAAAGCACCTTTCAAGGTAATGGAGCAGTAGCGAGAATTAAGGCACCAAAGTGGGAACAGGCCTACAATCATGCCCTTCAGGTAAGGAGTCTGCAAATCTATACTGGGTCAGGTTTGAGTGAGGAAGCAGAATATAAATTTGGGAGAAGGTTGCAGTTGGATTTGAAGGCCTTGGAATTTGGGTTTTATCCTGTAAGGCAGCAATTTATAATCTTTTTCATCTCATGACACACATAAACTAATTACTAAAAATTATGTGGCACAAAAATTTGTTTTTTGCTGATCTGACAAAACAATAGGTATAGGTATAATTTTGATTCATTCACACCAGATGGCTATTGTTGTGTTGGCTGCTGTCAATTTGTAATTTAACCATCTAAGGGAAAGGGCATCGGTGCCCCTGACTATATATATAGTCAGGTATTGCATGTTTTAAATATTCTTGTAGCACACCGGTTGAAAATTGCTGCTGTAAGGCAGCGCGGGATCTGAAAAGTTGAGGAGAGAAGTGGTGAAAGCAGTGTAGGGCGGCCATGGAAGGGCCATGAATTAGGAGGTATTGTGATTGTCTAAGCAGGAGCTGATGACGGTCTTGAACTAGCCTATGCAGGTGCTAGGAGACGGCATTAAATGTTTTAGAGTGCGCCAGAAGTGCTTTCACAGATAGCATCTTGAATGCAGAAGAAATTCTTTGGATATGTTGCTTGAAGTAAAGACGTGAGACCCTTAAGCACTGACTATTTAAGAAACCATTAGGAATAAGTTAATAAAAAATAGGGACGTCAAGAGAGGAAGGTAGCTTTGGAGAAGGTGTCTTGTTTGGTTTTAGTTGTGTTGAGGTAACAGAGCGACATTCACTTGGAAATGGACCAGCAACATCTAGAGGAGCGGGACAGACTTAGGAGGCTTCTACTTAGAAGAGATGATGGCAAGGATGTTGCTGCTCATAAGAAAGAAGGAAAGAGTTTCAAATCAAGAACTAAAGCACAGAATAAATACTCAAGATCGGCCTTCCTTTAATGGGCCTTTTCTGGGAGGTGTCCAGTGGCCTCCTAAATGTGAAACCCAAAGCAGCTTTTCAGACCTTGGGCTCCTGACTATTAGGAAGCATTTTGTATGCGTGACTGTTTGAATGAGGTTCTTCCCACATTTCAGGAGGGCCATCTGGCACTATACTTCAGATGGTTATTCTACATACTTAGTAAGTGTGTTTTTAAAAATTTATCCTAAGAAAATGATCAGAGAAACAGTCTAGAACATTTAAATAGTGCTGTAATGAATATTTCTTATATAAAAGAGAAATATTTTATATTAGATCAATCCAATCCATTCAATGAAATGCTGTAAATACCATGTTTTATTTACTTATTTTTTAAGATTTTTAAAATTTATGTTTAGAGAGAGGGGAAGGGAGGGAGAAAGAGGAGAGAAACATCAGTTGTTGCCTCTCACACTCCCCTAGCTGGGGACCTGGCCCGCATCCCAGGCATGTGTCCTGACTGGGAATCGAACAGGGGGCGCTTTGGTTTGCAGGAGGACACCTAACCCACTTAACCACACCAGTCAGGGCTATAAATACCATGTTTTAATAGAATACTTAAAAGATGTCAAAGTATCTTACATTAGAAAAAAAATCAGATTATTATTCAATATGATGCAGTGAAACCCCAAATTTGCTTTTAAAAGTGTGCATTTATCTGCAAAATATTGATGGTAGTTATTTCATCAAGTTATATTGAGTTTCATTTTCTTTCTTCAAATATTTAGACTTTTCACCATAGGTACATATTACTGTTTGATTTGGAGAAGGAAAAAAAGACAAAAAAAAAACACCCCAAAAAAGAAGAGAAAGAAAGAAAGAAAGCAAAGAACCAAAAATATTGTGAACAAAACAAAGGATAAATTACTTCAGAAACTCACTGTTTGATTTCCCTGTACTCCATACTTTGTTCTTCTTTTTTTAAGATTTTTATTTATTTTCAGAGAGAGGGGAAGGGAGGGAGAAAGAGAAGAAGAGAGACTTCAGTTGGCTGCCTCTCGCATGCCCCAAACCAGGGACCTGGCCCACAACCCAGGCACGTGCTCTGACTGGGTATTGAACCGATGACCCTTTAGTTCACAGGCTGGTGCTCAGTACACTAAGCCACACCAGCAAGGGCCTCCACATCTTCTTGGCTGACTTCCTTTTTCTCTAGCTTCCTGACAAAACAGGCCACTATTTTTCTGATAAAGAATTATGGACCTATAGCTCATTTCATATAAAAATCATTTCTGTGATTGAAAGGTGCTTCTAGTTTCAGAACACATCAGGGATTGATGAGCAATGATTGTTTCCAATTCAGATGCACTTTTTCTCTGGAAAAAAAAAAAAGGTCCATAATTTAGGAGAAGCCCCACCTCCTGGTAGGTTAGCCCCTCCCTTTGCCTACTTGTCTCTGTCAGCCCTCTGGTTTTTGCTCTGTCCTCTGCTCCATCTGCAGTCACTGCTATTCCTTACAGCCAGTCCCTACAGGTTTTTAAAATGCCAGCTGAGCACAAGGAAAGCTGATAACACAGATGTTCCCAGACCTCTAATCAGTGGAATTCACCCTATCCCCTGCAAAACTGGAGGTCAGGTTTCTGTCTTGTAGCAGATGAAGCAACTGGATCACCAGAGATTCCGGCTGAGACCTTGAAAGGGTTTCAGCCATTCACAGGTATTTGCAGGAGCTTATTATCCTGCAAATTTTGGAGAAAAGAGTGTGTTTTTTGTTTTGTTGCGTTTTTTTGCGGAGTAATGAAGCTTTGGCGAACACTGAGTAGTTTGAAAGAGGGAGAAATCCTTTTACGAGCCCCATGTTTGCTGGGCACTGGGGAAACAAGTGGGATGAACGAACCATCGACTTTGTCTTTAAGTAGTTCCCAATCAAGTTGGGAAGGTAGGGGAAAAGCATGCCTTGCTGTGCTGTAATGGGCTGTAAAAGAGATAGATGCAAGCTTAGGAAGTGAACTGGGGAATGGCAGCTAGAAATACGTGTGAGATTTTAGATTTACAGATTTGATTTCAACACTGAATTCAGGGATAGTCATTATTTTCAAACATAAGAATATTTTATGACCTAACCCTAATACAAAAAGTATGTATAAAAGGGAATTAAGCACAATCGTTCATATTAAATCAAAAAGAGTACCTTTCATTTTTAAATACCCAAGAAATATAGTCATAAAAAAGCAAGACAATGCAGAAATATATAGAGTGCACAGAACCAAAAAGTTCAGTTCATTTTTACTACTCTCGTCCCCCCAAAGTTTCATTCCACCGCACAGCACCTTCCCTAAAGCTAATCACCAGTAACCAGCTGTGCCTTTCTGCAGTTATGGGTGCCTGTGTACCACGAGTACACACTCACTGCTACAAATCACGGGCTGATTAGAGTCAGCAGTCTTACTCGGAGTCCTTCTTTGTTGCACTTAATTGACATTGATTTATGATGTAAACATCATAAATTTAGTAAATAAAGGAACTCTGTGTTTTAACAAGACTTGTGTAAGTACCTGTGTATTTGCCTATCAATATTAATCGTTCTCGCAACAACTCAGCTCATTCAATGTCAGTACTTGGAGAACTTCAGTAGCCTTTACTTACACTCCACCCTGCTCCTGATCAAACAGGAGTTTCTCAAGTTCAGCAAAATCTCACATCTTCATTGTTTCTCTCTCTCTTTTTTTAAGATTTTATTTATTTTTAGGGAGAGGAGAAGGGAGGGAGAAAGAGAGGGAAACATTGACATGTGAGCAATAATACATCACTCAGTTGCCTCTTGCACACCCCCAACTGGGGACCTGGCCTGCAACCCAGGCATGGGCCCTGACTGGGAATCTAACCGGTGACCTTCCGGTTTGTGGGCCAGCACTCAATCCACTGCGCCACACCACCCGGGGCTCTCGTCTTCATTGTTTCTGGTAGGAGTTTTCACTTACCTCTTGACAGCCCACACCTGAAGGTTTTTATTCAGGCTGATTTTGTCATTCAGAGTTTGTGCCACTTAACTAGCTGAAACATTTTTTAATTTTGCATGCAGCAGGCACTGGGCAGAGGGTTGTACAATTGGTTCATAGGGCTTAAGCTACCACCCACACGGGTGAGTGGGATCTTAGAAGGGATTTTAGAATAATTATGTTGGAGTCCAAAAGGAAAGCTTTTAGGAAATTCTAAACTAAGGACCAGAGCAATTATCTTTGTATCATCCCGGTGGTTTTAGGATATAGCAAAACTCAGGTGTACTTCTGAATAGACATAGGTAAACATTTCAAGCTGCTAATGCAGCACATGACGATACCCTCTGCCTCCTTAAGCCAGCTTCCTGGAACTGACCGCCCTTCCTGGGGAGAGTGACAACACTTATCCTTGAAAAGTAACCTTAAACTGAAGCTACATATGCTTATTAAAATGCACATCAGATTCTCATCAGTCTTGTTCAGTTCCTTCAGTGGGTTCACTTACCTTAGGGTGAAATCTAAACTCTTTGCTCACCTTTCCAGCACATCTCTGCATACGTCACACGTGCTCTCCTGCCATCCCAAATCAATGTGTAGTCCCCAGACTTGCCTTTACCTCTTGGCTTCCCCTGGGACTTTGCACCGGCGTACCTTTTGCCTACTCATTTTCCTGAAGGTCTTCCCACTCTGGGAACCTTCCCTAGGTTTCTCCCTGGTACCCCCAGTTGCGTTTCTTACTTATTCTAGCCCCTCGAGGTTCTTAAATTCTTGAATAAATTGCATGTCTACCTGTATACCTCTTGTTCTCCTGGCCCCTCCTCAGTTTGATAACTTTGATTTAAGAGGGAAGGGCTGTTTTGAAATTCTCTGTATATTTTGTTGTTATTTTATCCTTCTGTAAGATTGGAAACTATAATCACTGAGCTTTAATGTACATAAGTCAAAATTGTTTATTATACAGTCTTTCTATATTTTATTTCTTTAATACATATTCTTCATAGCCTAGCAATTCGGTTAGGTTTTACTTTGAGAAGTACCTCTCATTCTTTTAAAAAGTAATGGTTTATTTATATTTCATTACTAAACATTTGTTTTAACTTCATATATTTTTAATGTGTGTTTTTTTTTTAATAAATAATCACTGTCAGCATACAAAAATAATTACTGGGTCTGTACTTGCTCCGCCTTTGCTCCCTTCTCCTATTTGATTCGTGGGCTGGAACGCGCTTTCCCGCTTCGTATGTGCCGGACATTTTCTCCATTTAGAATAAATTAGTTGGTGAGAAGAAAACATCACACTGGTAGAAAAGGCTCCTGCTAAAGTGAACTGTCAGCTGTAGGACCCTCTAAACCCAGGTGTCTAAGTTTCTTCCCGTAAATATTTATCGAGCACCTACTGTGTGTTAGGGATGATACAGATATTTGAGGCAAAATCAATTTAAATAAATGTAAACTTACAGAGCTTACATTCTAGCAGAGGTAGACAGGAAGTGATACACACCATACATATGTAAACTCTTTATTAGAAGTTTATAGTTTATACGGGGGGAAAAACACAGAGAAATGAAACATGTGGGGGGAGGGCAGGGAATAGAAAGCAGATGGTCATTTTAAATACAAATCGGGATAGACCTCACTGAGAAGGTATCATTTAAACAAAACTTGAAGGTGAGGGAATTACCCTTGTGAATACAGGGGCAGGAATGTCCGGGAATGTTTTTGAGGAGGGAGGCCCGTAGGCTGGAGTGAGGGAAAGCGAGGGGAGAGATGCTGGCGACGGGGCAGCAAGGGAAGGGGGAGAGCCGGGTGACACAGGGCCCACAGGCCATCGTGAAGACTTAAGTTTTCAATCTGAGTATAATTAGACAGTTTTAAACAAAGGAGTAGATCTCTAAAAACATTTACTATATTGTGAATTATTCACCAATTACTCTGAAATGTATTCATTTTGGCTTTAACGTATTTCAAAAACGCATATGATAATTTTAGACCAGTTGGCTCTGCATGTGTTTGTGATGAAGGCTACTCCTAAGGCGGTCATACATGGACTTGAATTTGTCTATGTAGGGTCCTTCTCCCACACCTGAGGACAGCTCCATGAAGGAGGAGAACCTCTGTCAAGCTTTCTCTGATGCCTTGCTGTGCAAAATCGAGGATATTGATACTGAAGATGGGGAGAACCCTCAGCTCTGCAGTGACTACGTTAAGGATATCTACCAGTACCTACGGCAGCTAGAGGTGCGTGGTCTTTGGTGTTTTTGTTGTGTAAGCAGTATGGAATGTACCACACAGCTGGAAAGGAAACGAGGTCAGCTCTTTAAACTTTTAATTCTACCAACAGGTTCTGCAGTCCATAAATGCACATTTCTTAGACGGAAGAGAGATAAATGGACGGATGCGCGCCATACTGGTGGACTGGCTGGTGCAAGTCCATTCCAAGTTTAGGCTGCTGCAGGAGACCCTGTACATGTGCATCGCCATTATGGATCGATTTTTACAAGTAAGTGTGACTTCAGGGACTTTGTACCAGTAGCTCACGGAACACTGCGTTTTTGCAGTACCAGGATGTGGTATCTCTGAAGAAAAGACGAAAAGCCAATTTATGAGAAGCCAAAGAAATGTAGGTGCTAGGATGAGAAGCAGTCCAAGTGTGTCAAACCTCTGATGATGCTGACCAACGTGGGCATTTTTGTCGGGCCACCCAGCTGACAAGTGCTCAGGGAGATGCTGCATTGCCAGTCATTCATCAAAGGAAATATACCAGCAGATGGTCTGAAAGTCAGTGTGGAGCCTGCGGTGCCTTCAGACGCTGGATTTCCAGGCCTGCTTGCATGGTTTCTGTAGCTCGGTATTCTTTGCTGTTAAGTTTCCTCTGAAAAGTGAGGAGTTTGTCTAGAGAACTAAACAGGTGCCAGCTAGCAGTGGCATTGAATCACGAGAGAAGTGGGAGGAGGCAGGATTTTTTTTAAAGGGTTGGGGAGTGTCGTCCAGTGTTTTTGGTGTTTTAAAAAAAGGGTGTGTGTGAGGAGCGTACCAGAATGTGAAGTCTCAAGTAAAGAGGAATGTAAAAAATTAAGCTGAGAGGCAGAAATGATCATCAAAATATTTACCAATTGGTAATGCAAAACACCAACCACTTAGGAGAAATTCCAGCCATAAACCATTGGTGTGTTATCTACCAAACAATGGCCTTGCAAATTGGACTGATTTAAAGTCAACATTTATGATACAGATTTAGGTCAAGTACAAAGTATCCAACAATAACTGTGTTTATAATAATGACCCTGAGATACTATAAAATCCTAAGAAACCATAGATTTGGTGGTTTTTATTATACAAGTGGTTTACATTATATAATCTTTTTTGGGGGATAGATTTTCAATAATTAGAGTTGAAGCAAGAAAAGCAAAGTCCCAGTTTCTTTCTTTTTTTTTTTAAGGAAATTAATGGCAACCTTACACTCTTGGCTGAGATTTTCATTGACTCTGAAGCACTTTTGAAAGATTCTTCAGGCTGACTGATAAGTGCACTTTTGGAGAGGATTAAGGAAACATTTGCAAACCCCCCTCCTTGTCCCCAGGCGTCGGTTAAACCCCTGCTCTTTGGCGTGGCCTCCTCCTGACTTAGACCGTGTTGCGTGTCGTGTAGGGGCTTCCCAGACACTCAGACCAGGATAGCGGTCATGGACCAGCAACAGCGATTGAATAGTCGATTGAATAGTCTCGGACGGCTGTCTGGGCCTTTTCTTAGAGGCCGTCTGTTTGTAAGTGGGGGAAAAATAGGTAATTCCTAGGGTTTTTGTGATGATTTGATGAGACGATTGTTGGAATCTTCACAGTGTTCCTGGCACGTGGTGAGCACAGTAACAGACAGCTGTGGTGGTGTTGCTGTTTACAGTTAGGTTTCCTGCGCGAGCAGAGTTGATGTGCATGGCTCTGGGACTTAGTTCCCTCCCGTTCTCTTCCACCCAGATTCTCGGTCTTGTTAGGTGTGACTTTGACACATTCTCCCTCAACTAGGTTCAGCCAGTCTCTCGCAAAAAGCTTCAACTGGTTGGGATTACAGCTTTGCTCTTGGCCTCCAAGTATGAGGAGATGTTTTCTCCAAATATTGAAGACTTCGTTTATATCACAGACAACGCGTATACCGGTGCCCAAATCCGAGAAATGGAAGCTCTAATTTTGAAAGAACTGAAATTTGAGTTGGGTCGGCCTTTGCCACTGCATTTCTTAAGGCGGGCATCAAAAGCCGGGGAGGTAAGTGCCTCCCATTCTGTGGGAGACTCGATTTTGCTGTTTGTTGTCTCACTCAGAAACACTAATCTGTTTAAAGGGAAGCTTATGAATTTGTAGGAAACATCTTCTTAGGTAAGTCCTAATACTTACCTCATCAGTTCTGAAGATGAAAAGACCTCACGTTCTCTGTAACATACTGTGGAGTGGAGCAGTTTCTGAGAAGGAAAAGTGAATTACATGGATTTGAGTTCTTAGGCATTCACTCAGAATTTTGCAAGATAAAAATGTTACTGTGCTTCTTACTGTCCCTGGCTCTTCTTTCATAGGTTGATGTTGAACAGCACACTTTAGCCAAATACTTGATGGAACTGACTCTCATTGACTACGACATGGTGCATTATCACCCTTCCAAGGTGGCAGCGGCTGCTTCTTGCCTGTCCCAGAAGGTTCTAGGCCAAGGAAAATGGGTGAGTGTTGGATTTAAGAAATTAGGTCTTATTTTAGGCCCTGTTGATAGTGAAGGGCTTAGCATTTTCACAACACTGTCCTTAAACAATTGCTAAAGTCCAAAGGCCTCAAAGAAAGCTGCTGGGAACGATTCAGATGGAGAGTAGGCGATGATACGATGGTACACGAATACATTATAGAGTTGTAAAGAAGGAGGAAGTCTGCTAAGAACTGATACGCTAAGATTTCTGGGATATTTTGTTAAGTGAAAACAAGCAAGTTATGAAGCACACAAGAGAAGCATGGCCAGGGCCCAACGGATTTGCCAGTACAGATAAAATGAGCCGCTTTTAGATTCATACACGGAGCAAGGTGCTGGCTCTGTGCCTCACGCGCCACAGAGGACAACACTGAAATAAAAGGGGCCGGATGAGTGCAGTGCAGGCATGGGATACCGTTTCGGGCATGAGCAATGCTAGGCTCCCACTAAGCAGCTGCATAGTCTGTAGCTGAACCCTGAGGCGTCAGCAGAGCAAGAGCCTCTTCAGACCCAGGAGGGGGTGAGAAATGGTCTCCTAACAGCCTCCCAGCGGAGGCAGGGAGGTGAGTGGGAGCGCACCTGGGGGCAGCTCCTTCCAAGCCGACCATCCCCTCAGGTTCCAGGGGGATCACAGAGCATTTTGCCAAGAGAGATAAGCCCTGGTTCAGGCCCTCGCCTGCGTGGCCAGTGTGGATACATGCAAGATTACCAAGGCACCGTGGTGGAGCTGCTGCTTCTATTCTAGTGTATACAGCGTACACTTTATGTAAGAAAGAAGGGAAATAAGAGAGAGTATATGTTTCTGTGTTTATGTATTTGCTCATTTTTGAAAAACAGAGGAACTAGACCAGAAACTACTGTGAATGGAGACCTGTGAAGTTAGGTGGGAACAGAGGACGGAGCAGGACTGCTGGTTGGAATTTCTGTTAACTTGTATAGGATATAATGTATTTTTTTTGACTTTTGAACAATAGGAACGTTTTATGCAAACCCTGAAATGGAATTAAGCAAAGACAGTGTCATTATGTATCAAGTTGGTAACAGAACATAGGGAAAAATTAATTCAAGTGACTTCCTTACACAGCACTCTAACTGTGAAGTTAGACAAAACAAAGGACAAAAAAGCTAACATACTTAAAGTTTACTTAGGAGGTTTATATCAAATCTGTTTTTGGAAATGTCAGTAAATGCATAACGAAAGGACCGAGAAACAAAACAGTGACCACCCAGTAGCAATCAACGTACCTGGTACCCACAACTTGGATAGGACCCCAGCTCCTCTGCGAAACAGCTGATTTCAGGGCTCTGGCAGGGGGATTCAAGGCGAGCCTAGACCCAGTTGTAGCATATAGCAACCAAAGGTCAATGCAACGGGGTTACAGCAAAAAGGAAATGGGGACTGACCTGAAAAGGCTTTAATTGATTAAATTTGAGCATTACAAAGAACAGTGAAAGTGAGAGATTATAATGCATTTTTAAAAATCCACAGGTCCATAATGATAAAGGAAGGAAGAAAGGGAGAGAGGGAGAGAATGGGGTGGGGGACTTTTTTCTAATCAGTAGAATGCCAGCTGATTAAAGTAGAAAGAATGGTAGAGTTAGAAATTAACCAGTTTAATTCATCAATTGATGCAAATGTCATTAAGTGAAATAATTTTGGGGAACAAGATTTACATTGTCCCAAAATACCACCTCACAGGTAGTAACACTGAAGAAAAACTACCTGTGTGATGGTGAAGTCAGTTAGTTACCACTTTACCCTGGTGATGAAACTTGGCATCACCCTTGGTGGAACCTCCTGGTTTGACCTGCCTTCTGGTGCAATAGAAAGTACACATTGTCCCCCACATAGAATTCATGCCCAAGGTGTTTGACACAGCTTCGTCAGTCAGGAAAGCTCTCAGACAAATCCAAAACTTGGGATGTTCTAAAAGCAAACTGGCCTGCGTTCTTCAAAAAAGTGAACATTATTGAAAGCCAAGAAAATGGAAAAAATTTTTAAAGATTTTATTTATTTTTAGAGAGGGGAAGGGAGGAAGGAAGAGAGGGAGAGAAATACTGATTGGTTGTCTCTTGTACACACCCTGACCTGCAACCCCAGGAGTCGAACCAGCAGCCTTGCGCTTTGTGGGATAACACCCAACCAGCTGAGCCACACCAGTCAGGGCAGAAGTTGTATTAAATCTGAAAAAGACTAAAGACACAACAACCAATATGTACTGTGTGTACCTTGATTGGACCCTGGATGTAAAAGGACAAAGCTATAGAACATATACTGGGGAAAAGGGGAGAAATTTGAATATTAACTATGCATTAGATGATATATTATGGGTTGTTGATAATGTTTCTTATGAGCTGGTGATGATGCTATTGTGACTAGGTAGGAGGATATTGTTAGAGGATGCTTCAGGTATCTGTAACTCACCTGCAAATGGTTCAGCAAAACTTGTGTGTTGACTTTTGAACAACGCAGGTCTGAATTGGGCAGGTGCCCTTATATGTGAACTTTTTTTAATTGACCCGTGCAGTTCAAAGCACTGTTGTTCAAGGTCAAGGGTCAGCTCCAAGGCTGGGAATCTGTGTATGGGGAGAGCTGACTGTGGTTCTGTACGGTTTCCAATGCGAGGGAAGCCAGCGCCACGGACTCCCCAGTTGTTCAAGGGTCAGGTGTGTGTGTGGTCCCTCACAGAGGGAACTCGCATGCACCTCATATAAATAAATGTGTATTTTATATACACAATTGTGTGTGTATGTTACATATATACACATATAATTTTCCCTGCACTATTTAAAAGTGAGTTGCAAACACCGTGATAAAGTGGCAAAATGTTAATAATTGATGGATCTACACAAATGGTATCAGATGTTCATTATATTATTCTTTCAGTTTTTCTGTAGATTTGAAATTTTGAATAAAAGGCTTGAGGCAAAAAGGCCACTGGTATGTGCGTGGCACATAGTTCTGGTACCGGGGGCTCTTTTTAGCCAGATTACGTGATTCTCAGACACGTTTGCTTGGGCTCTAACCCTATGAACTATAGGTCTCCCTGTTTCCTTGGAATTCATTTCTTCTTTTTTAAACCTGTTTAATTTAATTATTTTTAAAAGATTTTTAAATTTTATTTTTAGAGAGAGGGGAAGGGAGGAAGAAAGAATGGGAGAGAAATATTGATATGCAAGAGAAACATCAATTAGTTGCCTCTCACACATCCCCAACCAGGGACTGGCTTGCAACCCAGACATGTGCCCTGACCGGGATTCAAACCAGTGACCTTTATGTTTGCAGGACAACACCCATCCCATCAAGCTACACCAGTGAGGGCTAACCTGTTTTAGGATTAAGATTAATTTTGGCTTATTTTCCCAATTATATTGTACATGTGAAAGAGATATATTTCAGGTTTTAGAATTTATCATAGAACTGAAGTCAAGTCAGGTTACGTATCTTCATACATGACAAGTCTTATTTTCAGTCAACAACTGTCCTTTGCTTGAATTTTGTTCCCTGGAGGCTCGGCCCTGAGACTGGGCATGGAGATTTCTCTGGGTGCTCTCTGCTAATTGTGCAGGGCCCAACAAGAGAATCCTGCGTAGCTCTTCTGGATTCGGTAGATTAGATTGCTTCCTTCCTATGGTCTAGTTTTTGTCATGATTCCGGGCTATCATGCTCCCCATCGGTCACTGTCATTTGGGCTTTGATGGGAGGACATGTGATACGTATTAGTCCCGGGTCTCTGCCATAATTGTGGAGGGGGCATTTCTTTGTTGGGTTCGTTTCTACTCTGTCCTACTTTCCGTCCCCTTTCAGTGAGGTGAGAGAGAGAAGCATGAAAGCTTTGTTACGTGAAGTACCCTACTTAACCCATGTAACCTTCTTTTAAAAATACTACTACGGGAAGTTTGGCACTTGGTTTAGCTGAGAGCCGCATAGCATCTTGATTTAGCCCTGCTCAGAGTCAGAGTCATCCCGCATTTCCTGGCTGCTCTGCTCATACTTCGATAGTGATTAGGGCTGTGATTGAGTTTCCAGGAGGTAAGATTATTCTTTTACAGCTTTTACATAAGTAACGTCAGCATGTATAAGAGGGGCTCTTCTAAAGAAGTGGAGGCTTTATCTCGCCCCTTCTCTTTGCATTGTGTTCCAGAACTTAAAGCAGCAGTATTATACTGGATACACAGAGAACGAGGTATTGGAAGTCATGCAGCACATGGCCAAAAATGTAGTGAGAGTAAATGAAAACCTAACGAAATTCATCGTAAGTACTTTCCTAACCTGTGAAAAGCATTGGATTTTAGGTTTTGCGTATGAGAGTCCGTGTATCTATGTGTGTTTGTGTTTTCATGGACACATATTGGCATATGTGAGTTTATTTTACCACAAACTGTAATTTTCTCGTACAGCAGGGGATGGAGCATACTGACAACTCTGAAAGCAGACTCTTTAAAGCAAGGTAGATAGGCTAACGCCGTCCAGGCTCAGATTAGTCAGCCTGGCAACAGCAGCCCAAGGGATTTCTCCACACCTGCCCCCGTATCCGGGCAGGGTGCTCAGCAAGCAGGGCAGGCTGGTCAGCTTGTGCTCTGCAACAGCGAGGGCCTACCTCAAACGGCCCTGTGGAAGGCTTGGGTATTCAGGTGATGGTACTCGGGGCCTGTGTCCAGGATCTTTCAGGTTAATGACTGAAAGGCACCTGCATAGCAAGCATGGTGAAGGAGGGGAAAGAAGCCCATTCAGGAAGGGTCCTGTATGGCCTACCTGACAGAAGGAGCCAGAGGAGGTTGGGCACTGTCCTGCACTCACGTGACACTGAACATCAGAGCTTAGCAAGCGTCTGCTGACACAGAGCGAGGCACTTGTACAAAGTGCCCTCCCATCCTGATTTAGTTCACCTTGGAAGCATAATGTGCCTCAGTCCTGAGAGCCTGGGCTCTGCTAATAAGCACAGGTTGCCACTCACTTTTATTGCCAGTGACTGCCGCCATCCTGGCAAGCCTGTTGCATCCTGACAGCACTTAGTTATAATAAACACAGCCTCTACCTCCCACCCTTCTGGTAGCTTAAGAGAAAAAGCCTGCTCCTCAGACCTGAAAATCTTCTGGCTCCCCATCCCCTATACTACCAGCTGGGCTTTCTCCATTACTAGGCAAGGAAGGGAATTGTCAGGTACAACATAGTAAGAACCCAGAGCACTTGCTGGCTTTGGCGATTCCGTATCATCCTGCCGTCTGCAGGTTGTGGGTCTGGCCCTTCAGTACTTGTTAGACTAGGAACAAGGCGGAAAGGGAAAGGGAGCGGGGTCCGATGTGTCCTTAACCACAGGTGACTTCTGCAGGCCATCAAGAACAAGTACGCAAGCAGCAAACTCCTGAAGATCAGCACCATTCCTCAGCTGAATGCAAAAGCCGTCCAGGAGCTCGCCTCACCGCTGATGGGACGGGCCTAGGCCCCAGGATCCTCGAGGAAGAGTGCTTCGTCTATGCACTTTGTCTTGCTGATTTGGAATTCCTGACTTTGTATTATATATAATTCTGTGGTCTATTGCACAAAATCTCTTCTCAGACCTATTTTTCTAACTATATATTGAAGAAAAATAAAGGTATTGATTTTTCTTAAGGTATCCAGTGTATAAATACTTATTTGTGTGTTCCATACTGAAGAACTCAGTAGACAGTTGCTTTAACTGATTTCTTTTTGAGCTGTTATGAATAGCATATAAAATGTTGTCTTTATGGCTTTGGGAAACACTACCATTTTCTCAGGTGGGAAAAACTAGAACTTGGCTTCAGTGAATGCCAAACCATTCTTAAACTTTTTTAAAAACATCTTATTTACTTTTTAGAGAAGGGAAGAGATGGAGAAAGAGAGGAGGAGAAACATCAATGTGTGGTTGCCTCTTGTGCACCCCCTACTGGGCTGCAACTCAGGCATGTGCCCTGACTGGGGATCGAACCAGCGACCCCTTGGTTTGCAGGCTGGCCCCCAATCCACTGAGCCACAGCAGCCAGGGCCCATTCTTAAACTTCGTGAATATAAAAAATTAATTTATTATGAGAATTTAAAATGAGAGGACAACCTTGACAGTTCCCCTTCTAGAAACTACTCAACTATTCTCTTTATTCCTGTGTAGTAACACCTGGCCCACTAGGGCTTGGCCACCATAAGTAACCCTCACAACATGTCTCGGTATCAAAGGCTCAGCTGAGACCAGGAATGGCGATCCTAGGGGGCCTGGAAAAAGAAAATGGGCCTGTGGTATCCTGTTGAAGTTGAAACTTGGAATGCATTTTCCCTTTGTGCTGTTTCAACTACATTACAGGCGACTTTTTTTTTGAGTGGGCATGTGATTGTTTTCTAAGGGGGAATGCATTCTGTTTCCAGCCACTAACTTTAAAAAAACAAAAAACCCTCATAAGGTAAATGAGTCTCTTATAGCAACAACCTTCCAAACTGTTAGTTCAACAAGATGTTAACTGGGCTTTTGAGAGAAAGGAGTCAGTAGTCAAATAGATTTGGGAAACATCGTAAATGCATGTACGCTTCAAAAAGGTTGTGAGGAGCTTCAGTAAACTCAATTATCAGCATTTCCCAAACCTGGGGTGGAAAAGGCCGCCTTCTACGTGACAGCAAAACCCACAAGTGCCTGGTTCTGTGGCCCCCAGAGGAGAACCTCGCTTCTCCCCGCTTTCCCTGGGTAGGCCGGGCTGCCCGACCAGACTTTAAGCATTTAGAGAAACTGAGTCTCTTTATATGTTGAAGTTCTAGTTTAAAGTTTTATAAATACCCCTAGCTGAGACAGTGGACCCGGTCTGCACGGCAGCCTCAGACTGCCTTAGGTCCCAAGTGTGAATGGTAGCTGAGTCCATGAAAGGGAGCTTTTGTGGCTCCAAAAAGCAGTTAGTTCCTAGGGATGCTTGAGCTCCAATTTCGCAAGAAACGATGGGTTTTGTAGGCATATTCCAAAGACATTTTACAGCTTCTTTATGACATATTTCGCTTAGTTAAATATTAAATACTCTGACTCAGGAAACTCCTACTTTCAGGACGCCATAAAAAGACCTTTAAGATACTTCCTTATGTGCCACAGCAGGCACCCAAAACTAAGGTGTTACAAATGGGAAATGAGCTATGAAAGTAGAAGTCATAACATCATAAAAACACAAATTAGAAAATGAGATAATGGAACCACAGGACTTGAAAGGCACAGACCCTGCGGCTGGGAGACTTGGGTTTGAGTCTCCGTAGCTGCATGACCTGTGTCTGTAAGATGGGATAAAAGTGTCTGCCTGAGTGTGGTACCAAAGTGTGTCGAGCCTTTAGCCCAGTTTCTGGAGGTGCTTGAATGTGAGTGGCGATGACGGGTCAGGGCCGGCACAGCTCTCACCCGTCAAACGAGCCACAGATTTACAGCTGTTGAGTCCTGTTTGTGGATTTTTCTTTAATTTTTAGGGTTTTGATTTTTTAAAAAGATTTTATTTTTAGAGTGGGGAGGCAAGGGAAAGAAATATCAATTGGTTGCCTCTCGCACATGCCCAGAACAGAGACCGAACCCGCAGCCCAGGCACATGTCCTGACCAGAAATCGAACCTTTTGCTTTATGGGGCAACGCCCAACCGAGCCACACTGGCTGGAGCTAGGTTTTTGAAAGAAAGATATTAGACGCTTAAAGGTTGACAATGCGGGCTATCCAACTCCTTGATATTTGTTGAAGACAAAGATTAGAAACGTGGGCCTTGGGGTTAGATCAGGGTTCAAATGATGGTTCCTCTATGTAAGAGCTATGTGACCTTGGGCGGAGTAGTGAACCATACTGAACCTTCTAGTTTGCAAACTGATTTTAGACTAGGCTACGCTAGTCAGAAGTGGAAGGTACGTTACAGTAGGAGGCATTAAGATTAGTTGGTAGGAGTAAAAGTAAGTTCCTGAATTCCACTGGAACTGTGAAGACCAGGCTAGGTCTTGGGAGAGATGCAAAACGAGGAGGGACAGGGGGCAACATTGCAGGACAGCTTCCACTCTGGACCACAAAAGTGAGGAGTGCCAGGGATGATGTTCCTTACCACGGATGCACAGTGCGGTCTAGTCCTGAAACCAGACTCCACTCCCACCCACCAGTGAAACCACCTGGAAAATCTGCCCCGCTCCGCTCTGGGGAGGTCCAGGGAGGAGTGTAGAGGGATTCTGGATTACATACACGCCCTGCTGTGTGGCACAGCAATGTTGTCTCTCACTTGTCCTCAGGAGCATCTCTGCCTGGCAGGAGCCACACACAGGCTTAAGGAGGATGGAGACTTCTCTCTCCCTGGCATCCAGGACAAGCAGAGATGAAACATCCCCAGCAAGAGACTCCCAGCCCCCCTTGTTGTTGAGGCCACATGACTAACCCTGGCCAATCAGGTATGAGTGCACATGGTGTGTGCACTCTGCAGGAAACATCCTTTGAGAAGGACACGGCTCCTCATCCCCTTTCGGCCTTCATGGGGCGGGACTTGGTAATGGTGGTGAATCCATCAGCTGGTACAACATGGTGGCACATAGGTGGTTTGCACCCTGTTGGTGGGGCAGAAAGCTCATAAAAGGGCTTGACCCTTTGCCCTCTTCATGGGTGCCAGTCTTGCTTCCCTAAGAATGTGGAAGCGATGGGCCCTTTGCATGGTTTCAGAAAGCCAGTTGCTCTCCCTACTGCACCCCTGTTCATTAGCACCTACCTCTCTGGTATTCTTAAAATGTTGCCTGGAGACCCCTGAGGGTTCCTTGAAACCCTTTCAAGTCCATGAGGTCAAAACCATGTTCATGATAACACTGGGATTTTATTTGCTGTGTTTTTCTAACTCTAGTCCTGTGAATGGTGTCTGGTGGAGTTTAACCCGTAACGAATGTCGAGAAAGCGCAAGGTGGTTCACTGATTCCTTTATTTATTAGAGGGTAAGGGGAGGGAGGGGGCAGAGGAAAATTACCTGTAGGGAAAGGGTTGGGGGGGGTTTGCGGGGACGGAGCTAGAAAGCAGTAACACTGATTCTACAGTTGAAAATGAGTAGTGCACGTTTGGAAGTACCTGGTGCGAGTTTTGTAATAAAACCTACCTTTGTGAATAAGTACAGTGGAATACTACTTAGTACATTCATACATGTTTCTACCATCTCAAGATTTTTTAATATATACAGTATATGATCTGTTTTTATAAATGTACAGCTTGAGAAAAAAAAAAAAGAGAGGCCCTTCTAGTAATAGGTACAGCATTAAACAGAAAACCAACATGGGCCAGCCACATTCCCACTGAAGACCCAGAGAAAGCGAGGCCGACAGCCCAGCCCCCAGCCCCTGCTCAGCCTGGCAGCCCAATGGTCCCGCAAAGTGTAAACCAGCGCCCCTCTGCACCTGTGGGCTCAGCAGGCCACACCGGCCCTTGGCACTTGCACAGGAAGTGCCCACTCACACCAAGCCCAGCCTGCAGAGAGCAGGTGCTCCCCGAGGGCAGGTGGCAGAGAGGAATGCTGTGTGTCAGGTAAGGAAAAGAGGGATGAAAGAAATGTGCTCTTCAACTAAAGGCACTTGTCAGTGGCCACCTACAGCCACCCCTGGGCCTGGTGATCATGCGCCGGGTGCTGTTTTGATAGAGCCAGCAAGGTCTGAGTGGACCTCGCCTGTCCTCTCACCAGGTTTAAATAGAATAAATAAATCTTAGTGGGTGGCCATTTTGCCCTCCCGGGTTCCTATGAATAGGCTATCTTTTAGGATCATTTATGGAGTGACGCTCCCTTTCCCCAACCCAGTTTTTCAATGTCCTGGGGAAGGTGCCAGAATAAGTCCAGGCCTTGGAGAAGCAATTGCTCGCTACGGATCAGGAGAGCCCCAAGTGTCCCTGCCCCTGTCTGTGCCTGGAGCTCCTTCACCCCACGTGCCAGGGTTTCTGCGCAGCTCAGATCTTCGTCACGTAGTTGTTGGGGAACAAGCCCTGCTTGCCCCGTAGCCGGCCCGTCCACCAGCCCGAAGGATCTGCGGGGAGACAGAGGGAGAAGTGAAGGGGAGCTAGGCTGTTCTCCCTGGGCCAAACAGCTGCTCTCATGCCGCATCCCATGGGCTAGGGCGATTGGGCTCCAGCCACATTCTTTTCCCTTCTTTACTTTCTCTTATTTTAAATTAAAAAGTTTGTGGCAAAAAGTAACCCCTCCCGTACAGCAGACACACAGATGCGGCACGCAGCGCCTCTTCAGGCAAGGACCTGCTGCCCAGCTGTGAGATGTGGCCCTTCAGGACGGTCCAGCCTCGGAGATGACGCTTGACAGCTCTTGTTCAAGGCAGCCTGGGGCCTGTGGGGAGCCAGGCCCTGGGCGCTTTGGTCTCTGCAGCCAGCAGTCTTACCTCTGGAGCAGCTGCTGGCTGGCAGAGCCCGTCTGGTTGTGTCCTGGTCTGATGCCACCGAGTGCTGCTTCCTCCCCTTTTCCTTCACACCCCCAACTCCACTTCAGACTCTGCTTCTGGAAGGACGTAGTCTGCAACACTTCAAATCCTTACTTTCCACTTTAACCCCGGGCCCTTCACCAGTAACAACTATTTGGTATATATTCCTCCCAAACTTTTCCTATGGTTATACAGACATACTCATTTTATATGTAGATTTTTTGATATATTTATTGATCATGCTATTACAGTTGTCCCATTTCCGCCCCTTCACTCAACTCAATCCTGCCCACCCCCTCCCTCCCACATTCCCCCCCTATAGTTCATGTCCATGGGTCATACTTATAAGTTCTTTGGCTTCTACATTTCCTACACTATTTTTACCCTCCCCCTGTCTATTTTCCACCTATCATCTATGCTACTTATTCTCTGCACCTTTCTCCCCCTCTCCCCCTCCCACTCCCCTATTGACAACCCTCCATGTGATCTCCATTTCTGTGGTTCTGTTTCTGTTCTAGTTGTTTGCTTAGTTTTCTTTTGTTTTGGTTTTAGGTGTGGTTGTTTATAACTGTGAGTTTGCTGTCATTTTTACTGTTCATATTTTTTATCTTCTTTTTCTTAGATAAGTCTCTTTAACATTTCATATAATAATGGCTTGGTGATGATGAACTCCTTTAACTTGACCTTATCTGAGAAGCACTTTATCTGCCCTTTCATTCTAAATGATAGCTTTGCTGGATACAGTAATCTTGGATGTAGGTCCTTGCGTTTAATCTTGGGTAATGTAATTATGATGTGCCTTGGTGTGTTCCTCCTTGGGTCCAGCTTCTTTGGGACTCTCTGAGCTTCCTGGACTTCCTGGAGGTCTATTTCCTTTGCCAGACTGGGGAAGTTCTCCTTCATTATTTGTTCAAATAAGTTTTCAATTTTTTGTTCTTCCTCTTCTCCTTCTGGCACCCCTATAATTCGAATGTTGGAACGTTTCAAGATGTCCTGGAGGTTCCTACGCCTCTCCTCATTTTTCCGAATTCTTGTTTCTTCATTCTTTTCTGGTTGGATGTTTTCTTCCTTCTGGTCCACACCATTGATTTTAGTCCCAGTTTCCTTCGCATCACTATTGGTTCCCTGTACATTTTCCTTTGTTTCTCTTGGCATAGCCTTTGTTTTTTCATCTGTTTTTCGAACAGATTCAACCAATTCTGTGAGCGTCTTAATAACCAGTGTTTTGAACTGTGCATCTGATAGTTTGGCTATCTCTTCCTTGCTTAGTTGTATTTTTTCTGGAGCTTTGAAGTGTTCTGTCATTTGGGCCATTTTTTTTTTTTTTTGTCTTGGTGCGTCTGTTACTTTAAGGGGCGGAACCTTAGGTGTTCACCAGCGCGGGGTAAGGCTGGTCGCTGCGCTGTGACGCTGTACGTGGGGGAGGGGCCGAGAGGGAGCAATGGCACCTGCTCTACTGTCCACCGGATTTCAGCCACTCCCTCCGCTACCCACAATCAAATTGGGCCCCTCTGGTGCTGGTTCCCAAGTGGGTGGGCCTGTGCACACTCTAGGCCCCTGTGGGTCTCTCCAACGACCTCTCCCATGAGGCTGGGAGTCTCTCCTGCTGCTGCCCCAACCCCCATGGGCGTTTTCAATCAGAGGTCTGAGGCTTTATTTCCCGCGCTGGAGCCCTGGGTTGTGCAGTCTGCTTTGCTCCCCGCCGTTTGTCCAGTTTATCTGTGTGCGAATGTGGGGCCGCGGGGTGCTACCCACCGCTCTGCCTGCCCCGCTCTCCGCCACTCTGAGTCCGACCCTCTTGGTTTATCTGCGTGAATGTGGGGCCGCAGGGTCTGCTAGTGGTCAGACTGCCTGCGCCGTTTGTCCCACACTCCACCAGTCTCGGTCCCGCCATGACCACGAGAGTCCTCTCCGCCTCGGTGCCCGTCTCCGCCCCTCCTACCGGTCTGGATGTATGTTTCTTTTTTATCTACTTGGTGTCGGACTTCCTTGCCGTTCGATTTTCCGTCAGTTCTGGTTGTGCGAGGAGGCGCAGTGTGTCTACCTACGCCGCCGTCTAGGTTCTTCTCAAGACATATTCATTTTAAACAAAAGTGGGCCATTCTATGTCTTACTATTTTGCATCTTGCTTTTCAATACTTCATAGATATAACCTTTCCATGTCTGTATCTCATTTTTTAAACAGCTACACTGTATCCCAAAATGTATGCAGCCATTTCCTTATTGATGGGCACGTGGTCCCAATTTTTCACTATTAACGTGGTAAACATCCACCCGCAGGTCTTTATGCCTGTGTGCAAGCATTTCTATAGGAGAGATTCCCGAGTCAAAGGATATGGGCCTGCTATTATCCTTGTAAGAAGAATGTTATTTTTATCATAGATAATGCCTTCTTGCATACTTCCAAAAGTTCAAAAGGATGAACAGTGGAAATGGCCACCTGGACCCCTTTTCAAGGGCGAGCAGTGTTGCCTATGTCTTGTACTTTCTTCAGAGATATTCCACGCACACGAAAGCAAGTCTTTATAAAAATGACCCCCTTGCTACACAAAGGGTAGCATACTATGCATAATACATGTTCTGTACTTTTAAAAACCTTAATAATGTATACCAACGATCATTTCATATCGATATGTAAAGAGCTTCCGTACTCTCCCACAGCCGCACACACGCCGCTGTTCCTACCATTTGCCTATTTTTCCATTGGTTGTTGGTCTTCACCTTGATTAGGAGTTCTTGATATATTTGTGACTATGTCATACAGGTTCAAATATCCTCCTCCCATTTTTATTATGTTTTAGCATGTTAACGTTTTAAGATATTTTAGTATATAAGTAGTTGAATCAAATGGTCTATTATTTTATGACTTCTTGGTTTTCTATCATGTTTAGAAATCCTTTCCTGCATTGATAGTATTAAAGAAAACTCTCCTACACTTATATATAGGACTTTTATTTTATACATTTAAATATATATTTATTATGATTTATCTTGGCGGAAGGGATTAAATATAAATCCGTGACATGGGGTTTAAAAATGGTAATAAATATTGTTAAATTTCCTTCCCAAGAGTCTATTTCAGAAGAAACAGTGAAAGGTTACCTATTTCCCTCACTAACTACAGATATTATAATCCACACTCTATTTGCAATGGCAAAATCCAGGATGTTCTGAAGATTGAAAGTTTTCTGAGACTCATTTGATGGCAAAACTTGGCCTGACTTGACATGGGCTATGACGTCTCTCCCCTACAGAGTGTGAATGCTCATGTTTCCTAGCGGAACCACTGACTTTCATCCAGGGTGTTGCCCTGGGACCCTCAAGGGGTGTTACGTACGTACACACACACATACCATCATTAACTTCCTAAAAGCTCCCAGTCTGGCTTCTGAAGCGCATTCAGCTCTAAGGGTTTGGAAAAGGGCATATAGACTGCATCCTATTTGCATCTTTGCTGGTGTCACAGGCGAAATGTCTCGTGTTGCATCTCACTGATGACTTGGGAGGCTCTGCCCGTCATTGCCCTTTGCACTTGTGGGTGGGACCGTTTGTCCTATTCATGTGGAGGAGTTCCTATACTGTAACTTGGCTCCCGGTGCTCTTCACTATACAGAAGGCTTTAATTGAGCCTTTTTATGAGGTTAAACTCTGTATGGTTTGGGGGCTTGGTGTCTTCCATTGGAAGGCTTTTCTCACCGAAAGATTAATAGAATATTCTAGGTTTCCTTCTAACAGTTTTATAATTTAGTCATATATTTTTAGATATTTAATCCATCTAATTTTTTACAGGTATGAGGTAGATAGCTGATGGTATTTTCTTTTCAAAATAGAAAGGAATTGCCTACCCTTCCCCCCAATTTCAAAGCCACATTTATCACATATTAACTAAGCATTTATCACATGTTACCTACACAGGGGTCTGTTTCTGGGCTCTCTCCCACCCCATTTATCTACATGTCTATTGCTGCACTCACACCACACTGTGTAAATCACAGTGATAACTTAAAACACGTTTTGATAATGTCAGGACTCTACATTTTATGTAAATATGCAATTGTTTTAAATACATGTTATTTCTAGAAAAATTCGAAAGGATTGAGAAATGAAAAGTAATACTCATTTAAAATTCGATACTTAAGGAGACCAATTCAACATTTTCTGTAACACATATGATATAGATACATGTAGCCATATGCATTTTATATTTTTACAAAAAGGAGATATAGTCCATAGTAGTAAATTAACTTTTTCCTTTTCCCTATGAACATTTTCCTATTTCAATAGTGTACTTTCATATCATCATCTTTAATAAAAAAAATTACATCAAAGTTCACCAAATGGATATAGCAAAGCTCTTTCTAAGCCATTTCTTTATTGGATATTAGGTTATTTCCAGTATTTTTGCTGAACAAAACTGGTAATAAAGATCCTGTTTGTGTTTACTGGAGTTTATTTCAACACTTATTTTTACTTCTAGTTGTGGAGAACTAGATGGTTAAAAAAGATTTAAAACAAAACAAAACAAAACAACCTCCCAGAGACTGGTCAGAAGGAGGCTGGCACAGGCACCTGGAATTCTCCTCTGGGGGAGCCCATGCAATGGAGGAGCCTGTTAAACAGTTCCTGGGACTGTCCCTGGCCTGCTCTTCCTGCGCGCTGCACTCGCAGTGTACTCTGAGGCTGCCTCTGCTCTGCTCCTCAGCCCCGATGGCTCTCCAGAGCCCTCGCCTGTCTCCTAGAGCCTGACATCCGGTGCCTTCTCTGACCAGGCCGCACCAGCCGTCAGTCATCTTGTCTCCCAGGTCATCTTGGGGGTTCTTTTTCCTAAAATGACCTGCTCCTTCTAGCCTCTGTGACTTTTCTGTTTCCCCACCCCTCATCCCAAAGGCCCTTTCCTTCATGGTGTTTTTTCTAACATCTTAAGCCAGGGATTACCTTTGTTTTTTTATGCTTCCACAGGTGCTAACGTTTAATGTGCATATTATATTCTAACTTATCTTCTCTACCAAATTAGTGGAACATTCAGCCACTTTTATAATGGAGGTTGCAGGCTGCCTCCCTGGCTTCCATTCCATCAGCTTCATTAGGAGGCAGCCTTGGAGCTTGGGCGGGAGAGACCCGACTCCCGTTTGTCGGTGCAGTCCCTGCCCTGTCATAACCCACTCAGCTGCAGACATCGGTTCAGGGGTGAGGACATGACCAATGCGGTCTAGTCCCAGTGAAAGCGAGGACTTTGCCCAGAGGCTAAAAGAAAAAGTCTCAGAGACAAAGCAGCTTTCAGATATGGTTTGATCTGGTGGCCTGGTGCTGATGCAGCCATTTTGCTACCAGGAGGAAAACCAGCCTGCGAAGGGAAGAGATACAAAGAGGGCAGCGCTGAAAGAAGCATTAAAAAAATGAAACTGGAGTCTTGATCAAACCGAGCCTGAAATGTGGCTTACCTCTACAGGTTTCAGTTAGGGGGGTCCATAAATTCCCTTCATATTTAAACTAGTTTTTATAGCAATGTGACTGCACGCTCTTTGGGAGGCTATCCCAGCCACCCAGCTATGCACTTACCTTCTTTGATAATATCGATAATGTCATTGGCATTGAAGCTGAGTTCGTCTGTGTCCTGAGCATCATAGGCATAGAGAGCCTTGCACTGTGGCACCTGAGGCTTGGGCTTAGGCTGGGGCTTGGGTCTGCCTCCTGCTGGGGTAGGCCTGCTGGTCGTTTGTCTCCGGACCCTGTGGAGACAGTGGAGGCAGATGGGAGATGGCACCCAACAGGAGGCAGCAGCACCGTGTAGTGGTTTAGACCATGGGGCTGGCTCTGCCCTGTTAAAGTTCAAATCCGGCTCCATCCTTACAAGGACATGTCGCTCTCTAAACTTCCCGAGAATAAAATAGCCTCCCTGACAAGGTCACTGCAAAAGCACATATTTAGTTCTTAATAAACATCAGCTGCTGTTATTGCATGCCTAGCATATTGTGGAAAAGACAGTTATACAAAAGTTTATGAAGCATATATATGTATATACACATCTAAATGACAATAAAACAAATAGTCACAAATCTAACCCCCTCCCCCACCTTTGGAAACAGAACTTTTGCTGGTGCCATAGAAGTCTCTCCTCAGCTGCAGTCCCTCCCAGAATCAACTCTCTCTGCACTTTGTATTAACAATTCTGCCTTTCTTTGCAGCTTCACCACACACCTCCCCAATCATCCACGTAGTATGCCTGTTTGGATTGCACGAAAGGAATCCTCTTCTATCACCACTCGCTCCGTTTTTGAGATGTACCTTGGTGATGTGTGTGGTTTCAGTTCACTCGTTCTCATTGTTTTATGCTACTCTACTGCGTGAATATGCCAGTTTACTTCCCCACTGCTGAGGGTCATTGGGGATGATTCCACCTTTCATGACAAAAAATGCTACTGTAAATTTTCTTGTGTTAGAGTTTATCCAGAGCTGCACCTCCACATCAGCACTTCTGACTTTGGGGTCACTTGATTCTCTGGGGTGGGCTGCCCCGTGCACTGTAGGGTGTTTAGAAACATCCCCAGCCTTTACCCATTGGATGCCAGTGGCACCTCCTCCCCTCGGCCAGGAGAATCAGGAACCCCTCCAAGACTAGGACCCTCATCCAGCTTTAAATGTGTTCTCTCAACCCACGACTGTGCCTCCCGTCCCCATTCAGACGTTGTCTCAAGTGTATAACCATAGCTTGTTCCTCCTCAGTGAGATCTTTACACGTATACCTGAAACGACTATTTATGAAACATGTTCACAAAAACATTTAGAGAAAAAGGAAATAAAATTATAGAAAACACTCTCCACACCCCACACTTTGCTTAAGGACAAACCAAAGGAAAAGCCTACATATATTCATTTGCTTACAAAAATTAAGCTTCAGATTTCTCCTGAGAAAGGCTGGCCATTAGACCTGGCCGGGCCTGCGAACTCCTGCTTACAGCACAGGAGGAAGGAGGAAAAGGGGGGGAAGCATATGGGCTTCGAGCTCTGCTCTCAGGAGGCTAGACCCCCACTGTCCTTGCTGAGGTCCTGTGACACTAGGTGCTAACTGGTGCTGATGAGTAAGTTGGATCGTGAGGGGGTGGCTTGGGGGGAGGGGGCACTGGGTGTCAGCCGGGTGGTAGGGCTGTTCCCAACAGGGGTGGGGTTCCTTGGGTGCCGCCTGGGGCTCTCTTCCTTCGTGGGAGGGAGCCCACCTTAAGGTGACACAAGCTTCAGTCTTCTCAGGTCAACCACATCCCTACCCCCCACCACGCGCTCTTATCACAGAGAAAAGGCATCTGATAGGTCCTTAGCATGACATCATTTCCTCTCTGGTCTACTGGAAATCCCCAATCCCTGCTTGAGAGATGCTGGCTCCTCTGAAAGCTGGCCGGCACACGGGCTTTTAATTAAGTGACCTATATATTAGGGATGCCAGCATTTGGTTAGTAAGAGCCATTAGCCTGGATACCGGCAGTCAGGTGATTTCCCAGCAGCAGGGAAAGGGTGGAGGGGTGGGGTGTGTGTTACAAAAACCTCGGAGGGAGGAAAGCCTCCAGCCTGCCAGTTCCAGGGAGCAGGGTTAGGAGGAAACGTCCACACAACTGCACACACACACTCCCCCAAAGAGCCACAGATGGAGATTTGGCCTTTCTTATGTCCGGGGGTAAACCTACCGTCAGTGCAGGTTGGTGAGACGTCCGAAGCCAAGAATATTGGGACTTAGGTGTGTCCTGGGACACTGGAGCCTCTTAGCAGAGAGATAAAGCTGGACGATCCCTGAAAGGTAGGACTCTCCTCCCTGCAGCCACCCCTCCCTGGGCCCTCGGCCCAGCCGCCTCCAGCTTTGACTAAGCCCTCAGTTCCTCCTCCTTCCCTTCTTCCCTGCCAGCTGCTTCCTTTCTGAGCTCCCTGAACATCACCCCAGCTCAGCGTTTATTAATTCCCCTCATCCTACTCTACCCGCCCCCCACACTAAAAATCCTTCTCTCTGCTCTTGGGAGATGGATCAAAGTCCTTCCTGGGGCCAACAAAGTCCCTGCCAGGTGTGGCCCCTGCTGGCCCCCAGTTTCCCGACCTGCCACAGGTCACACTGGTGCTTCCCACCTTTTTTCATGGAAGCTCTGAGCCCTGGTTGGGGTTAGGACGCCCTGGCCACGTACCCCTGGCTTACATCACTTTGTTGGTGAAAGACAGTGCTCTCCCTCGGGTTGGGAACAGAACAGGGTGCGTGCTCTCACCGCGTTTGCTCAGTGCTGCACTGGAAGCTCCAGCCAGAGCAACTAGTCAGCAAGGATGAACGGCACACAGATTGGAAAAGAAGCGAAAACACCTCTATTTGCACACGAGATGATTTGCACGTACAGTATCCTAAGGAATCTACTAAATGAACTATTAAAACTAATAAACAAGTTCAACAAGATAACAGAATACGAGATGAGTATATAAAAATCACCTCATCTCTGAGCATTAGCAATGAACAATCCAAAAACGAAACTGAGAAAACAATTCCATTTACAAGACCTAAAAAAAGAATGTAGTCCTTAGGAGTAAATTTAACAACAGAAAGATGATTCTGCTCCTGTGAAATGTCCGGAAAAGGCTAGCTGTACTGACAGAGGGTAGATGAGCGTGGCTGCCTGGGGCTGGGCGGGGGGCAGGGGAATGACTCCTAATGGGAAGAAGCTTTCTCTTTGGGATGATGAAAATGTTCTGAAAGTACACTCTGATGATGGGTGCACAATTCTATGACTGTACCAAAAATGGTGAATTGTATTTTAAAACGGTTGGTTTTTTTTTTTCTTTAACGAGTAAATTGCACGAGCCCCTCTGGGCTCTGCAGGGCACTGCTGATACCCAGAGTGACCTTGGCCAGCCTGTACGCTGCAGCCACTGGTGTCCCAGGCAGAGTGGAGGAGGGCAGGGGCGTCTTTGATCCTAAGGCACCAGAGGCTACTTTGTTAGGAAAGTCAAACTAAAACCAATCAAAGTAAAACCAATCGGGGATTACTGGGGAATCTGGGTTCCTGTGTAGACCCTGGGCAACTTGGTTTGGTGTCCCAGTCCCTGGAATTGCTACCATACTGGCCCCTTATCAGCTGGCTGAACGGGGTTTACAGCACTACCCAGCTGGGGGCCCGGAGGGGCCCGCAGCTTTGAGATGGGTGCTGTTGCTGGGGAAGGGAGTGTGTCTGGTGGGGAACGGGTGCGGAGGTGGAGAACAGCTCTGCACTTTGTATGGGGAAAGGGCAACCCCGAGGTCACCACTGTCTGGCTCTTTACTGTTCGAATGTCCTCTGTAACCGGGAAGGGGTGCCACTGCTCCAGTAAGGCAGTCTTCCCAAAGAGAGCCAGGTAGGCAAAGCCATCCTCCTCACCAGTCACTCCTGCCTCACTGTCATGTCGGGGCACGTCTCCACTCTTCTTGCAAGCGCCAGCAGATGGGATGTCATCTGGGCACTCCTTCCTGTAGCTGTGTGAGATGCAGCTACACCTGCCCGGGCTCTGCCTGTCCAGGGCCAGGCACCGTGCTAGGCATTTTGACAGACGTTGCTTCATTTAACCTCACAGCACCCCTGTGCAGGGCCCAATGAGGGGAGCTGGGACTTCCCGCTGGTGTCCTCACTGGATGACACGATGGCATGTGCACGAGGCCCCCAGAGCTCTAGCCTCACTGACCTTTCTGGCCATCTCCCTGGACTGTCTCCACCCTCCAACTGGTGCTGCCAAGTTCTGCGCAGCCTTCAGATCTCCTGTCAACCCCCCCCACACCCTCTGCTAGTCCTCGCCTCTCGGAGCGGGGGGCCAGTGCCGTGGGACAGTGACTCGTACCACTCACCGTTTGTTGGGGCAGGGCCTGCCTGTCCGCTTACTAGGAACACCACCATGCGGCCTCGAACCGCATGTTCTGCAGGAGTGACCGCGCGGCAGAAGGGACCCTGGCTCCCGAGCCAGTGCAGTGGGTGTGAGGCCCGGCTGCGCCACTGGCAGCACATGACAGGGGGCATCGCTTCACCTCTTCAGGTGACTTCATCTATTAGAAAATGGGGACTTGGGCAATGGCCCAGGTCCTTTTTTCTAATTCTAAGGGAGCTTTACACAGAGCTCCCAATAAAATTTCTACTGTCAGATGTACATGGAGCACAGGAAGTCTGTGGCCAGGAGGTGGTCACTGTGTCTGCGTTTCACCACACAGTAGACTTGGAGACGACTGTAGGAAACGGTCAGTGAGAACGGCCATCTTCTGGGCTCAATCCACCTCAGACAGACTCAGCTCCCAGACTATCTCCTCTGCATCACTAGGTGGCGATCCTGTGTAATCAGTAGTGAGGACAGATAATGACTTTCAGAGGCAACTGGCCAGAAACTGATTAACGAGCACTTTCGGGTGCCAGGAGCCCTCCACTGGCAGCCAAGAGCCGCCTGGCCAACGCGGCAGAGAAGGGCTCGGACTCTCGCACGGCAAACATGCCCTGGTGCCCAGGGAGCTGGACCGGGCTCAGCCCCGCCCACGACAGCAGGCTGTCACACACTTAGGGTTTTTGTGGGTCAGCTGTTAAACAGTCATCATTAAAGATGAAATCAAACACACTTAAGACTGAGTAAATTATATTAAAGCAAAGGCAATAAATTCTCATGACAACCCTTCCTGATTATTTTACTGTATTTTCCTTCCATCTGTGCTCTTGATGCGGTTGTCGGTGGCTCACGTGTGGGGAGAGCCCTGCCTCACGAGAGCGGTGTGGGACGGGCTTCTCCCCCCGGCTCTGTGACCCCGGCAGTCACAGTGGTAGTCTGAGAGTGGCCACGGCGAGGGCAGCAACGGGCCGATTTACAGCTCCAGACAGCCAGCTGTTCGCCAGCACACCTCTGTCCCCACCAACCCTCGTGAAAACTCACGTCCACTTATCTAAAAGTGACGAAGAGCAACAAAGCCTAGACTGCTTTCGTGATGGATGTGCATGATTTAGGTAATGTTGTTACTTCTGGAATTTGATGTTTGCATTCCTAATAAACCTAATATGGCCAAAAGTTACGTTTTAAAAGCAATTATTTCATTGCCCCGGCTGGTGTGGCTCAGGGGATTGAGCGCCGGCCTTGGAACTGAAAGGTTGCCGGCTGATTCCCAGGCAGGGCAGGTGCCTGAGTTGTGGGCCGGGTCCCCGGGTGGGGGCGTGCGAGAGGCAACCGAGTGATGAAGTTTCTCTCCCCCTTTCTTCCTCCCTTCCCCTCTCTCACCAACCAAACAAACAAAATAACCAATCATTTCACTGAGATCATGAGGGTTGGAACAAGAATTGAAGACTCACAATAATAAAATTATTTTTCCCATTTCAATAACAAAGTTTCACTTTGTTACGTATACTATATGTATACATGTGTATACATATCTGTGTGTATATGTATATGCACACACACACACATATATAAGTTCGTAGTTAGAAAACCACATCACTGAGCAAATCCATGTTTCATTATATGTAACTGTGGCACAATGTAATTTAGTTTCCCTATTGCTACTTGACCCATACTTCAGGCTAATTTGTACACACTTGTCACTTTATTGTCTATTCCCCACTAAGAAAGCACAGGAAGGAGCCGAGCTACAGCAGCTCACTTTTACAGCAGGCCTTTTTCCTGAGTAGGGCATTAGACCTCTGATGCAACCACACTGTAACCCGCACGGCAGTTTCCAGAGCAATCAAGCACGTGACGTCGTTTTGCCTTTCGAAGACCTGCACTGCTGGAGAAGCCCTGTGTTAGTGACAGGGGAAGCCCAAGGGGTGCCTTCGCCCTGCGACATCGAGATGCTGACTGACACCTGAACCGTCGTGGACAGCTGCCCAGTCTCACAAGATGCCAAAAGCCCACAAGGAAAAAAAAAACCCAAATGACATCAGTGACAACATGTTCATTCTCTCTCTCCTGGGAATGCTGTCACTTCCCAGGGGGTGTGAGCTGTTACGATTGGAGCAGACAACGTTTAACTAGGAGAAGGCTGTGGAACGGCTAAGCGGGAGGAGTTCGGGGCTTTATCTGCGTTGTCCAAACTCAGCTCGTGTCTGTTGCACCGTTACCTCACAGCTCTGTTCCGCTCGTGCTGAGCCCACAGAGCAGCACAGCTATTGCGTGTGTGTGTGTGGGGGGGGAGGGATGTCTCTCTCACTGGTCCCCTTGTCTTGCCTTCTGCAGGCTGCCCATTCCCCTTTAAAGCCAACAATGCCTAAGGTAGACCCTCAAGGAGTCCAGAGCTCTGCAGTTCTTGCAAGAAAAGCCACTGGGCCCTGGCTGCTGTGGCTCAAAGCCTAGTCTGCAAACCAAAGGGTCACCTGTTCGATTCCCAGTCAGGGCACATGCCTGGGTTGCAGGCCGGGCCCCCAGGAGGGGCCACACAAGAGGCAACCACAGGTTGATGTTTCTCTCCTTCCCTTTCTCACTTGATTGTCTGCTCTCTAAAAATAAACAAATAAAATCTTAAAAAAAAAAAAAAAGAAAGAAAGAAAAGCCACTGGGCCAGGGGACACCCACTTTTCAATCCAGTAGAACATTACTATTTCCCCATGAGACCAAAGCACGTGAATAAGAGCCGTAAAACAAATACAAATAAATGTTCAAATTGCATAGTGCTTTATCATTTACAAAACCCTTATTTTATCTCCAAGAAATCCTACAGAGTGGGCTTTAAAATTACATTATTATTATCCCTATTTTACAGGTGCGGACACCAAGCTGCAGGAGGACTAAGTGACAAATGTGAGGCAGCACAGGGGTAATTACTGAAATGATCCATGTGCCCGGCGTGTGGCACAGGACCCAGTCAATGAATGACTCAACGAAGAAACAATCACGGGAACCGGGACTCCATCAGGCCACCTTCTATGGACTTCTCTGCAGCTGCCACACCTGTGGGGCCAGGGGTGCACCTAGTTTATTCCAGGATTAGCTGGGATTGGGCTTCAGATATCACTTCTCTGTTCTGCAGATGTGAAATTTATGCCTTGAAATTCCAAGAAGGAAAATAATGGCATTTTATTTCTCTGGCTCTTTAAAATATGGTCCGTTCCAAAAGGTTGAATCTATAAACATTACTGGAAATGTGGGAATAGATGCCAGGAATTCCTGAGCTTTGCATCTACTCAGGCCAGGAGATGGCTGCTGCTCCCGTAGCTTATGGGTTGAGAAATATTGCTGTTGGACACTTGGAAATTTTAAGCCCCTTGAAAATATGACTCCATTAGGAGATTCTTGTCAAGAGACACCCAGGCAGCATTTCAGCTTCTCTATCAATCCTGCCTTTGTGGTGTGGCCGGGAGCCCTACCGCCGAGCACTCCCAATGCTCTCCTGTTTCTCCAGCCGAGAGCTGGACTGACCTCTGGAGCACCTTGACGTTTTTCTGAAGTTGTCCTTGCAGGAAATGGACCACAGGATTAGAAAGGCCAACAGAAAAGACATCTCCGGTGTGGGCTTTGATGCACCCAGTAACAAAGTGCAGTTACTGGCGGGAAAATATAAAGCACACCCGACTGGCACGTCAAGCGCTCCTACCCAGCAGAGCAAAGGCGGACGGGTGGACTGCTCACACGGTTCTTGCTTAACCTGCTCTCTTTCCCTCGGAATCGGCAAAGACCTTACCCCTGAATCAGCCTTCTCAAAAGGTACGCTAAAGGGCTGCAAGACAGCAATCCCTCTACGTGTCTCTGAGTTTTCTTGGATGACGGTGACAAATGACGACGACAAGGATGACGAGAAGAAGAGCGACCAAGACACACGCGTGACAAGGCAAGGGTGAAGGACGCCGTCGGGAGGGTGATTAACGCAGCGGAGACTTCATGTTCTCACCAAAGAAACCTTCACTGAACCTAAAATACATCGACGAAGACTTTCCTGAATTAACTTGAGGTGCTAATTACACCACTTGATTTCATCCACATTACATGATCCAAAATAAATGATGGCGTGTGCCCAATACGTCTATAAAGCAACGTGCACTGAGGGTGGGAGAGGGAAAGGAAAGACAAGCCCGAGGAGAGAAAGACTGTGGAAATCTTGTTTTTCTAGATCGGCAAATTCAAGGTCACTGTTTGGAACTGTGATATATATATATACACAGACTTGTGTTTCTGGAAAGGTACCAGCTTGGGATCCCAAAGCTCCCCGTTGGCTGCAGCAACCTCCTGTGGCATAAAGCCGTCCGTGTGTTCTTGGCAAAGAGGAGCTCCTAAGTGCAGGGAGCCACGAGGCTCCCGAAGTGCATGTCTAAGGTCTCTGGCCACATTAGAAATTATTTTCTTCTCGCTTTTATGTGTTTTTAGAAAATTAATACTAAGAAAAAGCTTAGGCCTTTGACCAGAGTACAATTTCTATTTTTCTTAATGTTATTTATTTATTTTTAGAGAGAGGGGAAGAGAGGGAGAAAGAGGGAAAGAAACATCGATGTGCGAGAGGAACACTGGTCCGCTGCCTTTTGCACACCCCCCACCGGGGACCCGGCCCACCACCCAGGTGTGTGCCCTGACCAGAATCGAACCCGCAGCCTTTCTGTTTGTGGGACCCCGCACAACCAGGGAGCCACACCAGCCAGGGCCAGGGTACAACTTCTTAAGAAATGTTTGCACCACAGCAGATGTAAGTGTGCAATGAGGAGAATGGCTGAGCCATTTGTAGCTACCGGACTCAGTGTGCCTAATACAGTCATGAGTTTTACACAACAGTCGGAAAACGTACTTCCTCGCAGACAGCTGTGAAGGTGCTCTCTCCTTCCAGCCTCACGGCTATTGCCACAATAACATCACGTGTGCCTGATCCTTAGCCTGCGGGGGGCGAAGGGTGTGATAGGCTTAAACAGGGAACTATGGAGCTGAGGGCTGGAAGGGAGCAGCCTCGGTTAAGACACAGTATTCCTAAATTGCCTGCTTTTGGCTGACAGATGCTCCCAGCTGGCTGGTGTGCAAGTCTGCAACTTGCAAAAGCAGGCTGGAAAGATGGTTTTGCTTGCCAAACCAAAGCAAGGAGGAAGCTAGCAGACAGAGGTAAGAGATTTGGTGCATTTTGTTCATTGTTTTTAATCCCCTGCTATCTCTGGGACATCCAACTGGGCCCGGGAAGGCTTGCTTGATGATTCTGTGATGTCCCTTCATCTGAAGAGTGTGTGTCTGGACTATGGAGTAATCCAGTTGCCTCAACATCACTCTTTCAACTCACTTTTACACAGAACCTTCCCTGGCTTTAGCAATCAGACTTCAGACCAGTGGTTTTCAAAACACGGTCCCCAGTTCAGCAGCATCTTCTGAGAACTCAGAAGAAATGTTAATTCTTGGGTCCTACCCCAGACCTACTGAAGCAAAAACTCCGGAAGTGGGCAGCAAATGCTCCAGGGACACTGGTGCTCACTACAGGTTGAGCACTACTGCCGGTCAGGTAGACCATGGCCATTACACTGATGGAACGTAGCTAGTTATACAAGAGTAGGGGTGGGGCGAGGAGAGAGAGATCTAATGAAGGGTGGAGTCCACTCCACCGACGGCATCTGTATGAAACTAAGGTGCTTTCCTATCTGTAGCCCAAGTGAGGTAAGACTTGCCAGGGAAAATCGAGCACCAGGAGAGAATATGAAAGTTCCTGCCCTGGCTTGGTGTGGCTCAGCAGATTGAGTGCTGGCCTGTGAACCAAAGGTTGCAGTTCCATTCCCAGTCAGGGCACGTGCCTGGCTGTGGGCAGGTTCCCAGTGGGGGGTGTGGGAGAGGCAACACATGGATGTATCTCTCGCACATGGGCGTTTCTCTACTTCTCTTTCTCCCTCCCCACTCTAAAACGTAAATAAATAAAATCTTAAAAAAAAAAAAAAAAAAGCTCCTAAGGGCTTTGTGGTCTTTGGAAGGAAGCTGACCAGGAGGGGCACGAAGGTGCGTGGGTGGTAGCCCGCCCAGCGGGAGGGGCTGTGGTTTCTCTCCCCGCACTGATCTGTTCTGTACAGGGGTCTCCTGACCCCATCAGAAGCATCTTCATCATTCTAGAGACACAGGGAGAATGGAAAATGGAGGAGGGCACGAGATGGGGGAGAGCGGGTTCAGCAGAGAACACTATTCCACCACTGAGAATCATGCAGAGTTGGAAGACTCCTTGGAAGTCACGTGGTCAACCACGTCATGACGGTTGTAGCCTCATCACTATCACCATCACCACTGTCATCAACCTACAGTTCACTGAGTAGCCTACTACATGCCCAGGGCCGTGCTGGGTATTTACATATAATCTCTGGTCCTCCCACCAACTGTGCCAGCTTGGTGGCATTACGTCAGTGTACAGATGAGGAAAACGACGCTTTGAGAGGGGAAGCAGCAGGTCCAACACTAGATAAGTAATAGGGGCTGAAGTGGGGTTCTCATATTTCTCTGGGATTTGACAACATCACCCTACAATATTTCTGTCTGGTGATTTCCATCTCTCTTGTGCCTGAATGGCTCCAGAGACTAGGTGTTCCTTACATCCTAGGGCTACCAGAATGTTTTTTTTTTTTTTTCAATTTAAAGATCTTACTTAGTTTTTAGAGAGAGGGGAAGGGAAGGAGAAAGAGAGAGAGAGAAACATTAGTTGATTGCCTCTCGTATGTGCCCTGACTGGGGACTGAACCTGCATCCCAGAGATGTGCCCTGCCTGGGAACTGAACTGGCAACCTTACGCTTTGCAGGGTGACACTGCGCCAACAGAGACACACCTGCCAGGGTGTGCCACCTGTCAGGGTGTGCCACCTGTCAGGGTGTACCAGAATGATTTTTTAAAACTGCTCCCAACATCTACCTCCTGGCAGAGCTCACTCACTGTCCTGCAGTCCGTCAGCCCTAGTTATATGCCTGGTGACGCCACAGGAGGCACCTAACCCCCTTCCCACACTGGTAACTCTTTGAATATCGATACATAGTTTCAGGAGTCTTCACTTCCTCCACCAAAAAAGCCTAGGTTTCTTTTAACTACTCTTCACCTTCTGTTCTAGAAAACCAGAAAGATCTCATTTTAAAGCCTTAAAGATCTGCGTTCGTAAACAAATGTCTACATCTCAGAAAGTCCGGGGATGTTATTCTCCGAGTGCCTAATGACTCTTTGAGCTACTGTATTTAGGCAACTACAGGCACAGATGCAAATCAAAAACCCCACATTCCTCAGCCATGCCAGAGAGCAAAAAAGGCCACCGTGTGATTCAATCCCAGGGCTGCAGGGTACCCGTCTTCTGATGTTTCTAAGATAAGCCCTCTCTGGGGAATGAGCTGTGTGCTATCGTGTTGGTTGTACTTTCAGAAATGCCAGCCAAGCGTCAGGGCGTTGGGTCTTGGGTTACAACATGTGGGTGGAAAACTGAACTTTGGAGTCATGCAGAGCCAGCCCTAGGAAGTCTGTGAACCAGGTGTGATGGATGGAGATGGAGGTCACGAGAGGTAGAAGTCTTACCCCGCGGCACCCTGGTCTGGGACCTTGAGGAAATCCAAGCTCTCCGGAGTCTGTGACACGCGGTCCGAGCCAGTGGACTGTTGCCGTGGCAGGGGGGGGCGGGCCATGGAGGTGTACAGGCTTTTCTGATTGGACCTCAGGTTTCCAGGAGCATGGGGATGTGGCACAAACTGGTTTTTGATGACGCCATTCTGATGGTATCCTAGAGAGGACAAGAGGACAAAGTAAAGCTTCAATTTTATGATCCTTTACCAAAAGGCTCTTTAAATTTCTTCCATTTATTAACCAAGAGCAACTTATTTAACTTGTCTAGGCCTCAGTTTCCCCAGGTGAAAAGATGGAGGGTGTAATTGCTAATACAGTGTGAGAATCAGAGCTAATCCATTGTACACTGCCTAGCAAGCGCCTGGCACGCACTCACACGCGCTGGTTGAATGCTACAGTAGAATCACCAGATGTTCAGGGTTTCAAAGCCCAGTCAAGAAAAGGGAAGCTTGAAACCACCTCTCAAGGGAGGCAGGTGCCTTCTTGGGTCTAAGAAAAATTACAAGGTTATGACTCAAAAGATGGCTGGCAGGTAGCTGTTTAAACAGTGGGACATCCACTTTCAAAGGAGCAGTCTTGCGTGTCCTCTGTAGCAGCTGGTTCTGAGCGGTGGAGGGAGCACCCCACTCAGGCAAGGGACGTGAGGCTGCTACTTGGACTGGTCCCGACAGCACGCTCCCTTAGCCAAACAACTGCTCCCAGTCAGGATCACATTATCTGGTAAGTAAGGGATGATGGCGACAGGCTCCAAACCCGGGCCTCGGCTAAAAGGGGCGCTATCATTCCATGCTAGGTAAGAAGAAGCCCTTATCTCCTCTCCCAGCGACAGATTGGTGACGGAGAAGAACAAGACTCCTCAAGGCACACTTTGGTGAACTCCATGCAGCCTCCTCCAGCTGAATTAAGGGAGAAACTCTTTGGTACCAGTGGGATGATCTTAGTTTGTAAGAGGGACTAGGGGTTCAGTTTTGACTCTGCCTCTGATAGCTGGGTTGACCTTGAGCAAGGTATATGAACTTTCAGAGTGTTGATTTCTTCACTAAAGAAACAGGGAGCTTGGGTGAGACCCCAACTGCTGCCAAGGCTGCCAAGGAGATAGGCAATGAGCTATGCCGCGATGCCCAGGGGGGCGGTCCACAGGTGAGCCTCTCCACGCTGCTTGTTGCCACTCACCTGCCATTAATTCAGAAATTAAGAGTAAGCATTTAGAAATGTTCATAGCAGTTTCGTAGACATATTTCATATTTGTTAAATCTAATAAGAAATGTTGGCTTATTATTTTGCATGTGTTTAAAATTCCATCCATCTCTTACTTTTTATTTTACCTTAAAGAAGTATGGTGTGTGGTGGACGGAAAATTAAGACAAAAGAGGAACAACGGCGCAGGCCCTTCCCCACAGATGGTGTGAGAAGTGCTGGGCTGGGAGGTTTGGGCCAACTGCCTCATCTTACTAATGAAGAAACTCATGTAGAGTGGATGGGTGCCATGTTCAAGGTCAGGTGCTTGGTCTGAGGTGAGGCAAATGAGCTCTCTAGGCGGTCTGGCCAGGAGTTTGCACAGGGGCTGGCACATTTATGAACACAATACCACACTGGTTCCCTTAGGTTACTTTGTGCTGGCATTTTCTTCAAGCATAAAGGCAGGGGGGAGGAGAGACTGCTGGCCCAGGCAGGGGGAACTCCAAGAGATGAGATTTGGTTTCTCACTGCTAGGCACAGCGTCCGTAAGTTAGCACAGGAAACAAAAGAAATGCTTTTTACTGCTTATCTCTGACACTGCTACTAATAAGAGTCTCTTGTCTAGGGTGATCTGAGTCGAGTGCGGTCCTAAGATGATCTTTACAGACCTAGAATCCCAAACTTATTAACATCAAGCATTCTAGGGGCAGATATTTATCAACCGAACTTTGCGAGTGATGGAGAAACATGTTTGTGAATTTTGAGAGCTCCCTTCAAATACTAAACATATTGTTAAGGGCAGAAAGACATATTTATTTGGGTTTGGATATTTTTGATCTGCATATTATATTTTTATCATAAAAATGATGCACATGAAACATAAGATCTAAACAGTTTTTGTATCAAAAAATAAAATAAAAAATTTTTAGTCAATTTTGTATCTCATATTACTTTAGTTGGAGCAGTTCTCCTAGGGCCCATTTGACTAAGAATAAATATTTTCAACTTATTCATTAAGCTATAAACCAGCTGCAAAATGTTGACATGGTACTTGGCTGGAACTGGGACACGGTGGTGAGGTTATACCCAGCGAACACCCATTTCTATAAAGGCAGCACCCTACAGCCTAAGTCGGATGCCCTTCTGGCTGCCCAGGACACGGAAGCCCTGTCTCTCACTGACTGGGGGAAGCCTTTCTTAGGGGAGCAGTAATGCTAGGTAACAGAGTCCGGATCGCTGACTCGGACACAGTTTGGTCTCAGCAGCTCGCACTCTCCCTGGGTTTCAGGGTCACAAGCCGCGCCATTGTGTTGGGACACATATGGCACTGAAATGGCTCATGGCTGGCTAATGTGTGTGCATTTATAGTTTCCTCCCAAATATAGTTCACAAGTGATGGGTTCAAGTTAATGGCCCCCGGCTAGAAGGAGCTCGGCTTACCTGGAGGGGGAGGGGCGGCTCTCACTGGGTAGTTGGGATTGTGAGTACTGCTGGAATAACCTCTGTGTTGAGTGGTGTTCCTTCTGGTAGGACCTGAGATAAGAAAGCAAGACAAAGTTACAATCAGTACTCCAGGTGCGTTTTATGGCTACTGATGGTATTTTGCTTATGCAAAACTTGTGAGGTGTTTCAGACCCAGATCTGCAGGAGGCTGGTTGCAGAGAAGAGGAGACATTTGAGGGCAATTCTGTCCTGACAGCCACCTGCCAGGAGGGTTATGTGGGTGGGGGTACAGTTTTGAAATGTTACAGGCAATAACTGTACAAAGAAGTACTAAAATTTCTTACAAAGGTGTTTCTGTTTGTGTAGACTTTCAAACGAGAGAGATGGGATATTTTAATGTTTGCCCCCGTGTTCCGAACACAGCACAGAACTCAACACGCAACGGCCGCACACCAAGGTCACCGGCACGAAGCATATTTCAGCACTAACTAGACATCTGCTTACGCCAGGAGCCTTTCATGCAAGAATTTGTGTTCTACAGTCTTCCCACTAAATGCAGTGGCCATGAAGGGTAGAAGCGGACTTGGACCCTGGACAGAGACCTGAGGACTTAGAAAACGAGCTAGTGCTACATGAACAGTATCACGGGCCAGAATTAGGGCTGGGACGGCAGGGACACCTGAGGCCAGATGAGGCCTGTGTACTGGAAAGGAAAGCAGTGAAGGACTCAAGTGGGATGTAGGTAGGGTCCCACTACTTGAGTGGTAGGGTCCCTTCCACTCAAGTGGAAGGGAGGTAGGGTCAAACCAGCTGGAGGAGGGATGCAGAGGGAATTCCTTGTAACGAGAAGAGTAGGAAGTGACAAGGCTGAATAGCACAAAGCAAAGGAGCTGGGTCTGGGTGTCTTTGGGCAATGTCACCGTGTGAGACAATGAGACAGTGTTCCACTCGGGGGCCCACTGAACACTGCTCACACACCCTGCTGGTTATCGGTGGCCCTTCTCTGCCGTGCTCCGTGCCCCGGCAGGAGGCCAGAGGAGGGAGAAGTTAGGGTATCTATCCTGCTGCTCCCTTCCGTCCAACCCCTTCTTCCTTCTGTCCCTTCAGGCTCAGGGGTAATGATAGTGTCCTGCTGTTCTTTGTCCCTGGTCTCTACTCTGTACCCTCAACCCTGTCTACCGCTCTGTAAAGAATTCTTTTGTTGAAAAGTATCTTCATAACCCCGCCACTAAATATGCTGTCTCTTCTGTACAAGTACCGAGCACCACACAGACATACCCCAACACTTTCTGATTGGCTGTTTTATCTGTACTGTGTTAGTGCGTCACAGTGCACGCCACTGTGTATCTCTGCAGACAGACTTCATAAAGGCCTGTTTTACACCTGGCATCCTCGCCTCTGACCATGCATATGGACTGTTTTACAGAGACATCTACACATGTAGCATATGGGATTCCTCTATGTTGTCCGTTGTAAATACCACTTTACAAATATCACTTATAAATAAAAAGGACTCAAAGGCCAGTGAAGGAGGTAGACTGGGGTGTGTCGGTGACGTGTGTCTAATGACATGCTTTAAATGAAGGGGAGGGTGCTAGATGTGATGCACAGTAACCAATGAATCCACTAGAGGGTTGGTAAATGCAGTCAATTTCTTCAAAACTGATGGAAAGGGTAAGTTTTGCAGTGTTGAAAGATCTGACTGGAAAGGGCCAGGAAATTTAAAGCCAGCAAACTGATTTGTTTTGAACCCAATTAACACTGTGGCTCCAGGAATACCAGGAATACCAGACATACTACTAGATCATTCCAAAAGGTTGAACATGCATTTGCCTTGAGGTTGGTTTAGTTGGAAATGTTGGAATCTGAAGAAAACCCAGCCACAGGAGGCAGAGAGGTCCTGGTGCTGAGCCCCGCAGATCTGTGCACGTATCACGAGCAGGGGGTGAGAAGGATGGTGCGCAGCAGGGTGAGGGGAGGCCAGGCCGGGACAGCCGGGAGCTCAGCCCTGGGACCGCGCAGGGCCCGCCGGACACTTACGGGAGTTCTTGGGCAGCCCGGGTCCGATGCTGACCTGCAGCACTTTGTTGCTGGGCTTGAGGATGGCCAGGTCACCGAAGCCTTGGTGGAACTGCACCTGCCGTGAGCCCCCGGCACTCCAGGGACCCCAGTTTTCTTTTTTCAACTTGACTTCAAGCCTGCAACAAGCATGTTTGTTGGAGTTAACAAGTCAGAGTGGAGTTCCACTGCTGGCTGAACCCGCTGTAGAAAGGATGTAAGACCAGGTAATCTAACAAAGCACAGGGCCCTCAGGAGTGTGAAGCCACCTTTTTGGCATGACAGTAAGGGGAGCCTCGTGGCCAGAGGCAGAAGCACTTGGGGCCTAGCGCCTATGAGACACCAGGTGGTCAGGGAGGTACCCCATGACAGGTGCCTATGTCACTCTGCAGGTGGACTCAGGTAGGACTCCCTGGGGGAGAGCAGGAAGGGAACGACAATACCCGGCCACAGCTGCTCTAGTATGTCCTCGTGCCTCTCTCTGATTTCCCTGGGTCTGTGTGCGGAGACCTGAGAGACGTCAGACACATGTTAACGCGTGTCTTCCTTGGCAGAATGTGGTATTTAACTAAGCTCTATTCCTTCAGCCTCCCGCCACCCCAGGAAGGGAAAAGGACACCACTTAGCAACCAAAGCCCAACCAACAGGAAGGCTTACTCACAATTCCAAATCTCCCCAGCCAGTTTTTATTTTTCATATTGCCTATATGCCTAATTCAATTTCACATTCTGCTTTTTTAAACTTATATTTCTTCATGTTGTCAGACCGGAAAGGCATAATTTTAAGTAGCTGCTTATTATTCTATTGAGTGGCTTGGCTCTTGGTAGTCCTCTTTATTTCGTTATTCCCTTATTACAAATTTCCAGACAAAAGTACTGCTCTGGTACTAATAGTCGAACTGTTCCTTGGAAGAGCTGTGACGGGTCTGTACAGCTACCCGTATCCATTTCAATGCAACCACAGCGGCATTCGTCAGGGTGAGTTTCCCTCGTGGTGGGATTAGGGCTCTACTGTGGCCTCATTCTTGTGGGTAGGAAGAGATGGAAACTATCTCCATATTACAGATGGAAATTTAAGGAGAAAAAAAGCAACTCAGAAGCTTGACAGTATCCCGGTATCTGGTCCATGAGACCATGCTGCTAAAGCAATACAAGGAGAGCCGAGACCCAAGACACTGGCCACTTGTGACCTACATGTCCCCAGTGCCCCACCCATAGGTTTTTATTAGGTGTGATTTTGGGAACTTCAGCTCCCACTCCATTCACTTTCTTCTTCTTCTTCCAGTCTGACTCCTGCTGGCTACTCTCTTAGTGGTGATAAACAAAAAACTGCCTTCCCTGCCTCACTTTGGTGACCTTTGTCCAAATGACAAAGTATATCATTTGATGAAGTCATTGTTTCACAGAAATGCCAAAGTGACCTTTACAAAGTGTGTGACTACCATCCGGACCGTATTCTGTGGCCCTAAGATTCCATGGGAAGAAGCTAAAGCAGACAGGCTGGGCTTTGCTCAAGCCCCTAGAGCCAGTCAAGACGCCAGGCCCCACCCCACAGGCCTCCTCTCCTCTCAGCCTGGACCCCAGCACTGAGATCCAGGGTCCCTCTAGTTTTAATTGGAAGTATGGGCCCCAGATCCCAACTTACATATTGCTAAATTTCAGAGGTAGTTGCTTCTGAGTTTTTTCCTCGTAACGCTTTGCTAAGAGGCTTAAGAATTCAGTTTTGAAGACGGATTCAAGCAAACTGTCATACTCTTGCTCATGAAGAACAAATATGTCATCTTGCATAGTGCTGCAAAGAGATTAGAAAGATAACAAGTTGCACTTTTATCACATTTTTACTCATTTTTAAACATTCTATAGGACAGCACTAGGTTTCTATAGTTTCTGTGATGATCTTTATGACAAAACACAAGAATGAATTACACAATAAAGTCACTGCAACCTGCGTTTGCAGAAAGTTCATGGCCCGCCCCAAAAGCACACACAAAAATACTTCTCCCGCGTGACTTTTAAAATCAGGAAATTAAGGACGATTTAGTCTGTACTTTTTAAAAAATCCATTTTTAAGTTCAACTTCTACGTTACGATCATATACATCTGGAATACTACGAGTAGAACGTGGCTGAAAATGGACAAGCTAGTAGAAGTGATGATGACATGGCTAGAGCTACTGCAATAAAGCCTACTTTGCAGAAATATAAGCTCGGTTATCAAACGGGAAGGTGACATCCTGGGCTTCACCTGTGCTCATTATTAAGAGCCTTTGAGTATTCGGTGCTCAGCTTATAACACGTTCCAGGTGCTGCTGAATGGACACACGGACCACGTACAGAGATACACCGAACAGGTGTACGAACAACGCGCAAGCACAGCCATCACGTTCGAGCCAATACATTTCATGGGACAGGGGAAGAACCCATCCTTGGGGGAACTGCGCATTTGGACAGGGAAGGGCTGGGGGCAAACTCATGCCTGGAGGGGAGGGTGGAAAGAAGAGGCCCAGGCAGCACCAGTCCCGGGGAGAACACCTAATGGCAGCGGGGACCTGACTGCACCCAGTGCCACTCCCGGCCCAGCTAGACTCTGTAGAAGTCTGTAATTGAAATCTACAACACACACATAATTGAGAGGCTTTGTTCCCTAGCTGTTAGGTGTAGAGCCCAGCTGAAGGGAGGCTACCACCCCAAATGTTTCATAAGGTATAAGTTTGCAATTGTATCCAAGCACCGCTATGAAATATCTAAGACAACTCTCTAAACGACGTTTCAGAAGACCTTGTTAAGTGTTTTTTCAGGTATTAAAAGCAAATTAAGTGAACCCTCTTTGACAAATTGACCATGGTAAGATTGGAGCCCCTCCACATGTAGGCAATGCCAACGACATGTCTTTTCAGTAACCAGAGCCGAGCCGAACCACACAGGAGCTGTGCCCTGCCCTCGGGGCCCCCGGTCCCACTGTACCAGTGGGATTATTGTGCTGTGACACAGCCGACAGTGAGGCCAGTAGGAAGGACTGGTGTGTGGCGAATCTTTGAGATGAGGGAGTCTTCTTCCATGTAGAATCTGATCCATTTAAACTGCAACTCCTGTGGTCTCTCTGTTCAGTTCCACGAATATGTAAAAGGTTGGGGTGGGCGGTCCGTGGGACCCGAGGGCTTCCTTGGGCAGAGAAAGCCTTGTTGGATGATTGTAGGCTTCTCTGGAACCTTCTCTCTCTGGGCTGAGCCAAGGAGCTGGGGGCCTGAACCTGACAAAGCCAGCAGTGGTAGCCACAGTCTCTCTCCCTGAAACCGCAGCCCCCCCCCCCCCCGCCGAGTCTTCCTTTAGGAGGGGTTTGGTAACCCACAGGAGAAAAAAGGACTAAGGTAGGACTACAACACAGTTGGAATTCAAAGGCTCATAAGGGCAGTGTAAACAAACCACAGAGAGGACTGGGGCAAACTAGCAGCAAGACACCCTCACCAGGGGAAAGGAGTTGGCCCCTCACAGCCACGAAGCCAGAATACTCTGCAAGTATTTTTGGACACATAATGGCCCTTTGGTGGAGCACCTGGTCATTATTATCATCTTAAGAGCTTGTTTTCAGACATCCCTCCATTGCAACCAGGCTTCCTGCATAGTCTTGTGATAGTTAGGATACAGGTTTTTCTGTTGTGGTGAAGACCCTGACAACCAGTGGTTTAAACAACATAACTCTTTTATCTGTCACTCCACAGCATGTGCAAAAACAACATTCAGGGCCAATGTGATAGTTCTGCAGCCAGGGAGCCAGGCACCCACTCCTTCCCTTTACAGAAGTGGCCAGGAAGCGGCACAATCAAGGCTCCTCATACCCCAGTGGCCAGCATTGTGTCACAAGGTTACATATAACTGCAAGGAAGCCTGGGAAATGTAGTCTTTGGGTAGCCTGCCAGCCATTAATAGGTAGAGGAGAGAATGGGTATTGTAGGACAGCTCACAATCTCCCTTATACATCCTTGTTCACAAACCCTTCCGAACTAGGAATTGAAAAATTTTAAGTTTGGGAACAATATACTTCAGAGGGTCAAGGCATCAAATGTACTATCATCTTGCTATTTCTAGGAAAATTCCAAAATTGTCTCAATTATGTCAATTATAGCAATTTAAAACTCCAAAAGGCACGTATGTAAAAGCTGCTCAAAACAGCTCTTCCAAGTCATGTGGAGTTAATGAAGTGAAGTGCAAGCCTCCTAGCACAGGAGTAAGGAGACGCGTTGGGAAGGGAGTCCGAGCCAGGGGAGGGAGTGAAAACAGGAAGCACCGCACTTTCTGGTGGGTGGGGTGAGGTGTGGTGCTCTGGGGTGGGCGGCTTCCCCCGGAGCATTCTTTCTCCTGTCTGAGCATGTCCTTATAAGGTGGTACTTTTGGCAGGACTGATTATTCAGCAGGGCTAAATGAGCCCAACACAAGTAACCTTAAGTAGTTTAATGTGCTTACATTTGTTATGTGTTCATTACTGTAAAGAAAAAACAAAAAAGAAACAACAAGCAGGCCCAAACTTCAAGGTCAATAATCAGCATGAGTCTGGAAATGAAAAGAGATTGTTTGGACACTTTGACTTCAACCATCAAATTCAAAAACCCCTTCCTTCCGTGACCCAGGCATGTTCATCCAGGCTCCTTCCTCCTCAGCCCATGCTCCTCGATCTGGAAACAAAGCTTTTGCATTTATTTGTTCTAAAAAAGAAATCAGACTTATCTTGGACCTCACCCCGTCTTATTCATATGCTCACGCTGCAATTCCTTGCAGATGTTTTTACCTCGTGGTGAAAGATTCCTTACCGTTCTAGTCCCCGCTTTGGCTTTCTGCTTGTTTTTTACCCCCTCATCCTTGTGGCTTATTGTGGTATTGCTGACAACACTAGAAAGTCTTGTTTTACTCCCATAACCGGTACCTTCTTCAAAGAATGTTAGTTACAAAACACTGAGTAAAGTCTTAAAGGAGGTTTTTTTTTTCCCCCCATAAAGCCGAAAAGGCAATTTGCTAGGGCAGCCCTGCCTTTATAAAATTTTTTCCTGATTATGAAATATATGCTCCTTTTAGTGAACTGGAAAGTACATAGGTAAATCGGGAAGAAATTAACCTTCTCCAGAATTCTACCACACAGAGAAACTGGTGGCACCAGTTTGGGATCCCAACTAATTTCTCTGTGAAAGTGCTGGTAAAGGCTGTGCTGGGCCTCCTCCCAGGCCTCCCAGGAGAAGCTCTCTGACCGCAGGTGCAAAGGTGCAAAGGCTCCCTCCCACCTTTGCACACCAGGAGTGGCTTGTGCATTGCTCTCTGAACACTTGTAACCTGTGTGGCACAGGTTTACTCAGGTGTCTGCTTCCCCTTCCAGAATGGGAGGGAGCTCCTTGAGGCAGTGACTACACCTCATTCACCTTTGAATCCCGGAGCTGAGCACAAGGTGGGTGGGTCAGTACAAAAAATGCCACATCTCCCAGGTTCCCAAAGCTCAAAGGTAACAAGTCACAATAAATCAAGATTTCAGTAACGCTTCTGGTCAGCTGAGCAGGTTAGGTAAAGCTGATTGTTCTGACCACCAGAAGCTCAGGGCAATAGGCAATGAAACGGGCTAGGCAAGAATGGTGTGCCCAAGTAAGCTGGGTCTTCTGTCCAAAGCCCACTATTACACGTTGATTTTCACATTACATACAAAGATTGGAAAATCTGACCCACACAGGCGGCCACGTAGGCTTTGGTCTCAGGCCTCTGGTCGTCAGCTTTTGAAATAAGGAACACTAGAAGCTTCACCGGAGAGAGCCCCAAATATATGATTTGATGGTACTAATTTTATCATCTAAAAACAAAAAAGCAAAAAGCATAGGCTGTGACACATTGTGGCTACCCTTCCAGCAGACTGAGTTTGTCAAATGAGAGCGCGGCGAGGTCAGTACTTGGACAAGAAGCAGCTCTTGAAGGATCCTTCAAACACTGGTGCTTGGCCTTCTATCAGCAGACTCTACACCTGGGAAGCCCAATGTCTCGACTATATGTTGGCGTGCCACCTCCTGATAGTGTCACCAAGTCTCTGGGGAAGGCAGAAATCAGACACCAGCGTTCCAGCCTAACTTCTATTTAGATAAAGACTTTTCCTGTTCAAATCACCCTACTGTCCCTTTGAACAACTGCAGTCTGTGTATCTCTCTGAGCTACTGGGTCTATCCTATTTTTTTTCTTATAAATTAAACATTAAAAAATTTTTTCAATTATAATTTAACTACATGTATTTCAGTATATTTATAAAAGGTAAATAGTTCTAAAATGTAATGTCTACTGGAGAACTAGAAAAAGCTTTTTATTATGGAAAATTGCAAATATATAGAGAGCAGCAGAATGAACCTCCACGTGTTGGGTTTAAACAATTACCAGTCCACACACAATCATATCCGTCTGCACACACACTTCCCCACCCCCACACACAAACCAGGTTATTTTGGAGCAAAGTGTAACTGTTATATTACTTTATCCTTAAATACTTCAGTGTGTATCTCTGAAAGATAAAGCTTCTTTAAATAAAAATAACCATAACACTATTACCACACCTAAAGAAATGAACAATAAATCATTCATTACAAATATTTAGTCGTGTTCACTTTCCCCAAACTGTCTCATAATTGTTTTCTTTTTTAAAGATTTCACTTGTTTATTTTTACAGAGAGGAAGGGGGGGAGAAAGAGAAGGAGATAAACATCAACGAGTGGTTGCCTCTCACGTGCCCCCGACCAGGGACATGGCCTGCAAACCAGGCATGTGCCCTGACTGGGAATCGAACTGGCGACCCTTTGGTTTGCAGGCCAGCACTCAATCCAATGAGCCACACCAGGCAGAGCTCATAATTGTTTTCAAATAGTTGGTTTGTTTGATCAGGGAGCTGTGAGCCCATTTTTGCTTTGACAGTGGTTATGTCAGAAGAGACAGAAATGGGCTGAAAGATCAAGTTTGGAGACAGTTTGATACTCTTAATTAGAACAAGTTATTAGGTGGTCATTCCAGTCAACACTCAAGTAGTAAGCCTCATATAGTCTTCAAAACACATACAAATAGGAGTCCGGCCAAGATGGAGGCGTAGGTAGAAACCCTTCACTTCCTCACACAACCAAAAGGAGGATAACAAGCAATCTAAAAACAATAAACCACCAGAAATGTCAGAAAATCAAACTGCATGGAACTCCAACAACAAAGGAATTAAAGAAACATTCAAACAGACCAAAAGCGCCACAGTGCAGCAAAGAGGTTTGCCCGGCCCTGGTGAACACCTAAGGCCCTGCCCCCTTACAACTTAACTGGTGTGCCAAGACAAAGAAATTGGCCCAAATGAAAGAACAGATCAAAACTCCAGAAAAAGAGCTAAGCAACACGGAGACAGCCAATCTATCTGATGCACAGTTCAAAACACTGGTAATCAAGATGCTCACAGAACTGATTGAGCTTGGTCGCAAAAATGAAGGAACAAATGAAGTCTACTCAAATGGAAATAAAGCAAAATATTCAGGGAACCAACAGTGACAGGAAGGAAATTGGGACTTAAATCAATGATTTGGAACAAAAGGAAGAAATAAACATCCAACTGGAACAGAATGAAGAAACAAGAAATCAAAAAAATGAGAGGCTTAGGAACCTCTGGGGCACCTTTAAACCTTCCAACATCCGAATCATAGGGCTGCCAAAGGAGAGGGGAAGACCAAGAAATTGAAAACTTGTTTGAAAAAATAATGAAGGAAAACTTCCCCAATCTGGTGAAGGAACTAGACATGCAAGTCTAGTAAACTCAGAGAGTCCCAAAGAAGTTGGACCCAAGAAAGGAAACACCAAGGCATAGTACAATTAAATTACCCAAGATTAAAGATAAGGAGAGAATCTTAAAAGCAGCAAGAGAAAAGGAGAGAGTTACCTACAAAGGAGTTCCCATAAGACTCTCAGTTGATTTCTCAAAAGAAACCTTACAGACAAGAAGGGGCTGGAAAGAAGTATTTGAAGTCATGAAAGGCAAGGACCTACATCCAAGATTACTCTATCCAGCAAAACTATCATTTAGAATGGAAGGGCAGATGAAGGGCTTCCTAGATAAGGTAAAGTTAAAGGAGTTCCTCATCACCAAGCCCTTATTACATAAAATGTTAAATGGAGTTATCTAAGACATTGAAGAAGATCAAAAACTATGAACAGTAAAATGACAACAAACTCACAACTATCAACAACTAAACCAAAAAAAAAGAAAAAAACCAAAAACTAAGCAAACAACTAGAACAGGAATAGAATCAGAAAAATGGACATCACATGGAGGGTTTTCAATGGAGAAGGGGAGGGGAAGAATAGGGGGGAAAGGCACAGGGAAGAAGCATAATTGGTAGGCATTAAAGAGAGGGAGAGGTTAAGAATGGTACAGGAAACAGAATTCAAAGAACTTCTATGTACAACCCATGGACATGAACTAAGGAGGGGAGAATGCTGGAGGGTTTGGGGGGTACGGGGCGGAGCGGGGTAAAGGAAGAAAAATTGGGAAAACTGTAATAGCATAATCAATAAAATATACTTAAGACACACGCACACACACACACACACACGTTAGAAATTTTTTTCTGAAATGTAAGACAACTGTTAAAATCTTTCTCTCTACCTGGACTGAAATATGTTGAACACACAAGTTTGGTGGTCTGGTACCAATATCAATTGATACTCTTGGTTTGATTCTATATACACCATCACCCATCTGGCTATATTCCTAACTTGGTTTACATTACTGGGTACCCAGTGAATGAAGGAAACAAGGGGACAGTGTTAATCTCGGAAAACGTGAGGTTCAGTGACTACAACATGCAGAGATCACAAGTTAAAATGACTCAAGCTCTTTTTTTCATAGTGGCAGAGAAACGTTCAGGCTAAGTACCTCATTTTATTACAGCCTCTAACGAGGAAAGGCCACAGGAAGCACACATCCAGACCATGGATACTAAAGAGGAAGCAGGAAAAAAAGCTGCTTTTACCATGAGACACTGTATGCCCAGAAACTGTGGGAGAAGACAAAAAGAGACAGAAGGAAAAAAAAAACCACACCTCGATAAGCCTCAAGGACTTGATCAACAAGACAGTGTCAGAGTGGGTGATGCAGATGTCAGTATGATTAGGTACGGTCAAGCACTCCGTGAGCTGCGTGAGGGCTGACCACAGCGCTGGGCGATGATAACAGGAAGAACAGCAACCACTCTCAGCCTCATGGGTGCACGTGCTCCAGAGCTGGGATGAGCTGCAGACAGCCCGGCTTAGCTCACGTGTGGCTGGTCCCCATGCCAGAAAAGAAGAGAGAAGCTTCCAGTTGCTTCCTTAGACACTGAGGGCAGCCTCGGGGCCCAGTTAGCCAGGAGGAGTGTGGCTGATGTTGTGACTCAGCCAATAAGCCACACGCTCGGGAAGACCTTCTGAGAACCAGGCAGTGTCCGAAGCCTCTTTTTTTTGAAATTCATGGCACTGAGACCGAGGTGGGGCTACCAAAAGGCTGCTGAGGGGCTCACACCCTGAGCTGAGATGTTTAAAACACTCAGCTTCACTGCACCACCTGGCCCTTCATCAGGAAAGCTGAGAGCAGACAGAATCAGAAGCCACAGCGACACTGGCAAGAATGGACACTCCTTGAAATCGGCTTTGGATTATTTCCCTAGAGCCAGGATTTCCAGCCTGGTAGGCCAGAGGCCTCAGCACACAAAAGCCCGGCTTTTTCCTGAAAGCAGCAGTTTTGTTTTCTGTATGGAATAAGAGTTTAGAGATGTCCTGATTCCAGGAAGACATGTTCACAAGCAACCGGAACATCATTCCTTTTGATGAAATGACAGCCCAAAAGTTGCCTGGCAGAGGCAGCGGCATCCTCAGGAGGGCCCAGGGATGCAGCTCTGGGAGGAAGCTACTGAGCTCAAAGGGCTTTTCCTCCTCTTTTCTTAGCCTTCTGCAGACTGGGAGGATTTCCTCTTATCAGAGGGAACTTAGCCTGGGAGCTCTTAGCCTGGGAGGATTTAGGGAAATCTCAGAAGCACAGAGCCCCTCTGCCAAAATAAAGCCAGAGTGCTGACAGGAAGAGCAAAAGCCCCTCCCTGCCTGTGAACTTGGAGTTCAAGGGAGCATTTGGCAATGACTCCAGGGCTACATATTATAGAGACCTATTTGTATTCCCTCCCTTGTATGAGCAGACAGAAAGGACCTTAAGGAGTCCAAAGAAACTTCCCTTCCTGGACAGTCAGAGGTCACAGCAAACTGAAAAACAACATCGGTGCCCTAAAGGCCACCTCTGCTTGGGCCTTTGCTGGTGAAATGGGCTAGATCCTCCACACGGGTGAGGTGGGCTTGGGGACGGGTCCCTGGACCATTGGCTCCACTTCAGTAACAGCGATTACACTCTGTTTCATGTACTAGGATTATTTCTCAAATTTGACAGGAACAAAGGATCTGATCTGAGTATCTCCTGATGGCAGGAGCTAACCAGACACGGGTTTTTCTTGCTGTCTCCTCGCTGTCAAATCAGAATCCCTGAGACCAGTGAAGGTCGGGTCTTCTTAGGGAAGACGAGGAAATTCAGGGCTCTTCATCATGACTGTGACAACTGGGGAGCCTGACCAGGCCTTCCATCGGGCTGTGTTTGGGACAGCAGGTGACGATGCTGAGGAGACGTGGGCACCCCTGCCCCCACGCCCTCGCCACTCACCTGAGGGACACGGACAAGATCCTCTCCATCTCGATTCTCCGCTTCAGCACTTCTTTCACGAGGCCTTTGTCTGGGCCCTGCTTGACCTTTTCTCGGCCAATTAAGTACAGGCACTTTGGCGTCAGAAGCAAGTCTCGCTTTACACCCTGTAAGGAGAGGTGTTTTCAGAAGGCGAAAAGACATGTCCAAGTGACAACTGTCCACAAAATGAGCATCTGTTACCATCTGCCTTGAGCAGCAAATGGGGACACTGTTCATAGTAATTACACTGACATATGTGAAATTAATGATATTTGACTCTCTCTGACTTACAAAAATGGCGAACTCTCCTGGATCCGCCTGAGGTACTGGGACAACAGGTGTGAAGGGACAGTCCTGGGCAGGCCCACACATTTGGTGGCCTTAACAATTATCTGCTACAGAACATTTGTATTTTTTGAGCCCTGACATTTTGACTTTTGAAAATGGCTAAATTTTCATCTCAATGATAAATCTTAGAAATCTAGTAGCAACAGACTTTGGAATAGGTGGGTCCCCAACCCCACCGAGTACATACGCACTCATCTCGGCACGACGCAGACTGGCTGCCGGAGCAGCTGGCGCCGCACTCAGGTGGTAAGAAATGATTCAGCTTCAGCAAAACAGCATAATCCTTCTTATTAAGTTATTTACTTCAATTTTTTTCCTCATCAAAAAATGAATAAACAAACCAAAAAAGTTCTTAAGGGATCCATGAACTACAGTGGCTTCAGATTTCTCTTTCAGGGCCAAGATTTTATCAGACAGAAGAAAGGTGTCTGAGGGAACAGGTGAAACATCAGTGTCCCTCCAGTGGCCATGTGAAAGTAGAGCTACTCATTTTCTCAGGGAAGATGGGTAAGAACTCTATGCAGTATTGCTTGATATTCTGAATCCTTTGACCTGATGATTTCATTCCTATCAATTTATTCTAAAAGCATCAGCAAATAAACACACAAAGATATGCATGAAAGGATGCTTGCTCACTGCATACTTTTAAAAACATCCTCACCTGAGGATATGCTTATTGATTTTATAGAGAGAAAGATAGAGAGACAGAAACATTGATCGGTTGCCTCCTGTAGGCGCCCAGACCGGGGATCGAACCTGCAACCTTTCGGTGTACGAGACAACACTCCAACTGAGCCACCTGGCCAGAGCAACAGATGCTGTATTTTTAACCAGTTACTCATTGATCCATTCTTAACAGGCTTTTTCTTCTTTTTTTACTATCATAAAAAAATAAGTAGCCCTGACTGTGTTGTTCAGTTGGTTGGAGCATCATCCCATCCACTAAAAGGTCTTCGGTTTGATTCCCAGTCAAGGCATATACACAGGTTGTGGGTTTGATCCCTGGTAAGGATGCATACTGGAGGCACTCAATCGATGTTTCTCTCTCGCAGTGATGTTTCTCTCTCTCTCTCGAAGCAATAAAAACATATCCTTGGGTGAGGATAAAAAAACATGTAGTATCTGTTGAATGGAACTGTACTATGCAGCTAAACAAAATAATTTATATGACAAATCTATTAATATGGAAGGTTCTCCCTGGTATGTTAAAAAAAAAAATGCCCAAGCCCTGGCTGGTGTGGCTCTGTGGATTGAGCACTGGCCTGCAAACCAAAGGGTCACTGGTTCGATTCCTAGTCAGGGCACATGCCTGGGTTGCCTGCCAGGTCCCCAGTAGGGGGTGTCTGAGAGGCAACCACACATTGATACTTCTCTCCCTCTCATTCTCTCTCCCTTCCTCTCTCTCTAAAAATAAATAAGCAAAATCTTAAAAAAAAAAAAAAAGACCAAAAAATAAACCAGCATATAATATAGATCTCGTTTTTATCAAACTAAATAAATATAAGTATGTCTGTATAAAAAACATTCTAAAGGATATACACAAAATGTTAACACTTTCTGGGTATAAGTAACTATTTTTCCTTTGGCTTCTCTGTATTTTCTAAATTTTTTTACAATGAACATGTTCTGTTTCAGGAATAAGAAAAGCAAAACTGCGAGTTATTTCTACAACTAAGGAATCTGTCTGGTGACTCTCAGAGGCAGGCCGCCAGCATGTACCTTGAACCTCCTGTCGTACTTGGTCACTGTGTCCGCAAAGTCGATCTTCTCCCGCTTGCCCACAAACTGCTGGAGTTCCGGGTGCTCCTCCATCCCGATGTAATCCCCGATGAAGTTCCTGTTAATGCTGTTTCTCCTCCTTTCCTTCCGGTTCAACAGGAGGTCTGAGGCTGCAATTCCCGCAAAGGCAGAGAAGGGAGAAGGATCAGCTCCCCAGAAAAAAGGAGGAAAATACACAGAAAAACTCTAAAGGAATGCAAGATTGTTCACACATGACATTATATGCAAAGTCAAATAAACTTGTAACTTAATTTAAGCTCAAAATTATTCTCGAGATTTATTAAACGCATGAAACAAAGTGACTGAAATACCTTCTTCCCTCATTTGGACGTATTTCTTCCGTGCCACGAATTTCCTCCACGTTTTCTGTATCACTCGCGCATATCCATCATACTTCCTCTCTCTCATTTCCTCCAGAAGAAATAGCTGTGAATGTAAAGAAGACAAATGTGAGCTGATTCATAAGACTTGAGCATCACTTCCTGGGGCTTATTTCAAGGTTATTTTGTTTTAGTCCAGACCATGCATAAAAAGAAGCTTCTAAGACTTTAGAGCAAATTTGAGGAAATGATGAGTAGGGGATATCGTTTATGATCACGATTAACTTTATCTCTCTACATTTTTTCTTTTTATTTATTTATTTTGTTTTTATTTAAATTTTTTTAAAATCATATTTCAATCAGTTGTCCCCATTACTCTCCCTTGCCCTACCCACCCCTGGCCTCCCACTTCAATCCTCCCCCCTTATCCCTCTGTATTTTGTCTATTAACTAAAAAACATAAAGGGAAATAGCTGGGTCTTAGTGTATTCAGTTGGACCTTAATAATGTATCCGCCCTGCCTTGTTCATAATCTCTGTGACAGTCAAACGATTCAGAATCTATCCACTTGCTGCCCCCCTTGGCCCAAGAGGACAGTAGATGGCTAGATCAAACGAGCTGGTGGAGGCTGGTGTTTAGTGCTCCGTACATTCTCTTCAGAGAATGTTCCAGTTTTGTCAGGAGCAGAGTCTGTGCTTCTGTGGAAAGAGGGCTGTCCTACTTTCAGTTCCATGAAAGCACAGGCTTCCTGCCTCATGGAATCCTGCAAGCAGAACTGGCGCAGAGGATAACAACCAGTGATTAGAGCGAGGCTGCTGATGCGTGGGCTAGGACCTGGATTTGCCGAGAGCCACTGAGGCTGATTTGCTTAAGGGCCCATATTAGACCTGGCAGGTCTTGAGGTTCAGGCCATTTTAACAATTAATACTGACTGTTGCATCCCACTCAATGAAGCTCTGGAATCACGGGGATGACAGCAATGAGCGGCTTTACATGCATGTTTTTCATCCAACCCCTCCACAACTGCATGAGCCACATATTCCTGTCATCTCCCTTTTACAGATGAGGAAATTGGAACTAAGACTGGGTGGGGCTGGAAAGTGAACCGAAGTCCCCCAGGCTCTGCCAGGCTCTCCACTCTGACACAGAAGTCCTTCTCTGTAAACCTTCATTGAAACAACTTGTAAAATGGTGGGAAACTTTTGCATTCACCTAGGAAGTGGCTTATATGACTCTCTAGGAAAGAGAATAAAATGTACCAATAAAAAACCCAAAGTAAAGATGATAAAAAATCATTGCAAAAATGTTCCAGAAGTAAACAAGCAAAATTGGTATGATTGGTATGATGGCAACTGGGCCTGATCTGCTGCCTCTGTTTATCTGGGTCGGTGCTCAGGAGCCACATCTACCCTCTCCTGTCACTGAGCCTCTCCTTCCCACAGCTCCAGCTGTGCAGAAACAAGGGAGGGGCCACTCCATTCCGTGGCTTGCAGTGCCATATACACCAGACATGAGAAACAGATTTCAAAATGAAAAGGGAATAATACGTGGTTTAAAAACGGGACAGAATGTTTACAATGTTGGCCCCGCGGTTGCCTGTTGTAAGAATATGCATCAGTGTTTCTTATCTTGTGTGTTGGGCTTTTGTGTATGTCTTGGTTTCTTCTACTTTCCCAGAACTATTTCGGGAGTGCCACAGAAAACACAGTTGTGACTCAGAAAGGACGAAGAGGCAGCCGATCTCCAACTCCCTATAGGCTACTTCAAATATTAGCTGGGTTGTAGGTTCTTTTCAAAGGCCATGTGGGTTCGAAGTCAGGGAGGTTGAAGGAACAGAGAGAGAAAAAGCAAAAAACAGAAACCCCAAATCGCAGACACATGTAACAAATAAGCAAGACCAAACCCTTTGGTGCCTGATGTCTAATGTGGGTTCTTAAACCAAATGAGTTATTTTGTACATTCAGCACATTTACTATAAAAGTCAATGCAAAAATCACAAAGTGGATTTTTGAAAACCAATTTTTGTAAAAGTTTATGCAACGTTGGGGCTAAACATGGATGAGTGAGTGATGGGGGAGGAGAGAGTAAGGTGATGGTGTGCATAAAAACGGGGAACAGAGAGTCAAGTGACGGTAACAAAGCAATTGGGAGGAAGACAAGGAAAAGGAAAACCAAAAATAATCTTGATTTTGGAACTAAAACCTCAAAGCTCCACTGAATCAGAAAAAAACCCCAAAACATATGCAAAATATGGGAGCTGTTTTAATTATATGTGAAAATTTAACGAGTGGAAAAAGTACAAGCGGGCATGCAACAACAGAGGAGTTCTGCATTGTGCCGATAAATCACCCCATCCCGTTTTAGAAAGAACAGGAACTGTTCTGTGGGTTGCTTAATGGTGCATGACACAACATTTTCATTTTATATTTGGAAATGAAGCACTGTGAAGCTACAAATAACTCCAAGTAGGAAATGCTACCACTAACTTTTCATAAATGGGCTCTACTGATGTATGTCGTTTATTTATTTGATAGCCTTTATGGTTCATAAAGCCATTCACTAACAGCTTTATCATTTGTGGGTCTCAGGCTAACATCCTATGGGGCAGGCAGAACAGCAGCCGCGGCCCCCTTCTAAAGAAGAAACCTCACCGCGAGACCAGGATTTGAGTGAAGTCAAGTGTTTCTGTTATTACCAACACTGCAAGTTCTCATGTTATTTCCCCTTGATTGAATGACTACTTTTACCAAGTTCACCACAGGCTCCTAAAATGGAGTCATGTGATTGTTTATAGGAACCTCAAGAAATGATGATGCTGAACCTGGTTAGTTCCAGCAGTTTCTCCAACTTAAAAAGTAATGCCTTCACCCCAGAGCCGCAGAACTCACTGGGCAGAACGGACAGGCTGTGCTGGATTCCTGCTGGGCTGAGAACTTCTTATGGTACTCACAGCTCATCAGGGAAGACAAAGAAGCTCCTCCAAATTAATCTCTGGAGGTCTAACAAGACTCATAGAGGGAGAGCAGCTGATAGCTAGTGGGCATGGAGGGTAGGGGGTGGAAGGAAGGAGCAAAAAGAAAAAAGGACTCATGGACATGGACAACAGGATGGTGATTGCTGGGGGGAGAGGGGAGTAAGGGGGATAAATGGTAATGGAAAAAAATACAGTAAAAACATAATGATAGGGATTGTGGGTTGTAATATTGTTTGCATTCCTTATCAGCAAATAGTTGTTTTCTATAAACCCTGAGATTTCTCCTCCTATCTATTCATCTCCTCAATGTCCTTTCCAGGCTCCCTTCTGGTCTTCAAGATACAGTCCTGGGAATTGGCATCCCCAGGCACTGCTACCCCTTCAGGGAGGAAGCTTGGACCGGTTTGGCCAACCCAGGTGAAGAGGTAGGGTTATCCAAGCTTCCTTTGAGGGACAAAGAAGTCCCTCTTAGCTCAGACACGATTGGATACTATAAATAACTACTGAGCACCTCCCATGAGCTGCTTTCTTTCTTTCTTTTTTTTTTTATTGATTTTTGAGAGAGAGAGAAAAACATCTATTTGTTGTTCCATGTATTTATGCACTCATTGGTTGATTCCTGTATGTGCCCTGACTGGGGATCAAATCCACAACCTTGGTGTATCAGGATGATGTTCTAACCAACTGAGCTACCTGGCCGGGGCCATGAGCTGCTTTCTATATGAGGCTCTGAGTACATCATGGTATACAAAACAGACCAGAGTCCCGGACCTCAAGGAGATAACCATCTAGAATGGGAAAGACACTAAGTAAAAAAAGAAACCATTATATGATGCTGAGTGCCCTGAAGGCTGTGAGGCAGCAGGGGTGGGGAGAATGACTTATACTTGGGTTGGGAGCGGAGGAAAGCCTTCTTTGAGGAGACGGCACTAAGGCATGAACCAAAGAATGAAGCAAAGCAGCCAGTCATGCTGTGGGGAGGGGTCAGCCGCGCACTCACAGACTCGGGGGCCTTGATGAACACTTTGCTCCTCCCGAGCTGGAACTGATCACTGTCCATGTTGACAGACTGCAGCAAGTGGAGGACACCTTGCTTCTCGTCTCCTCTCCACGCAGGCCAGGTTTCTTTGGTCAGGATGGCATACCTGTGAGGACAGTTGGGGAGAGAAGGATCAGACTCTCAGACTGGACCGCCACCCAAAGGCGCCTGGTGTTGCTGGGTCCTGGCAATCCATTCACCTCGGTTCAAAGGCTTAGGGATTGGTCTCGACAACTGCGAAGTCCACTGGGCCCAGGATGCCTTCTACTCCCTCCCTGTCTGACCGTTTTCATGTCATCGCTCTGGGGAAAATCTGCTTTTCCCTTCTATCACTGTCTAAAAATAGCATTGCTGAAGGTCACCCATGATTCTCCTCAGGCAAAATCAAACAGTCTTTTCTCAAAACCGATTCCCCCTGATTTCTTCAGAGCACTTAACAGTTACTGCAGGGTTTTATAAAACTCCCTCTAAGTAGCTGTTGTTGTTACGAGGTACCAGCTTTCACCTTTGGAATTCTGTGCATCTTGAGTCAGTCACAAGGCTATCTCCTCCAATCTCTGCTCTGCTCTCCCTTTGCCTACACTGCTCCCTCTAGCAGGTGTGCTGTTCTCCAAACTCCTCCAGTGGCGGCTCCTGCTCAGGGGGACTCCCCCTCAGTGACACTTCCAGAGAGGCCTTTTTGGACCACCCAAGCAAAAGCACCCCCTTGCTATTTTCTCATATAAAACCTTTTTCTTTCAGATCGTGTATCATCACTTGTAATTCTATTCATATTTGTGCTTGTTTGTTTAATGTATGCCTCCTCCATGAGGACCAGACCTCCATGAGTGGGTGCCTCATCTGTGTGGCTCACAGTGCACACCAGCACCCCCAGCATGCCTGGCATGCAGCGCTGATAACTAGCGTTAATAGCCAGCATTCATGGGCGCTCTCTCTGCACCAGGTGCTGTTCTTGGTGCTTGAATGTATGCCCTAACGTTATTCTTGAAGCAACCGGATCAGACTGGCCTTTTCGTTTTGCAGGGTGGAAACAGAAGCACATAGAGACTCACCCAAGGCTGCTTAGCTAGTAAGTATCAGTGCTGGGATTTGACCCCCAATCTATTTCTTTAATCATGGAACTATATATAAGCCACAGATTGGCTGATGTGTGTGTGTGAATATTTCTTTTAAAGGGTTGTACACTTCTGCATGTGTCTGAGTTAGAACCATTAGGCTGACATAACAGAGGAGAGAGAAGCACATCACGGGATGTCAGATACAGAAATTACCTGTATTGAGGTGGAAGGAAGGAAAGAAGGATGAAAGGAGAAATCAGAGAATGTGCATATAGGTGAGAAGTTGGGGTGTGTGGTCTGTATGCAGGTATCTCTATAATACAGCCAATGGATGAGCCCCAGGCCTCTAGAAAAGCCAGTACTTCCTTTATTCCCAGAAGCTACCACGGGGTCATACTGGTTTGCAGTTTGTGTCATCCAAGGGAAGAGGGAATTCTGACAAGAATGGCCTGCCTTCAGGATCCAGGGCTCCCAGGAGAACAGAACCAGGTATTACCATAACCTTAGAGCCAGCTGACTGGGACTAAGGTGATTCTAGGGACCCTGTCCGCTCCTCCCAAATATCCACATTTTGTCTAACAATGCCATAAATTTCCTGGAGAAACAAGTCCTCTTATTCCATAATTAAAGACAAAAAGCTTAAAAATGAAAATGCCTCATTAAAGCCACACATTAGCACAAATGCATTTCATGTATGGTATAATGAGTCAGTTAAACAAATGAAACCACATATAAATGACTGATAGCAGAACCTTTCTAGATGCCACTGGAGGACCTGGTAAGAATCGGCAATGTAGCAATCAAAATGGATGAGGGAGGAAAATGTATGCAGAGCTTGGGTAAGAAAGAGAACCTCAGACCTTCAAGTTGTCAGGTTTCTGAGAGTGCAATTTTGACTGGCTTGACCTAATCAAAATTATAAAGTATCCTTATGTGCAACTGTGACTCACATTTTCCCTATTAAAATAATGCTGTACTTCCCATTTAACTTTTTAATGTTACGAAACTTGTTTTGCTGGGATATTCTCTCCTTTTTCCACACAAGGCCTCCTAACAGTTCGGGTCTGGGTAAGACATGGCATAGACCGCCATTTCCAGGGCCGTCTGACCATGGACGGTGGTGGTGGTTCCCTTTGCTTTCACAAAGCCCGATGCATCCGCCTCATTTCCTTTTCTTTCCACTGGAGAGACCAGGACATAGAATTCTGGCCCAATGCTCTCCTACTAAGTAAGTATACCCAGTTCACTTGTTTATTCCAGGACATACCAGTGGGATCAGGCTGCACACCACGATGGTGTACTGCCCAGTGGGTGCCTGTGATAATTTTGGAGGTGAGGATAATATCTTTTCCTTCTTTCATCAGGTATTTTCAGTTTAAGACTCAAATATGCCAGTGTTTCATTTCAAGGCCTTTGCACCAGCTGTTCTCTCTGCCTAGAATACCCTTCCCTGCCCTTGGAGAGATAGGTAGCCTCCTTGTTATCTCTCAGATGACCAATCCAATGTTTCCTCCTCAGAGGAAATGCAGCTCAGACCTCAGTGACCTCCAGGGGCCGGCAGTTTGAGTTAAGAAAGTTTCCGACTCCCAAAGACACAAAAATCCTGGCATCCAGTCGGAGGCTCTCCACATTTCATGCTTTCCTGAGTTTCCTATTCTTCCTTCTCTCTTGCCTATGACATGGAATGCCTTTGTGCATAAGTATCTTTTTTTCTAGCCCCAAATTCTGAGGGGCTGGGTCAAGGTCAAGGGAAGTATGTTTGTGAGGAAGTATAAATGGTGCTATAAGATATTTTGCAAATTTTTTATATTTCTATCACATTTTTCTTACTAAGAATCGGAATCCACATTTAGGCTTATTTCTCCCAACCACAGTAAGGAGTACTTCCTGCCCGGCTCAAAAGGTGGTTTCTAATTTACAAGTAATTTCCCAAACTGAGACTCAAATTGGCTGCCGTTTCTCGCAGATTTTTGACACTTTCTAAAGGCAAGAGAGTTGTATTGAACAAGTGGTAAGTAAGGGATCTTCCCTCTATGGCTTAAAGCAGAGAAGGATTTACTTCAAGAGCGCATGTCCCATGGTGGGAAAATTAAGGTATCTTTTGATTATTAGTGTCCAATTCTCAGTCAAGAGGGATGGTTTTGGTAAATATGAAGGATTTTTAGCAAGATAAAGGACACATACTAAAAGCCCCTACTTCCTATTTTTTAAGATCTAGGTAACGTCTGAACCGCTGGTCTGTTTAGAACTGTGGGCTTCCGTCCCAGGGAGGGGCATAGGATGCGTGCACATGTGGGTAGTTGTGCTGGGTATTAATACACCCTTTCCCTTCAGGTTGTTACTTTCTGTTTCTCACTTGGCAGCCTTTCTGTGAACATCTAGAAAACAACCTTATAAACAAAGCCTTTTCTCTCAGCCATGGAGAGTGAAGGTGTGAGAAGGATCATAGAGGATCACATGTTGAGACCGTCAGTGGCAGACTCACAGATCTTATGGAAAACTGTGTCGTCTGTGGAGAAATAGTTCCTGCCCATTGACACATTCAGCCTTTGAGCTATTTTTGAGTGGGAGACTAAAAATGTACTTTTTATTGAAAAATAAATTTCCTTCCAAATTTTATTATCCTCCCACTCTTCTCAGATCACAAGAAGTCAAAGCCTGCTATTCGTTAAGACAGGGCTGTCTCTTTGTCTCTTCTGAATGGAAAAGCCCATAGCAGGAGGGCTAAGAAGGAAAGCATCTAAGGACAGAATCATTTCAATGACAGCCCTTAAAATAAAGGGGATAACAGGCATTCACTACATGTTTACTCTGTCTAAGGTACAGAAGAAAGTGTCATGGCCCTTGAGTGAAGTGGGAATATTATAACCAACGAGGTCATTTCACAGGTCATTTAAGGAGCTGCTGCAAACAAGTAACATAACCTGTCCAGGGCACCCCAGACCTTCCTGTGAGGAGAGTGTGGATTTCTTTTTTTTTTTTTCTTTCACTTTTTAAAATATATTTATTGATTATGCTATTACAGTTGTCCCATTTCCCCCCCCACTCCACTCCATCCTGCCCACCCCCTCCCTCCCACATTCCCCCCTATAGTGCATGTCCATGGGTCATACTTACAAGTTCTTTGGCTTCTACATTTCCTACACTATTCTTACCCTCCCCCTGTCTATTTTCCACCTATCATCTATGCTACTTATTCTCAGTACCTTTCCCCCCCCTCCCCCTCCCACTCCCCTATTGACAACCCTCCATGTGATCTCCATCTCTATGGTTCTGTTCCTGTTCTACTTGTTTGCCTAGTTTGCTCTTGTTTTTGTTTTAGGTGTGGTTGTTAATAACTGTGAGTTTGCTGTCATTTTTACTGTTCCTATTTTTGATCTTCTTTTTCTTAGGTAAGTCCCTTTAACATTTCATATAATAAGGGCTTGGTAATGATCAACTTCTTTAACTTGACCTTATCTGAGAAGCACTTTATCTGCCCTTCCATTCTAAATGATAGCTTTGCTGGATACAGTAATCTTGGATGTAGGTCCTTGTGTTTAATCTTGGGTAATGTAATTATGATGTGCCTTGGTGTGTTCCTCCTTGGGTCCAGCTTCTTTGGGACTCTCTGAGCTTCCTGGACTTCCCGGAAGCCTATTTTCTTTGCCAGACTGGGGAAGTTCTCCTTCATTATTTGTTCAAATAAGTTTTCAATTTTTTGTTCTTCCTCTTCTCCTTCTGGCACCCCTATAATTCGGATGTTGGAACGTTTCAAGATGTCCTGGAGGTTCCTAAGCCTCTCCTCATTTCTCCGAGTTCTTGTTTCTTCATTCTTTTCTGGTTGGATGTTGCTTTCTTCCTTCTGGTCCACACCGTTGATTTGAGTCCCAGTTTCCTTTGCATCACTATTGGTTCCCTGTACATTTTCCTTTGTTTCTCTTAGCATAGGCTTCATTTTTTCATCTGGTTTTCGAACAGATTCAACCAATTCTGTGAGCATCTTGATAACCAGTGTTTTGAACTGTGCATCCGATAGGTTGGCTATCTCTTCCTTGCTTAGTTGTATTTTTTCTGGAGCTTTGAAGTGTTCTGTCATTTGGGCCCTTTTTTTTTTTTTTTTTTTTTTTTTGGTCTTGGCACGTGTTACTTTAAGGGGCGGAGCCCTAGGTGTTCCCCAGGGCGGGGTAACGCTGGTCGCTGTGCGGTGAGCTGTACGTGGGGGAGGTGCCGAGAGGGAGTAATGGCCCCCGCCTCACTCTCCTCCGGATTTCAATCTTTCACTCCGATACCCACAATCAAACTAGGCCCCTCTGGTGCTGGCTCCCGAGTGGGTGGACCTGTGCACACTCTAGGCCCCTGTGGGTCTCTCCAACGACCTCTCCTGTGAGGCTGGGAGTCTCTCCTGCTGCTGCCCCAACCCCCACGGGCGTTTTCAATCAGAGGTTTGAGGCTTTATTTCCCCGAGCTGGAGCCCTGGGTTGTGCGGTCTGCTTCACTCCCCGCTGTTTGTCCAGTTTATCTGTGAGCGAATGTGGGGCCGAGGAGTGCTACCCGCCACTCTGAGTCCGGCCCTCTCGGTTTATCTGCGTGAATGTGGAGCCGCAGGGTCTGCTAGTGGTCAGACTGCCTGCCCCGTTCGTCCCACACTCTGCCAGTCTCGGTCCCGCCACAGCAACTCAAGTCCTCTCCACCCTGGTGCCTTTCTCCACCCCTCCTACTGGTCTGGATGAATGTTTATTTTTTATTTCCTTGGTGTTGGACCCCCTTGCCGTTCGATTCTCTGTCAGTTCTGGTTGTGCAAGGAGGCACAGTGTGTCTACCTATGCCGCCATCTTGGTTCTCCGAGAGTGTGGATTTCTTGCTCTTCCCAGTGCTGTGAGCTCACAGCATTGCTGCTGAGAATCAGGTGTGTTGGTTTGTTTTTAAATAATGTGGAAGGAAGAAGGTCTTCAGAATTGATTTCTCAAAAAAAGTCAAAGTTTGATTTTTAAAAATATCTGATCAGTTTTCAATAGTAATGCGAATCAAAGAATTTGCAAGGATCAAACAAAGAGTTTTAAGTAAAGGAAAAAATATTGGAGAATAAAATTGTAAATGTCTTGGTATTATCAAGGCAGGCTTTTCAGAGTTAGGAAAAGATGGAGGAAATACTTTTCATACACTGTTTTCTGCATTTAATTATTTTCTCTTAATTGAAAAGGGGTATTTTTTAAAATGTAATTCTGCACAATTTAAATCACTATATAAGCTATAGTTTTCGAATGGCTTTGTTCCACTGCCCCCCCCCCCCAGAACATTAGGAAATTGTCTGGATATATTTTTGGTTGTCACAACTCGGGGGAGGGGCTGCAGGGGAACAGTACACTACTGGCATCTAGTGAGTAGAGGCTGAGGAGGTTGCTAAATATCCTACAGTGCACAGGACGGCCCTCACCATGAAGACTCATCCAGTCCAAAATGTCACTACCTGAGGTTGAGAAGCCCTGTGCTAAACTAGTGTTACTAATCTGTTTAAAAAGTCTTCCATAATTAACAACTCAATTGTTTGGGCATAGGGATGCTGCTATACCAATGCAAGAGCTCAACAGATTTATTTTCTCAGCTTCCTACATATTCCTTTTCATACAGCTCTGCTTACACTACAGGTGCAGTGGCTCCTTTATTTTAGAGAGCCATGAGGGTGAGTTTATTCCTAGTCTAATCCACCTCCAAAATTACTGGGAATCTCGAATGTGAGAAGGCAGAGTCAATGAAGCTTTATTGTATGAAATGATCTACCATTTGTTAAGCCTCTCTTGACCTTCCACATAAATAACCTGCCCAGGTGACTGGTAGGTCAACCATCCTATCTCATGGCACCAAGAAACAACAACCCCAAAGGACAACTAAGCTCTCCTTCAGCCTGCTACCTCTTTGTTACACACAATTTGAATTAAAAAACGTGTTACATCCTGCTCTTGTATCATAAGGAAAACATAATTATTTTCCAATTAAAATGCTAAACATGGCTTCCCTCCTTCTTAAAGGAAGTCAAATAGACGTAGGGAATACAGTGAAACCCCACTAACTTAGAATCATTAAAGAAGTTAGAGTCATTTAATATTTTAAGAACAATAAATTTTACCCTTTTCAAAAACAAATATCACAAAATAAGAACAATTTAAGTATAGGTCTGCCGAGTACACTTTAATGGAAATATAAAAATGAGTTTAAATTTATACACGGACTGTACAAAAGTTTTGAGGTTAAATACTTTAAGCTGCTTTTCTTAAGTAGGTTAAATATTTTCCTGAAATTGCCTTCATACTATTAATTTGCACAATCAAGTTATACCACAGCCCTTCCCATGTCAAAATTTTCATGAATTCCTGAACGTGTGTTACCCTAAACAGGCCAATTACTTGTGGCTACTAATTTATTGTACAATAAGTGACGACTAAAAGAATTCTTAAGTTACAACTTAATAATAAAAAGAAAAAAAACTCAATTAAAAAATGGGCAAAGGACCTAAACAGACATTTCCCTGATGGCCAAAACCACATGAGAAGATGCTCAACATCATTTCCCCTGAGGGAAATGCCAATCAAAACCACAATGAGACACTACTTCATACCTGTTAGGATGGTTAGAATCAAAAAGCCAGATAATAACAAAAGTTGACAAAGAGGCAGACAAATTGGAACCATCGAACACTGCTGGTGGGGATGTAAGCTGGTATAGCCACTTTGGGGAAAAAAGCCTAGCAGTTTATCAAAAAGGTTAAACATACAGTTACCATATGACCCAGCAATTCCATGTTGAAGTATGAAAGAAAAATGAAAGCACATGTCCACAGAAATGTGTGTGAATGTTGATAGCAGCATTGTTTGTTATTCTCAACAGCCACAAAGTGGAAACAACTGGGGTGCACCCACTGATGAATGAACCAGTGACGTGGTATACGGGTACACTACTGGAATGTCATTCAGCAATGGAAAGAAATGAAGCGTAGACATACGCAACAACGTGGGTGACCCTTAAGGACATCATGCTAAGTGAAAGAAGCCAGGCGCAAAGGACACATATTGGACGAGTCTATTTATGTGCAATGTCCAGAATAGGCGAGTCTACAGAGACAGAAAGCAGTGTCTGCTTAACTGTGGGTTAACAACTGAGGAACTGGGATTTCTTTTTGGGGTGATGAAAATCTTCTAAAGTTAACTGTGATGATGGAGGCACAACTTTATATATTAAAAGCCGATAAACTGTATACTTTAAATGGGTGAATTGTACGATATGCAAATTATATTTCAATAAACTCATTTAAAATGGAGTCACCAGTTCATTACCTTTGTAGGAATTTTTGGAAGACACGCCGATAGGCATAACCAGCTCTCCTCACTCGAATGTTTTCTTTCAGACCCAGGTATTCTACTTGGTGCTTTACCCTGGAAGGGAGACAATGGAGCCAGGACATGACTGGGCAATTCCTTCACCCTGCTCTCCTACCCAACCCCCGCTCCAACCTCCCAAATCTAAGGTGAAGAAAACATACTAAATACACTACAACTTATCGTATTCAAGTCTCAGATGACCCCCAGGCTATATAATATTAATTTAAAAAATATATTATAATGAAATGCAGCAATTACGGACGAGAATTTACACATCTATTTTAAAAGACAGTAAAACAAAAAGTCATATACCTATCACCCAAATTGTGGACAAAAATATCAGTTTTTCAAAAGACTAATGAAACATGTCACTTTTGAATCGAATGACACTAGAACTATTTTTGTTATCAACCTTAAGTTTAATAGTGATTCTAGAGGTAATGAGATCGCCTTCTAGGTTTTTAAAATATAAGGCAAGAAAGGGCATATAAAACTATTAATTTCAAATGACTAAGCTAACAACGTTCTAAAAATACGTAAATTAGGTTCAGTTCGGTCTTATAATCCTGAGACAGTGGCAGTGGGTTTCGGAAAATGGATGCAGGGTAGCACCAGATTGCTGCTCGTGCCCAGGGATCTTCACGTCAGAGGCCTGCCCCATGCCCCACCTCCGCACCTTGAGTTCTGGTTTAGTAGCCCTGGTGTGTGGAGTGTCTGGGTTGGTGCACAAACATGTGAATTGTGACCCCCCCCCCCCACCACCGAGAGGCAAAGTATCCTGGAAGCCAAGTGACACAGACCCTTGACACCAGCTTCTGATCATCTCCTCCTGGGAGATAAATAAGGCTGGTTTAACACAGACAACTTGAAAACATTAAAATGTGAAATAACAAGTAAGTTTCATCTTTTTTGAAACAGATGTCAGAATGTGCTGTGGCATGAAGGCTGCTCCCCATTCCCCCTCTCAGTGCATTTGGGGGCATCTGCACCGATGATGAAGGGAACAGGCCCCTCGTGAGTCTGCTGTGCAGATAGGGCGGTTGGCAGCATCCTCCTCACAGCTTCACACAGGCCCCCGACAGCTGTCTCCCCAGCAAGGCTCTCACGAAACCCACCACTTCTAAGGAAGCCTCGCACTTGCTGACACCCCATGTGCCTCTCCGTACAACACTGTGCTAGGTCCCAGGGATGGTTCCTGCTAACGACCTCACGGATAGAACAGTGGTCAAGGGCCAGGCACACCCCTGGCTCTGCCACAGTGAAACACCTCTGTGCCTCAGTTTCCACTTCTGTAAGATGGGGATGGTGACATTGGTTCTTTCTTCTTACTGGGTACATTCCATGGAAAGCACTCAGCCAGCTCCTGGCACAAGTCATAAAAAGCTGTTATTATTCTAATAGAGTCACAGCTACTACAAGTAAACCAGGACAGGAGAACTGAGATAGTGAGGGGATTCTCAGAAGTGGTGATTTGTGCCTGGAAGGCTGAGTTGAATTTGCCAGGTACAGAGGAAGGAAAGGCAGGAGACACAGTGAAAACAAAGGCACAAAGATGGGAAAGGCCTGTCCGTGGTCCAGGGCGGTGGGAGAGGAGGAGGTGGAAAAGTTAGGCTAGAAGAGGGCGGGGGAGCCTTGATGCCCTGAGAAGGCGGAGGTCACACAGGAAGAGATGTTTGAAATATCTCCAGTCCGATTACTCTTACTTGAGTCAGAATCCAGAGATGTCAGCCCCTTCAAGATAATTAACTTAAAATAAAACTTTATGTAAAGAATTAATATTCAATATCCACATTTGCTTGTTTAACTAAAGAGGAAGGAATCTAATTTGGGAAAGAAATTTTCCTTTTTCCAATCTTCCAAATCTGAAAGTTACCACAGGCCTCTTCTGTACTAAGTAAAATACACATGAGTTTGCCAGTTAGAGATATTTGCTCATTTTAAGTACTTTTCATAGATACTGGCTTTAATTTATCCCAAGCTTCTGAGGCAGGGAACGCACTGCCCACTGACTCAAGTAGAAACATTCCTTGCCCATGAATCACCTACGAAAGACTCTGCCTCATGTTCAAACACTGTTTCCTTCACTTTAACTTCCATCATCAAGAAATTTCTCATAGGAATTTTCTTCAATAGGACAATCAGATTAGCAAATTTTATAATGTTTAATTTCATGTAATCAAAGCATCCAAGCGCATTTTTTTTTTGCATATTCTTGGATGCTGTCACCTCCACAGTAAATATCAGCCAGGTTGACAATGCCCACTTGTGCCTTCATTGTGCTATCTCCTCCCCGCAAGGGGAGGTAGGGAAGTCCTCTTCTGGAGTGTCTTTGGCCATGAACACAAGTAGGTCAAGGTCTGAGAACCATGCTAGGGCAGCAATTCAGAATCCAGGGCGGGCAACTTTGCCAGGGCCAAACAAAAATAAATTTGCCACAGGAGAAGAAAAATAAACCACACCCCATAAACCTGTGGCTTGTGTAACCCTGTCCACTAAGAGCTTCAGCTGACTGTGTAATTTTTGCCAGTGACGCCCGGCCCTTCCATAGACCCCAACGTTCCACACTCACGGGTGAGGTGAAACTGTCTGCCACATAATAAACCCTAATGAGGGGGGGGGACCCCAGGAAGCAATCCTAGTGAAAACATAAATCAGCAATTGACCAACAAATACCTTAGAATTCTTAAAACCAGTTCACACGAATGTATGTTATGAAGTTCTTTGCTGCAAAGTCAAATAAGGGGTGTGATTAAAAAACTCAGCATGATGGGGAAGTTTTATAAATGTACCACTGTCTTAACTTCTCCATTGTCTGATATTCCGATGAATCAGATTGGATTTTATGAGAAGGGAGCATCATGGTTGGGAAACTTCCAACCAGCAGCTATTGCAAAATCTCTATACTAGAGGGACTTTCAGCAGAGAATCTATATGGGGTAGGAGATGGTATGCTGGGGAGGTATTGCATTTGCAAAATGAGAGAGATTATGGTACTGCTTGTTTAAGATTAAGTGTGTTGGAAAGGGTTGGGGAAGGGAAGCTGGATGAAATCTGAAGTGGGGAGAAGAGTGGGCTACAGCACCCATTAGTAATAGCTTTGTTTCTCAGACTCACACTGTTTGTTTGTGAGGTTGCCTATGACACCACCCTACTACCGTGTGTGTATGTGCATGAGTGTGGTGTGTACGCAGGTGAATGTGAGGGGGGTGCAGGAGTGACACAGAGACAGGCAGAGGCAGGTTGACAGACACAGGGAACAGAGCTGGGAGAGTTCATTCTGTCAGATGGAAGGAGATGCCATTCGGCATTGACCCTCTTAGTTTAAAGAGGAAGCAACTGAGATTAAGTGTCTCACTTAGGTGACAGGCCAGCACCAGGACACAGTTCTTCAAAATCACAGCCCAGTCCTTTGCTCTAGATCAGCTGTCCTCCAAGTATGATGCCTGGACCATCATCATCAGCATCATCCGGGAGCTTCTCAAAAATGCACATTCTAGGACTCCGTAACAGAAGCCATAGGTGTGAGTGTCCCGGAGCTTAGCAGGGCTGTTGAGGACAGGACATTGTGGACGTCACTCACTCACTCATAGGGTCTCCAGGAGTCAGAGCCGACTCGGTGGGACGTAACACACACGAAGGATCGAGTGTTATCTGTCTGCATCTTGCTGGCAGGGTGGGAAAGGGACCTGTACAAGTCTCTCCGAGGAGGTAATTAGCAGTCATGAATTTTAATCGGGGTCTTCCTGTTCAAGTTTAACTTTTAAGTTACTTGATACCTAAGAGTCTACCTATTTTTTTCCAAAAGAGTAAAAACGAAAAGATAGCAGTTCTGGTACGTTCAAGTCCAGGGACTCGATTATCTGAGGACAATGGCTGGTTCCTCTCTGGAGTCCAAGTTGCCCCAAGATCTCTCCTCAGTTCTGCTTCCCATGTTCCCATGGGCAGTGGGACCAGGCCTCTTAGGAAAGTGTGCCTGGGTCCCCCAGCTGGATGCAAAAACTGCACTCTGTAGTTATCATCTTAACACTTTCCCACTCAGTGCCCGGATTCTGCCTGGCACCAGCCACGCCCCTCAATGCCAGCTGTGGGAGAACCAGTGACGTACTTCCTGGGAAGTCAGGTGGGAGGGCTCACTGCCAGCCCGTGCTGCGCAGGTCTCCTTTCTGCCAGTTCCCTCCCGCGGAGTCGCTCTGCTCCCCAACCCAGGGACTTAGGGAAGCTGAAGTGTGTCCCCAGTATCCTCACGAACAACAGTGAATAAGAGATTGCTTTTGACCGGCAATTTGGACCTTCACTTTCAACCCCGAGCTAAGCATTCTAGGCCACATCCTGCGGGTGCCAGTGAGGAGCTGAGCGTACTAAGAATGTCCACAGAGCCTCAAACTAATTTTAAAACCATCCTGACCACAGGTTTTTTTTTTTTTTCATCTGCCCCAGACTAGCCAAGATAAACATTAGAAATTGCTAATTCTGAACCAAATGGCACTGCTAACATTTTAGGAAAAGGCAAGGAGGGAAAATATATAGTCCTTGTCCTGAAAAAGTGAAAGACGAAGGACATGAGACACATCTGAAGGTAATTTAAACTGCTTCTGCCTTTGGCAAAGGGCAGCCCGTGGTGAGAAGGGGGCACACCATGCCGGGGCCCAAGGAAACCGGCTCCGCCCCCTTGGCTTACTGCCGTTACCGCACCTGCTTTCCTCCCAGTCTCTGGGCTTCTTGGTTTCGTTTGGTTTTATGCAGCGAATGTAGTGAGGTGTGCATTTCATGAGGGTGCTCACAAGGTCATTGGCTTGTTTCTAGAAAGGAAGAGTAACATCAGTTAGAAACACGGACCTTTCTCTGAAGCAGACCGGTTTTCAAGGAGACTTCCAAGGTGGAACTTTAGTGTGGAAATAGAGAGCTAGGAATTAATCTTCAGGACAATCTGTTCATTAGGCTTGACTCAGGTCTACCGTACTTGCTTAAAACTCTACTGACTTTTACGATGATTTTAACTCTCAATGGATTTGAAATTAGATTTTTTGAAAGCAACTAGGCCTTTTTAGTACAGTTAATAAAATAAAACAAAAACCCAGTAAATCTTCACGTACAATTTTTAAAATGAGAAACAAGGGAGCATACAATTGTTAACAAATTAAGTTAATTTTACAAATACTCATACATTGTTTTCAATTTTTTGTTTGGGGGGATAGAGAAACAAATTGCTTGCAAGGATAAATCATCAAAGTCCCCTGAACTCTCTTTTCTGGCAACCCAACTAATGAAGCATCATGTACTAAAATGATGGGAATTCGTAGTTAAAGGTGTGAGATCCACAAAATCTCCCTATTTGTAAACCTTTAATATGCCACTTCATTCACCTTCTTCCTCAGCATGTCCTTTTACAAACCCGCAGCCTCTGAGCCTTTCAGTAGGCTAGGTGACTTACACCTTCACAAAGCTCACACGTGAGATCATCTCCCACTACCTGTGCCTGGGGTACCTCAGCGTGGGACTGGGTTTAAGCAGAAAAAGCCACAGAAAGCTGAACTTGCAGATAAAGTATTTCAAGTCATAAGTATCATAAGATTAGTTTGGAGAAACAGGAGCAGAGCCCACATCAGAGCCCACACCAGCACCCACAGCTGAGCACACCCTATGGGCCACGGTGGGGTGCACACGCAGACTCCCCCCCTCCCAGGCAAGTAAGTGTGAAGAGAGAAAACTTCTGAAGAAAAATACAGAGAAAGGGATGTCTGAAGCCAGGAAACCGTTACAAAGTCAGCAGAAGGGATTTGCCTGCAGTAGACAACCCTCCCTCAATTAGGGCTTTTCTGTTTTCATGGGTTTGAGAAATCTGAAACTCTTGAGAAAACTCGTGGGCCTACTCACAGCTACATAAATCAAGATCTTTGTTTAGATGTGCAGAATATATCGTTCTTTGCAACCCTGGGAGTCAAGGGCAAAGCTTCAGAGATTACATGATCAAAGTAAAGCCCTATGAGGAAAAAGTAAACTGACTCTTAATTGTCTTTGTTGACAAAAATTGTACTTGAGAACACATCTGATAATTTTTGCAGTACATCAGGTGAAGAAGCTGGGGAAAGACTGCTTATAACAAAGCTTTTTTAAAGTCCCCAAACTCTTAATTTTTATTAAAAAAAATTTTTTATTGCCTTAGCCGGCGTGGCTCAGTAGGTTGGAGTGTGGTCCCATAAACCAAAAAGGTCACAGGTTTGATTCCCAGTCAGGACACATGCCTAGGTTTCGGGTTTGGTCCTCCATCAGGGCTGTATGAGAGGCAACCGATTGATGTTTCTCTCTTACATCAATGTTTCTCTCCCTCCCTTCCCTGCTCTCTAAAATCAATAAGCATGTCCTCGGGCAAGGATAAAAAATTTTTTATTTAATTAAAACTTTATTTCCATGAATAGTTTGGCATACCATTTAGTCCTAAGCATTTAACAGCATTATCTTCTTTTCACCTCAGCATAAGAAAACCTAGGGGCATGTGTGACGTAAGTTCGCGTGCTACCTGACATAGTCCTTTCTAGCTCAAAACAGCGATGGTAGCATTACTGAATGTGCACCACGGGCTGTACGCACGCATTTTCTCATTTACGCCTCACAGTTCTAAAAGGCAGCTCCTCTTATTATTATTCCTGTTTCTTAGATAAGAAAATGGGGCCTTAAAGAAATAAAGTATTGCTCAAAATGACACAATTAGTAAGCAACAGAATTGAGGCTTGAACCCAAGTCTGTGAGCTGACAAGTCTGATTCTTAACCACAATGCTACTCTGCCTTCCTATGGAAGGTATGGGACAATTTAGTGTGATGTGAAAGGAACTGAGCCAGGATTAGACAGAGCCCTTAGGTTTCAGCAAACAGAAATACATCTTATCTTTACCATTAAAATTATCCTGAATTTAACTCTGAGTCAACTTTAGATGCCCCCCGAAGTGGTTAGGAAAGAGTAACTAGATTCACTCTGACTCCAGGCAAGAAGAGTCCCTGAATCCGCGAGCTACCGAAGACACATGCCCAACAGAGGCTCGAGTCAAACTGCAGACAGGACAGTGAGAAAAGGCTTAGGGCAAAAGCCCCTTGTGCTACCCTCAGCACACTATTAGCAAGCCTGAGTTGGGGTTCTGGCCTTGCTATTTGAATGACAGATCACTCATTTTCTCTGGGGCTCCGTTTCCCCATCTGTAAACTAAGTAGGCTGAACTAGAAGACCTCTAACATCTTAATCTAAAGGTTGGAAAAGGTGGTAAAAGTTAACCAGTCCAATCACCACACGGTGCCTGCGTCTGTCAGGTGCACTCCTTCAGAGGCCAAGTCTCACTGAGAAACCACTGCAGTCCGACCCACTTTGCCAGCTCAGAGCTCGATTCCACTTCCCTAGCACATCAGTCTTCGGCTCCAAGTTCAAAACTGGTCACTTCCAGCCACGATGTAGAATTTAGTGGAGCCTCAACATCAAGTGTTATTAAACTTATAACACTCTTATTTACACACAAGAAAACGGGAGTTTTCAACAAATGCATATTCTATTACTTAACTCCTATAGATTAGCTTTAAATTTTAAAGAATGAGAATATAATAAAATACCCGAAAACTATCTTAAATTTAATTTTTCTTCCAAGAAACTCAGGATTCCTTTAAACGCTTACACCCCAGAGATATCATTAAGATGGTACTTAACATCTGGCAAAAGAGCGTGGATGTGAAAGGTATAAGAGATGGGGCCATGGCTATGCATCTGAAAGGTGTCTCACAGGGGACATAGAAAACAGGGAGACTGTCACTCCTACGTGGAGGCAGGGCATCGGACAGACAGGTCACACAGTCCTCCAACGAGGGCACCCCTGGAGGGAGGATATGCACTGAAAGTCCCCCCCAGATAAGCTGGCTGACTTCAGGTTGACCCCCACCAGATGGCAGCAATCCTTGCAGGCCTTGAAATCCTGCACATTTTGAGTCCATCCAGAAGGTGGCAATTTTGAGCACTCAACTAGACAAGAAAATGAAGGAAAGAAAGGAGTCAAGTCTTCCAAGAAGATAAAAAGGCCCCTAACCCCGCCCTCCTTTTTATAGGAAATAAGCTCCACTGAGAATCCAGACCACTTGAAAGTGAGTCACCGCAACCTTGATGATCTGGGCCTCTTGGATCTGAATGTGACAGTCTTGTGACTAGATTTTCCAGCCCAGAGCTAATCCTTACCCTTGAAGTGAAGGCATGAGTCAGAAGCTTCACACAGACATTAATATCTGGGGCCTCAGGAGAATTACATCTGCTCTCTGCCCTCAACGCTCTGCTCCAGGGAACTCAATCCAGAGATTTACATTTCTCTAGTTCTTTGAACACGATTGTCCCTGCTCCCAGAGGGTTCTGCCCTTCAGCTCAAAACCCAGCTCGACTTCCTCCACAAAACCCGAAGGCTCCTCTTGACTGGCATCTTCTCACTGCTTTGAGGTTGCGGTGATGGGTTCCTTTATTCCAGCCAGTGTTTGGCCCTCCAGGGCGGGGAGGCAGGCTTCCCTACGTGCAACACTCACAGAAGAAAGAGCGAGTGAACAGAACAAGACAATGACCATGGTGTCCGTGAGGCCGGGGTTAATGCAGGAGGACACTGTGAGAAGGACATGCAGGATTTGGACGCACAAAAACAACGGGGGCAAGGACGGTCTAGGCAGAGACCCAGAATATACACGTAAGTGCCCACAGAATTAAGCAGAAACAAATAAGCACGGCCTACGGGAGGGGGGCTGACAGCGCGGGATGTAATGGGAGATAATATACATTGTGATTACTGTTTCAGACAGCGTGCTAAATGCCCTACACGGATTATTGTATTTAGTCAACTCAGTACCCGCCCGCCTTGAGACAGGTACTAAGATCTCCACCCCCGAGATAAAGCAAAAGATGCCTTGAGGGGTTGGGCAACTTGTCAATCACACAGCTAGGAAATGACAAAGCTGGCGAGAGAACAGGGGCAATGGGATGACACAGCCCTACCGATAATCACTGGGTGATCCTGTCAGTTATGAAACTGGGGTAGCCTTTAACTGGTATGATCTTTAAAAAATAGTTTAGTGACTATTTCTGGAAGAATCACATGATTAAGTGTGTCTAACATAACTTCTAAAACTTCTAAATTCGTCACATGTTGGCTCAGAGGACAGAGTCTACTCTCCATGGGGGGCCCCCAAGGCGCACTACAAGAACTCCTTCTGACTTGGAGACACCTCCGGGCCAGATGTGGCTGTAATTCTCAGACAGCAGGGGCTTTCTACATCCAGGGAGGTTGGACGGCCCTCAAACTGCCCCTGTAAGACCCAGAACTTCAGGTGTATCAAGTTCCGTAACTGGCAAGTTGGAGGGTCCGGTTTAGAAAGTGATCATCAAAATCCAGAGTGTGGCTCCGAATCATCCAAGTTCTCTGACAGTGTGCTGTGAATTCTTCCAGGTTCAGTTTGAAGCCCTTTCCCCTTAGAAAGTAGCTGCTTGTCATCTGCTGATGGTTAAGCTCTGAGGTACTTAACATCCATTTGGGGTTCCAGTGCAGCCGAGTCAAGTTCAGCTTGCATCCTGTAACCTTTGTCAAGCAGCCACATTACTTCTGGGCATCTGTGAGGAACCTGTCAATCGCACTGACGTCATTCTGGCTCAGGGGCGCGGTTCCTGACTCCTAGAAAACCCTGCCTCTTACAGGAATCTATAAGCTTCCCCAAATAGAACAAACCTTAATTTTGCTTCCGGCAGTAGTTGGGCGCCCTTTCTTGTCCGCTTGCAGGTTTTCCGGAAATAAAGACTTTATAAAAGGTCTGGAGAAGGAGAGAGAGAATGGATTAGCAATCAGAGGGGGCTGAAAGCCAGCTTCTGCAGAGAATGGAGAGGAACATGTGACCTTGGCGACACAAAGGCCATCCGATACAAAGCACAAGCCATCAAGATGTGACCTGGGGAAATAAGCAACCACAGACGAAAACAAAACAAGTTACCTGTCCCCCAAACATAGAGGATGAATTCTAAGATGTAAGTATTTTGGATTGAAACCTGAAACATAAATTTGAAAACTTTGCCTTTTGAATCCCCTCCCCTCCACTAGAATAGAGGGACACCTTGACAATGTGACACAGCACAGCATGGGTTTGCCGAGTTAGATTGCCGAGACAGACCAGAGCTCAGGGACTTGAACAAGGTCCTTGTCTGGATCTGATGCAGATTCTGCTTCTCTCCAAAGCAGGGTTTCTCAACCCTGGCGCTACTGAAATTTGGGATTTAGGGCTGGATAATTCTTCGTCGGGAGGCCTGGGGGAGGGTGCTGTTCAATACATTGTAGGATATTTTGCAGCGATAACGGACTTTGCCCACTAGATGCCAGTAGCACAGTGCAGGGCAGAGACAATGTCCTAGACACCTGAGTGCCCCTCTGTCTGGCAGAGAGCCTGGGACACAGCAGGTGCTCAGTACTTGCTGACTCACTGAATAAAGTGGTTTATGTCAATGAGCAATCCGAAACTCAAACTCAATTCCTCCTAAATGGCTCTTAGGGCATCTTGAATTTTCCAGAAATTCTCCCCAGCAATCTACTTTTAACTTGACCAGATATAATTATAGATTTTTTGCAGCAAATTTGTTTCATAGGATAGGAGTTTACGTGAAAGCATCAATAGCTCTCAAACTTGGCAGTAATTTTAATAATTAAAAAAAATCTCTAAAATCATGTCTGCATCTGACTGTCATAAAGCCTACAAGCCAGGACTCGTGGCTTACCTGACCTTTTAAGAGAGAAACAAACAGATTTTATGTGTTTTCAAATGAAAAGAAATCGAGAATCCCCAGAGTCGGGAGGTGGGAGTGCAAGAAGTGCAGGCATGTGGAGATGAGGGCCAGGAGGAGTGGGAGGTGGGGGGTAGGGGATAGAGAGTTAAATGGAGCAGAGCCCTCTGACCAGGGCCTGAAAAGATTACTTGGTTTTGCTTTTGTTGTAGTTAGGCCTTTCCTAGAAAATTATCAGACTTGCTGCTGTTGACTAAGGAAGTTAACCTTGATAATTTGACAGTTCAAATAACAGAGACTAAAGCGGCAGCTATACTTGCAGGCAGCTCTAAAACTAAACCTGGAAGACTGTGCAATATGGTACTGGCCTGGCATATACAGCTCTGATCATGTAAATTATGCACCAGGGCTGTTACCCGGGACCTTGGGAAACTTCACAGGGAAGAGGGGAGGGAGGGACAGAGCACGGCTGGTCCCGAGTCCCAGCAGTTTGCAGGGGGAGCCTCTGCTGCTCCTACCTCTATAGCTTTGACAGGGTCTTGGGAGTGAAAGTCGGTCTCCGAGGCAACCCCTCTTGACTTGCCCCTCCCAGAGGTCCAGAGCCACTTCCCAACTGCTTCAAGGACTCAGGTTAACTTGGGTATTTTAAAGACATTGGCCATTTAAAAAAATTGAGTGACCACGAAAAATTCTTGGGACGATATTCCAAAGGCAAAGTATCATACAACCAGACTCTTCCACCCTTAGATGGTCAGACATGGCCATCCCCTGTCCCTGATAATGGTGTTGAAAACGATGAGGCTGGGGCCCTGAAGGGCATGCAGATTGCTCTGGGAATTTCAGGGCAGGAAGTGTTAGGGACACAAGGGCAAGGCTGGGACTGGAAAAAGGGAGTTTTGAGAAAACAAATTGTCCAATGATAACCCAGACCCAACAGCTCAAAGAAACGAAATGCTGACCAATCCCCAGGTTTGTTTTGATACTGAACCTTGATCAAACCTCTGTCCCGTGTCAGAGAAGGCGAAACACACTTACAGCTCACTGCTCTGCATGAGCTCTATCAGGTCCATGAAAAGCACATCACGGTTCCTTTCACAAAAGCCATCCATGTCATAGGATACCTGGCCAAGAAAGGAAAAAAATCCAATTTTATCCTTTAAGTATTTTATTGAAGAAACAAAATCCCAAGCAGACGTGGCTATTCTTACCAAATTGTATATATTTCCAGATTTCATCATGAACTGTCACATTAAAGCTGTGCATATTTTACTTAACTTGTTAGCCAACTCAGTCGGTGACGGCCTGTGGGAACCGAAGGATGGTTTGGCTGCTGACATGGCTCAGAGGATCTATGTCTCATATACCCCTTCTTCAATGGATTCATAGGCATGTCTAAGTAATAAACCTAATTCTTTCCCTAAATTTCATCTAATAAATTTAAAAATAAATGAAAATTTCCTTATATTCATTAATCCATTGCAATGGGCCATGTCATCTGAGGCTTTGCGATTTCCCTTACAAATGGTGTTAGAGTTGGATCAACTCGGCTTAAAACTGATTCCCAGGGACTCGGATTAACAAAAGATTAGTTAGGATGAAAGGTGAGACCATTGGATTTCCACAGGGCTAGAAAGTCCCTAAACATCATGATCTCGAGTTACTTTGTATCAGCAGCACCCACACAAAGCTGGTACCCAGTAGGCACCCAATAATCCTGAACAAACACCAAATGTGAACCTTGGTCCCTGTCTATATTCCAGGTGGCCACCGGCAGGTAAGGATTGAAGGCTTGTGAGTGCAGCAAGAGGCAAAACAAAAAGCCACTCCTTCAGCAGTTAACGTATGTGCCAGGGCGATTCATGATTAAAAAGTACACAGTAGTGTGTACTGCCTTTGGTACTGCCTCCCTAAATAATTCACAGGTCCCCTGTTGCTGAATGAAATCAATGTTGAATGACTAAAACACAGTGAGGCAGATGACACTATATGGACATTGTTTTCAGTTGCCTCATAACAAAACATGACAGACCCAAAGGCTAAAAACAGGTTGATGATGAAAAAAAAATAACATTTCCTGCCCTGGTTGGTGTAGCTCAGTGGATTGAGCATAGGTTGCGAACCAAAGGGTCACCAGTTTGATTCCCAGTCAGGGCACATGCCTGGGTTGTGGGCCAGGTCCCCAGTAGGGGCTGCCGAAGAGGCAACCACACATTGATGTTTCTTTCCCTCTCTTTCTCCCTCCCTTCCTCTCTGAAGAAGAAGAAGAAGAAGAAGAAGAAGAAGAAGAAGAAGAACAAGAACAAGAACAAGAAGAACAAGAAGAGCAAGAAGAAGAAAATGTTTCCTTTCCTGTTGACCCCAGCTCTGGCCATACCTTCCCAGCATAATGGTGAATAATGAAGCCTTGGTTCCAGCTGTTGAAGTGCTCATGATTCCCGATCTGCATCTGGAGCTTCTGCAGCAGCGTCTGGTCCGCCCCCTCACCCACCGCATGCATCGTGGCGCACACGTCATCCAGGATGCTCATGATCCCAGGAGGGTTCTGGTGGGACCAAGAAGCCAAAGGCCCAAGTCAGCGGCTGTTCTCAAATACATACAATGCTTATCAGGTCTTCTCTTAAGCAGGGAAACAGCTCCCTAGATAGATTCAAGATCCTATCTTGAAAGTCACTCTTTCCCTTTGAACAAGAATGACATTAATAATCCCAAATGGGAGTCACTACTTAAATCTAATGAGGGAGAAAAAGTCCATTTTCCAAAAAAATCGTTTAACTCCTGGAAATTCTATTGAAAGCCATACACAAGTGATTATCTGCTCAATCTTATTGGTACTAGGTTAATTTTAAAAACCCAAAAGAAAAAAAAACATGTCCTTGGACTCTAATCCATTCCCGAATGTTTGCTTTCAGCCTATTGTACCTGTAGGCATGGTTTCCAGCTCCTCTGCACACATCCCATCACGCATCACTCTTTCCCACGCAGCACTATCTTATGAACACTCCTCGTGTTTTATATGGTCTTCACACTTACTCTTTTAATGGCTATACTTCCCTGCTCTGCTATGCTACCATTTACTTAACTGAGTTAATTGTCTAGGAAGGTTTTCACTATTTCCAAGTTTTTAGTTTTATTAAAAGGAAGACAAAAAAAAAAAAACCCAAAAATGGTACTGTAGAGATCTCTGTCCACATCCTTTATGTTTTCCTTTGAATAATTTCTAGGGCTCAAGTTCTAGAAGTGGTGCGAATGGTCTAGAAGGCAGGACCTATTTCATGTCTCTTTATAGGCCAAGCCATTCACACAAATGATAGTTGTCTTCTCTTAGAATTCAGTAACAACTTCTATTTGTAAGTTGGCCTTTTGCTCATATACACATGTTCATATTTACAAAAATAAAACCTACTGCTCACATACACATGTACATCAAATTAATGGAATTGCTAAAATTCTGTGCAAACCAAAGTTATCGCTTTGTCTATTCTAAAATAAGGACACAGACATGAAAAACGCCCTTCATGTGAACCCGTGAGCAGCGAAGAGACAGCAGACCGATACTCACAACTTTGTTCTCTATGAGGTCACACACGATTTTGTTGTTGAAGTAGTCAATGGGCGTCCACCTTATCCCCTCTTGAACATATTCTTCCTGTTGGACAGAGAGCAGGAGCTCCGTTATTACCCAGTGAGGATGAGCTGGACACGCCCATGTGGATATCAAAGGCACACAGATCACCAAGAGAGAAAAGCTTGAATGCCCTTTGACAAAGGCATGGAACTTGAATTTTTTTGTTTGTTTGTTTTCTAAGAGGGATAGAAAAGGAACATTTCATTGCTTGGTAATGTAATTTTTATTCTGTTGAAACCATGTGAAATTGGTACCACACAATCATTTCTCACATTCAAAGATGGAAATTTAATATGGTTTAACCTACAGATCTGTTTCACAATAATCTCCGAATTTAATATAGGACAGAAGCACAGATTAGCATCTGGGGACTTAAGGGGAAGGTTTCTCGCTCAGGCCAGGCCAGGTACTCATCTAACTTGACGAACAGCACCACACGCTCCTGCTCTTCCTCCCTCCTCCCCGGTCTTGCTTTGTTAGCTTCTGTCCAGATCTTTACAGGGTGCAGAATCTCAGGCTCAATCTCCCAGCCTTCTCCTTTTCTCAACCCTTCTTCTCTAGGTGAGTTCGATCAGTGCCGTTAGCACCTATAAACTAATGACCCTCAGTTAACTTCTCTAGCCTAGACCTCCCCACTGAGTTCCAGACTCATTTGTATCTGATTTTGGAATCTGCACTTGGATGTAAACAAGCCTCTCAAACACAGCTTGTTCGGTGGAGTTCTGAATCCACATTCCCCACCGTCTCCAACCAACTGCTCTCCTGATCGTACCTTCAGTAAACAGTCCCAGCATTGGCCCCGTTATTCAAGCTACAAGGTGGAAATCATGCTTGATTCCTCCTTCGCTCTCAGCTGACTGCTAATTATGCTGAGCAATCATGTTGGCTCAGTCTCTAGGACAGAAACTGGATCTGACCGTCTCTCACACTGTCACCACCTCCACCGCTGCATCGTGGGCTACACCCCACCAGTTCTTGCCCAGCCTCCTGCAGTGGTCTCCTAACTGGTTTTAAAACTTCCATTCCTATTTGCTTTCCAGGTCTCGCCCCACTCTGTAAGTCCGTAGAGCCAGAGTGGTGACCTTTTCAAAAACACAGACACGAATCAGACCATGCCACTCTCTGCTCAGCATGCCACAATGGTTTCCTGGTCTACTTGCTATAAAATCTGAAGTTTCTGCCACGCCCCACAAAGTTCCTATATGATGTAGCCTCCGCCTCCGTTTTTCTGTCTCAGCCCATCCCACGCTTTCCGTTGGCTGTTTGGCTTTAGCTGCTAGGAGGTGGTGGGAAGGCTTAGACTTTCAGGGCAGAGGTGTATGTGAAAGCCCTGGTCACTGGGGTTTCTAGGCAGAGGCACGGACACCTCCCTGACTAAAGGTCCCCAACACAGCCTTTCGTATGTAGAGTGGACTGAACGTGTCCCCCAAGATTTCGTGTCCATATAAAATCTCAAAATGTGAGGTTTGGAAATAGGATCTTTATATAATACATACAGTTGGCTAAGGACCTCACAACTGAAATCATCTTGGATTGAGGGTGATCGCTTAATCCAACCATTTGGACACACACTGAAAAAGCCCATGTGAAGACAGGCAGAGGGTGAAGGTGTGTTGCCACAAAACAAGGAAGGTCAGGAGCCACCGGAACCTGGAAGAGCCCAGGAAGGGCTCTCCCCCCAGAACCTCTGAAAGGAGAGGGGCTCTGGTGACACTCTGATTATGGACTCTGAGAGAACTTTCTGGTGTTTTAAGCCATCCAGTTTGTGGGACTTTGTACCAGCAGCCCTCGAATCGAAAAACAACGCTGTATCCAGAATAAAAGGGAACCTGCATGGGACTCGCTGAGGAAACTATAAGCAAGACACGTCACCTCAAGCCAGAATTAACGTATCAGCTTTGTTAAAGACAGCTATTTGTGCGAAGAACTGAGAGTAAAGCAAATCTGAGAAAACCATGTTTTTCCTTTGAAACGCAATATATGCCATAGATACTTGGGCTTGGAACTGGGTTTCCATCTTCTACTCGGCCAATGAATCAGAGAGCAATAAAAGCAGCCAGTCCTAAGTCCAACTTCCCAGCATCCTCTGCTTAACGCAGAAAGAAAATGTAGCAGATGGTGTTTATATTTCACTAACTAAAATGTCAGCACGGCATGTGGTTTTTCTGCTTGACTCTATTAAGTACGTTTCCTAAGACAAGACTCAAATCAGAATGTTACTGAAAGAGAACCCTATACCCTTTAAAATAGAACAAGATAGACGTAGAATAGGACGAAGGAAGGGGCAGTCCTTACCTGTTCTGCCTTTAATGTCAGTTCAATAAAAATCTGCTGTAATTTTTCATTAACAAAGTTGATACAAAACTGTTCAAAGCCATTTTTCTGAGAAAAAAAGAAAACGAAAAAGTTACTTCCATTAATTATTTCTGCAAAATCATTTTGAAGTCATTTCTTGAGTGATTTAGTGAGATGTTTCCATGTGAAAAGCCTTAACAGAAATGTTGGAGGCATCAGGAGAAAGCTGCACAGTTTATACTTAGGAGAAACTAATTTGGTAAAGGCACACAAAGAACTCACAAAGGCGAAAATTGGACCATAGTGAGGGTTTTTTTCATTGCCTAGAATTAGTTTATTTCCTCAAGCCAGAGGAAATGGATCACCTGCCCCAGTCCCCAGTTATTCAAACTGGTCCTACCTGGAATATTTCAAAGCCATAGATGTCCAGAACACCAATGTTGTATTCCTCATGGTCCTTCTCCATCGCTTTGTTGATGGACTAGGAGAAAGCAAACGGCATGGCAATTAACTCCTGTTCTCTCATGTGAAAAATGGGCATGCGTGGGGGGCAACGGGAAGCAATTCTGTGCACAGCAAATACTAGTGCCTGCTGGAAACAGAGAACAATAAGGACACAGGTGACCCACGGCCTAAAGTCTCAGTGCAATGTCAAGGGCTTGGGGAAACCACCAGGATCGCAAAAAACTATTATGGTAGGATAAAACAAGTTTGCTTAATGACGAAAACCATTAAATTCGGCAGAATTCGTTTTCTTCAGGAAGCCTTGAGAATTGAAAGAAAATGTCACTTTGGATAATCAAAGTAAAACCTATTTGCATAAAGAACCCCATTCAACAGTTACTTCACCATCACCTAACACAGCATGCCAAGGATATCAAGAAGACAATCTGTTCCAAGGAGCTCATAGAAAGGGCGAGCCAACTATGAATAGTAATACCAGTAATTACTGTTAAAGGGATGATAATAAAAGCAGCTTACAGGTACTTAGCATTCACCTGTCCCAGGCTTTGCTAAGAGCCTTCCACGTGTATTTTCACTTACTTCTCACTGCAGTTCTAAGGGCAGTGAGAACCCTGCACTCCCTACGATGCAGTGGGCAAGAGGGAATGTCTGGGATTAAACTGAAGTGCTACGATGCCTAACTCTGTGTCCTTGATCTCGGTGAGATGTGCAATTCAGTGGAGTAGGCTTAATGACAGGGGGGTAGTGTAGGCTAGAGGGGGTAGTGAGGATTGCACGGGAGAAAGGGATATAGCAGAAAAATTCCAGGGGGTGGTGAATACCCGGATGAATCTGGAGGTACCAGAGTTGTTTTCTAGGCAAAAAAAGCAATAATATACAGCACTGAGCCCAGTGCCTGGTATACAGTCAGTGCTCAGTAAATGTCAGCTCTAATTAGCATCTCTTACATGGGGCATCCATCCCCTTTCACCACATGAGAAAACCGAGGAAACATGGAAAGGAAATCAGGTGAGAAGCCCAGCGCTGGAGGTTGCGCTGAACCAAGAACCAGATGTGGTTTATAGTCCCAAGTCTGCATGACCTTCTTGCTGAATGGCCTTGGGCAAATCCGCCAATAATGGGGTCTAAGGTTGCCTTGTCAGTATCAGGAGGGCTCCGCACAAGTTAAAAACGTGGCTAATGTTTGGCATGACCTTGACCTTCCCAAGCAATCTTACCCTTAAAATACCCACGAGGAGTGCACAGAATAATTACTGTATGCTGCTCTGCCCTAACGTACCCTAACCACACCGTATCATACCCTAACCTTTATAGATGTCATAGCCTAGGTGCAGACAGACTTTTGGGGTCAAACAGCACTTGACTACGGTCTCCACAGGGTTCTTCCTACCTTGATTATATAAAAGGCAGAGAAGTAGAAGAGCTGGACCACTGTGAGTTACCTGCGCTTGATTCTTAGATCTATTACTTAATAGTGTTGTGACCTTAGCTAAGTTCCTTAACCTCTCTGCGCCTCAGTTAGCTTATCTGTAAAACAGAGATAATAACACCTAAGTCACAGGCTTGCTGTAAGAATTAAATGAGTTCTTCTTTTTTCTAAGATACTTAGAGCAGAATCTGGCACATAGTAAGTGCTATATAAGTGTTTGCTATTATTATCCTCCCATTCAGAGGCTGCGGTGATTTACATAGACTGGCACTGGCACTGCTACACTGCTGAGAGGCCGACTGCAGGATCGCTATGTGGTATCCATGGATAGATATGTGTGTATGTGCAAATGTGCATGTAAGTATACGTATATGATCATTCCACCATTAAAAAATATCTGTGGTAGTTTTACAATATAGCACCTGTGGGGGTATGAAAATACGCAAGGGAGGGGATCCCCAGTGGATACCACGATCCGTGGATGCTGAAGTCCCTTATGTAAAAGGGCACAGTATTTGCCTAGGACCTAGCCACATCCTCTCATAAACGTTAAACCATCTCTGTATTACTTAAAATGTCTAATACAATGTAAATGTTATATAAACAGTTGTTACGCTGTATTGTTTAGGGAATAATAACAAGAAAAAAGCCTGTACTTGTTTAGTTACAGACACAACCATCGTAGGCCTAACTACATAGTCAGCAACAACATAACATTTATTAATTTTTTGAATATTTTTGATTGACTGAGTCCACGGATGTGGAATCCACAGCTATGGAGGGCCAGCTTTATACAAAGTCTGACACTCCTCCCTTAGAAGGCGGAGCCTAATTTCTCTCTGCTGACGTGTGGGCTGTACTGAGTGACTTGCTTCTAACGAGCAGAATATTGCTGGCCATCCTTGAGTCTAAGATGAGGACGTGACAAGCAAACACCTTGTGATTTCTGCCCTGTTCTCTCCTGGATCACTCACTCTGGGGGAAGCCAACTGCCATGCTGCGAGCATATTCAAGCAGCTCAAAAGAAAGGACCATGTAGCAGAGCCCTGAGGCGTCCTCCTAACAGCCTTGTGAGTGTGTCATTTTGGAACCAGGTCTTCCAACTCTAATCAAGTCTCGGGATGACTGTAGCTCCCATCAGCATCTTGACTACAGTCTCACCCCTGAATCGGAACCACCCAGCTAAGTCACTTCCCAAATGAGAGAATCAATGTTTACTGTTTAAGCCACTAAGTTTGGAACTGATTCTCAACACAGTAAGGGATGGCATATACAACATTCCTACATCTTCAGGCTCAAAATCCAGACAGTTGCATGACCACGGGTCCTCTGCTTTCCTGGTCCTCAGTCCCGCCTCTTTAAGTACAGGGTGGGGCAAAAGTGGGCTTACAGTTGTGAGTAAGTGTATCACGGAGTTTATTCTTATGTTATTATTTATTGATTGTTGTATTGTTTTCTGTAAAACAACTATAAAGCTACCTTTGCCCTACCCGGTATATTGTCCATAGGACGCTGTTACTTGTTAGTGTCTTAGGGGGAATTCTAGAAGTAAACGTAGGATTCAAGAATCCCAGGATTACATGGTAAAAATGGGAGTAGTAAGGTAATCGCTAAAAGGAATGAGCCAGAACATGAACACAGACCTTTAGTAGTTTTAACTCTTTCTGGCTACAATATGAGGCACTGCCAGCACCACCCTGTGTTTACTTACATCTACCAAGAAATCAAAGACGCGGGCGTGCAGGGCCTTGGCGAGCGCGTCCCTGGTGTAACAGGCCTGCTCCACGTTGAGGGTCACGTGGATGGACTCCGACTTGCCTCCCCACTTGCTGTCCATCTGCCGGCTCGTTAGCTTTTCTTTCAACCGGTCCTGGTTTATCCCCAGGAGATATGCAGGGAAAGCCAAAACTATAGAAAACAAAATAAACCATGAACGTCTTGTAGCATTTTAACAATGCGCAAACACGCGGGCTGCACACACACACGACATGCCATCTTTCGTCCCCAAGAACTCTGTGTGCAGTGAAGACGCTTATCAGCAATCCCACACACATCCATCCACTTTGTTTTCCCCAATTGTTCCACTTCATGAGTCAATTCCTCTGATGACCGAGACTTTCAATAATACAAACCAGTGAACCAAGAAGGGTGGCTAACCTATCCCCCCTACTGAGATCACAGCTGAATGCCTAAAATGGACATCTCTCAGAGCTTGCAGCAAGACAGCCGGAAGGGACTAAATCAAGAAACATTTCTTTGGCTCTAAGTATTGTTTTCTTCCTTTCTGACACAGTGTTTTCATGGCATCATTCCCGAAGAGCGTGAAGCACCTGGTATCATCAAACTAATCATTACAACCCATCCCGTATTTTTTGAGCAGTCATCACGTGTAGGGTTATTAAAGAGAGAGGACTGGACACAAAATATTGAAGACATCCTGAAGGCAATCCAGGGGAGACAAAAAGTAGTCTGCCAAATAAAGGAGCCTAAGAAAAGTTAAATTTGTGACACAGACAGACAGTAAAGCCCAGGAGGAATTTGGAACAGAAAGATGCTACTACTTGCTGGGGGGATCAAGGAAGATGTGGGATTGGGCGAGGTCTAAAAGCATGGACAGGACCTTTATAGATGCAGAGGAAGAGAGAAAGGACAACGAACCGTGTCAAGTTGGGAGGCAGGAACGTAAGAGACGTGGTCGAGGTACAGAGAGCAGATCAGCACTGGCTATAGCAGAAAGTTAAGGTAGATGATTACAAGGCTAGGACAAGTTCTAATAGTGGAGGTCATAGAATGGTCCGAGATATTCGGGCTGCAGTCAAAGGGGCCTGGGCAGCTTAGGGAGACAGGTGTTACAAGCAGATTTCTCTGGGCGTGACGTATGGGATGAAACAGAGGGTGTTAGCGTTGTTCATATCACAGCCTACCCACCCCATCCTGAGGACATGTAGTCATGCGGTTTGTGGCTTTCGGGCAGCAAAGCTGAGGCTCCCATGGCTCAGCGACTTGTTGAGGCCGAGAAACTCTCCCAGAGGAGGGTTAGTGATATAAATGAGATATTTTCCCCCTCTGGTTAAAACACACTAATGTAAGTAAGTGACACAAACCTTGGGAATGAAAGGATGCTCAGACTTTTTCCGATATTAATGAAAGATTTTTATGGGCACAAATCAAAATTCTAAACTGGAATATGAGTCTTTTTTTCTGCATAAAGCTTTACCAAAATTCTTTGATAAAAGCATTTTGTTAAAAACTTATTATGATAATGCTCAAAAATCACAAGCCTCCCACTAAAGGATAATCTGTTTGAATTTCACAGATGGTGTTAGAATGAACAGGCTGACATTTCTTAGTATATACCTTCCAATGAGATGAAGTCAGTGATTGCACTCTGAAGAAGTGTGATGCCAGAACTAGGTATATATTATCTGTGTGAGTGTCTCACAGAAACGCTCTGACTAGCAGAGGGCTTCCTTTCTTACAAAGGGCATGTGAACAAAATCAAGTGCACTCATTTGCCAATGCCATTTCCGTGAGGTTTTAAAATTAAATTTTGGGGGGTGACATTGTTTAAGAGCATTATATAAGTTGCAAGTGTATAATTCTGTAATACATCATTTGTATAATTTATTGTGTGTTCACCACCCGAAGTCTAGTCTCTTTCTGTCGCCATGTATTTTATGCCCTTTACCTTCTTGATCCTCTTCCTACCCTGCTTAAGTTTAGTTTGAATGTTAACACGTATGTTCAGGAACCTGGATGTGCCTTCCAATAAACAGCAACCTACCTTTGCACAGAGCAAAGACATAAGATCGGACACACGCAGGGTTGTTGTGAGAGTCGAGAGCCATTTGCCAAAGCGTCCGACACATAAGAGGTTTGCTAAGGGAAGCTGCAATGTTGATTACCAGCATAGTGACCAGCAGACAGTCAGATACGTGCGTATCTCCCTTGACACCGTGGTCTTCCACGGTCTACAGTACATTCACCAGGCCCCTCCCTCTTCATGGTAACTACACAGTGAATGGTTTGATACAACAAATAAGTAGCCCTACTTTGTTTTTTTTTTTTAGCCCTACTTTGTTTTGTAAATGTGAGCTTCTGCCAAGCCCATAATCACGCTAACATGGGGACGAGGTTCAAACATTTGGTGAAAAAGTTTATGCCGTTGTCTTTATGACCATAGCTAAAGAAATATAATAATATGGGCTAAGTCTTTGGGTCCTTGAGACAAAACAGACAGACGAGACGGAAAAAGAAACATGCCATACACACTTCCGTGGCTCACACCTCTTCTGTAGAAGAGGGCACCAGTGAAGGACCGCAGACACTTGGAAAACAAGGCATGGAGTCTGGCCGAGAATCAGAACCACAGCTAAGGAAAACAGTCAAGAAGTCTAGAGAGGAAATCCAGTACTTGCTTTGAAAAAAATCCATGCCATGTGTTTCAGGAAGAACCTTTTATGACCTGTATTTTCTTCAGTGGCTGCCCTGATGTTGAAATTACAGGGCTGCTCCTATTGACTTCCCGGGCTGTGAATTTCCATGAGGGTGTATGCGACTGGGGCTGGATAAGAGCAGTGCGGAGGCTTGGAGGCCTTGGGGAGGCAGAGGAAGGAGCAGGGCATGATTAAATTAAACATGCTGATGAAGCCTAGTTATAGCTAAAGTCTGGTATAGTTAATCAGAATTATGAGGACTAGAAAAGAACCTGCTAGAAAGTAATGTTTCAGCACATTTTGGTAACGCAGATAGAGTTCTATTAGTGCGTGAAAGCGTAAAGCAAAGTCAGATTCAATGTTTCCATTTAAAAGAAATGGCAAAGTAAAAAAATTTTTTTTAAAATAAAAATTAACAGGGCAAGCGAGGGCATTGTTGCTTGTGCTCCCCATTGATATTTATGTCCCATTATTTTCCTTCAACAAAATTCTTAGGTGAATTTGGATTTAATATCTTTGGGGCAAGACTTGTTTTCTGAATACCATCTCACTCTGTTGGCAATGTCAGGGCACATGTGCCCGGTGGAGGTGTGTTAGACCGCTCAGTGATGGAAAGGTTTCACTCGGGAAACTCTACAGCTCCACTACCCGAAGGTCAGGTAACAACACACTTTGTCATTATTAATGGCTATTTTGCTTCAGCTAGGATGGGGATCTTGCCATTTCCCCCCTACAATAGCTAGAAAAAGTTTTCTTTCTTCCATTATAAAAACATGGGCTGGTACTTCCCTCTAGAAATTTATTCCACCGAAATACTCAAATACCAGAAACACGGCACACACCAGGTTCTTTGTTTTAGTAGCATTCAGTCAGTGCTGTAATAGCAGAAGATCTAAAACCATCTCAACGTCCACCCATTCAGGATTAGTTCACTAAATTTAAAAATAGCCAAACAATGGAATGCTATGCAGCTATAGAAAAGATGGCGCTCCTCGGTGAATTGATACAAAATAATCTTCAGGATAGAATGCAGATTATGTTGTATGTTCCCATTAATGCACAAGGGCGGGAAAAATGAGTGAGTGTGTGTAGTTGCCCTGGAACACATATCCCACGAAAGGAATGCAAGAGATAGGAAACCCTGGTTCCCTACTGGGAGGGGAACAAGCTGACTGGCAAAGGGGGAGCCTGGAGAGCTTGGACAGGGCACTCATCTGGAGCACGTTAAGGCGTTACCGAGTGAACAGGAAACGAAGTATTGGCAGGAGGGCACTTTTCTTTGTTAGACCTCTTTGGTTTCAAGCACAGCTCTTCCTGATCGCATCACTCCACCACCTCCAATCCGGCACGTGCGAATCCTGGGCCTGACCCAGTGGGCTTGGAGGCTACTTCTTGGCTCAAGTATATGGGGAAGTGCTAGCTATGCCACAGCCGTGCCTCTCTTCTCCAGCACAAAGGGGCAGTAAAGGCTTGCACTATCCATGAAGGCCAGAGCAATCCAGACCCTGCCACAGAAACCAAGAAACCAACGCTGACAAAGTTGAAAGGTCAAGTGCTAACAGCTCTCCTGCGCACACACTGGCATTTGTTAAATGGAAAGGGCAATGTCCGCAAAGTCTGGAAACAGGGTTATTACTATTATTATTTTTAGGTCGTGTTTCTAGACTCTGGACACCCTGTAAATTTATTGTTTTCCATCCCACTCCTTTCCCTGGTAAACATAATTCATCTTGCTCTTTATCAGACAAACATCAGAAGTTAGCAGTACTTCCCTTTTTATCACAAAAGAAAACAAAAATATAAAAAAGAACCTTATTTGGAATGGAAATAGCCTCACTGCATTGTCAGCAATGAGTGGGATACTATTTATTACTAAGCATCTAAATTTATCATCCTTGAAGAATGCTGAGAAAGGAAGAAATGTCTTCCTGGGTGCTTGAAGGATGGGTGGGTGGCTTCTGAAAGCAGCCTGGGAAGTTGTCTGATGCCGGAGAGGCTGCAGTCTCCTGCCACAGTGAGTGTGGTAGATTGCGCCGTGCGCTCCAACAGCGTCTCTGCAGGAAGGACTTGACTTATTCTCAAAGAGTAACAATGATCATTCCGGTCTTCAGGCTCTGCCGGCTACAGAGGCGACCATTAACAGTGATCATTAGCAGTATCAACACAACAGTCAACGTCCTTTTCTTTCCCATTTTCAGAAATCTAGTCTAATCCAACCCATGGGACAAACTGACTGTGAGCTTTCCACATTCACATGTAGCCCATCACTTGCTCTGCATGATCTTTAGGTGAATGCAGACCCCAATGGTCAGTCACAGGAAAGATTTTTATTAGGAGACAAATCCTTTGAGTTATTCAGCTAGTACTCTAATCTTCATTAAAGTATCAATTTAGTATTAAGCCTAGACGTAAAATTCTGCAGGACTTCCCCAACGTTAATGATAAACTGAAACAAATTTATTGATGGTCTGGGTGTAACTCTGGCTTAGTGAATGTGGGATGTGGTAGGAGAGGGGCAGGTGCACCGGAGAGGCCTGGACCCTCGTGGGCCCTTTTGTTCTGCCACAGCAGGACCCGTAAGACTTCTCATCTCTTCCCAAAATACCCAGGTTGAGATCTAAGCAAAGGAAAGCAGTGGGTTACTTCTGATGGAGCCAAACAATGGCTTCCCCTCGTCCAACAACCATGAGCCAAAACTACTCACACTCTTCACTCTCCACTGCGGCGTAATTGCCAACTTCTTTAAAGCTGATGTTTCCCAGGTGGAGAATGCCTGCTACTATTTGCAGCACCAGCGTCTGCTCCTCTGCGAAGATCCCAATCACATCCATTGCGTGCTGGAGGGAAAAAGAAAATACCCACACAGGCTGGTCACCAGCTTAATGAGTAGGTAATGAAGGAGCCCAGGCTTAGGTTGGGTGGGGCAGTTATATGTGGCTCAGCGAGCGATGACAGCTGCAAGTCCACGTGAGACATCATCCCTGACCAACGCACTCACACATCCTTCTCAAGTCTCAAAATAGCGCTGGGAAGGCAGTTCTGTCCCTAGAGAGAGCATGCAATCCTCCAGGAATAAAGGCACAGAGAGCTGCAGGAGGAAAGGTACTCAGCTGGAGCAGCAGCTGCACACAAAGTCAACAAGTCTGTCCTCATCCATTGCTGTGATCTGGTGCCACCCCGCTCCCTCTAAGGACACTGGTGCTATGTCCAGCTGCTCCAAACAGACTCAGAGGTCTTTCCCTTCACTGGGAGGACTGAGAAGAACTTGGACTTTCAAAAAGATCTTGAATAAAAATCCCCACGAAATCAACTACAAACATCATCAGAAAGTCTTATTTCTGAGGTCCCCAAAATCTACATTGCTTCACCCAGTTCCTTCGGGGCCACGTGGCCTTTTGATGTCCTCTCTTTTCCTGACACCCAGGAATAACATCCTGCCCCTTTCAAGAACACCAGCTTCCTTCTAACTGTCCCTCCAAATGCCCATGGAAGGTCCCCCACCTGGCTCTGGGTCTGGCCTGAGGATGAGCCTGGCTGGTAGCTGATTCAAAGGGCACTGGTGGTACACTCCTTTGTGGCTAAATGGGTGACCAGCCCTCCTCCACAAAGTTCTAGATTGACTTATTAAGTTGTTTCCTGGAGGGTGCGACCCCTCAATGATCCACCTGGGTTCACCCTTGGTGCCATAACATACACACCACATGAAGAGCGTGGGGAGAGATCGCACTCGACCCGTACAGTGCAGATGTGAGGAGAACGTGGGTGGAGAAAAGCCTGAAGGTGTTTTAAAATTTCTAAACCTCATTAAGATCACAAGAGCGCTGTGCTTTGCCTCTCTAAGGGAACAGCCTGACGATTGTGCAAGCTGTCAGCAAACGGGAATGGTAAATATATTATCCACAATAGACTTTATCTTTTCATCAGAGCTCCTGCAGGGGGGTAATGATGCATTCACTGTTTTTTTTTTAAACCCATCTCAAGAATCATTAAGTGGTCCTCTGGCAACTGGGCAAGTGGCTATTTAAGGGTGCTGAAACGTGTGTTTTATGAAATGGACCAAGTAGAGCAGAAGGAGGTGGAAACCTCATGCTGTTCTTGGCTTGGCTAACCTTCACTGCCCTTTCTAGCAGCAGCAACGCCCCGTCTGCAGAGCAGACCCTGCCTGGCCCCGTGCCAGCACTTACCAGCGTTTCCTGAAACTCCCGCCTGTCATCGATGTCATCCACCTTGTAGGACCCAGACAGGCTCAGGTAGTAATAATAGTCCATGCTGGTGATGCCGAGGCTGTGCTTCTGTTCCGCAGAGGCGCCCTCGATGAGCTGGAGCAAGAGAAAGTGGAGTGTGTGTGATATGTGACCCTCCAAGTACTCAAAGGCACTTCATGGTTCTTGCTGCTGCCACCCCTGAGCACAAGCAATGGGACTTTCTAGCCCTGCTCTCTAGAATGATCCGTGGTCCTCATCTCCAATATATGATGGGGCTTCAGGATTTCTGCTCTACTTGTGATAGCCAAAAGTCATCTCTGCAGGTTCTGGTTCTTAACTCTATGATCAGACCTGCAAGACTCGAGAAGTTTCCTTTGTCCAGTAAGTGGAAAGGCCTACAGTGCTTCTTCAGTGGCAAGATCCCTCAAGAGAGTGGAAACTTGGCCAGATTATAATTACTTCACTCCTGCTCGACTGGCCTGTGATTGTTTAAAGTGCAGACGGCCCCACCATGCTTCTCACTGCAGGGTGCCTATTAGAAAACCACTCAGGTCCCACACTCCAAACCAAGTGACTGTCCCTGGCTTTTTGTTCCACTTCTGGTATTTATCTGTGCCTTAGGTCTAAGCAAGACGCTCTTAAGTTGCTCCCATCAGGGATGTGCTGGAAATGTTTAATCAACTCTTGTGGGGAAAGTGGGTTTGTAGTGTTTGCCAGTTTTCATGGCGTAAATACTCCTACCCTGACTGATTTCAAACTATTAAGAAAGCGTCACTGAAGAAAGAGATGGAAAGAGATGTGCACAGCCCATGCAAGCCAGCTCCAGCACCCTGTTGTCTCCAACCCAACAGGATTTAGGAAAATAGAGACACTTCCTATCCACACTTCTCCATTGTGGTCAAATTCCCCACGTCAACTCAGCAACAGACCCCCAAAATGGGGAACCTCATTTCCATTGCCGAGAAGTTCTAGGCCATCCCATGACATGGGATTCTCTTAGTTTTCTTCCTGGTATGTTTGAAATCTTTTTGTGCTACCCTCTTCCTAGCTTCTTCTTCTATGTTGTTTGTTATCTGAGAAAAAAAGTTTTCCTTACCTCTTTCTCACTCTCCTCCCCACCCACAGCGCATAGTCCCCCTCGGCTGTATCTTCAATATCCTTCTCTAACTCTCTTCTACCTACAAATGCATGGTGCACTCTGCCTTCTATAGAAGCTTTTCCTTGACTCAGTGAACTTCGTTAAGCTGCAGAATCTACTTTCTCATCACGACTTAACCACCTGCACTCTGGCTCCTCCCCTCACCATTCTGATGAAATGGCTTCCGGGAATACTTCCCAGTGGCTACATTCAACAGCCCTTTCTTGGTCCCCAGACCTCTGCCCCATGCCTCACCTGCAGGAGCTCTCAGCACTGATCCTGCTGCTCAGCCCCCTGGCCTTCCCCTGCTGAACTCCCTGGTTCCTCCATCTGCATAGTCCCCAGGTCGCCAGTCCTGTATAGGCATGGCGTTTTCTCCATGCTCACTCCCACAGCAGTCTCATCGACTTCACAGCTTCAGCGTTATGTCAGAATCTTTAACTCTATCTTCTCCTAAGCTCATCACTTCCACAGCCCCTACAGTCTGGTAGTTTCCAACCTGTGGGTAGAGGACTTCTGAAGCAGGGTACAGGGGATAATGGGTTGGCATTTATGGAAAGGGGTCCTGGAAACAACTATAAACTTTGCTCTAGTGCTTAGTAAATAGTATACTATGTGTGTGATACACAACATTATTTTTTAATCATCTGTACATGCTGCTTTGATTAATACAATTAAAAGTACGCATTACTGAATTTACAAAAGCTTTTGGTCATTTATTATTCTTTCAATGTACAGATACCAACTAAGAATTTTCATCATCGAAGATATCTCTGCAATTGATAAGACTAAACGTAAGCTACCAGCACAGTTTAACCTCCTTCTAATCCAGTGATCTTCAAGCTGGAACAAAATGAAAATAAAACAAAAAATAGTCGCAGGGCTTTCTTCAATGAAAATCTAACGTGGATCCCCAATACATGAAATGCTAATATACAAACTCGTACATAAAGAAATTGTCTATGGATTTCTGCTCTACTTGGGGTAGCCTACTTGTTATATATCTACTTGTGATATAAAATATCATGTTTTAAAACACTTAAAAACATTTTAAAAACTAGTTGAATCAGATGATCACTGAAGACAGGGACAAAATTTAAAAGCATCTTCCATACTCCTCTAGCCCAGAAGTCTCCATGGCTTCTGAGTGTCTAAGTCAAAACTTTCTGACCTAGCATTAAAGATCCACAGCCAATGGGGGAAGTAGGAGAGGGTAAAGAGGGGATAACTGGTGATTAAAAAAGAAAAGAAAACAAAACAAAACAAAAAGAAAAAAAAAGATCTGTAGCCTACTTCGAGTCTTTCATCCCACAGTTCACCCTTGGAGACTTCTGCACACAGGTTGAGGCCTGGCCACCTGACCTGCCTGAGCCATCTCCCCTTGCACGTTACCCAGAACTTCATTAGTGACATCTTTCTCCTGACCATTCCAGTCAAATCTCCCCACGTGACTTTTTATTTGGCAAAGAATCAAAATTTTGTTTTGGGGCTATACCAACACTTTGTTGATTATTTAACTTTGGGGAAATTTTTGTCTTCTTACCCCAACCAGAACTTACTCTCCTTTACGGTCAGGGTCATTCATTCCCAAAGTTCTTTTGCGCACTGGCTTACACGTACCACTGTGATAGACACTCCTTGGCTTGCCAGACTAGACTGTCTAAACCGGAGAGCTGACAGGAAACACAAACACACACACACACAAAGGTGGAGAAGGAACAAGGAAGTGGGAAAGAAAAGATATGAAGGAAAACCTGGTAAAATATGTGAAAACTCCGCTCTCCAGGGTTCCTCATCACCACCCTAGATTTTTCCAGAAGGAAGTTGGAGATCTTTCCGCCATCTGGTTCCCCACCTGGACTGAACTGGATTTCAAAGTATTTCCCCTGCAAGAAAGTTAAGGATTTCCTTCAGTGGTTAGTAAACAAAAACATGATGTTCTAAATAGGCTTTAGATACAGTATATAATTCAAGAAAAGTCATTAATGATAGATACATTCTGAATTATTTCCTCGTGTCTTCCTATCAGACAATAGCCTGACTCTTGTCCAATCACACAACTCTGTATTGAGAGAACCTATGGTTCTAGTCTGGCTGAATAAGGATTTGTCATATGCCCATTGTGCCCAGGTAGGGGCTTGCTGGCTTAGCCAGAAGCTGTAAAGAATGGCACAGGGTATCACATGGTCCCTCTGATCTAGTACGAGTGAACTCTGTATCAGCCTCTCTCAGAAGAAGCCAATTTTCCCTCTGACAGACTTATTTTATTAGCCTTGAGCAAAAGCAATCCCTTTTACCTCTGGAGTATCTAAAATTCTTATATAAAATAAAAACACCTGATTATAAAGTTCGTTCCAGCTAGTGTGGGTGTAGAGATTTTTGTTACTGTTGTGGTTAATTATTTCCTTTTAAATTACTTCTAATAGGGAACAAAGGAGAATAAAACCGTGGAATTTAGCTGGAAAAGGTGCCCAGATTAAGTAAACGACATTTTCCCCCCTCTCATTAGAATCTAGCTTCCCTCCACTCCTCAGACAGGTCTACGGGGGTAAACGGAAATGAACAAACGATGAGAATGTGGGCATGAAGGGGGTGTGTGGCCAAGGGTCAACCCGGAAAGCATGCCCAGACTAACTGTATTCACACGGAGTATTTAAAAAATATGCATGCACATGAATCCCACCCATCTCAGAGCTGAATCCCGCCAGGCCACAAGTCTGACTGGAACCAAAACCTCAGTAGGACAGGAAAAGCACACTGCGTGTTCTTCCCTACTGCCATAGCTCCCAGAACCTGCTGCGCTCCGGTTAAGTTACTTGCCGATTCCATGAATCAGAAAGGCTACCAAAGCTACCCTCTAATGGTCTATGTGTCTCAATCTGATGACTCCTCCCCACCCCCTCCCCAAAATAAACCCTAAAACAAGCACCCAGAAGCACCAGACGTAGAGAGGGAGCACCAACCACTATCCCGAATTACAGTGGGTCCCGAGCAAAGCTTGCTGAGCAAGATCCCCTTATGGCCTTCCTTCTCCGTCTTGGTTTTTTAGCATGTTTTTCTGGAGGGAATAATTCAGCGTCTGTCCATGTAAGCCCCACTCCCCGCCATCCTCCATCAAGAGGCGGTGGAAATGAAACCCAGCAGGACAGCACGTCTGGGAAGGGCAGACGTTGTACACGGCAAACTCTCAAGTCCTCCTAGAAGGGGTTTGAAACCTTGCTCGCCTGTTAGAAAGACCTGGGGAGCCTCTAAGAAATGCTGGTGTCCAGTGTCGTGTAGGACAAGCAAATCAGTCTCCAGGAAATGGCACCCAGACCGAAGCAGTTTTAAACAGTCCGGGTGATTTTTATGGATGGCCATGGTTGAGAACCACGGCTCTAATGTAACAAACTTATACACAACTCAAAATTGATATACAAAAGTTAAAACTCCTAAGAGATCACAATGTTTAGTTTTCTTGTAGAGCAACCTGTGACAAAGGGGAAATTGTATAAAGCCAAGACGTTGCATTTTTAAAACTTAAATGAGAGCAAAGACTGACTCTAGGTAATGTTTTATTTTTTAAGCTAGGGGCTAGGTACACTGGTGTTCACTGTATTATCTTTTAAATAGTGTCTGAAATATTTAATAATATATTCATAAAAACTTGATAAAATTTGTAAGTGGAAATACATGAATTTTTATGATTTATACTTTGTGACTATTTTTAAAAATGTAATTACCCATAATCCCACCTGATGTCACTTCCACCTGTTCCTTCAATCACTGTAATGATATATTCAAACTTCGACTCACAGGCAACTTAATTACGTGTTTTTAAATTTTAATTTTAAATTACAGTTTACTTTCAATATTATTTTTTATTAGTTGGAGAGCATAGCGGTTGGCCAATCATACTTTACAAAATGATCTCCAGATATTCCTAGTACCCACTTGGGACCATACGGTTGTCACAATATAACTGACTATATTCCCCATGCTGTACTGTATGTACATCTCTCTACTTCATAACTGCCAATCTGTCATTCTTGATCCCTTCACCTTTTTCACCCAGCGCACGAACAACCCTCTACTCGGAAAATCATCAGTCTGTTCCCTGTATCTGAGTCTGCTTCTATTTTGTTGGTTCTTTTACTTTTGTTCTTTAGATTCCAAATATAGTGAAATCACGTGGTATTTGTCTTTCTCTGTTTGATTATTTCACTTAGCATAAGACACTGTAGGTTCATCTTGCTGTCACAAATAGTAAGATTTCATTGTTTTTTATGGCCGAGTAATATTCCATTGTATACATGTACCACCACTTTTAAAAAATATATTTTATTGATTATGCTATCACAGTTGTCCCATTCCCCCCTTTATTCCCCTCCAACTCTGCACAGCCCCTCCCACCTGCATTTCTTCCCCACCCCTTAGTTCATGTCCACGGGTTATACAGATAAGTTCTTTGGCTTCTACAATTCCTATACTATTCTTACCCTCCCCCTGCCTATTTTGTACCTACCATTTATGCTTCTTATTCCCTGTTAACTTCCCCCCACTTCTCCCATCCCCTTCCCTGCTGATAACCCTCCTCGTGATCTCCATTTCTGTGATTCTATTCCTGTTCTAGTTGCTTCCTCAGTTTTTCTTTCTGGTTTTTTTTTTAGGTTCAGTTGTTGATAGTTGTGTTTCCTGTCATTTTACTGTTCATATTTTTGATCTTCTTCTTCCCAAATAAGTCCCTTTAACATTTCATATAATAAGGGCTTGGTAATGATGAACTCCTTTAACTTTACCTTATCTGGGAAGTACTTTATCTCCCCTCCCATTCTAAATGAAAGCTTTGCTGGATAGAGCAATCTTGGATGTAGGTCCTTGCCTTTCATGAGTTGGAATACTTCTTTCCAGCCCCTTCTTGCCTATAAGATCTCTTTTGAGAAATCAGCTGACAGTCTAATGGGAACTCCTTTGTAGGTAACTGTGTCCTTTTCTCTTGCTTCTTTTAAGATCCTCTCCTTATCTTTAATCTTGGGTAATGTAATTATGATGTGCCTTGGTGTGTGCTTCCTTGGGTCCAACTTCTTTGGGACTCTCTGAGCTTCCTGGACTTCCCAGAAGTCTATTTCCTTTGCCAGACTGGGAAAATTCTCCTTCATTATTTTTTCAAATAAGTTTTCAATTTCTTGCTCTTCTTCTCCTTCTGGCACCCCGATGACTCATATGTTGGAATGTTTAAGGTTGTCCTGGAGGTTCCTAAGACTCTCCTCATTTTCTTGAATTCTTGTTTCTTCATTCTGTTCTGGTTGAATGCTTATTTTTTCCTTCTGGTCCAAAGCATTGATGTGAGTCTTGGTGTCCTTCCTGTCCCTGTTGGTTCTCTATACATTTACCTTTATTTCACTTTGCATAGCCTTCACTTCTTCCTCTATTTTGCAACCATACTCAACCAATTCTGTGAGCATCCTGATTACCAGTGTTTTGAACTTTGCATCTGATAGGTTGGCTAACTCTTCATCACTTAGTTATATTTTTTTCTGGAGCTTTGCTGTGTTCTTTCATTTGGACCATTTTTTTTTTCTTGTCTTAGTGGCCTGTTATGTTGTAAGGGGCGGAGCCTTAGGTATTTGCAAAGGCACGGCAACTCCCATGACTGAGCTGTAACACTGTTTGTGGGGGAGGGGTCCTAGAGGGAACAGTGCTGCTTGCTCTGCTCTCTGCTGACTTTCAGTCACTTCCCCCGCTACCCACAATCAAATTGGGCCCCTCTGGTGCTGCTTCCAGGGTGGGTGGGTTTGTGTACCTTAGAGGACTCTGTGGGTCTCTCCAACCAACTCTCCTGTGAGGCTGGGAGTTTCTCCCGCTGCCACCTCAACCCCCACAAGTGTTTTCAATCAGTGATTTGAGGCTTTATTTTCCTCTGCTGGAGCCCTGGGTTGCTCCATCTGTCTCGATCCCCACTTGTTCCTCCTGGTTTATCCACACGCAAATGTGGGACCGCCCAGTCTGCAATCCACCGCCTTGTCTGGTCTGCCAGCCAACACCTCACCCGCCCAGGTCCTCCAGCTGCCGCCTTGCCAAGAGTCCTCTCTGCCTGGCTGCTTGTCTCTACTCTTCCTACCAGTCTGGATGAATATTTCTTTAACTCCTTGCTTGTTGGACTTCTATACAGTTCAATTTTCTGGCAGTTCTGGTTGTTTTTTGTTTTTAAATATGTTGTTGTCCTTCTTTTAGTTGCGTGAGGTGGCACAGGGTATCTACCTACACCTCCATCTCAGCTGGATGTCCACTGAATTTCTACCACTGCCTTTTTATCCACTCATATATTGATGGGCACTTGGGCTGCCTCCGTATCTTGGATATTGTGAGTAATGCTGCAATGAATATAGGGGTGCATATATTCTTTCAAATTAGTGTTTGGGTTTTTTTATATATCCAGAAGTGGAATCTGGGTCATAAGGCAGTTCTATTTTTAATTTTTTGAAGAACCTCCATACTGTTTTCCATTGTGGCTGCACCAATCTGCATTCCCACCAACTGCACAAGGCTTCTCATTTTTCCACATCCTCAGCAACACTTGCTTGTTGATGATAGCCATGCTGACAGGTGTGAGGAGATAATTCATTGTGGCTTTAATTTATATTTCTCAGATCATTACTGATGTTGAGCATATTTTCGTATATATGTCTATGATCCATCTGTATGTCCGCTTTGGAGAAGGGTCTAATCAGGTCCTCTGCCCTTTTTTGTTTTTAATTGGGTATATATATATTTTTTTGGTATTGAGTTATATGAATTCTTTATAAATTTTGTATATTAACCCCTCATAGGATGTATCATTGGCAATTATCTTCTGACATTCAGTAGGTTTTTTTTTCTTTCATTGATGGTTTCCTTTGCTATGCAAAGCATTTTTAGTGTGATGTAGTCCCATTTGTTTATTTTTTCTATTGTTTCCCTTACCTGAGGAAATATGTCAGAAAAAATATTGCTAACGGAAATATGGAAAACAGTATGAAGGCTTTCAAACTATTTAAAAAAATTTTTAAATGTCTAAATAAAAGATTTGCTGCTTATATTTTCTTGTAGGAGTTTTACTGTTTTTAGTCTTACACTTGATCTTTAATCCATTTTGAGTTTATTGTTGCATACGGTACAAGAAGGTGGTCTAGTTTCATTTTTTCTGCATGTAACTGTCCAATTCTCCCAAAACCATTTACTGAGTAGACTCTTTAACCCATTGTATGTTCTTGCGTCTTTGTCATATATTAATTGACCATATAGGTGTCAGTCTATTTCTACACTCTCTATTCTGTTCCATTGATCTGTGTCTGTTTTTATGCCAGTAACATGCTGCTTTAATTACGATAGTTTTGTAGTATAGTTTGATATCAGTAGCAAGATACATTCGACTTTGTTCCTCTTTCTCAAGATACTTGTAGCTATTTGGGATCTTTTGTGATTCCATATATATTTTTGGAAAATTTTTTCTAGTTCTGTGAAAAACTCTATTGCTATTTTGATAGGAATTGCATTGAATCTATAGATTACTTTGGGTAATATGAACATTTTAATTATGTCAATTCTTCTTATCCCTGAGCACAGTATATACTTTCATTTATTTGCACATTCTTTAATTTCTTCTTCAATGTCTTATATTTTTCCTAGTACAGGTCTTTTACTTTCTTATTAAATTTACTCCAAGGTATTTTATTTTATTTTTTGATGCAACTGTAAATGGGATTGTTTTCTTAGTCTCCCTTTCTAATAGTTCATTATTGGTGTACAAAATTGCAAAAAAGAATTCTGAATATTTATTTTATATCCTGCTACTTTACTGAATTCATTTATCAATTCTAATAGATTTTTGGTGGACTCTTAGGGTTCTCTTTATACAGTACTATGTCTTCTGCAAATAATGAGTTTCACTTCCTTCTTTCCAATTTAGATACCTTTTATTTCTTCTTCTTGTTTGATTGCTGTGGCTAGGACTTGCAGTAGTGTGTTGAACCAAGAGTGGTGAAAGTAGACAATCCTGTCTTGTTGCTGATCTTAAGGGAGATGCTTTTAGTGTTCCCCTGATAAGTATAAAGTTAGCTGTGGGTTTTTCATATATGGCCTTTATTATGCTGTGGTATGTTCTCTCTATTCCCACTTTGCTGAGAGTATTTATCATAAATGGTGCTGGATTTTTGTCAAATGTTTTTGTGCATCTGTTGATAAGATCATAGGCTTTTTATCCTTTATTTTGTTTATGTGGCCTACTACATTAATTGATATGTGGATACTGAACCATCCTTGTACCCCAGGAATAAATCCCACTTGATCATAGTGTATAATACATTTAAGGTATTGCTTAATACAGTTTGCTAATATTTTGTTGAGGATTTTTGCATCTATGTTCATCATGGATATAGGCCAATAATAATTCTTTGCTGTGCCTTTATCAGGTTTTGGAATCAGGATAACGCGGGCCTTGTGAAGTGAATTTGGGAGTCTTCCCTCCTCTTGAATTTTTTGGAATAGTTTGAGAAGGATAGGGGTTAGTTCTTCTTTGAATGTTGCTATAATTTCCCTGTGAATCCATCTGATCCAAGACTTTTGTTTGTTGGGAAGTTTTTAAATTAGTGATTCGATTTTGATTGTAATTGCTCTGTTCTCATATTTCTGTTTCTTCTTCCTTCAGTCTTGGAAGAGCATAAGCTTCTAGGGTTTACCCATTCATTCCGGGTTATCCAGTTTGGTGACAGAACTGTTTGTAGTTTTTTCTTAGAGTCCTTTGTGTTTCTGTGGCATTAGTTGTGACTTCTCTTTCATTTCTGATTTTATTTATCTTGGATTTCTCTCTTTTTCTTTATGAGTCTAGTTAAAGATTTATCAATGTTGTTTATCTTCTCAAAAAAAACCATCCTTAGTTTCAATGATCTTTTGTATTGTTTTTTAGACTCTATTTAATTGGTTTCAACTGTGATTTTTATTACTTCCTTCTTCCCATTCACTTCAAACTTTGTGGTTCTTTTTCTAGTTTCTTTAGGTAAGGTTAGATTGTTTATTTGAGATTAAAAAAAAAGATGGTTCATGTTTCTTGAGGTCAGTTTGTATTGCTATGAATTTCCCTCTTAGGACTGCTTTTTGCTGTGACCCATAGATTTTTGTGTTGTTGTTTTCAATTTCATTTATCTTAAGGTAATGTTTAATTTCTTCCTTGATCTATTTATTAACCCACTCACTACTTAGTAACATGTTATCTAGCATCCTTGTATTTTCCCGTTTTGTTTTGTTGCTTGTAATTGATTTCTAGTTTCACAGCATTGTGGTTGGTAAAGACATGTGATCAGATTTTCATCTTCTTAAATTTATTGAGATTGTTTTGTGGCTTAACATGTGGTCTATCCTGGAAAATGTTCCACATGCACTTGAAAAGAATACCTATTCTGCTGCTTTGGGGTGAAATGCTCTGAAAATATAAATTAAATCCATTTGTTTTTATGTCATTTAAGACTGCTGTTTTCTTGATTTTCTGTCTGGAAGATCTACCCAGTAATGTCAGTGGGGTGGTTAAAGTCCCTACCATGACTGTATTACTGTCAAGCTCTCCTTTTACATCCACCAAAATATGCTCTAAGTATTTAGGTGCTCATATGTTGAGTGTATACATTTTTACAAGGGTTATGTCATCTTGTTGGATTGATCACTTTATCATTATGTAATTAATGTTCTTTTTTGTCGCTTATTATTGCCTTTGTTTTAAAGTCTATTTTGTCTGAAGTAAGTCTTGCTACTCCAGTATATTTTTTGTATCCATTTGCATGAAATATCATTTTCCAACCCAACACATTCAGTCTGTTTGTGTCTTACAATCTGAAGTGGGTCCCTTGTAGAGTATTATTTTCTCATCCATTCAGCTACACTGTGTCTTTTGTTTGGAGCATTTAATCCATTTTCATTTGAAGTGATTATTGTTAGGTATGTACTTATTGCTACTTCATTATACATATTTATGTCCTCCCCTCCTTTTTTCTTTCTTCTTCTTAAATTAGTCCCTTTAACATTTCTTGTAATACTGGTTTGGTAGGGATAAATGCCTGTAGCTTTTTCTTGTCAGGAAAGCTTTTTATTTCTCCTTCAATTTTAAATGGTAGCCTTGCTGGGTAGAGTAGTCTTCACTGTAGGTCTTTGCCTTTCACCTCTCTGAATATTTCACGCCAATGCATTCTAAACTGAAAATTTTCTGTTGAGAAATAATATGACAGTCTAATGAGAGTTCCTTTGTACATAGCTGTCTTTCTCTAGATGCTTTTAAGGTTCTCTTTGTTTTTAATCTTTGCCTTTTTAATTATAATTTTCTTGGTGTGGGGGTCCTTGCTTTCATCTTGTTTGGGATTTTCAGTGCTTCTTGGACTTGGGTGTCTTTTTCCTTCACCAGGTTAGGTAAGCTTTCAGTCATTATTTTTCCAAAAAAAGTTCACAATCCCTTGCTTTCTTTATTATCCTTCTGGTACTCTTATTATGTGGATATTGGTATGCTTCATGTTGTCTCTGAGGTCCCTTAAACTATCCTCATTTTTTAAATTATTTTTTGTTTTTGCTGCTCTGATTGAGTGTTTTCTGCTGCTTTGTCTTCCAAATGTGATTCAGTCCTCTGCTTTGTCTATCTACTGTTGATTCCTTCTAGGGTATTCTTCATTTCAGTTATTGTGCTCATCATTTCTGACTTGTTCTTTTTTTTATGATTCCTATGTCTTTTTTAAGGCTTACTATCTCTGTGTTGACATTGTCACTGAGTTCATCCATTCTTCCCCTAAGTTCCTTGAGCATTCTTATAAGCATAGTTTTAAACTCTGTATCTGGTAGATTGTTTGCCTCCATTTCATTTAGTTCTTTTTTTTCTGGGGATTTCTGCTGTTCTTTCATATAGGGCATGTTCCTTTGCCTTCCCATTTTGGCTTCCTCTTTGTATTTGTGTCTGTGTATTAGGTAGATTTGCTATGTCTCCCAGCCTTTGTAGGTGGCCTTTTGTAATAGGTGTGCTGTGGGGCTCAGTGGAAGAGTCTGCGTGATCACCCGAGCTGGGTGCTCCAGGAATGTTACAGCCAAATGTTATGTGGGCTCCTCTTCCTGGTACTGGTGCTCCAGGCCGGCAAGCCCAGCATGTCCTTGACACTCCTCATTCCTTAGGAGAAACTTTTGCAGCTGAGACAACCCTCTGTACTCTCTACTGCCTCACGTGATTGCAGGGCCAGCCCTTTCCACACCTCTGCCCTTCCTGCCAGTCTCAACATAGTTTTACTGCATATCTTTAGTTATAAGACTGTGTTCAACTAGTCTTCAGATGGTTATCCAGATTGATTGTTCTATGATTTAGTTGCAATTTTGATAGGGAGGACACGAATGTAACCTCCGTATACTCTACTACCATCTTGGGTCCCCCTACCCTTAACCGTTTTATATAATGTGCATTTTAAAAGAAAAATTGGGCCATGTTGTAAATATTGTTCCTTAGCCTATTTTTAAAAATTTAAGAACATATTGAGATGAAGAATAACTTTTTAAATACTTCATTATTACTGGGAACTTAGATATTATGACCTAAAAGTATGGCTGGGTCAAAGACAATGAGCACTTTCAAAGTCTGATAAAGATGGTCAGATTGCTCTCCTGGGGAAATGTGTCCATTTTCAACAATAGTGTCTTTTCACTGGTATCATCCATCTCCTTACTCTTTGCCCACCTGATAGACAGAAAATGATACACAGTTTCAATTTCCATTTTTCTCATTATTTGTGGCAACAATTTGATGCCCATTAGATGCTACTATGTGTGTGAATTGCCCATCCATACTCTTTCCCATCTTTTCATCAGGAATGTGTAACATTATTTTTATAATCAGAAAAATAATAATTGCTGGGTATTTTTGTTTTGTTTTATAAAAATTGACTGATGTATCATCCTAAGGATGAAGAATAATTTGAATTGGAAAAAATCAAGAGAAATATTGATTGAATTATTTTCTGGTCTCCAAGGAAGGCAAATGAGAGGGGATGGGTAGCAAGAGAGTTGAATTTGGTCAAGTCCATTTTTAAAAGGCAGATGGAGTTGAAAGGAAAAAGAAGGTCAAGTGGAAAATTCATTCACGTCTTATCCCTACTACATTACCTAGAAAATTCTTCCAGATAACACAACCCAGGCATTGAGCAAATAAATAAGAGGTCAAAAATGAATAAATAGTATGAATAACATTGAACAGCAAGGAAAATGAGGGCAATGCTGACAGATATAAATCACCAGGGAACTTAAAAATTACTGCATGAGAACTTAGTAAGAATTCTCTTGGAAAATAGAAGCTTCCTTATAAAATAGAAGGGTGAGGAAGAAATCATTTTCCTCCAAAATTCCCATTTATTTATTTTAAAATGGTCCCGAATCAGCCTCACAGATGGCCCCTTGAATGCTTTACTGCCAGACATAATCTATGAGATAAGATGCAAAACCTACATAAATCAAAGCTATTGAGAAAATACTCATTTCCACCCTTGCCAGCCTTCCAATTCTCAGGAGTCACTAAGACAGAAAAACGTTTTCATAGGCGTTCATGATAATGCATTTGGCTGATGTTTTCATTATCTTGGGTAAGTAGGCCAGTCAGGAGGCACCTGTCAGGTTAAGTGCACTCATTTTGGGGTGTTATGTTACATGAATATACATAAAAAAAACCACACCCAGCTATGAGGGGTGGGGGAGTCAGTCAGCTCACTTTGCCTGACAGAGAGGAGGAAGTTTCTCTCCAAGGTGCCCAATCAAAGTGTCTATTCCCTTCATTTTCCACAGACCCAGTCTGTGAAGCAAAAGCAAAACAGGAAGGCTTTGCCATCTAGTTGACTCATTGCTTTGTCTGTGATAGATGTCTTTTCTCCAGGACACAAAGTAAACTCTTCCAGCACCATAGCTGACACTTTTATCAATTTTTATTTTCCTCAGTAAGGCAACTCAAGTTGAGAACTGTTTTCAAAAATTATCTGATTTATATACCAGTGGTTCAAAAATAACTTCAGTTAAAGGGCAAATTGAAGCCTGACAGCATGCCGCTAGAGAAAATGAAGAAAAGATGGAAAGGGCAGCATCCTGATGCTATGTGGTAAGTCCTTAGGGACACTGGACTTCAATCAGGAAGAGCCACATGACCAACCAGGTGGCATTTTGTGAAAGAGGGAAGACTCACGAATCGGCTGGAGTTGTTGTTCCGGACAGTCTTGGCATTCCCGAAGGCCTCCAGCAGCGGGTTGGACTGCAGGATAATGTCCTTGACGTGCTGTCACCACAAACAGACCAGGGGTTAGGAAGGTGCAAGCGCTGCCACACCGTGCAAAGCCCTGTGTTCCCTGAGGACCTGGTTTCTGAATGCGGGCAAGGTGACAGGCCTCAAAACCGTATGTCCCTGTGGTTTCTGGAGCATTGACGGTACTCTTAACTTTCGACAGACTTTAACCTGTTTGTGTCTTCCACCTTGAGGCAGGATTCCCGGAGCCAGGGTGCCAACAGTACATCAGGATGTACAAACATTCCCGACTGGGCTTCCCTACCGGATGTGCTTTACCCTGCACTCCCTGGTGTGCGGCACTCACAGCAGGAAGGAGAGTGAAGCCTGAAGGGGCATCTCCTTGCTGTTCTGATCAGAATCTTCACTGTCGCCATCCTTCTCTACCCAACTGCTCTACCTGCCTGTTGCACCCCCACCTCCATCCTCTTCACTGTAAGTGACAGGCACCTTAAGGGAAATTAAACAGTTTCTCCTCCTCAAACAAGGTTGTAGACACAGAGTTTTGTGCTTCCCAAACTTTAATATGTACGAATCACCTTGAGATCTTATAAAAATGCAGACGGGAATTCAGAAGGTCTGAGGCAGGGTCTGAGAGCCTGCATTTCTAACCAGCTCCCTGGTGCAGCTGGCTCTGCCAGTATGGAGCCACATTTTGAGCAGCAAGGGCCAAAGCTGGCTTTATATGGAGCAATTCCTGGCCTACAGGAGAACAAGAATTTGGGTTTCAAATACCCTAACTCTATGGCAGAGTGAAAAGTATGCAAAACATCCCATGGGCAAGACAGCCCAACAGATAGGAGCTGATGTTGGAGAGGCCTTTCAACAAGTGAATCATTCCTGTACTTCCAATTATGCACATGCTATGGTTAAACACGTTCCAGAAATAACAAGTCTTTGGTTTGTGCTCTGTAGCTACTGACTAATTTCAAGCCAAAGGCTCTGTATCATTGTCCTCATAGGAAAACAGGAAGAGAAAAGTCAACATTAAATGTTTGTAGTCTGGCCACTAAGTCATGGCCTGGAGAAAACAGGACTAGATTACGGCTCTATTACTAATAGACTCTGCAACAGCCAAAGCGTCCCCTTCGGCACCTCCTGAACAGTCAGAAGAGGAAGAACAGGAATTCCACGGACCCGGGACATGTCATTTAGCAACGGCACCAAAAGCAAATTCTGCGTGGTCCCTCTATGGGGTTAGTCTCAAAGGTTAGAAACATTACTTCCAAGACACCTATTCTCCTTTAAAAACTCATGGATTTGTATGAACTTTGCTTTTCTTTGTAAAATTAATTTTGATATATGGATCTTCTCTAATCCTTTATATCTGTTTTTGCTGATCAGACATGCCTATACCACTAATCAACACTTAGCTTCTCACAGGGATAGAAAACAGAAAGGCTTTTCCTTGTCTCTTGCCTTCTTAATTACTGATGTGTTAACTGAGAATCTTTATGCATATATCCATCTATTTGTCCATTCATCCATCCATCCATCCATCCATTCACTATGAATATGTCTAATAGAACTTTGTGGTTAGTGTATTGGGGAAAAGAAAAAGAGCAAATTACAGTAAAGAAATAGCCCACCCACAAAACAGCATCCTGGATTCCTGTCTCCATATCAGTCTTCTAGGGAGAGGGTGTGATTATATGAAAGGAAAGAAGCAAGTGGACTGCACCACACCAATCTAGGTTCTTGAACTGCGCTCCCTGCCCAGTGTGGAACTCATGAGCCACATGTGGCTTTGACCTACACATGGCTAGTCCCACCTGAGATGTGCCGTAAGGGTAGAATTCACACTGGATTTCAAAGGTTTAGCATCAAAAAGAATGTAAAATATCTCATCAACTTTTAAATATCAATCATATGCTAAAATGATAATACTTTAGATATGCTGAGTTGAATAAAATGGATTTTAAAAATCAATTTCATAGGCCTGTTTTTACTTTTTGGGGGGAGGGGGAGATTTTACTTATTTATTTTTAGACAGAGAGGAAGGGAGGGAGAAAGAGAGGGAGAGAAACCTCATTGTGTGGTTGCCTCTCACACAATGACCCCTACTAGGGACCAGGCCCACCAACCACATGTGCCCTAGACTGGGCATTAAACCAGCAACTCTGGTTAGCAGGCAAGCGCTCAGTCCACTGAGCCGTACCAGCCAGGGCTGTTTTACTTTTTTTTTAACGTGGCTACTTGAAAATTTTAAATTCTGTATGTGACATGCACCACGTAGTGCTGCTCTAGGTCTTCCTTTTGTTCAGCACACGCAATTGTGTGCAGTACGTAATACTTGGTGACGCTAATAAACGGCCATGGCGGTGGTTTATGTATTTACTATACTATACTTCCTGTTGTTATGTTAGAGCGTACCCTTTCTCTTTATACAAAAAAGTCTGCTGTGTTAACCGGCAGCAGCCTCATGCCTCTCATGTTTATCACATCTTCTGATGGCATCGTTTTCTGTTGTGCTTGATTTAATCTCATATTGTTTTGTACAGGGACATTAAACGCAAGGACCTATAACCTAGACTGCTCTATCCAGCAAAACTATCATTTAGAATCGAAGGGCAGATAAAGTGCTTCCCAAATAAGGTAAAGCTAAAGGAGTTCATCATTACCAAGCCAGTATTATATGAAATGTTAAAAAGGGACTTATTTTAGAAAAAGAAGATAAAAACTACGAACGTTAAAATGGCAATAACTTCACAACTATCAACAACTGAACCTAAAAAACAAACTAAGCAAACAAGCAGAACAGAAACAGAATCATAGATATGGAGGTCTTTGGAGGGTTATCAACTGGAAGTGGGAAGGGGAAGAATGGGGAAAAGATGCAGGGATTAAGAAGCACAAATTGGTAGATACAGAAGAGACAGGAGGATGTTAAGAATAGTATAGCAAATGGAGAAGCCAAAGCACTTATATGCATGATCCACGGACGTGAAGTGAGGGGGCGTGTTGCTAGAGGAAATGGGAGGTACTGGGTGGAGGAGGGCAAAGGGGGAAAAATTGGAACAACCGTAATAGCACGATCAATAAAATATATTTAAAAAAACATCAAAATTGGGAAAGACACATTTTCTTAAGCAGAATTAACAAGTCCAAGGTGCATGCATGTAGATTTGACAGAGTTCGTTGAAAGGCCGTTCAAAAAATACACTAGTCCATACTCCCACCAGGAACGTAGGAGATGGACTACGTTTCTGTTTTTACCCACAGAATGTTTAAGACACCACAAAATTTTTGCCATTGTGACACTTAAGAAAGAGTGTTTTGGCATTGTTTTAATTTGCACTTCTCTTATTATCATGAAGGTAAGCAAATCTTCATTTTATGCGTCACTTATACTTCCTTTTGTGAGTTGTCTTTCATGCTCTTTGTGTTTATTTTTCTTTTGTATTATGATCTTTGTACTGATTTGTAGGAGTTCATTCTATATTGGCATCTCCATCTCTTAAACATGCTATTTCTTTGCAGATTGCAAGTTTCTTGGATACAGAACCAGCATGTCTTGTGTGGAAGAAAAATTCTTTTTCAAACAGCAAATGGAGCCTCTTACATTTTACATGGGACAGGGTCCCAAATGGGCCCATATCACAAACTCACCTGGACTTTGGGGCCCCCGCCAGACACTCTGGAGATGTAACTCATGATGTATTTGGCGGCCACTGTCTTTCCGGCACCACTCTCACCACTGAGGAGAGAAAGACAAAATACCCAGCCATGAAGCGGATTACAACCAGCTCCCTCCCCTCGGACCTCCCACACCCAGACAAAAAAGACGCAAAAGAAATCCAGTAAAAAATACACAACACTGATTGAGAAAAGCAAATCCTGGCAGGATCAGGACAGGCCCATGACTTGTATGAGTAATATCAACGTGGCGTGTGGACCGGGGTTTTGGTAATCATTGTCGTATACACGATAGACAATTAAGCATTCTAAATGTCCCATAATAGGGGACGAACTTGGGGACATTATCAAATATCAGAAGGATGGAATGTTGTACAAAACCTACAACTGACATGAAGAGTATAAACATAGGAAGAAAGCATATAAAGTAACGTTAAATGAAATAAACATGATTCAAATTATATATAAAGCAGGTTACAAAAATGTAAAGAAAAAAAGTACATGAGAAAAAAAGACTAGCTCTAACACAAAATATTAGCAGAGGTTTGGAAAAGGAAAAGATATCACGGGAGACTTCTTTCAGTTCACTGTTTACCAAATATGGAGTGATGCATAAATTACTTCTATAATTAAAAAAAGAAAAAGCAGCATTCTCTGGTTTCAATCCCTGCGCCTTGGAGTGATGCAAACCACTTTAAAACTGAAGTTCTAAAATTAAATGATGAGGCAATATTAATCATATCCTGAGAAACAAAGACTACCTTCCGTTTTGTGGCCTCACTGCATGGGGAAACCCTTTTGTCTGCTTGTCGAAATACCCATTCTTCCTTCAAAATTCCCTTGAATTGATGATGACCTCAATTCAAAATACTCCGGGCAAAACATGTGTCAGTCAGGAATCTCATTTCTCTACTGGTAGCCTTCACGTTACCATGACAGAATTAAAGGCATCCCTGTCGTGTAAAGTGGTGAAATTCAGGATGAAAAATTCAGACAATATTTTTGTTTGCAATTGGTGATCAAGAATTTTAGGGTGTAGGGCAATTTATGTTTTTAATGAACACCCAACCTAATGACTTATTATCAATTACTCAGTTACTGAAGAGAAGAAAAAACATTTGCTTAGGGTACAATCTAACCAGATGACCCTTACCCTCAAAAGGACACTGAAATATATTTTGGAAAAATTTAATGTTTCAAAACACAACAAATAAATAATTAAAGTAGCCATGATAGCAAAACTCAGAACTTTGTTCAACTTTATTGAATTATTAGAACAGTTATGGGGAAGAATGGGGAAACCATACTCTTTGAGGACCTCAAAGGTCTGAATCCATCTAGGCAGATCATTCACCATCCTAGTACTCAGCGCCTGGCTTCTGTCTGAGTCACATGAACTTTCATAAGGAAGATATGGTGGCACGCAGAAAACCAAACTGCAATTTTAGAAGGCGGATATGGGGCCGTAGAAAACCAGTGAGTTTGGGATGAAGTGTCATACAATTTACAAAGAACATACTTATCACAGGCACAAATATAGTATGTAAATATTTCAGCTCCAAGAGAAAATTAAGTTTAAATGGTCCATATAATCAAATGATTTATTTCTATGCTAAACCCACAGTCAAAACACACAGTTTTGCTCATTTTTAGCACTGGTTTTGTCAACAATGAAACTTCAGTTTTTAATTTTGTAAATAATATGAACATTGAAGAATGCTGGAAAGTCCCAGAGTACAATGACAATGGTACAAGCACCCAATATAATATTACAAAGACAATTAAACAACTAGAAAATGACATGACAAGATAAAGACAATGCAACTAAAGTGGCAACACAGACAGAATAATTACATCCACAGTGTAATAAAATAATGCGTGGACAAGAATGGAAATGGAACAAGGAAAAAATATTTGACTAGTTGGTGGGTTGGTATTTGGATGACTCTTGTTTCTTTCGATGTGATTTCTCTTAAAGCTTACATTTTTGAGGCAGATAATTACCCACATACGGTACTTCAGATTTTTAAAAACAACATTTCCAGAAAGAGTGGGATCACATATCACAATGATAATCAACAATGATCAATTTCTTTAGTTACCGAACTTCCCATCCCATGATTAGTGAACACATTTTCATTTTAGAAACCCTTACAGCAAACTGTAAGTGTGTGCGCGCACACAAGTGAAAGAGAGAGGGGCAATAACAAATTCCACATAGAAATATGAAATAAAAGTATAGTGAGTCTCCCACTGCGTCTTTGCCTAATGGTGTGATCAGACATAAAACACCTTGTCTCTTTTGTTGGAAGTGAAAGAAAAGAATAATAATGGAAAGTAACTCATTTCATATATTAAAGTAAGTATGCCAGATCCAATTAATAGGACATCTACGTTCTCAGAAATCGTGCTACTTTTCAGAAGATTTAAAATAATTAGTCCTGGATGAACATTGATCAGAATTTTCATTTCTTGGTTTCGATTTACAGACACTTAAAAAGAAGTTTTATTGATCAGAAGCCGGTAATGCGCTCAGAATATGGGACAATAATGGAATGTTGGATAATTACTTGAAGCTTACAGTATATGCAAACATGATTACACTGGCCTTTCGATAAGGGAAAACACTGTTTCTGCCCCTGGACTAAAACCCACGTTAAAAGAATATGAAGGTATCAGACAAATTCTATAGCACACCCAAATCTTTGTTCAATTGTGCACTTGTAAAATACATATTGTGTTTATATACGTGTATACGTCTATGTAAAACTTCTTTTAAGTTGTCTTGATCAGTGGCTGAGGGAGATGGTCAGCAGACAGCTGAACACGTGAGACTGAAGCACAGGGAAAGGTTCAGGATAGAGTCACAGTGATGTTAGTGATCGGCTTGTAAAATAGAGCTGAAATGGTGACAGTGGGTGAGATTACCAAGGAAAAGTATGAGTAAGAACAGGCTGATCTGGGACCTCCGGGACTGTAGCGGTCAGTGTTTGTTCCCACTCACGCATATTCCCCACTTCCTCTTTCCTGACAATACCCTGATTTGGTTCTGGTGTCTGTCCTGGCACAGGAGGCATAGGGAAGCTGGTCCCATTCTCAGCAAAGACTGTCTGCATCCGACGCCCCCCCCCCCCCCTCAGCAACTGTCTGGAGTCCATATTAACAAAGTCACCCAATTAGACTGAAGGGAAGGACTAATGGGAGAGGTTTCTCTCTCCTCTGGGAAGTAAGGAAGAACATTTCTTTCTGATTGCCACTGGCAGCCACCTGGAACCAGTTGTAGGATGTGTGATGCAGGGAAGTGAAAAAGAACCTTGGTCTTCGATGGCATCAATGGACCACTGAGTCAACCACGGGGTCAGCCATGCGGTCTGCACAATCTCTGCAGGTTTTCTTAGGTGAGATAATGTTTCCTTAATGTCTAAGCCAGCTCAAAGCACGTTTAATGAAGTGGGGACCACTGACATTTCAGGAGCATGCTGAAGAAGCAGCTCCTGGAGGAGAACGCAGTGGAAAGGTGAGAGGAGCACAAGGAGAAGCAGGACGGAGGTGGTATCACGAAGCTCAGGGACTTGGGGGTCAACCTTGTCAGTGTGGTGGCAGGAGATCAAGGAGACAGTGAAGTTCTGAAAAGTCCCACTGGGACTTACTCTCTTTGACCTTATGGTTTTGATGTAGGGACACTCTAGGATTGAACTTAACTCTTATTTCAAAAGGTTTAACCCGAGGGTAAAAATATACAAGAATAGTTTTAATAAAATGACCTTTTCTAATGCTAGACTTATAAAAGGTGACCATATTAGCGACTGAGAAGTAGTCCAGAAAACTGAGAAACAACGTCAGTTCCAAAGGAAGTTGACCATCACAAATTGGTGGTTGCCATGGTGAGGGGCTGGGAGTGGGTGAAATGGGTAAAGGAGGTCAAAAAGTACAAATTTCCAGTTATAAAATAAAAAAGTCACGGAGATGTAATATATGGCAATGTGACTACATTAATACTGTATTGCACATTAGGAAGCTGCTAAGAGAATAGATCTTAAACGTTCTCATCACAAGAAACAAATTTTATAACTAGGTATGGTGATGGATGTTAACTAGACTGACTGAGGTGATCATTTCACGATACATACATTTATCAAATCATCTTGTACACCCGAAACTTATGTAATATGTCAATTACACCTCAATAAAAAGAAAAGAACAAACTAAAATATTCTGCATGTAATAACTGTAGCATGTGTCCATTGAGTGTTTAATGCACGTCAGGATCGGATGTGGGGTCTTTACGTATACCACTCATTTAATGTGGATAATAGCCTGGGAGGTGGGTGCTATTCTTATCCCATTCTTTGAAGGTAAATGCTAATCAACTTGCCCAGGGACACAGAACTAGTGAGGGGCATTACTAGGAAAAGACTTAGACAGTCTGACCCAGGAACTACCCTGCTTCAGATGAGGGTATGTATTTAAAATCCTCATGTGAGTTAGATAGGTAATTAAAATCTGCAATATTTCCCAAAGTAACTCCATGAATAGCACAGTCTGTAGTATAACCAAACTTACAACCACTCCTGAATCTTTACTGATACACCTCCCTTTAAGTAAGGCTTCTGCCAAAAACAGTTATTATCTCACACACAGTTAAAACTAACAAATAACAGCCTGCCTGCACCGCTGTGATCACAAGACAAGATGTGACTGGGAATGAGCATCACATCAAAGAAGGTTCTGGACAGGCTTCCCCAAAGACTCAATCCCTACACTCCCTTCCTGACAGCCCTCCTGGGTCTGGGAAAGTATGAAGACTGGGGTGAAGCATCTCTGTTGCCTGAACAGAAAAGGGTGATCTGTCCAAACCTTGTAAAGACACTGAAAAATAAATCCTCAAGAACACGCAGTGGCTAAATGTACAAAATGCAAAATGAAGAGCCATGCCACAGTGACTAAGCAAGTGGCAGAGACTCAGTCTTGAACATGACCAGGAAAGTATGAACAAGACCAAGAGCTGTCATTCTTCCCAATCAATGAGTATTATCGAGCAGACAAAATTTTATCTATAGACAATGGCCCCGTGTCAATGCTTGGTTGGGCCCAGCCTGAGTCCCAGCTCAGCTACTCAGTAGCTCTACAATTCCAGCAGATATTTTTACATCACTCCTGAACAGTTTTTAAGAAATATTTATGTGTATTTCCTTAGTGAGCTTCCCTTATATTCCTCTAAGGTATTAATCACCATTTTGCAGATGAAGTGGCCGAGGCCTACAGAGGTCACATGCGTTAGAACGGAATAAAGAATCCACCCTGGGACTCCACCCCAGAGATCTTTCCACTACACAGCCTGACTGTGGGTGGTGACAGATTAACAACCAGATAAGCTGACACCCGCAGACTCAAAGCAGCAGAGAAGTGGAAAGAGTGTAATAGTGGACGAGGCAGCTCTAGCTTAGAGCACGGCTCTGCCGCATTACGAACAAGAGGTGTTTAACATGCTTCATACCTCTCTAAGCCTCTGCAAAAAGGAGGGTAGTAATACCTAGTTTGCCAGGTTGTAAATGACCCACCGGTATGTAAAAGATGCCAAGACACAAAGCAACTACTGAAAAAAGGTGAACTATTAAGATTATGGATAACATATTAATTAGCAAATGAGTCAGCCCTTGAGTAACACTCTGACTGATGATGAAGGAATTTCAGCCACCACACAGGCTACAAGGTGATATTTGCAGTGAGCTTGGGGGGAAAGGTAGACTGAGGCCCTGCTCTCAAACCCCCAGCCTGAGGGCAGTCCTTACGCAGACTCCACAGGCAGGGGTGTGAGCAGACAGGACCTTCCAAAGCCAGGCCAGACGGACAGGGAGCCTCCAAGGCAATCGACGCTCCTGGAACAACAAGAAATCAGGTGGACCAACAGAAACAGCACAGAGTTCCAATACTAATAATGAAGGGTTCCTGAAATGCAACAAAGACAGGAAGCCAAGTTGAGAATCCCTGAGACACTTGGTGCCAAGGTAGAGCCGAGACACAAGTCAAATATTAGAGTTGCTCTGGCTTTTAAAACCTTCTCATTTTTAATCTTTACAACCGTCAAGATTGAGGATTTCAAATCAGAAGTGTCTTTTGAAGCAGACAAGTCAGAAATCTTAGATTCGATAATAACAACTATCTCCTTTTCCGCTACCCAAATTCTCATATTCTGTGTCACCAGATCCTTTTGATGTACATTCAAAATATCTTTCATGTCTTTATTTATTCTTTAAAACATATTTATTCAGCACGTACTCAGGATACAGTCTACAAGACTGCAAACTGGAGTCAGACACATTGAAGACAGAATGCCCTACTCTGCAGAAAAACCTGCTGAAGAATATTTCAAGCAAAAAGAATTAGAAACTGGAGTAAATGCAATGCTTTCATATTGACATTACATTTTTTGAAACAGCCAAGGACAGCAGGAGCTGATGCAGACAAAAAGTGATAGAAATTCATTTTAGGTGGAGCAATAAAACTACCACAAAAATGTTCTCCAAGGCCCCGTAAAGTCTTGTAGAGGTCAGCTGACAAAGGATTCAGAAATGCCTCTGGCCACAGCTCAGATCTTGTCTGATGATAAGAGATGGTAGAAAATGGAGGAAAACTTGCTGTTTCTCCTTCCCTTCACCATGCCAGATTATTTTATTAAATAAATCTGCATAGATGTCTCCAACTGATCCAGCAATATAAGATAGGTAATTCTAAGACACAAATCCAAATTCTGGATTTGGGAACAAAAAAAAAGTGATGAGCTAAGCAGATGCTGGTTGCTGATTTACTGAGCTCACACGTGTGTCTACCTGTGTTTTCAGGTGTCTATCGCTGTCAGTGATACTAACGCAGCTACAGCTGTGGCATTTTTCTATCGCCACTGCCTGGAGTCCACATTCACCTCTGTTCATTTATTCCTTCATAAGCTTATTGAGTGTCAGCCATCGGTTTCCTCTTTGCCTTTCCAAACAGGCTGGGCCCTCCATAACCTCATTAGACATCCGTATTCTCTCAAGAGCCCACCTGTTTTCTCCCAATAGTCTTATCTTTGTGAACAGACTTTTTTGTGGGGCCATGTCCCTGCTCAGCGATCTGCAAGGCCTGCAGATTTATCTGCAGATCACTCCGCCTATCATTCTGGGAGGTGCCTGCCACCCGAACAATCTTATCTGCCCACATCGACCTATCCTGAACTAGTGCACAGAGCCTATATGCTGTCACAGAGAAACAGAAGTGGAAACCCAGTGTGCACCTCTGAGGAACTGACAAGGACCCTCTGTCAGTGGAAGTCTTTTTCGACAGCTACACTGACCTCCTTTTCCCGCCCCACCGCACAGGGTGGGTTCCAGAGGCTAGCAAGTCATTCACGCATTCTCCTTCCCACACATTTTAAAGGGAAGACCCAAATCAAGTCCCAATTCCTCTGTGACGCCTTTGCTGGCTATTTCACTCTAAACTGATCCTCCCTTTTCGTAAATGCAGTAGCACTTATAGAGTGCTTCAAGTATTGCAGCTTCGGAATTACCGTCAAACCTTTATTGTGTTGTTCCCGAGAAACCAAAAAGTATACACCAGTTTCCACCAGCTTCCCCGTCATCAAAGATTGAAAAAACTACTTAAAATGCTCACACGCAAATTAAAAAGACAATCATAGTAAGAAGGTGTCGACGATGAGGAGCATATGAAGAGCTACTGAAATTCAGAGGCTGGAGATCATGGGGTTGAGGTGGCTAAGAAAGGCTTAGGTGGGGAGGGTAACTCCAGACAGGGAGACCTACCTGGGCAAGAACATGACCCATTTGAGGGAAAAGAATAGGGCAATTTGGTCAAGGAGAAAAAAATAAAGTTGGGTGTGTCCCAAGCTAGGGACTTTGGCCCCTGCTGGGCAATGGAGAGCCACTGAGGTATTTCAGCGGAAGTGGGACATAGACTAAATGATATAATATTAAGGAGCATTCATCTGGCACCTGAGTTTGGAAGAGAGAGTTGATAGAAGAATTTTGGGGTAACATAGAAAGAACCATCATGAACTTGTTGAATGTGAGGTGCCGGCTTGTCTCACAAATGGGGTTGTCACACGGGTAGCTGGTGCTCAGGGCAGGAGTTGGCAGGCTCTTCCTATAAAAATGGCTACACGTGGTCTGTCATTACAATGCAGCGGGCAGTGGTCACACGGCTGAGGATAGCACGGAAACGGACGGCTGTAGCTTTGCTCCGATAAAACTTTATTGAGGAAAACAGGCAGTGGGCCGTAGTTTGGGAACCCTCAGGTTAGGGGAAAGGCTGATGCTGGAGATAGAGGCTCCCTACAGTTTCACAACTGGAATTTTCTGATGTTTTCACGTTGTAAGACAGTATAATGCCCATTCGGTAAGTAATGATTTCAAGTTTTAGTCTGAGAAGAACTCAAATAATGTAAATATGTTTCCTTTAAATGGATCATATTCAATAGATATATTTCCTTTAAATATATCTATTGAAACTCAGCTTAAGTTGAGTTTATTAACCATTACATCATCAAGAGATTTCCTAAATTCTGAAAAGATAAACAGAAGTCACATTTACTGAAAGCTTATTTAATGTTTTTTAGAATTGTATCATTTCACGTCCACACTACAATCTCCTTGATAAACACACACATCTATAAGTGCATGGCTGGCAAGGAACAAACCGTGCGGTGAGAAGCAGGTATGTCTATAAACCAACTGGCTTTCTCGGATCATAAGGGCTTCACAGAGCTGGTACCCATGCTGGGATGGAAGGAGAGGACCTACGTGGGAAGCACCCAGCAGAGGGAAGGCCCTTAGGAAGTGTGACTTCCCCGGACTAGCTAATGGTGCTAAAGACAACAGGTGACTGGGATATTAGGATTGCAGAAGCCTCATTCTTGGTTCTCAACTAGCCTAAATTAGGGAGATTGAAAAAGGATATCGATGCTCTGGGCTCACCATAAATCTCCCGAAACAGAATCTCTAGATGTATAGCCCGGGTACCTGTACAGCCACTGAGCTACTGAGGCAATACAGGAATTGGACACATTTATCTCTGGCAAGTTACTAGTGAGCACAAGGCATGGTGGATGAAACTAGCATCTATTGCAGCAACTCCCCTGACCTGCCTGCCAGAAGACTCTTGGGGATAAACTTGGGAAACATCTAAGACAAACCGTGGGTGTAACTTCCTGACTAGACCCTAACCTAACAGATAGCTGGGGCGGGCAGGAGAAAGTGTAGGTTAATAAAAGGGGCTGACCTACCTGGAGTCAGAATAATAGGGGACTTAAGAGTTAGAAAATTTTAGTTTAATAATAGGCTAATAAGCTCAGTAATCAATGCATGAAAAAGCTATTGTTCCAGGAACTGAAGGTGTGACCCACCCTGACTCCAGGAGACCATAAACAGTTCCACCTTTGTGCCTCAGAGTGACTGCAAGCCATCAAGATGGGATCTGAGCCACTGTGCTCCAGGGGGAGATGGCCACCGCCCAGGACACAGCTAAAGACCACCGCCCAGGGCGAGAATGCCGCAGTTTTTTTAATCGAATTAACTTTTCCCTGAATTCCAAACCCCTGGCCTACACTTTTTTCGTTTTATAAAAAGGGCCATTTTGGAAAGGAATTTGAGACGGTCTGTTAGGGTATTAACCCACTGTGTTCTCAATTCGTCACCATCTGAATAAAGCGCCCATAAAGATTCCACCCCTGTCTCTGCTTATTGGGTGCGGTATGTGACAGGCAGCACGAACGCCGGTCTTTTCCAGTTTCAGGAACAGGAAAATAAACATCAAAAATGATGAATTCTCCCTAAGTGAATAGACTGCATGGAGGGACAGAACAACACCCCGATAGGGGTGGGGGCCATGAGCTGTTGACAATCCCCAGTATGGTTATCCCTCGGTTTTGAATTCAACCTTCTAATGGTATTCTGACTCCCCGGGGCTGTGTTCCAGGAAAACAATCAGCTGAGCCATCCACAGGCAGAATTCTCCTTACAAACTGATGAGCTGGGATCTAATTCACACTCATTTGTGAGTGGTAGGCCAGAGTCAGTCTACTTGAAGGCGCTCAACTCTAGCTATTTTGACAGAACAAGTCTGTAGACATGAGATACTCAAGCCCAAGCCTTTGGTGGAGACCTGTGCTTGAGAACATAGCCCGTCTCCTTCCTTGATTTCTTTGTTTTTAAATTCAGTTTGTTACACTGATTTCCAGTCCAGAAGTAGCCAGCTGCCAGTCCATCCTGTCAGCATGTCCACCTCTTTTGAAAACATGAGGATTGGGAGGAAACTGAAAATCCTGCCTCTCTCTGCCCATTTAGAGTGTGTGTTTCATCCTGTAGACAAGGTCGCACGAGGGAAACTGGGAAGTGAAGGTCTGAAAAGAGCACTCGAGAGATTAGGTCATTCGGTTTTCATTTTCTAATTAAACAATACCAAAAATTCTTAGTCTTTCCAGTTATGGCAAAAGCCCGTAGCAAAAGGAGCACATCTCTTCCGGCCCCAGGAGAATGGGTTGTGTTGCTGTTCACAAATGCACGCAGGCAGTCTGCACCGGCCTCGGCCCCTAGCGGAACAAGCACCCGGCTCCTAGGGTCACTGGCGGCAAACTTGGGCCTCTCTACCCACAACAGCATTTCCCTGACTTCCCTTCCCTCTGCCAATATTTGGAAGAAAGAGCTTCAAAGCCAGGAAAGAACCTCCGAGGTCATCTGTTCAATCAGTTAACTCGCCAATGAAGAAACCGAGGCGCAGACAAATATTACATTTGCTGCCTAGGATCACAGAGCTGCTAGTATGAACCATGGCCTGCTAGAGGTAGCAAATCGATTTTCTCAAAGCAGACAACCACAGATCTTAGGTAATAAAGATTTAACAGAAAGAGAGGTCTGGCTTTTGCCCTGGGCTACTAAGCGGTAATCTCTGGAGCCCTGGAATGTCCTGCCTGATAGGAGTCTCTCTGTTTGCCTGGGGCTTTGAGTTAGTCTAACAATATGAATTATGATGGAGGCTTTAGAAAGCACTATATAATTTCTGACCCCCGGAGGAACTGAAGACTAAAGGTCAGCCATGCAGTGACTGAGCCCAAATTAAAACTCTAGACACCCAAGGCTCGAGTGCACTTCCCTGGTTGGAATACTCCTGGTTGGCAATACTATTGCCATCACCGGAAGGAAGTAACACCTTGACGATTTCAGGGGGAGGACAACCAGAAGCTTCACATTTGGACCCTCCCAGACCCTGCAGTACACGTCTCCACTTCTTTTTGTTTCTGATTGGTATCCCTCGGTTAAAATAAAATGGTAGTCATGAGTACAGTGCTTTAATGAGTTCTGTGAGTGATTCTAGCGAATTATTGAAACTGAGAGGGTGGCGGGAACCCCTGAATTTGTAAGTAGCTGGTCAGAACTGAGGGTGGCCTGGGGACCACCCCTCCGCGGTGTCTGAAGCGAGGATAGTCTTGAGGAGGACTGTGCCCTTAACTTGTGACATGTGGCCTGCTCTGGGTAGTTAGCGAAGGGTCCTACACGTGGGCACAGGTCAGTGCATGTGTAGCCTGCAGGGACATACTCAGGGGGCCCCGAGAGTGGGAGAGACATGGGCTGGGCAAGACAGAGGCAGCTTCCAGACTCTGAAGCTCATGCAACAAGACCATTCTCTTCTTTCTCATCTTACTAGACTCTCTAAAGGAAGGAGAGAAGGCCAGGGACTGAAATAGAAAACTCATCTTGTACTCTTGTTCAATTCCAGTTAAGAAAATGTCGCCCTCTCTCACCCCTCTATTGGCCAGTGACCTCACCTGGGGTCAAACGGAAGCATTTCCTGTTAAGCAACCCAACTCACCATTACCCAAGTATTTCTTCCAAAGGGGCTTTACTTGCATGGATATAGTACTTAGATCTAACTTCCAATCTACAGAAAACCCGGTTGAGGGAATTAGTGTAATGAGATCATGAGGAAGCAGCGAGCCGACCGTAACAGGTGTCCACAGGAAAACTGGGTTGGTGTCCTCACCGTTGTCAGCGTCATCATATGAATAAAAAACCCACGGTGGTACCAGGGGAACTGTGGGAGGAAACCCCCAGTCCCTGACTTACATAAGCAAGCAGGAAAGGACATGCTTGCAACAATTAGAGATATTTGAACTTAGATTGCTTATATTTAGATGATATTAAATTTTTATTAATTATTTAGCTGTGATACTGGTCCTGGGACTAAGGAAAAAAGGGTTATTTTGCAGAGATGTGTATGGAAATATTTAGTCTAGGTAAAATATCATGAAGTCTATATTTACCTTGAAATATTTCAGTATTCTTTGTTTTATAGTTTTGAATTTGGAACCATGTAGATATTTCATACAATTATAAAACAAAATTCAATTTAAAAATGTTAAATCCCTAAAATCCAAAATGAAATAAATAAACCTAACTGCAGGTCAAGTTGGAATCTTAATGACACAGAAAATGTAATATTTTGTACATCTTACGGAACAACAAAGAAATTTTAGAATTAATTCAGTATTGCTACTAATAACACTAGTATTGTTATTTTAAATCATTATCAAAATTACCGATTTGCTTTATCCCATTATATATATTTATATGTTTACTTAAAGTATATAGATACATATTTATTTCTACTTTTATATGTACATTTACATTTATACACACACAGTATAAACCAAGTAACTGTGATAATGTCATTAGGAACCAAAATTTTCAGCATTAAGAGAAATGAGATACAAATATAAAAATCAAAGAAGTAAAAATCCTATAATCTTAAAATTAACGGAAAATTATCAGTATGAACTTGTCTTCCATTTTTTCTTTTTTTTCTAAATATTTTATTTATTTATTTTTAGAGAGGGGAAGGGAGGGAGAAAGAGAGGGAGAGAAACATCAATGTGTGGTTGTCTCTCATGTGCCCACTACTGGGGACCTGGCCTGCAACCCAGGCATGTGCCCTGGCTGGGAATCAACCTGCAATGTTTTGATTCACAGGCTCACACTCAGTCCACTGAGCTACACCAGCCAGGGCCATTTTTTTTCTTTAAAAATTCATATTCCTTTGTCCCCTGAAAAGAACTAGTAGCACTGACTAGGTTGGCGGTCTTTCAGTATCATTTCCCATTCAAATGAACTGGAGCCTTTTGGTGAAATGGCTGATTCCAGGGCTTGGCAGAAAATGGACAAGATGAGTTGGGAACATCTCAAACAACAAAACTACCAAAGACTACCGGGGTCCTATCAAAGGGGCAGAGGAGCCAATACAAAGGGCTCTCACTGGTCGCAGTTAGGACCTTTTGAGCCCAAAAGAAAAATTGCAATGTAGTTAAACAGATAAGATATTTAAAACCCACTAGTTTGATATGATACTGAAAATAAACACATATTACTTTGGGAAGTTGCTAGCATCAACTCACTGCTTTGAAAACTGGTCAAAACAACGAATCAAACTTTTTATGTAGTTCTTTCATACGGATCATATTTTCAGTTAACCAAAGAAAAGAATTCCATCTAACAAACATGGAAGAAATAATAGAATTAGGAAATAACTACTTCTCAACCATTGATTAAAGAATGACTGTGAAGTGAGAGTTTGTAATGGACGGACCCGCTGGCAATCTGGACACCACACAAAGACAGACCAGCAGGCGTTATTCACCAATAAAAGCCGTAGGTTCACAGCTCCACTGAGGAAGCATTTTTGCCAAAGCATTGAATCTGCACCTTTTAAATAGAAATATTGATTTACAGTATAATGCCATGGTAAACAGTCAGCTAACCCCGGGCTGCAGACAATTCTGCAGAACGAAAGACCTTATTCTTTAATAAATAAATGCCAAGAAAACAAAAAGAGGATGCTTAAGAGACACAGCAACCAAGGGCAATGTGTAAGCCTTGTTTGAAACCCAAAGAAAAACAAACCAACTATAAAAAAAAATTTACTAGATGACATATGATAGAATTGTACACCTAAAACCGATATAATTTGTATTAACCAATGTCACTTCAATAAAGTCAATTAAAAAAAGGAAAGAAAGAAAAAATCACACACACTCACAACTTACAAAATAGTCATGGAATAGACTGGTAATATTAGATAATGTTAAAAAATTACTCATTTTTTAGGTGTGATATAAATGATGTTTTAGAGGTCCATATAAATTATTGACTAACGAAATGACTTGCTACCTAGGATTTGCTTTAAATGACCAAGTGGAGGCAGGGCAGAAGAATTAGGGAAAGCAGGATGGGCCACATATGAATGAATGTACAAGCTGGATGATAGGCGCACCAGGGCTTCTCATAACACTCTTTTTAATTTCGTCTGTGTCTATAAATGTCCCCAATGAAACATTTTTCAAAAGTGCTTCCGATAACAATTTAAGGAACTAAAAAAGATGAATGCTAATATGACAAAATGTTAACAACTGTCAAGTTCTAAGAGATGGGAATATGGATGCTTACATTTTATTTTCTTTGTTTGAAATGTTCACAAGAGTAAACAAAATTGTAAAAGCTCTTTAACCCAGCAAGGACTCAGAGTTGGGTCAGGTTAAAAGGATTCTGAAAAGTAGCTACAGACATCTAATGCTGGCATTTACAACTGAGGCCCACAGAAAATTAAAAGCAAATGACAAAGTACAGCAGAAAGTTCAAACCTGAACTAAATGATGAGGGAAGGAACAGAGGGACCTAGACAAAAGGACTCTAGCTGACAGAATAGTGGACCTTATGACATAAAGGATCTTCAAATTAGAATAAAGCCACAGTATGATCGCATGGGAGGGGCGGTATTTTACAATTTTTAGCTCGGGGCCCGAGGGTAATCAATAAAAGACCTGGCCGGCATAACGTGCCCTAAAGCCTTAACGCCTTAGGCGACAGGGTATACACAGCAACCCCGTGGAAGCGCAGATGCTTTTATGATTTGGAATTATAACGTAAACCAAGACAAAGCAGACGACAGCATGACTGTGACTCAGATGGATCAGTGGCGATTGCAAAAGCACCGCTTCGCGACAGACTGTCTAACTGCAGCGTGACCTCACATCCTCTGTGCGCACAAGGCCCTTCCCGTACCTGATGATGACACACTGGTTCTCTCTGTCGATGATCATGTTTCTGTACATGTTATCTGCCAGAGCGTAGATGTGCGGCGGGTTTTCATACTGTGCCTAGAAAAGCAAAACAGAACACGAAACCGCGGTCAGGTAGAGCAACACCGGAAATTTCTCTTCCTGGCCTGGGCCTACACCACTGTATAGTTCCAATGCCTATAATTACATCTTGTGGGTTACACAACACGAGAATTCATAAACGTATCCAGGTCGAGAGCAGTTACACCTAACAAACTACACATGGAATCTGGAAGGGCTCTTCTGTAGGTATGCATGTGACGCAGCCCTCAGGCAGGACCCAGGCCTTCCGACACGCCCACACACCCCCCGTGCACCCTAGCACACCTCTGCAGGCGCCACTCCACCGCCACACGTTTCTGAAGACTCTGGGGCGACAGGCCTACTAGCAACCTGCGTCTGACGTGGCTAGAATTCTAAATTCCTACACAATTGTGTTATAAGAGGCAAGTTGGACACACCAATGGATGAAGAGAAAAACTAAAAATTTTCCATTAGAGGGCAAGGGGTGTGGCTCTTTAAAGTGATAAACTGGTTTGCTCAGTTTGTTTCCTCGCAGCAAGAAAAAAAATCCTACCACACCGAGATATCCTCCTGCGTTTTAGTTCCATGGGTTGTCTCAGCTATCGATAAATATCAATTCACCAATAAATTCACTGTGTCAGGACAACTCCAGACCTGATTCCCCCAATTTCTTGGTGGCTACCTCCACCACTCCCCTCAGAAGAAAAACACTGAAGAGAAAAATACTTCATGCGGTGTAAAGCTGAAGCAAGGACACTCCGTAAATCTCAGGCTATCTAACATTAAAAAAGTAAAAACAAAACCAGACCCAGAGTGAGAAGAAGATAATGCCAATGCTGCAAATGTCACAGAGTAACTGGGATGCTGGATGGGGAAGCAATCTGAAAAGGCAGAGTATTATGCAAAGGTACAGCATCGTTTACTAATCCAACTTTGGCTCTTACTGTACTACGACTTACCTGTATTATAGAAAGAGGGGCCTGGCCCAGAAACTGCCATTCGTTGCAGTCTCTGGCAGATCAGGATTGGGTGACGAGAGGGGGTGAAAGAGGGTGTTTGGATGCCTGCACACATGTTAAGAATCCGTGTATCCAGTGTTCACGCGCCCCCTCGGGTTGTGAGCAGGAGGCTCACAAGGGGAACTGCTCAGTGAGGGCCAGAGGCTATTCCTGGGACGTGGAGATGAAACAACTCCAAACGGAAACAAGAATACACCCCTACCTTCACCTTACGGTCAGAGGGGATACATGGATGGGCCTCAGGATGTAGTTTTAAAATGGCCTCCAAGCCTAAATTGCTTATGCAGGGTTACTTTTAATATCTCCTTGAAGACAGGGAAATAGACTACAAGAAAGAAAAGAGGATGGAAAACAGAAGGAAATGAAGTAGAGAGAAAGCTGTGGACATGGAGGGAAAGGTGTGGGCACGTCACTACCCAATACGGCTTTAAAGCTGATTAGTTAGTTATACCTGACCTTTGATTGTCTTTTAAGTTGATTTCCAGTCTATGGTCTCACAGAACCTCTCAGCTATGCGAGAATTATAGGATAGGCATTTCCGTTACCTGATTCTTCCCTCCCCTGAAGCCCCCGAAATTCATTGGGACCTGACTTCAGCTCCACCACTCAGTAGATTTGAGTATTTTACCTCTCTGTGCCTCAGTTTCCTCATCTGTGAAACAGGGGCAGAGAGGAATACACAGCCAGCACCCAGAGCTGTTTTATTATTGTCACAAGTGTAACATAGCACCTGGCACTGTTACCATGAGTTAAAAATAAATACATATTTTTAAAATTCTAGGGCATTTCTTTAAAGAAAACTCTTCAAAAGATGAATGGACTAACAGGGATTCATGTAGTGACACTTTTCAGAGAACTGGAAAGAAACCACACGAACCACAGCACGGCATCGGCCCTGCCTCGGCCGTCACTGACAATGCCGCGCCAGCCCTGCGCCTGCTGCCCCCCGGGCCACGCGCAGGGCCAGGGCAGGGCCGGGGCTCTGCTGACAGTGTTCCCCTTGTGCTGGGCTCCCATAAAGGCAGCATTATCAAAGGTCTTTCGCGTGGCAGCCTCCTTCGGCTCTAGCGACCAGCACCATTCATCTGGCAACAATGGGGTGGGCTCTTGCTCTGGGTAAATTGCCTTCCACTTCAACTGATGAATTTGTGTGGGCTCTCTTTTGTTTGTTTTCCAGGGGTCAGGATTAATGAATGCTCTTGTGCTTCTGCTGCAAAGAAAAGAGCAAAGGGAAAAAGAGGCAGAGATGGGGAGGCCTGGGGAAGTGATGAACCACGTAATGAAACATTAATTAGGATTACAGTTTCTGTTTTTACCACACAACTGAAATGGCTAAGGAGCTGGGTCTGCATTAGGGACCAGGGTCACATTAATAAATGAAATAATGAAAGACTTCTTTTTCATGTTCCAGGCACAGCCACCGCTTAAGCAAGGTTCTGATTCAGACAGAGTGGTTTCCACTGCCCAGTGTAGTTTTTACCCGTTACTGATGTTTCAGTCCTTAGAATTTTGTGGCAAGTGTGGATGGGGGAACTGTAGGATTTACACCCTTTTTAACTAATTTTGTATATAATGGTCCAATGTTAAATAGTCCTATGCTTTTTTGAGCTGCACTTGAAAGAGCAGCACATCATTAAAAACCAACACCGACACCTACTTAAGCTTCCCCAGTAATAATTCATAATAAGGAAATGCAAGTGTATTGACAATATCAAGAAAAACTACCCATGCACCAAAGAAGCCAAAAACACTACAGGAATTTGTGTGGCATGTAACTTACCGCTCCTTGGTACATTTCAATTTCCTTATCCCCAAAATATGGCATCTGCTTAAAAGGGTTGACGGAGATTAATACAGATCCAATATATGTCTGAATTTAAATCCAGTTAAGGTCCATCGTTAATCTTCATAGCTACACATTTTCTTAAATTAAGTAACCAGATGTTATTAAAAATTCATAATGATTGGCGAAAGCTCGTACTTGTTTTCTAAAAGATTGCAAATAAAGACAAAGGCAACTACCAACTAGCTCAGGTTTTGTTCTCCTCTAGGAAGAGTAATGGACTTCATTACCAAGGTGCTACAAAAAGAAATGACTGTTTTAAAGGAACTGAAGCTTATTATTTTAAGGCTGGTGACAGGTACAGCTAGGGGAAAAAAAGAGAACAAAACAGAGATGACCAAGGAGTGAAGAGCAGTTACCATTCTTCTCAAATGATATTATTTGTGCCTTGGAGCTTTCTTATCTCAGGTTTACTAAGGGCATTCATTTACCCATTTAACAAAGAGAGGGATACAAGATGAATTTAACAGCCTTGCTCTTTAGGGAACTAAGTTGTACCTATATCATTCAGAGCAGAAAATCACAAACCCATACAGGTCAGGGTTAGTGGAAGGCGTCATTTCTGCATTGGGAACCCAGGAAGGCCTCTCGGAAGAGAGTGTGTGTATACTGAGTCTTCACCATTTTATACGCCAAATAAACCTAGCATTATTATAACATAGAAGTATTTCCATTTATTCATTCAACAATCATCGCTTCTCGGCCTTTTGGCTAAGATCAAGTGTATTCATTCAACAATCAACTAGTTTGAATGGGGTGTCTATGACATGCCACGGACTGGGCTAGATGCTGGGGATACAGCAGTGAACAAAATAGATACATGGGAAAAACTTCATCTTCATGGAAGAAAAATCACAAAAACCAAAGAAAATGATAAAAAAAACTAAACGACACATATACTCAAAATTGTTTTTCTTTTCATCAATAATTCCAAAATGTTTAGAAAATCTGCAGTTGCAGATGTCGCGCTATGGGATTTCCTCCCCCAAGGAGACATTCATGTATTTACACGTCAGGACCTGGTGTCAAGAGCAGAGCAGAGCGCTGGGTCCGGTCAGACTGCCCCGTGCCCAAGCCCAGTTCTTCTCTGACCTTGGGCAAGTCATGTCTGTAAGCGGTGGTTAATGGGCGATGAAATAGGGCCTACTCGATGGGGTTTTATAAGAATCCAATGAAATAAACAGTATAAACGTTTAGCAAAGTGCTGGCATGCAGCAGATGAAATTTCCTTAATTCATGTCCTTCGAGATGCACGTTTTGTCCCATGTTAATGTCTCCGAGATGCAGCTTTGGTACTATTACTAAACACAAATCAGCCAAGTGCTAGATAAATCACATAATATTTAAAAATTAATATTTGTACACAAAGGCAAGAATGTGGACTGATTCTGCTGGTGTTGCTGCCTTTTTCACTGACCAGAAAGACCTCAGACTTGACAGGGTTGAAGCTAAAATGACAGTAAAGAAGTTGGGGTAGTTCTAAGAGCGTACCAGATGTACCCGGTGTTGGTATGGGGGCAGTCCACGGCACTACGAGAAAATGTGAGTGAGACAGTGAATCGTAACTGAAAATCGCAAGAGTCACAGAAGAAGGGACAAGAGCAAATAAATTCCAAGTGGCAAAGTTAGATGAAGCCACCAATAGATTAATGGCCTACTTTTGGGGGGGGCAAAATTTAGCACAGATAAATTTATTATTAAATGTCTATAATGCTGTAGACTAAATGTTGACAATAACCCTGATCAAACACATGCTGTCCACGTGGTACCATTCTAAGCTAATCCTAATCACAGTCCTGTTGCTATTTTAATCCTATTTTACTGTGAAGAAACTGAGGCACAGACAGATTTTAAAACTTGCTAAAAGGCCCAACTAGTAAGTGGCAAAGCTATGATTCAAACCCAAGCAGTTTGGTTCTAGAGTCCACACTCTTTATTTTTAAACCTCACCTGAGGATATGTTTATTGACTTGAGAGAGAGGAAGAGACATCGATTGGACATTGACTGGTTGCCTCCAGTAGGTGTCCCAACCGGGGATTGAACCCACAACCTAGGTATGTGCCCTGACCAGGACTCGAACTCCCAACCTTTTCGGTGTAAGGGCAACACTCCAACCAACTAAGCAACCCAGCCTGGGTTAGAGTCCATACTCTTAATCAACAATCAATCAATTGTTTTTCTGAGATTAGCAGGTTATGACTCTATTGTCGTTATTAGTGGTAGAGTTGCCAGATTTAGCAAATAAAATAAAAGATGCCCAGCCCTGGCTGGTGTCACTCAGTGGACTAAGTGCCAGCCTGCAAACCAAAGGGTTGTTGGTTGGATTCCTAGTCAGGGCACATGCCTGGGTTGTGGGCCAGGTCCCCAGTAGGGGGTGCTCAAGGCGAGTGGCAACCACAATGTGAAAGGCTACCACACAATGACGTCTCTCTCCCTCTCTTTCTCCTTCCCTTCCCCTCTCTCTAAAAATGAATAAATGATATCTTAAAAAAAATACCCAGTCAAATTTGAAGTTCAGATAAACAATAAATAATTTACGCATGTATATCCCAAGTAAGTATGCTCCAAGAAATATTTGGGACATACTTGTACTAAAAAGTTACTTGTTATCTACCTGAAATTCAAATTTAGCCAGGAGCCCTGTATTTTACTGGCAATCCTAAATTGGTAGCACAAGGATGTCACAAAGGACTGAGAGGTGTTCGATTAGAGCTCTATGGTCTTGTAAAAGAGATTCCGTGATTCTTTGAGTACTCAAACCTCTATCTCCCTTAGTAGATTTTTTTCCCCCGAGTATCTGGACCACATGATAGGGACCAAATCAAAACTGAATAAATAAATAAAGTTTGGCCTGAATTCTGATTCTCATGCTAAACAAATACAGTAGTTCTTACGGTAAACCCAGTTTTCAAGAAATAGAGCCCTGTATGCCTACCCCCGCTTCAGAACAAGAGGATGTCTGTCTGCACTTATCTCTGGGTAAAAACAAACGTGGGCAATACATTTCCACGGAGGAGGGGGGCTGTTCCCTTAGTTGGAAAGGGAGTGCTGTGACTGCCACCTGTCCTGGACAAATGGCCACTGCACAGAGAGAAAGAGCTGCCTGCGGACAAACGCCAGAGGAACCCCCTCCTCAGCAACCCCCTCCTACCCACCAGGCCCTTGGTTACCAAATGAATATGGATCCGATTGCCTAAGAGCTCTTACGGGAGCCAGCGTTTTTTCACTATTAATAATTTGTTATGTAAAAGTTTGTGAAGTCTTGGCTTTCCATCACTAGTCTATACGCATTCTAGTGAGGGCCCAGGAAGGGGACAGAAAAAAACTTCAGACTATCCTAGGCCAGTCTTGAACCTAGGACTGTGGGCGAAGGAGGGAAAACTACCGCTGTTCCCTGAATCTCCCAGTTGGGCTCTCAAGGGCCATATTATTTGGGAGGATCCCTGGAAGAAAAAGTTTGGTTTGAAATGGAAGAATTGAGACAAGAGAGTTTAATTTAGATTTAAAGGAAACAAACATATATTTAGCTAGTGAGAGATTGTTCCTCTCACTGCCCGCCTTTTTTTCCACCCGGCTGGGTCTGCAGAGACAACAGCTACCTTCCTGAGAGCAGAGGCCTCCCACTGGGTGGGGTCCCATCTCCAGAACTCAGAAAGCTCACTCCTACTCCCTACTACATAATTCAGGTGTGTCTTTGGAAAAGCTCTTCTCAGCATTGTCTCTACCCACATAACCTTTGGCTATGAAGATGTGGCCCAAGGTTAATTTTGAAAATAGATGGAGCTACAAGGCTATGATACAAAACAAAACAAAACAGAAAAGCCCAGCAAAAAATATAAATGCCATCTTATCTAATAGAATTTGCAAAACAGGAGGGACCCAACACATCTTGGTTCCCAAATGCTTGCTGTGAATCTTTGAGTTTCCATTGACTGCAGCAAGAATGACAAGAAGAGAAACAATGTGCAGCACTTTTCATAGAGCTTAATCTATGCATTAAAAAAGGCTGTCCTTTATTCTTAGATGATTTCCTCCCTAGTTGGGGGGTGTTAAACTATTCTTTCTTTTAAGAAATGTGTGGCAGTGCAGCTTCTTTATTTAAAATTTTTTTTTAGTGATTTGTGAGAGAGAAACATCAATTTGTTGTTCCACTTACTTATGCATTCACTGGTTGATTCCTGTATGTGCTCTGACCAGGAATCGAACCCCAACCATGGTGTATGTACCATGTCGGTGCTCTAACCAGCTGAGCTAACTGGCCAGGGCTTGCAAGTTTGTTTTTTAATGGCCTTATGAGACAAAGATAAAAATTTAATGTAAAGAAAAATTTCAATAACTAATGAATTCCCCCAAACCACCCACACTGACCTAATCAGCTTCCCTGTTTTTATCACTGAGGTGGGGCAGGGAGCTGACGTGACTCGTGGAAGACCTGTGGAGAATGGTCAAGCTGGAACTTGAGCCCGTGGCTCCAGCCACCAGACCAAGCTTCACCTCACTGCAGCCCCTCAACAAACTGACTGCCAAGGGCCAAACCTCACGGGGAACAACTGCACTGCCTTCAGCTCTGGTTGGTCTGGCACAAAAGTCTCAACCCCTCATCCAGGGGCTGAAGTTGCCTAATGCTCTTGAGTGTGGTCTTTGAGTAAAAACACGTTTGGAGAGGGCTGGGCCAAATGGGCACAGAGTGCTTTTACACAAGAACTACTTGGTCAGCCAAGTGGCTCTAAAGATGTCTCACCAGGCATAAGAGCAAATACTGCGATGTCTTCCTCATATATTCTCGAGTACAATTCATTGTAAGGAGTGTGGCAACGTTCAGGAAAAATGGATGGTAAATTAAACCTTCCTTGTCTTAGGATAAATAGCTGAAAAAACACGGGTTTTTATTGGTAAATGACATTAGCATTTTCTAAGTAGATGTTCTAATGCAGAGCAGAGAAATGTACATCAGCTTGAATGCATTAACAATTGATTGTTCCAAATACATTGTCTTGTATTGACCTTCAATATAAGATGTAGAAGAGGTGAAATGAGCAATTTTATAAATTAATGTGAAATTGAATCTCTCCTTGCCTTACTCATTAAGCTTAGGAGAGAGGGGGGGAACCCCCTCTTATTTAAAATAATGCATTAAACTGATTTAAAAAAAGGGCTTTTATCACTTATCAGAGATTTGCCGCTCCACCCTTGGTATTATTTCATAAACATCCAACAGACCCATAAGCTTCCCTAGAGCTGAAAGCTGCCTGTGCTATTGACAGAAAGCACATTGATGCTGAGTTTCTCCTTTATTGAGTGGACAGAGATTTCTAAAACACGAAGTCATTAGTGGTCAGCTAACTCATTTCCTTGGTAGAATACACGATTAGTCAGTCATTGATTCAAAGGCATTAATTCAGAGGCTCATAATCAGCCCCCTCTTTGTGAGTCATTTAAAAATTCTGCCATCTGAATATAAAAAGCAAGTTTTGATAGTCAACAAATTTCAATGAACACGTAATACAATGCACCATGCCAAGAATTATGCAGGAAACTAAAATACACGATGCAAGAGAATCTCATTTTTGTTAAAATTAACAAGAAAGCACATATTATATGCATGTCTATATGTGGATAAATTGAAAAATATACAGCAAGAGGTTATATGGGAACTAATCCTACTCATATATGGTGGGATTCTAGGTGATTTTAGTGTTCTCCTTGGTGCTTGACTGATTTTACAAATCATGTTAAATAAGAATGTATTGTTTTAAAGGGTTTTTTAAATGTTGTTTTTTAAAAGAAGACATACTAGACACAGTCCTTGTCCTCCAGGAATCTCTGGTGTTTGGGGGTTAATGATCTTTGTGGGAAGAAATGAGTATGTCTAGGCTGGCTGCTGATAACCGCTGACGTCACACTTTTCTTTTCTTACCCCAGCTTATCCAAACCCGTGTTTCTATGTAAATAATGTAATAAGCTGAGCCTGCATTCTACGAACATTCCAATAAATAATTTGTTCAACCACATACAGGGGAAGTTAGCCTTTTATGGTATTGTCAATAAGCCAATGCTCCATTTAAAAGTTTCCAGGATTAAAAACACTTTTGAATTTCCAATCAGCATCTTTACAATTGAATTTTTGAAATGTAATTCAGAAATATAGAAATAGGGGAGGGACTTGCACACTTACCTTAATGTATGATAATAGTAACTGAGGCCGATTGTGTACTTACTGCACTCACTATTTCATGTGCCCTGCAACGGCCTTGGCGGGAGACTGTACTGACACTCGCGTTTTACAGGTGAGGAAATCAAGGCACACAGATCACAGAATTTCCAAAGGTCAGCAGCCCACGCAGAATAAGGTTCAAAATAAGGTGGCTCAGGCCCACTTCCCACACCCAGCTGTTTCTCTGTCATCTGCCAGTTTCTATATGCCATGGGTCTCACACACGACAGTGATTTAAGTGTTCTCATGGTGATAAGCCCAGATAAAGTGAGCGTATTTCCGTTTTTTTCACCAAATAGAATGGAATCTTACAGCTGAATACAGCTGCTTTCACAACTAAGTTAAAGGAAGTTCTGCCCAGGTATCTAGGAGTTAGCCAAGACTTTTTTCTGTAAAGGGCCAGAAAAGTAATTATTTTAGGTTTTGTGGGTCGTCTGGTCTGTTGCAACCACCCAGCTCTGCCGCTGCAGTGTGAGAGCAGCCACAGACGGGAACAAAACGACTGAGCATAAAACTTTGGGTACAAAGTGGGCGGTGAGCAGGGTTTTGTCTGCAGGCCTCGGGCTGGCACCCCTGATCAATATGGCAAATAAATCCAAATCTAGCTGCTAACACTCAAAAGCAGGGCCTTACGGGTTTTACTCCCCAGATGTTCGGTAAAAACCTGCGGGGGTAAATAGGAAACACCCCAGGATCAGAACTGTCCAAGTGCCTTGGACCTGCGTATTGTTCCATTAACGCCTGGTGGGCTGAACGCTCCTAATGACGAGATAGGCAGTCCCTGAAAAAGCACGGTGACGGAGGTACGGGTGCTTTTAACTAGAAGTCAAATTAGCAGTGCGGACAACAAACAGAAGCTACTGATGTGAAAACTGTTCCCCCCATGCCTGGGGGTTAAAATCTGAAATGCACATTACGAGGGTTGCAAATCTCCACCTGTGATGGCCCTCCACAACACCATACCTTCAGAAGTCACCAGGAGTACCAAAGTCAAACTGGCCGGTACCACTACACAGGTTTCACACAAATCTTCACGTGTCTGTAAGCAACTCTGTAATAATTCCATGAGTAAATCTTTACCTAGTTGCACCAGACAACTAACTCCTGAATCCTGCAGAACTTCACTATCACGGTTCTCTTTATAATGACGTCAACACGCATTTGAATCAAATTTCCATTCTGAATTTTTAAAAGTCCTATAAAAAATGGCTTCTGGCATGCTAAAATTGAAAGACAAAGGACAGCTCGAGAACATCAGGCATTTTCAATAAGTGATCTTCACTTCTCACGCTTCCTTTAGGAAACATAAGCATGCAGAAAACCTGACAAAACTGCACAAAAGTTTGCATGAGGCGATCTTTCTTAAACCTTTTAAATCTGATGCTAATTGCTTTGCAATTAGGCAGCGCTATCGACAGAACTCTGCAGATCAGGACTTGCTCTAGGACCAGTGGAGCTGCTAGGCGCCACGTGCGTAGCTGGAGGACGTCGAAGGTGCAGTGCTGCGGATTAAAATAGATGGATACTGGCAGCATCTCGATTATGGGAAGTGCCAGGGAAATGATTTAGCATCGTCTTTGCCCTTCCCACAGCCTGACCCGAGGGCCAAAAACGTCCACAACCACGTTCTGAAAGGGCGAAAGTGACCTGAGCAAAAGCGTTCGGACGGATCTTCTTCCCCAGGAATACAGCCCCGTTTTCCTGTGGACACTGCCATCTCATTTAGCAATGTCCAAAGGAACCAACAAAGGATACAAAAATGTAGTCATCCATGTATCTCTTCTTTAGATTCTCCACGATGGCATTCTCGGTGATCTTGGAGAGAAGGACCATGTCGTCCACGCCACTGTGCTTGACATTGTGGCTCTGCCAGTGGTACCGGTAGGCGCCTTTGCTTCCCTGCAAATGGAAAACACGCAATTATTAGGATAGTTTACTCTCTCCTAGAGTTAAAAAAAAATGCCACTCATTTCCCAAATATTCCTCATATCAAATGCAGCAGAGCAGTGTGAACCAAGATTTTGCTATCGATAGACCTGGATTCAAGTTTCAGCTTGAATTCAAGTTCACGGTCGAAGTGAAGTGGGAAAAAGTTAGCTCACTGTGCCACTGCAGCTTCTCTTTTCTCACTTGAAAAAGGGGAGAAGTAAGTCCCACTTTGGAAGTTGCTATAGGGATTACATATGTAAAGCGCTGAGCAGGGTCTGGAATACAGCACAATAAATGGTCAAAGGTCTCCAATAATTCCTTCAACCCTATCATTTTATAATATTTATCAACGAACATAAGCAGTGAAATAGAAACTCTCTAGATTTGTTTTGCAAATTATATGGCAGAACTGGAAAAGAAGTGGAAAAAATATGCACCACACAATGACTAGGCCACATCACCATCATTTTTCCTTTCTAAACTTATCACTTGTCAATGGAACACTGGCCTGCCCCATTCAAACGACGAGCTGCACTTTGATGACACACCACTGGTATATTAACGAGGAAAGGGACAGGAGCCTGAACATGACCACAGAACCTGCTACGGGCAGGAGGACGTCATCTGGCCCCATGGCCTCCTGGGACCGATCAAGCTGTGGCCTTGGTCTGCTTATTGAAGTTACAACTTAACACCAGGAGTGGCTTCTGAACACCCACCCTGTGGCCTGCAGGGGTGTCTGTAACTTGGCATTTCTACAGTGGAAGCCCCTGCAGGTGCAGCTGTCTGCTGAGTCCTGGGATCGGGGGAGGATGGGAACACCACGGTGGCTGCACTTGGAGAGTTCACCATTCACTGAAGGACACCCAGCTATCGACAGATGTGATTCATGCATCAGCAAAGGTCAAACATAAACACGTGTGAAATGGGGGTTCCGGCAGCAGAGGAGACCCCTCGATCCTGGGAGAGACAGGAAAGACTTCCTGCAGACAGTGCCATTTGGTGTGGAGCCAGAACACTCCTAATTTTCCAGAAGAGTAGAGGAGGAAGAGTATTCTTTCTAATGTACACTCACGGGGGCCAAAAAAGCTGACACATGAAATAATGGCAACTAACACATGACTAGGTATGGGAGGACTCTCCCTTCCCTTCACACCCGTCACGAATCCTATGGGACAGGACACACAGCCAGGACTCAGCTTTGGCCCTGTCTTGGGACTTCACTTTTTGGGGGAGTTTGGACAAAGGAGAGAAAAATTCTGAATAAGGGTATCTAGAGAGGCTGCCTGATCAGTGTCAAAAGCAGAATGACAAAAGGTGATAGGAGGCTCTTCGAGAGAGGGGGAGGTGAAAGGAAGCCAGATGGATGCCATTTTAAATTTCACTTTTTAAAATTGTTTTCTTTTCTGGAGGCATGGTCCTTTAATAAAAGCATATTCTAAGAGGCTCTGGGAAAAGCAATTTTAAAAGACCAGCCCGGAAGGGCCCCCCCAGGAAAAGCATACCAGTGCCATGGCTCAGGCTCCAGGAGAGGCTCTGGAAGGCTTGCCACCCATGCTGCCTCGCAAAGGGAAGCTGTTTATGTGATATATTTGGTTTTCTCAGAACAACATGTAGCATCAGTTCTACAAAATTACCTCAGACCTCACCACTCCTTCCTCTTGTGGCAAAGCAGAAAGAGAAAAAGCACTGGCCACAGCGTGACTCACTGGATCTCCATGGTTTCCCTCCAACCAGATAAAGATGCCCATTGATGCCTCCCTCCTCTCCTCCTTGTTTATTCTTTCTGGGCGCCCGGAAAAACTACTCTGCGGAGAAAACTAAGGTCCCAGAGTAACTAACCAGGAGACGTGTTTGTATATTTCTTTTAACCCCAATAAATACCCACCTACTTACAAGAGGCAAAAAATGTTACTTTTTCTTTGGGTGATGTGAGCACAGTCGATCAAAGCAGAAGGACTATTACTAAGCTGTTGTTTAACTTCTGCAAAGGGTGAGACGTTGGGGGGCTCTGTGTCTCAGTGCATGTGGTTGTGCTGACCCATAAAACCACCTTCTCAAGGTGACCTGGTCTTCCCTCTGCATCCCTGGAGAGGGACACACTCTGTCCCCCTTCAGAGGCGGTGCCGTCCTCTTCTAGCGGCAGTTATGCCCAGTCAACAGAGCTCCTGGTGGAGTGTGTGAGCCTCACGGCCCCAAATGCCCCTCGGCACTGCAGAGTCCCACCCCTGGGTCTCCAGACCTCCCTCTACAAGACGGTAAGGAACAAACAGTGTGACTCAACAGTCACTATAAGCCAGGCAACGAGCCATCTGATTTGTGGTGGTTGCCCCCTTTACTGTTCCAAACCACCACTTGAGGAGAGGGGTTTACATTCCCATGCTACAGCAGAAGGAAACAGACTTCCCAACTAGTCAAGTAGCAAAGGCAAGGCATGAACCGAAGTCTATAGGATTGTGAACTCATCCAAACAGCATGGTTTCTCCACGCTTTCCCCTTGTGACTTATTGAATATCTCCATACCTGTTAAGCATAGTAAGATGGCAATAGAATGATAGACTGATTCCAAAACATCATTAAAAATTCATATATTCTTTGTTAGCAACCCACCTTCTCTTAGCATCAAAGATGAAAACACTGGAGTTATTTTTTATTTGACGCATTTTCTATGTCCAATTGGTCAGAAATCTTAATCTCTCCCTCTCCCCTACTCCCTTCCTTCATCTCTCTCCTGCCTTCTCCCAGGCAACTAGGGAACTCATTCAACCTTCACAACCACTCCCCATACTATGTATTATTGTCTCTATTTTAATGATGAAAAAACTGCCCAAGGTGTTCCAATTGCAACCTCTCTCTTTATTGACGGCTTCTTTCTATGCCTTTCTCCTCCCTCCACCCCTCCCCAAAGAAACCCCCACAGTTCAGATGATGTAAGGGGAGGGAGGGTGGGAGCACACAGAGCCTTCTGGGGGACAGATGACTTGCTCAGATTGTCAAGGACAAAGCCAAACCTGCCCAGAGGTAAATGAAAGCTGGGACAGGAAGTTCTACTAGAGGGCGGCAACTTCATGAGGCAAGGTGTAAGCCAAACACGGAAGCGTAGTCTCTCATCCCAGCCCAGGGAAGCTTAAAAGTTCTCCAGAGGGCAACAGAAAAACTCCTTTCTGTTTTGCTATCAGGGACAACAAAATTTGATCACAGCACGACTTTTCCAGAGGCCTTCCTTGGAAGGCAGCCGCTGACTCTGGGAGTAGCGGAGGACAGGGTGGGAAACCCTTAGCTCCGCCCGGCCCTAGACAACGTCCTCGGAAGCAGAAGCAGAGGCTGCAAATTGCCTTCGGGCCGCACACTGCTGTTCTAGAAGTGTGAGAATATGAATTACATTTCTGGAGCAAATGACCTCGGCCCCTTCCCCTCCTTCTCACACTCCTGTCGGGGAGGGGAGGGCAGAGCTGGCTGCCATGCCTGCTGGGAGGAGGAAGGGCAGTGACAGGGACTTCTCCATCGTGAGGAACGTCACTCTTACCAGATGGCAAAGGCCCAGTTTACCAGCCTGTCATCTCGGCAAGTGCCAGCTTCCTTCCCTTCTGTGGGCTTCTATTTGGCTGGGAGACTCGTTTTGCTTCCCCACTAAAAATGGTAACTTTTTAAACAAGGTATTTCATTTCCCAACAGCCCTGGATGAGTGAGGCACCGCTGCACAAAGGACGGAGTGTAGCTGATGTGCCAGCTGAGAAATGATAATGAAAGTAATAAATAATAATAATTATAATGATGATGAAAACTTACATGACCCTCTGACAATTACAACAAGTTACAAGGGAGATATTTCCCATTAGCTGAGGCCTGAGTGCTGCCTAACGGGTCCACGTTTGGTTTCTTTTATTAAAAAGCAATGAATTCACACACAAGTTCTAGAAAGTGGGGTACACCCATGTCCACATAACAGCCTGGTTCGTTCCTGCCATTTAGGAGGCGGCCCCAAGGCACAGGAGTCCCTCACAGGGAGGAAGAACCCGGGTCACTGATTCTCTGACTGATTTGGAAGGCTGCGTGTCACTCACTGGTGTTTGTTTACCAGGGTGGGGACCAGGAAGAGCGAAGGTGAGTCAGCACAAAGGCGAGGACTGTTCCCTCCTGAAAGCCGACCTTCACTGGAGAAAGCCCCACTGTCACCCGCCCGCCCGCCACAGCCCCGTTCTGCAGACACTCTCTCTAGTGTCTCAGTGAGCATTTTCCTTCTTTGGTTCATCCAGGAGAGGAGGGCAGACCACATACTGGCTAACTACAGCCTTCGAATGCCCAGAAAAGGGAGCCATCGATGTGCTGGGTAAACACCGTGGGCCCAGTGTTGGGCAGGCCCGGGGCCGGGCGATCGCCCATATTCTGACCCTCTTCTAGGAGGAGTAGACGGCACAGTAATTGTAGAGGGCAATGTGGAAATAGGTACCAGAATTTTAGTCCCACAGACCAGTATGTGCGCAGTTAACTAAACAAAAGTGAGACTCACACCCTCTTTGATCCAGCAGTGGCATTTTTAGAACTGGCCTCTAGAGATGCTAAGACACACACACAAGGCCGTTCACTGTGGCAAAGTGTGTGACGGGGAAAACTGGCCACGGGGGCATGGACTGATTAGAATGTGGCACACGCTCCCCATTAAGAAATCTGCTGGTGCTAACATGGAAAAATCTTCAAGACACACGGTTTCGTGGAGCCAGCAATCAACATGTGGATTAAGTAACGAACGATGGCATTTGTCTACATTTTTTAGAAGACGTGTTATGACTGTTTTCTTGAAAGACACACAAGGTTCCATTGGGGAGAAGGGGGACTTTTACTTCCCATTTTAAACTTATCTTCCCATTTTACATTAAAAAACCCCATATGCATGTCTTAATAAAATTTAAAAATAAATGGAAACATTGAAAACAATGCCAGTGCTAGCAAGCATGTTCGGGTGGGAGGTAGTGTTGGGTGGTGACTGAGCTGTCCCAAAGCCCGGACGGTCATTGTAAACCTGGGTTCTGTGAGGGCTCAGGTCTGAAAGGTGGACTGGGAGATGTTGTCTGGATGAGCAGACACCATGTCTGGGATGATCAGCTGGTCCACGAGCACAGCAGGACAGCGGATCCGATTTCCAGAAAACCTCGGGCTACAATGCCCCCACGTTATAAGTGTATCTCCCTGAGAAGCAGATAAACCATATTCTTAGTGTGAAAAGTGGACCGCGGTAACCCTCTGGCCTGCCATCAAACTGAGCTTGTGTCTTTTGTCCCAGTGAGTCATAACAGGAAAGGCACAGAACTATCTCTTAGACTTTAATGTTTTAATTGACAGTCTTCGGAATTCTACCTTTGCAGTTCTGCTATTTGACTGGAATGAAACGTCTACTTTCATTGCAGATGAGGTGGGCTGGGTCAACTGTAAATGTTTATTTGTCTCCTATGCGCCAAGCACAGCAAACCAGCATTGGGCTTGCAGTGCACTTCAACACTATGGAATTTAGACCCCCTCCCCTCACTGTTACGGTGTTGTGAAGATGCACGTTTGAAGCAAGTGTGTCTGTGTGTACGTGCTGAAGTACAGTGAACAGAGTGCGAAGGAGTGTTTCTGAAGAGTAGGGGGCAGTTAGTAGCCAACCAGCATCCCCATTCCCCTCAGCCTTTGGGGTATCTGGAACTTACACTTACTAAACCCATAAATATGTGCCAGTGCCTTATATGATCTCATTTAATTCACACGCCATCTGCAAGACATGAATACTACAATTCCTCTATTACTATTTTACAAATGGGTAAAGTTAAGGTCTGGGATTATAATGTACCAAGTTGCCTCTGCTTGGAGGGGCTGGGGATGGGAAAGCACTTTGTAAGATTGGCGTACCTGGTAGGGGTGAGGTGGGGGCGGGGGGAGGCTCAATGAATGCAGAAGATGTGCTCATATGTGACCCAAGCAAAAGCTCAATAATTGTGTGATATTTCCACACACGTGTCTCAGTTAACCCCTGGAGCAAAGGGCCAGAGCTGAGACCTGCCACCGGGACTTCCGACTTCCTTTTCTTTGCTCTTTCTGCCACACCCCAACTCACCTCTAATGTCATTGACAGGGCAGTGTATAGACGCTGGCTAAAGGACTACACGGTCCAGACGTCAGTCTCTTAGATGCAGTCGGCCAGATTTCAACCTTCCCGGAAGCGGCTGAAGCAAACATAATGTATTGTCCAAACTGGGACACTTTGTGTGCAGAAAAAAGTGTTGTTAATAGTAAAGCTGGAACAAGAGGCATAAACCAGGAGTGCCTCAGGTACACGGTTGTCTCTGTGACCACCGTGATCTCAGGAAAGCCGAAGTAAACTCTTCCAGACCAACCCTCCTAGCGGAGACCCTGGGCTTCTTAACCACAGGGTCTCCCACTGCCTGTCTGGGCCTCAAAGCCGCCTGCTCAGGGAGAGGTTCCTCACATTGCACTGCGCCCAGAAGCCACTGCAAAGATCAAATAGGCCTGACAGTGACACCAGTCCCCCAACCCCTCCAGGGAACAGTTGGTTTTATGTGATGACATGACCGGATGCCAGAGTGTGGACGGTACGTACCAGACTGGCAACACTGGTTTGACTGACTGAGTGGGGAAGAGAATAAAGGCTTGCAAACCAACCAACCAACCAACAAATAGCAAGAGATGGTAAGGTGCCCAAATTTTGTTTTAATTGCATACAAGATCTGTCCATAAAGTATCCAGCCATGTACTATGAAAAATAGAGACATTTATTGAAGAAGATACAAGATACAAGAAACATTGTGCACAGGACAAGGATGCCTCAGTCCCCTTCAAAGTAGGCACCTTAAGACCTCACACAGTTCTCCCAATCGCCATCAGCTGAACTGTCGTAATTTCCTGAATCTCACTGATGGTCTGAAATCTCTTCCCTTTCAAAGGTCATTTTAGTTTTGGAAAAAGCCAGAAGTCACTGGGTGCTAAATCTGGGCTGTAGGGGGGCTGAGTTACGTGGGTGATTTGATGTTTCGCCAAAAAATTCTGCATGAGATGTGATGCATGAAGGGGCCCACTGTCATGATGAAGCTGCCAGTCACCAGTCACCCATTGCTCCAGCCGTTTTTGTCGTATTGCGTCTCTCAACCGAAGAAAAACAATGAGGTAGTACTCCTTATTAATTGTTTGGCCTGGAAGGGCATACTCATGATGGACAGCACCTTCCCAATCAAAAAATACAGTTAACATGGTCTTGATCTTGCTGTGGCTTTGCTGTGCCTTCTTCGGGTGTGGAGGACCAGGCGACTTCCGTTGGGACAACTGGGCCTGCATTTCCAGATCACAGCCACAGACCCACCATTCATCTCAGGTTGTGACCTTCTTGAGGAAACCTGGTTCACTGGTAGCAATCTGACTCAAGTCATTAGCAACTGCGGCACGATGTTCCTTCTGCTCTGGTAGCAGAAGCTGTGGAACGAATTCTGCCACGACACATTTCATGCCAAGATCCTGCGTCGAAATCTCAGACACGGCAGTTTTTGGAATCCCCACATCAGCTTCTAGTTCTCTCACTGTCAGTTATATTAACAATGGCTGGACTTCATCCGGGCATATAATGCCATTTCTATAAAAAGATACCTCTATGGAAATACAGTTTGCTTATCTCTAAGTGGACTTTCTACATGGTTTTATTTTTCTACTGAGCACATGTTTATAAAATGCGCACACACACATATGGATGGCTGTTTTCATGGAAAAATTAGATCAAATAAGATAAGGGTTATTAAAGTACTCAATAAAATTAAATTTTTGCCCCATTATTTGTTCTTCCACGTCAGCTCCGGCCTGCAACCCTTGATGCTTATCCCAGCTGGCAGCTTTAGTAAACTCTTTAAATAACAATGGGCCCCAAGCAGGAAAACAAACAGACTTTCTTTTCCTTCCCGAAATGTTGCTCCCAAAGGGAACATTTTTTATGTCAATGAAAAGATCAAATTTAAGATGCTGTAAATGAACAGTTAGTACATTCCATCAATACTAAGAGGCACTTTTTTCTTATTCTAACACTCTGAAATTAGGAAGTGCCTTGTAGTTACGCTGTGTCACAGCTTAACCAGCAGTGCTTTTTTTGTTTTGTTTTTTAGACAGAAAAATGAATGATGTGTCTCTTACGACCAGAAGCATCTTAGGCACATAACAGTGAAGAGGGGGACAGGCACTGTTCCGCGCACTTCACAAACATTAAGTCAATATTTAATATCATCAAAGCCACAAAGTAGTGTAAAGATTTCGATTGTTCTGGAAGCATCGTACCATGTATTAAAGTCACTTCAGGAACTGTGCAGTGGTTTTTACCAGTGGGGCCGATGACCACCCAGTCCTAGAGGCTTTGCTGTGAAAATTTTTAGTTGGTTCCCGCTCCCCCTCCCAAACAGAATGAAAGTGAGGGTCTTGGCTGCCAAGCTGCCCATAACTGCTGCCCATCAATCACCAGACCACAAGTTCGCAGAGCAAGGTAATTCCCCCTGTGATTTGTAACGGCACATTCAGATGTGAATGTCTTTCAACCTGAAAGTTCCTTCAGTGTTAAGACCACTTGAAGCAGGAAGGTGGCCTCCCCTCACCCCTGACGTGATACAAGAGCTACCCTGCAGTGCTTCCTTAGCCATTTTCAACTACTTTTGTAACTTTTCTTAGCTGCAGGACAAATCCTACCGGTCCTATGCTTCAAACTTTTGTAGTATAGCCCTGGCCGGTGTGGCTCAGTAGATTGAGCGCCAGCCTGTAACCCAAAGGGTCACCGGTTCAATTCCCAGTCAGGGTACATGCCTGGGTTGCAGGCCAGATTGGGGACCCCAGTAGGGGGCGGGCAAGAGGCAACCACACATTGACGCTTCTCTCCCTCTCTTTCTTCTTCCCTTCCCTCTAAAAATAAATAAAAAAATATATTTTTAAAAAGTTTTGTAGTATAAACTGTCCTTTTAAATTTGGCTCAATCCTAAAATAATCATCTAAAATCACTAGTTTGGCATTTGTTTTATTTCTGTGAGATGTGTTAAAATAATAATGAAGACACATAATTTCAAGTACACAACGTGAGGTTACACACCCTGACCCCACCATCCATTCACCTTGGTGCCCCATCCCACGCCTGGGGACCCGCTGCCATTCTCCCTGGGCCTGTTCCCACCAATGTCAAGTCATGCCACATGGAACTGAAATGACTTCTATTGCGTTTCCTAAACGTACTTTTCTCTGCTATGGAAAAACTCACACGACAAGACCAGGTTCCCCATGAGACGGTGGGTGCGAGCCTAGGCTTTGTTTTCACAAGTCGCAAGTGCCCTGCATTCATGTTCTGAGTCCCCTGTGTTCTGCATCAGGAGTCCCAAGGCCCCTCCTGCAGTCCTCTCTCCTCAACAAACCCTCCCAGCCACATGTGGGAGACAGTTCAGCGGTCCCCATGGTGAGGGCTTGTCTCGAGGCACAGGAGGAAATTCTCTCTTGGGCCCCTGTAATTTAGTCTTTCTCTCTAGGGAAGCACTTCCTCCAAGTATTATTATCAGCACGTCGAATCTTTTTCTCCCTCAATCTCCAGGAAACTGAGAACGGTGACTATCGTCCCCTTGGGAGAATATTCTTCTCACACAACAGCCAATCCGTGTCACGTATCAGCACGGTTCTAACATTTTGTACATGATAATTTATTTAATTCTCACAACGTTACCAGGCAGGAAACTGCAGCTCCGAGAAGTGAAGTAACTCGTCCAGCTCCAACAGCTGGGCTTCACACCCAGGCTGCCTGGCTCTGTATCTCTAGGCTCAACCTTTATGCACACTGCCTCTTGTAATACGGGAAGTGACCACTGAAAACTGCCACAAATCTAAAGCTAATAGCCACTGCTATATTGCAGGTTCAGGGTGTGCCATGTATCAACTTCTCTTCTCTAGACAACACCATGAAGCAGGCACTCGTATCATTGGTACGTAGGATGCCTTGTGCAAAGCCTGGCAGCTACATGGCATTGCACAGACAGAGAAAACTCCGTGCCATGACATCAGCCGTGGGAGCACATCTGTTCCCTGCTGTGTCCCCAGCATGCAGGGCAGTGCCTGGCACACGGTCATGTTCAATCACCAGACTGGTGAATAAGCTCCAGGCCTCTTGGGCTCGTCTCACCTTAGTGTGGCCGCTACAGTGCGGAAAACGGGGGTCCTGGGCCCAGGGTCTGCCTGAAGGAAGAAAGAAGCTTCAAAAGCTTTCTTATTGCACCCAGCTCAGAAGATCAAAGGGAAAAAATGTTGGCCCTAAAGACAGCTCTTTTCTTATTGTCTACTGTCGTCCAGGTTGGGATAACAAGCTCATCTTCATCACTGGAGGAGGACATTTCAAGCTATAGAAAAAAAATGAATCAAATGGCTGAAATCCCCTTGTATGAAAAATGTTCATTTTATACCGGCCTCTATTTACAGTGTAGTCAGACAAATGATGAAGAGGCACACTGAAGTCAGTCTGTCTTTTCAGCTGCGGCTCTGCTTAGCAGCATCGTCAAGCACTTATCAATCAATCCCTCGGAGGCCTCCCTGTCATCACTCCCATTTCCAAATACAAAAGTCGGGGCACGCAATTCTGTTTGCGAACCCAGCAGTTGCTCAGAATCAACAGACTTGGATTGAAGCACAAACCCTACCTCTGTGACCCTGGGCAAGCACAGTTGCATGGAATTTTATTCTTTACAATTAAGGTAATCTATTAAATATGCACCTAAATGTGGTTCAGGGTTTGCATCTCGAACGACAAGATTTTCATTAACAAATAGCTTCATAAACCAAGAAATCAAAACCCTCTCAGATGATGCGTCCTAATTTTTGTTTTCAAAATTATAGTCCCTTAAGCAATGACAGCTGTTCGGTACATTTCTTTCAGTGAATTAGGAAGTCAGAGTAATGAGGCAGGCAGGCTGTTTACAGAAACACCACAACCAGTAGCTCTTTTTCATATTATTGATTAAAATGGGAATAAAAGAGAGGCAACTGAACAATTCCTTGTTACATAAAATGAACTATTGTTCTGTACCATGGAAAAAAGAAATCCTAATTTAAATGCTGTTCTGAGAAAAAAGAAAAATATGCAAGGACTCATCAGCAGAGTGCAGCAGACTTGGTGTCGACCCCATTAAAACCGGTCTCCCGGGACCCGCGACCCTTCACAGCCTCTCTGTAAATATGCATTATTTAGGGCACGCAAATAATAAAGGTATGACAATACA